>NC_137677.1:22479695-23079695 GCF_963989245.1 Nansenia antarctica | reverse complement strand
CCCGGGTCAACTTGACCCGAAGAGTACGAAAGGGTCCAAAAAGTGAACACCACACAAGGGTTAATTTGATGAAACATTTAATTTAAAAAATGTTTTTGGAATTAATATATTGTGATTACTGCATCAATATCAGTGGAAAACGGTCCAATAGTATCTCTATCCGCGTTTTAATAGATTTTATATTTTTTAGCTTTTATTTTGAAATCTCAGAAAAACCGGAAGTTCATTGAAGTCTTCTAGTGACTGCGTCCTGGTCGGGGCGAAGTTGAGCACGTCGACCATAACAAGTCCGCCTGCGGCTGCATCTGCACCGTTCTCCAATATCGCATGAGCGCAGGTAAGGAAAACATGACCATGAATGTCCACGAATGCTCTAAATTACACCAATATGTGCTGAAGTTTTATCTGAAGAGATGAGCCGTGGATCTGTCTGTATGGCTCTCTGGTGGGGCTGATAACAAACCAGTGCTTTCCCGCCCAGAAGCTGCGCGTTTGTTTACATGAAATACAATATAATCATAGCTGCCAAGTCTCACGTAATCGCCGTGAGACTCACGCATTTCAACCAGTTCTCACGCTCTCACGCCGCATCTCTATTTCTCACGGCGAGAAATAACAATTGTTTTACGGGACTTTTATTTTTGAAATTCCTTGAAAGAAAGCTACCGGACATGAGTTTCGTGGCATTTTTCTGCACGCGCGTTAACTTGAGTCTGCAATCGAAGCGGCAGGCGAGTGCTGATGGAAGAACCTGTGTTCACGCAAGCTGCAAGAACGTAGCAAGTTCTTCCATCAGCGCTCGCCTGCCGCTTCGATTGCAGACTCAAGTTAACGCGCGTGCAGAAAGATGCCACGGCAGCTTTTAGACCGGTTGGGCTGGACATTGTCAATTCCGTCTGCCAACCGTGGTAGCAAATGTGACTGGTCCTGATGTTTATGGACACCTCTCGGAAATGAGAAAGACGTCAAATTCGTCTTCAGAGTATTTCTTACATAAAACTCAGATTTTCGTTTTTTTAGCTAACATTCAACTCGAAGATGTGAAGTACCCACTCGTTATTTTTCCGAACAGTTTTACGTTCATTAAATAAGTGTAATCTAGCAACAAAATAGGCTTGTTTGTCATGCTTCTAGTTCAAAATAACACGAGCATCACACTTGGGTGTGATTGGCTGTTGAGCTCTCGGGGGAGGGACAAAGGAAGCCGTGTTTGTTTTGAGAATGTGTTCTGTTTAGAATGAACACTGTTTAGAATGAACATGGTTTAGCTCATCAATTGTTCAGTAATGACTGAAGGCACAAAGAAAGTCCCCAAGAAATGAAACTTTACTAGGACAACATACGGATTTCACGGGATCAACATACCACACATGTAAGTAGCCTTACAGTCCTTTGTTTGTTTGTGTTGGGCCAGCCGCGTTAGCGTTAGCATTAGCTAGTACGTTCTGTGTCGTCGTATTGCCTTTTAAAGACTTTCTAAAACAATCACATAGTTAGTAGCTGTCACGACCAGAAGGCGGAACCCAGAAGCAGACAACGGAGAACAGGTAGGAAGATAATAACAGTGTTTTATTATAAGGTTTGGGGTTAGGGGAATCCGGCTGGGGGAAGGTAGTGCAGGTAGGAGTTCTGGCAGGTAGGCAGGTACTCAGACAGGCAGGGGATCAGGCAGGCAGGCAGGTACTCCGACAGGCAGGGGGTCAGGCAGGTAGGCAGGTACTCAGACAGGCAGGGGATCAGGCAGGTAGGCGGGTAGTCAGACAGGCAGGAGGTCGGCAGGCAGGGAATCCATTAAGTGGTTACGATCTGGCGATGACTGGAAGCAGGAGCAGAGCTTAAGTAGGAGCCAGTCGCGGTCTTCTTCGTCCACACCTGGCACCACTGATTGATGGCTGATGAGTCAAGGGCGCTCTTAATCGTCCACTGATCGACGTCTGATGATCTAGGGGCGCTCTTAATCGTTCACTGATCGACGTCTGATGATCCAGGGGCGCTCTTAATCGTTCACTGAACGACGTCTGATGAGCCAGGGGCGTTCTTAATCGTTCACTGATCGACGTCTGATGAGCCAGGGGCGGAGTTGTGACAGTATCCCCCCTCCGACGGACGCCTCTGGGCGGACCACCAGGCTTGCCGGGGTGTCGGCGGTGGAAGTCCTGGATGAGCGTAGGGTCGAGGATCTGTTGCCGAGGGACCCAGCACCTCTCCTCAGGACCATAGCCCTCCCAGTCCACCAGGTACTGGAACCCTCGACCACGGCTACGAGAATCCAAGAGGCGGTGAACGGTGTAGGCAGGGAGGTCATCAATCATCCTGGGGGGGGGTGGGTCGGGAACTGGAGGAGACAGGGGACTGGAGGACACAGGTTTGAGGAGGGAAACATGGAAGGAGGGATGGACACGGAGGGTACGGGGAAGCTTGAGACGCATGACCATGGGGTTGATCACCCGCTCAATGGTGAAGGGACCAATGAACCTCTGGGACAACTTCCTGGATTCAGTCCTTAGTGGTAGGTATTTTGTGGATAGCCATACCTTGTCTCCGGGGGCATAATTGGGAGCAGGGATGCGCCGACGGTTGGCCTGTCGTTGGTAACGCTCCGATGCCCGAAGAAGGGTGGCACGGGCCCGATGCCAGGTCCTATGGCAGCGGCGGAGGTGAGCCTGGACGGACGGGACCAGGATCTCCTCCTCCTGGGAAGGGAACAGGGGAGGCTGATAGCCGTAAAGGCACTGAAAGGGTGACATACCTGTGGCCGAGGTAGCCAGGGTGTTGTGGGCGTACTCCACCCACGGTAATTGGGTTGCCCAGGTAGTAGGGTTGGCAGACACCAAGCAGCGCAGGGTGGACTCCAGCTTCTGGTTGGCCCTCTCCGCCTGACCGTTGGTTTGGGGATGGAACCCTGAGGTCAGGCTGATGGATGCCCCCAGCCCGGAGCAGAAAGCCTTCCAGACCGCCGAGGTGAACTGTGGTCCCCGATCAGACACCACGTCAGTGGGTAGGCCGTGGGGCCGGAACACCTCTCTCACCAACAGATCCGCCGTCTCCCTGGCGGAAGGAAGCTTGGGCAGGGGCAAAAAGTGGGCAAATTTACTAAAGCGGTCAACCACAGTCAAAATCACCGTCATGCCGTCAGACATGGGCAGACCCGAAACGAAATCCAGGGCCACATGGGACCAGGGGCGACGGGGAATGGGCAGAGGACGCAGTAGGCCCGAACTGGGCTGGTTAGAAGACTTATTCCGGGCACATACAGAACAGGCCAGCACAAAGGCCTTGGTGTCCTCAGGCATGGTTGGCCACCAAAAGCGCCGGCGGAGGAACGCCAGGGTCCTAGTCACCCCAGGGTGGCAGGTGAGGGTGGAGGCGTGAGCCCATAGTAGCACCTGGGATCTCACGGTGTCAGGGACGAACAGGCGACCAGGAGGACCGTTTTGGTCGGTCCTGACCGACCAGGAGGTCGACCAGGACCAGGAGGCGACCAGGAGGACCGTTTTGAGCGGTCCTGACCGCCTCCTCAATTTCCCAGGTGACGGCCGCGACCACGCAGGTGACCGGCATGATGGTGTATGGCACTGAGCTGGTCTCACTCTCCTTGTCGTAAAGGCGGGACAGGTCATCGGGCTTCACGTTCTTGGATCCCGGCCTAAAGGTGAGGGAAAAATTAAAACGGCCAAAAAACTGCGCCCATCTGGCCAGGCGGGAATTGAGCCGTTTAGCCGTGCGGATGTACTCCAGGTTTCGATGGTCAGTCCACACGAGGAAG
The DNA here is from genome assembly GCF_963989245.1 of Nansenia antarctica. NCBI lineage: Eukaryota > Metazoa > Chordata > Actinopteri > Argentiniformes > Microstomatidae > Nansenia > Nansenia antarctica. The sequence goes on along the minus strand of NC_137677.1, from coordinate 23,075,929 downwards.
GGTTGTTCCGAGCCCTCCAGCCAATGCCTCCATTCCTCTAACGCCAGCTTCACGGTCAACAGCTCACGGTTACCCACGTCATAGTTTCTCTCCGCCGGAGAGAGACGGTGGGACAGGAAGGCGCAGGGATGGACCTTACCGTCCGTAGCTCGTTGGGAGAGGACAGCCCCCACCCCGGTGTCCGAGGCGTCCGCCTCCACCACGAACTGCCTGGAGGGATCAGGCTGAACGAGGATGGGTGCTGAGGTAAAGCGGTTCTTGAGGTCGAGGAAAGCCTTCTCGGCCTCGGGGGTCCATCGGAACTGGCAGGAAGTGGAAGTGAGAGCAGTGAGTGGAACCGCGACACTGCTATAGTTGCGGATGAACCGCCTATAAAAATTAGCAAACCCTAAGAATCGCTGGAGCTGCTTACGGTTACCAGGGACGGGCCACTCCAGGACTGCTCTCACCTTAGCGGGGTCCATCCTCACCTGACCATTAGCGACGATGTAACCCAGGAAAGATACCGACGGGACATGGAACTCGCACTTCTCTCTTTTAACAAACAGCCGGTTCTCGAGGAGACGCTGGAGTACCCGATGGACATGCTGGACATGGGTGACTGGGTCCCTAGAAAAAATCAAAATGTCATCAAGGCATACGAAGACAAACAGGCCTATCATGTCCCTGAGGACATCGTTCACTAAGGCCTGAAATACCGCAAGGGGCATTAGTGAGGCCAAAAGGCATCACCAGGTACTCGAAATGGCCTAAGGGAGTGTTGAACCCTGTCTTCCACTCATCCCCCTCTCGTATCCGAACCAGGTGGTAGGCGTTGCGGAGGTCGAGCTTCGTGAACACCGTGGCTCCCTGGAGAGAGTCGAAAGCAGAGTTCATGAGGGGTAAAGGGTAAGAGTTCTTGATGGTAATATTATTCAACCCGCGGTAATCAATGCAGGGACGCAGGGTCTTGTCCTTTTTAGTAACAAAAAAGAACCCAGCGCCCACAGGTGAGGAGGAGGGACGGATGAGGCCAGCAGCCAGGGAGTCCTTGATGTAACACTCCATGGCTTCCCGTTCGGGTTTGGAGATGCTGTACAGGCGGCTGCTAGGAAGGGGTGCTCCGGGCAGTAATTCAATGGCGCAATCATAGGGCCGATGAGGAGGTAGGGAAAGGGCTAACTGTTTGCAAAACACCTGTTGGAGGTCCCGATACTCCGGCGGAATGGAAGACAGGTCAGGGACCTCTGGTCTGGGTGCCTGGGAGGAAACAGAAGTTGAGACAGCGGACCGAAGGCAGGTGGCATGACACTCGAGACTCCAACTCTCTACCCTGGCATGGGCCCAGTTGATATTCAGGTTATGTCTAGCCAGCCAGGGGTGACCCAGAACAATGGGAGCATGGGGAGTGCATGTGATGAAAAAACTCACCTCCTCCTGGTGGTTGCCGGACAGTAACATTAACACAGGCTCCGTCCTATCCGTAACCTTGGCGAGGAGCCTGCCATCCAATGCGATGGCCTCTAGGGGTGTATCTAGGGGGCTGGTGGAGAGACCTAACTGCTCTACCAGAGACACATCCATAAAATTGCCATCAGCACCAGAGTCAATGAGAGCCGGGAACACAGAGGACTGACCTTTAACGGAGATCGTGGCGTTGAGCTGGGTCCGGGTGCGGGGAGTGGCAGAGATAGCAGAACGGCTCGTTAGGGTCCTCCCCTCTCCTGACGAGCCTGCTGGTTTAACGACCGAGCAGGGCAGGTGGAGAGGTAATGACCGGGCTCCCCACAGTACAGGCAGCTGTTGTTTTCAACACGCCGGCGACGCTCCTCCTGGCTGAGGCGCATCCGACCAAGCTGCATCGGTTCGGGATCCGAGGACGTCTCCCCTCTAGGAGTGATGTTGGGATGAAAGGGACGAGAATAATTACTAGGGTTGGAAGTAGATGGAGCACGCCGGCTGGCGACGCTAATGGGAAGACGACTTCCGCGTTCACGTCTCCGTTCTGAGATCCGATTATCTACCCTGATGGCCAGGGAGATTAATCCATCCAGGTCGGAGGACTCGGGATGTGACACCAGCTCTTCCTTGATGGTCTCAGCGAGTCCACCGGTGAATGCCGCGACGAGAGCTGCATCGTTCCACCCACTCTCAGCTGCCAGGGTGCGGAAACTAATCGCATAATCAGCGACACTCCGGGAGTCTTGACGGAGGGCGAGGAGGCGCTTGGAAGCGTCCTGTCCTCGGACCGGGTGATAGAAAATTCTCCTCATCTCGCCGGAGAAAGCGGTGTAGGAAGCAGTGAGCGGGTCCCCTCTCTCCCACAGCGCCGATGCCCACTCCAGAGCGGCCCCACGGAGGAGACCGATCACCAGGCAAACCCGACCCCGGTCGGTGGAGAAGGACGTGGGCTGTTGTTCCATCACCAGCTCACACTGTAGGAGGAAGGAACGGCAGCAACCCTGTTTGCCGTCGTAACAATCCGGCATGGGAACTCGGGGCTCTCGGGTCACCGGAGCGGGTAGGAGCTGGGGGGTGGTCGGTGTAGCATTAGCAGCGGCGGCTGCTTCCGTGTCCTGGAACCCGGTCAGAGTGGTGCTCATGTCACGGAGCCTCCCCACTATCTCCTGTAGGAGGGAGTCGTGTTTCTCCAACACGGTGTAGTTATTGTTCACCATCTGCCGGACTGTCTCGATGTCTGCTGGGTTCGACATGGCCAGATCGTACTGTCACGACCAGAAGGCGGAACCCAGAAGCAGACAACGGAGAACAGGTAGGAAGATAATAACAGTGTTTTATTATAAGGTTTGGGGTTAGGGGAATCCGGCTGGGGGAAGGTAGTGCAGGTAGGAGTTCTGGCAGGTAGGCAGGTACTCAGACAGGCAGGGGATCAGGCAGGCAGGCAGGTACTCCGACAGGCAGGGGGTCAGGCAGGTAGGCAGGTACTCAGACAGGCAGGTAGGCGGGTAGTCAGACAGGCAGGAGGTCGGCAGGCAGGGAATCCATTAAGTGGTTACGATCTGGCGATGACTGGAAGCAGGAGCAGAGCTTAAGTAGGAGCCAGTCGCGGTCTTCTTCGTCCACACCTGGCACCACTGATTGATGGCTGATGAGTCAAGGGCGCTCTTAATCGTCCACTGATCGACGTCTGATGATCTAGGGGCGTTCTTAATCGTTCACTGATCGACGTCTGATGATCCAGGGGCGCTCTTAATCGTTCACTGATCGACGTCTGATGAGCCAGGGGCGTTCTTAATCGTTCACTGATCGACGTCTGATGAGCCAGGGGCGGAGTTGTGACAGTAGCACATTATGCTGTTCTTATAAGTTGTGTTGTTGCTACTGTGTACAGTTAGTAAACTGTTTGTCTTGTGTTACTTGGGTTGGGCTAGCCGTGTTAGCTTACTAGCATTAGCTAGTACGTTCTGTGGTATTGCGTAAGACTTTCTAAAACAATCGCATAGCACATTATGCTGTTGTGTTGTGTTGTGTTGTTGATACCGTGTACAGCTAGCTAACTGTGTTTATTTTTGTCTGTTTCAGCTTTGATATAAGGAACCTGGCGTGGTTATGGCTGAAAATCACTGATGTCAAGATCTGGCCAGACAGAAGTATCTCAGGCCCTGAACACAGCAAAGACCTAGGTTCTGGGCCCTGGACAATCTAGACAAATTGATGGCAGCTACTAGATCGAAATCAAGTGTAATACTGAAACACAACTGTGTACATTTCAAACCTGCAAACTGCGACACTTTAAATGAATGTGCAATAACACTATGTGCAATATGACAACCCTCGGGTACATAAGGTTCAGAGAATAGGAAATGTTAGGATATGTATAGCATAGCATAGAGTACAGCACAGTGTTTTATTTGTATAGTATAGTATAGTGGACAGTGTACATAGCCTTTATTTATGTAAACCAGCTCTTTTCCCTTCTTGTTTTTAGTTTGTTTTTTTCTAGCACCAGGGGAGCCCCCCCTCCCAAATTTCGTTGTTTGGTACCTGTACTATAGCAATGACAATAAAGATCATTCATTCATTCATTCATTCATTCATTCATTCATTATTTACTTGTGATTATTGTGATGATGGTATTGTTGTGATTATGTGATTATGTTGCTGCAAAGCTAATGTTGAAGAACCACAGCCAAAGAGTTGTAATATTGTGTACTGTAAAATAAATTCTGATTCTGATTCAATACTTTTTTGTTTCATTAAAAGAATAATAGTTACAACAACCATAAAGCCTCCATAATGATAAGCTGGCTAATTAGCTTAGGTAATACCTTGCTAGGTAATAATGTTAGCTATACTGTAGCTGTCTGACCCAGTGAGTAACACTGACATATTGACAGCTGAGTGGTTGGGGGCGGGGTTAACAAGATATTGTTACCGCCCATTACCTGGCTGTGAAGGTGAGAAAAAAAAAACATCTTTGAAGGGGATTTTCTCTGCTTAGTGATTTCAGGTGTAGCAACTTTCAAATACTCATGTCGTCTTCAATTTGTTTTCAATTTCAATGTATGATGCATCATTTGAAAGCTTACAATCTGTAGTTTAAGCACATGTAAAAAACAGAAAAATGATTTCGCCTACAGGTAGCCCTTTTCATTGGGATGTGTCACAAATGATGTGCATACATTACAACATTGTATCTGGTAGCCTACTGGACTGGGTTGTACCAATTTGGCGTAAGTAATTATAAATGCAGGCATTTAGTAGTTACTAAACCCCCAGTTGTTACTAGCAAGTTTCAAACTAGTTGTTTACTAATTTCGGTTGCACCACGCCAATCTTTTGTCAATCTTAAGCCCTGTCCGGATGGCATATAAATTACCCGAGGACCTCGGTAATATTTTTTTACCCTAGGACCCCAGTGATTTTAATGACCGATCCGGATGGAATAAAACATATCCATGCATGTTTGCGTTTCGGGTGCAAGCTGCCATTTAACATCACAGAAGAAGAAGCTGTTCCCGCCGGATGTTTTGTCAGACCCACAACACAACGCACGTGTAGCAACAACAAGTCATTTGATTGGACAAGAGACATTCCATGACTGCTAATCAGATTTCCAGAGCAAATTTACGAACGCAGCCAAAACCACTCGTAGACTCGGTTTTTTTCATAACATGAAACTTTACGTTTTAAAGTACCCACTCGATATAATAAACAGCAGTTTAACGATCACAAAATACTCATAATTTGTTGATTGGATTTACTATTCTCCTTTGCCATAGGCTACTGGTAAGGGAGACTTTTGTAAATACGTTCGTTTTGGGATGTGTTCGCGTTTGGGGCTGTGTGATAATCTAATTATGTGTAGTTATGTGTTTCTAGCATGTCGATGTTCTATCAGAATGTTGTGATGTTATCAAAATTAAGAAGATGAATGGCTGAAATGGCGCAAAGCGGGGAAAAACAGATACGACATCTAAAGTCTGGAACGATTATATTTCAAAATAAGGCTTCCCTTTAACTCGGGTACGGGGGGCAAAATAGTGTACGGTTATCAATACGTGAGTTACCTTGCGATTCCCACCCCTAACGTCATCCCTGTGTGTTGTCAGACACCGTGATTTATAGAGTGCCAGACCATACAAACTGCACAGTTTACAAGCTAATGTTAGGTAAATTCGCTAGAATTAACCTTTTAGGTGGTTTGGTTATCCGATAGTGGAGATTCAAGTTTTTAAACACGATGAGGTGTTTAAAAAGCTGGGCGCTCTACACTCAGAAAAGGCCACGGGCCATGACAATATTCCAGCCAGATTTCTAAAAGACTCAGCTGCCTCCATTACCCCAATCATCACCCACATAATAAACCTCTCCATCAAACAGGGACACGTCCCCCTTGACTTTAAAATAGCAAGGGTAACCCCACTGTATAAAAAAGGAAGCAAATTAGACCCAGGCAACTACCGACCTGTTTCTATTCTTAATTCCATCTCGAAACTTATGGAAAAAATAGTTTATGAACAGGTTGATAGGTACCTTACCGAAAAAAATCTGATGTATGAATTTCAATCAGGATTCAGAACATCCCATTCCACTGACACATGCCTTCTCTATTTGAACGACCACATCAACCATGAGGTGGACTCGGGCAAGTACTGCGGCATGGTCATGCTGGACCTCCAGAAGGCCTTCGACACAGTAGATCACCACATATTGTTAGATAAACTGAAAGCAATTGGGTTCGATAGAACATCGGTGAGCTGGATGCAATCCTACTTAGAGGGGAGGGAACAGGTGGTTAGTGTGAACGGAACACTGTCCCCCCCCCTCCCAGTGACCTGCGGCGTTCCACAAGGAAGCATATTGGGACCTTTACTGTTCCTAATATATGTGAATGACATGTCATCAGCATGTGATTGCAATTTGTTCCTGTTCGCGGATGACTCGGCTCTGCTGGTCTCTGACAGGGACATATTGCAGGTGGAAAAAGCGCTAAGCACAGAACTGAGTAGAATCTGCATCTGGCTAGCTGACAATAAACTATCAATACACCTAGGTAAAACTGAAACCATCCTATACGGATCCCCATCTAAACTCAGAAAGGCTGAACATTTTAAAATAAAAGTGGGTAACATTAATATCACAAGAAAAGAGGATATTACATACCTGGGCTCCATCTTAGAGGCAAATCTTTCCGGAGATAAAATGGCAGCAAAAGTAATCAAAAAAGTGAACCATAGAACTAGATTCTTGTACAGGATATCCTCACTTGTCAGTAAAAACACACTGAGGACCCTATCAGGAGCTCTCATTCAATGTCACTTCGACTATGCCGTAACATCATGGTACTATAGAACCACAAAGGCCCATAAAACAAGACTCCAGACAGCACAAAATAAACTGGTTAGGCTTCTGCTAGGCCTCAACCCTAGGACACATCTAACCGCTGCTCATTTTTTGAGCCTTGATTGGCTACGAGTAGTTGACAGAGTGCAGCAGCTTGCACTGGGCCTGGTCTTCAAGATACGCTACACCACAAAGACACCCAAGTACCTGTCAACATACTTCCAAAAAGTGAACAACGTCCACACATACAACACCAGAGGAAGCTCCACGAACCACGTTCAACCGCGTTGCACCACAAACAAGGGGTTAAACTCGTTTGCAAACTATGCAGTAAAAATGTGGAACGCCCTTCCTATAATCTTAAAGGAGTGCAAAACACTGCCCACCTTCAAAACCACTCTCAAAAAACATTTACAGGAGGCTGCAATCCGTAACTGGACCCTCTAAATCAAAAATCAGATTAAAATACCCGAACTACCCACTGTACATACTTTGTGTTTTGTCCCCCGCCCCCACCGGTGGTGTATGTCCCCACCTGTCCTACCCGCTGTACATACCTTATGTTTTGTTGTATTGTTCTTCCCATGATGGATGTATGTTTATCTTGTAGATAGTAATAGTTATTTGTCTGTATTATCTTGTAGATAGTACTATTTTTTTATTTTTATTTTAATTTATTTTTTAAATGTGTGTCTGTCTTACATGTAACGATGAATTGAGAATCAAGGACCCCAATTGAAATAAGCCAGTGGCTTTCTTGGGTTTTTATCCTGTTAGTTGACCTTGTATGTAATATGTACTTTCATGTACCTACTTCTGCAAATCTTCTAATAAAGTTTTCAATCAATCAATCAATCAATAATGTCATCCACATCCATTGTTTGCACAGAGCTCACCTAATACCTTAGATCTCACAGCCCGGTCAAAGTGGTAAATTCTAGTATTAATATCGCGCAAAATCATGCAATGCGTACCAAATACTGACATGTCAATCCGGACGGTAATATAATTATCAGAGGACCTCAGGGTTTGCTGAAAAACAGTAGGTAATTCCAGCCGGAATAATTACTGGGGTCCCCGGAGTAAATCACTGACATGGTCGGTCCGGACGGGATAAAAATTACCGAATTACCCCAGGTAAAACATATATTACCGAGGTCCTCAGGTAATTTATATGCCGTCCGGACAGGGCTTTAGCTAGTAAATACTCAGTTTTTTGTTTCTCTACTGTAACATAACCAGGTGTATTCATAATAATAATAATAATAATAATAATAATAATTCATAACAATTACAATTTACAATACAAATACAACAATTGGGGGTCTCTCCAAATAAATGTGGGCGCGCTGCGCTCGCACAAGATCAACCACCAAAGCCCTCATTCTGACCCAGGAAAAACCCTGGTATGTACTGTATAACATGATAGCCATCTATGAGCAATGCACTGTATATAAGATGATGACCAAGGGTCTTTCTGCTGCTGACCAAGGGGCTGAGTCCTGTTGATGGGGCCCATTTTTCTTTTAGAGTCTGTAGGCTACTGTACAACCCGTTCCAAATTATTATGCAAATTATATTTTTCTCAGATTTTCCTAAATAGTCGATGCAAATGACAATCAGTATAATTTTCAAGTCATCAACCGTTAGAGTATAATTCAAATTTTATTGAACAAACCTCCCAATGATAACAGTATTTTTTTTTTAAATAAAAAACTCAAAATCCACTGTTCCAAATTATTATGCACAACAGAGTTTCAAAACATTTTATAGGTTGTAAAGAACTACAAATGGTAATTTGATGAATTTAGGGTTAGGAGGTCATATTAGGAGGTCATATTTACTGAAATATCCCCTTCAAAAGCTATTTCAAACAAAAACATCTTAACAGGTCAAGTTACATGTTAACATAGGACCCCTTCTTTGATATCACCTTCACAATTCTTGCATCCATTGAACTTGTGAGTTTTTGGACAGTTTCTGCTTGAATTTCTTTGCAGGATGCCAGAATAGCCTCCCAGAGCTGCTGTTTTGATGTGAACTGCCTCCCACCCTCATATATATTTTGCTTGAGGATGCTCCAAAGGTTCTCAATAGGGTTGAGGTCAGGGGAAGATGGGGGCCACACCATGAGTTTCTCTCCTTTTATGCCTATAGCAGCCAATGACACAGAGGTATTCTTTGCAGCATGACATTGTGCATTGTCATGCATGAAGATGATTTTGCTACGGAAGGCACGGTTCTACTTTTTGTACCACGGAAGAAAGTGGTCAGTCAGAAACTCTACATACTTTGCCGAGGTCATTTTCACACCTTCAGGGACCTTAAAAGCTCTCTCCCCATGATTCCGGCCCAAAACATGACTCCGCCACCTCCTTGCTGACGTCGCAGCCTTGTTGGGACATGGTGGCCATCCACCAACCATCCACTACTCCATCCATCTGGACCATCCAGGGTTGCACGGCACTCATCAGTAAACAAGACTGTTTGGAAATTAGTCTTCATGTATTTCTGAGCCCACTTTCATGCTGCAAAGAATACCTCTGTGTCATTGGCTGCTATAGGCATAAAAGGAGAGAAACTCATGGTGTGGCCCCCATCTTCCCTTGACCTCAACCCTATTGAGAACCTTTGGAGCATCCTCAAGCAAAATATATATGAGGGTGGGAGGCAGTTCACATCAAAACAGCAGCTCTGGGAGGCTATTCTGGCATCCTGCAAAGAAATTCAAGCAGAAACTGTCCAAAAACTCACAAGTTCAATGGATGCAAGAATTGTTAAGGTGATATCAAAGAAGGGGTCCTATGTTAACATGTAACTTGACCTGTTAAGATGGTTTTGTTTGAAATAGCTTTTGATTTCAGTAAATATGACCTCCTAATATGACCTCCTAACCCTAAATTCATCAAATTACCATTTGTAGTTCTTTACAACCTATAAAATGTTTTGAAACTCTGTTGTGCATAATAATTTGGAACAGTGGATTTTGAGTTTTTTATTTTTAAAAAAAATACTGTTATCATTGGGAGGTTTGTTCAATAAAATTTGAATTATACTCTAACGGTTGATGACTTGAAAATTATACTGATTGTCATTTGCATCGACTATTTAGGAAAATCTGAGAAAAATATCATTTGCATAATAATTTGGAACGGGCTGTATTCGTTTATTAAGATTTCATAAATATGATATATTGTCTGAATTTTTGTCTTGTTTTATAAAATGTTAATTATTTTCATTTCTTGTGCTGGTTTATTATGAACAACATGTAAAATTGCAGGAAACTAGCACAAATAATTGGGTGGGAGAGAGGGGCCACCGCTGCCAAAACGTGCACAGTTTTGGGTCGCTCCACCGCCAAAAAAATCTCACTCCAAACTTTTGGTGAAACTTGGCAGCCCTGATATAATTCTATAAACAAATAATATAATAGTTAGCTTGTTTACATGAATCTCTCAGAGTGGTGTTTTAGAAGAGTGGCTAGCTTGCTACTTGTGTTTAATAATTAGCTTGGAGTATCAGACGTTTTGAGAATGAGATACGTATGTGTTGAGCTTGGGTGCACATGAATCGCGTATGAACAATAAGTAAAGCAGACTCTGTATTCTCTTCAGCATTAGGACGTACCTTCATAAAAGAACAGAATAACAGTGCGACTGCTACCGTAGTACACAGACTAAGGGCGTCATCAAATATATATATATATATAAAATTTGCGCGCCCCCCCTGCAGTACCCCCCACGCCCCACAGTTTGGGAAACACTGTACTAGCTTATATTAAAGCTGCACTGTTGCGCATTTCATGAGAGGTTGTCAGTCTAGTTTCTTATACAACATATGTGTATGTTTACATGTGAACATGTAAAGATACTTTATTTGCACTTAATTATACATTCATATTTTCGTTTTTGTACAGAAACAACTCACTAAAATTGACTATTGCATAACTGATTTGGAGGGAAAAAATCCACCTCTACCCCCCCATTCGGTACCATGCCATATCGTGGCTTTTGCTGAAATGACATTACTGGTCTCGTAGCCTATTGGAGTGTGTGTGTGAGTGAGGGAGAGTGAGAGGGAGAGCTTTTGTGAGCCCGCATGTATGATGTGTCTCTTTCTGGTACCCCAATAATCTTTTTTGGCTCAGTCTCCGACTGCCCTAGCAGGATCCGGGTCTCATATCCTTCTCACCTTTTTCACCCCGACCTGTTTTCATGCCTGTGTAGTACCACCCCGCGCCAGTAGGGTACCACCATAAGTGTTGGGCTTGAGTTACCTGTTGAATAGCTTGGGTACCAGATTAGGCTAGCAAGTGACCAGAGTAACACGTTGTTACATTACCATCCTTGAATAAATGGTTCCTGGATCCATTATTCCTAAGTTAGGCTACCACAAAAACCGCAGCTCTAATACTATCATTCTAAAAGATTCAAAAGATCATGAAAAACGTGATCTGCCAACAGAAAACCATCAAACATGTTGAAATCAGTGTGATTATCATGAGAAGTTTCAGGCGAAGCTTCAGTTTTTCTTTCTAGAAATTAGTTTGTCTTGGTAACAGTTGTTACGTTCTATGTTCGCTAGGGAGAATAAGAAGTAACAATTTACAGGTGTTATGTAATATTGGTATTTATTACAGCAAGGATAAATTAAAGTCGTAATGGTACAGATAAAAACAGAATTAGAACTATAACAAATGCCTCATACTCAAATAAACAATAAACTCATCCCGAGGATGGTTAAATAAACAATAACAATAAAAAGGTTTCAAACACAACGTATCACTAACAATATCAACTGAACAAAGTCTCAACACAATTATAACCAAATGAAGTATCAACTAAATCATAACAAAAAGATCCTAACAAGGTATCACTAAACCAGATCACTAAACACAGAACACAACTAACAAACTAAACCACCAGCAAGGCAATACAATATGGTGGGAACTGTGTGAATGGATCACACAGCTGCTGCTGGTTTTCTCTCAGGGTCTTTTGTAGGGTGTGGCCTCTGATGATTGGTTGGTGTTGATTATTGGCTGGTGTCGATTGGCTGGAGTTGATTGACCACTGCTGGAGTTGATTGGCAATTATCACGGGGGGGGGGGGGTGGATCCCCTGGACTGGACTTATGGCTGTTAAAAAGACATACACACAAGCACACAGACACAGACAACCAGGCTACTCATAGCCGTCACACTCCCCCCCTTAAGACACAAACCCAAGGATTCGGACAGGTTACAAATGTTATTACCACCACAAACCAACCTGTCCGCCTATTTTTATGCTTTATCTCTCATCTGTAATTTGGCACTATCAAAACCCATCTCATCAAACGTTGATTGTGATTACACATGCGAGATAGGAAAACAATGGGATTATTATCGGTGAACACCACCACCGGCAACAACTGGACCCTACATACACCTCTAACTTAACTGGTCTACCAAGATCAGGAGCCGTGAGTACGGGAACATGACTTAGTAGTTTGACATCAACACATATACACAGAAAACGCTTGATCAACTTCATCACCTCAACTTGCTGTTCATCTGACAAATTAGTTAACTGAGTGGGCAACACTTTCAACATTTTCGAGTTGACCATTCGAGTATTCTGATTAGAGGAATGACATGTCCTCAACTCCTCATCGGTCACGCACAGCGTCTCTGTCACAATGAATGCACCGCTGCCAGTGACTACCGGCTTAGGGACAGTTTTACAAGTCTCCTGACTAATTTTAGATTCCTCACTGGAGCAATAGCGTTTTAACATGTTTACATGGCACACCCTAGTACTTCTCCGTCTCTCGGGAGTACTGATCACATAATCAGTGTCACTAAGACACTCACGAATATCATACGGACCACAGAATTTCGCCGACAGCGCAGCGCCTGAAATAGGCAATAGAGCTAAAACTTTATCACCTACATGAAACTTTCTAGAAACAGCAGTGCGATCATAATGACGCTTCATCACTGTTTGCGAACTAACAAGAGACTCTTTTGCAATGGTATTAGCCTGATGCAAACGCTCACGAAAATGACTAATGTAATCTAACACATTCCGCTCCGCACTAAACTCAACTGAAAGGAACTTATCCTGCAGTGATTTGAGCGGACCGCGAGGCGTAGGTCCAAAGACAAGTGCCGCGGGACTGAATCCTAAAGATTCCTGAACAGCTTCACGATCTGCAAACAACATGAATGGCACTCCTTCATCCCAACTCTTCCCACTCTCTAGACAGTATTTACGAAGCATCGCCTTTAACGTCTGATGCCATCGTTCTAATGCACCCTGACTCTCAGGATGATAGGCACTGGAAACAACATGTCGTACCCCTAACGTTCTTAGGGCTTGTTTGAAAAGCTTAGACTGAAAGTTAGTGCCCTGGTCAGATTGTATAACAAGAGGAAGACCGAATGTGGAAAATAACTTTGTTAAAGCTTCCACCACTGAGCTGGCTGATATGTTACGCAAAGGAACAGTTTCGGTAAAACGAGTAGCAGCGCACATAATAGTGAGCAAATACTGACTTCCACTTTTAGTCCTAGGCAAAGGTCCAACACAATCAATTATTACACGTTCAAATGGCTCCCCTATTTCAGATTTTTCACTTGCTGCATTTACAAAACATTTGTTTAATGACTGATCATCTACCTGAGCGACACGCAATCTCTCGCCGGTTACAGGGAGAGATAGGTTGTCAGCGGATGGTATTGTAGGACTCGGGGAGGATGGTAGCTCTACCACTTTCTCCCTGGGAGAAACTAAAACAATCGGGTTTTCATTCCTTTCAGAAAAGGCTTGCATAATCACACTATCGCAGAGAGAAACATCGCTATCCTCCTCTCTGCCTCGACTCGATTGTGCACGAGTTACGGCGCACACCGGAAACAAATCAACATTTGTTGAATCTTTTGTCTCAGATTCCCTGCATTGAGGCGAATCCAGTACCTCCAACGTAGGAGTCACCTTACCCCCAGCAATATCATTTCCCAATAACAATGCCACTCCTTTAATGGGTAACTCTGGACATACAGCGACCGAAAAAAAAACAGTAACCAACTCAGATTGTATGTGAATGCGGTGTACAGCCCGCGGTACATAACCCATTTCAATACCACACAACACAGCTTCATTTCCGCACGCAGACTGATCGGAGAATGGCAGGACACTACATAGAATTACAGACTGTGACCCCCCGGTGTCTCGTAAAATACGTACTGGACACTGATCTTTTAGTTCGCCCGTCAATGACACTAAGCCAGTAAATATGAATGGATCAAAACATTTATCACTTTCAGTGCCGGTGGTGGTGGTCATCTCAATGTCAGAACATGATACCGCCCTAATCAATCCAACACCGTGCACTTGTGGTTCCATCTTAGACAACTGCTGATCTTTGTTTTTAAGAGTTAAACAATCGGCAATGACATGTCCTGGTTTGTGGCAGTAATAACATTCCCTATCTTCCTTCCTCAAGCTCTGCGTCCTAAAGGAAGAAGTGTTCACGGAATGAAACTGAGTAGCGCGAAAAATGGCGGCCTTAACCTTAGTGTAATCTAAACTATCAGCAACGGGAAGCGCAGTTACTGCCTCCCGAGCTTTTCCCTGCAACTTGCAGTTTAGCAGTAATACCCAAACATTTTCGGGCCAGTGTAAGGCGGCAGCGGTGCGTTCAAACGCAATAAAATAGGAATCCACCTCAGTCTCTTTAAAAGGAGGCACCAAAGAAATATGCTTACTGACATCAAAAGGTTTTGGGGTGGTACTGGGAGATGGGGCTTGATTGAGAGCTTGACTCTCGAGCTCTAGCTGACGTAACTTGATCACTTTAGCAGACTCGATCTCACACATCCTCAGCTCATGCTGTCGGGCCTCAGACCTCTCCTGAGCCTTCTCTTCTCTGATGGCTGCCCTTTCCTGGGCCTCCATTTGGAGACAGGATTACTGAAACTGCTGTTTCGCCTCCTCTCCACGAGCCCCAGTACCGGCACTACCAATAGGAGATGGGTCAAACTGCTCCAAAGTGATATCCACTTTTTTCAGTGGTGTCTTAAAGGATGGGACGGGCGTCTGAAGAAGCTCCTCTCCCCCTGAAGGTAGAGAGCCCCCAGACTCCTCCTCCTCATAATTTTCATCCTTAGCCTGTTCAATCACACCCTTCTCAACCAGTTCCCCCACCAGAAGAAGTTTCAGCTCCTTCTTTGTTATCCTTTTCTCATATGTAAGACCAACGTGAGTAGCTATTTCTACCAACTCTGCCTTTTTGCATTCCTCTAGTTGTCCTATAGAGGGCTGGGTCATAAATTGTTCCAATTCAAACTTTTTCGTTGCCATGATGGTTATTAACTATTAATTACCCCCGCCAAATACCTTTTTTAGATCCGGACCCTTTAACGGCGTTATCATCCCGGACGAGCCCCCACTTGTTACGTTCTATGTTTGCTAGGGAGAATAAGAAGTAACAAAATACAGGTGTTATGAGTAATATAAAGATATTTATTATGCAAGGGCAAATTAAAAGTCTTATGGTACGGATAAAAATGAATTAGAACTATAACAAATGCCTCCTACTCAAATAAACAATAAACTCATCCCGTGGATGGTTAAATAAACAATAATAATAAAAAGGTTTCAAACACAAAGTATTACTAAACAAGATCACTAACACAGAACACAACTAACAAACTAAACCAAAAGGATCTCTAACAAAGTATCCACCAAACTATAACAAAATGCTCTCTAACAAAGTAAACCACCCGCATGGTATACAACAAAATGGTGGGAACTGTGTGATTGGATCACACAGCTGCTGCTGGTTCTCTCTCAAGGTCTTTTGTAGGGTGTGGCCTCTGATGATTGGTTGGTGTTGATTATTGGCTGGTGTTGATTGGCTGGAGTTGATTGGTCACTGCTGGAGTTTGATTGGCAATTATCACGGGGGGGGGGGGTGGATCCCCTGGACTGGGCTTATGGCTGTTAAAGAGATACAGACACAGACAACCAGAACAGACACTACAACAGACACAAACATAATAAGACAACCAGGCTACTGATAGCCGCCGTTTGTAAATTGTATATACAGTATGCTAGAGAAATGCCAAAACCTCTTTGTTTTTCATTTTATTCTCAAAAAAGTCTAACACTGACTGGTGTAAACAAGTTTTGTCTTAAAATGTATTTCTCAAGATAAAAGTAAAGCAGGGCTTTTATTTGTCCCCTCTCCTGTATTGAAATATGAAACAGTATCAGTTTTTAAAGCTTTTCTGCACCTTCACAAAACACTATACATTAATGAACTGAAATGAACAAGGAAAACTGCTTTTCTACACCTTCACAAAACAAAAGTTTGTACATTAATGAACTGAAATGAACAGAACAATGTGTCAGTGGGGCACATCTCTAGGTTTTTAGCTGTTCTGTTCCTCTGAAAGCATCCCCATGAAGCTTTGGGTTTGTGTGTGGGTTGGTGTGCGGGCATAACCCTGCAGGGGCATATAAGATGAGTGAGGCACTGGCATTGGTGTGGAAAGTCCATACATGGGCTCATGCAGTCGGTGTTGGGGAGTGGCTGGGCCTCCTGATGCATAGGATGACATTGATGACATCAAACCCCTGGCATGTTCTGATTCTTGGGCATCATACAATAATTCCATTATATTCCTTTTAACCCTGACTTTTATGGCTGGATCTTTAACTTGGCGCAATTCACTTGCTACCTGCTTAGCAAATGTGTCCTCATTATCTGGTGGTTTGAAAGCACCTGCCATCTGCTTCAGTATTGCTAGTTTTTGGACCTCTACATTCCCCTCAGAAGCCTTTCTCTTTCCCTGACGCTGCGGTGCGTGGGACCTTGTCTGGGCGTCTTCCTCAGTGGGAGTCATATCGGCTACGTTTACTGGAGTAGAGCTTCTCATTCTACAATTAATGGGAATTGTGTGATATTCTGTGCATTCCTTTTACCTGTATAGTTATTAGAAGTATAGCTATAACTCAGGCTGTCTACCTTGAAATCACAGGCCTACTGTGGAACTATTTAGTGGGGAAATCTGCATGGTAACGGTGATGTAGGCCTACTTACTGTCAAACTAGTTTCTGCATGCCGATGAACAACATATGGGTTTAAAAAATCCAAATGTGTTAAGATCCAGGACTGCCTTGGAGTTGGATTTTTGTCTCCACTCCCACTTGGCTTTGGCTTCAATAGTTTGCCATACTGGGTGCGAAGAGAAGCTGCTCTCATTTGCACCTCATTGGCTGAAATAAAATAAACAGCTAACGTTAGCTAGCTACTACTTAAAAAAACATTAGCCTACTAAACAGATCAAGAAAGACGGCTAACGTTAGCTGCTGTCTATTGATTTAATTTCATGTATTTCATGTTTCAATGTATGTCAATGTTGACTAGCTGTGCGTGGTTCACGTAAATCTAGCTAGCCAAAGGAAGTCATTGAGACCAACAGAGATTGCAATCAAAACTCAGCGTACCAGGTAGCTCAAGGGCAGATGAAATCTCTTTCCAACTGTTCTCCCTCATCCCTCTGTCATGATAGGAAGCGGAGGAGACGTCAAACAGACACCCGTGTTCCCTCCAAAGCTCTACCAATCTTTCTTCCAGTGGCTGGGACCACTGAACACGAGCAGTAGGGTTTGTTTTTGCCGGCATTATTGGGCTTGTGATGATTTTGAGCGGATGTATGAATGAATGAATGGTCTGTGGACCGGATGTATGTGCAGAATCGTGTCGTAGGACCAGCCACACTTCACGAGCCACGACGAAAATTTCTGACCTGCCAGAAATTTGGCGGCAGGTCGTAACCTCGTCTTTAGAACGTAGGCGCAATTAGTCGTTGATCGCTGACTCTCTCACACTGTGCGACTTACGACGTCCCGATTTGGCCTTACGACGCTAGGATGTCTCTACGACTACGCAACGTAGTCTGCGACAACAAAATCGTGGACAAATCGCACAGTGGGCAGGGGGCTTTAACCTCAACCAAATCATTACTCATCCCACTAGGTGTGATCCCAACATCCCAAACAAGGCCACCCCGATTGATGTGATTTTTACAAATGCCCCACAGATGTACCAATCCGGAGTGTTTTGCAGCGACATCAGCGACCACTGTTTTTTTTTCGCTTGTGTTCGCAAAAATCTCTCCGCCAAACAGCCTGTCACCATCAGGGAGAAGCGAAACCTGAAACATTTTGATGTTCAAGCATTCCTACATGATCTTGCAGATGTGAGTTGGTACAGTGTAGGCCTAGTCCCCACCATAGATGATGCATGGTTGCTATTTAAAGACCTCTTCAGCACCGTGATAAACAGACACGCCCTTTAAAAAAAACTTAGGATAAAAACCGACACAGCCCCTGGTTCAGAGGAGATCTGGCCCTGCTGCTACAGCAAAAAAATGCTGCCTGGCGCAACGCTCGTCGCTCCAGCTCCGCATCCGCCAGCCTCTTGTTCCATCAGCTCCGCAATAAGGCTACACAAGCTGTGAGACAAGCCAAAACTGGCTACTATAAGGAGAAGTTCACAGCTTGTGGCTCAGACCCCAACGCCGTTTGGAAAACAGTGAGAGAACTGGAGAACAAACCTTCGACCCTGCCTGTGTCACTTAATGTAGACAACCTTGTAGTCACGGATAAAAGTCTGATGGCTGACATTTTTAACCGTCACTTTACAAATTCTGGTCTTGTTTCAGGTCCTCCTAACCCCGCTCCTATTCCAACGAGCCCTTTGCCTCCAAGCCCCACTCCCCTGCTACACTCACCCTCCAGTCCTGTTTGCCCTCCTAGCCCCTTCCCCCCCGCTCACAGTTTTTCCCTCAGGCCTGTCTCAGTAGGTGAGGTCCTAAAGGAACTGACCTCTCTGGACCCCCAAAAAGCTGCCGGGTCAGACGAGCTGGCGGCATTCTTTATTAAAACTGCCGCCCCCATCATCGCAGCCCCCCTAACAGACCTGTTGAACCTCTCCCTTCTTTCAGCCAGTTTACCTGCCGAGTGGAAAGAAGCGATTGTGCTCCCACTGTTTAAAGGTGGTGACAAGGCTGACCCAAATTGTTATAGGCCCATTTCCATCCTGCCCTGTCTGTCTAAGTTATTTGAGAAACTTGTCAACAAACAACTCACTACTCATCTGCATGTGTATAACTTACTTTCTGGGGCGCAGTCTGGCTTTCGCGCAGGGTACGGTTGTGTTCCAGCAATCCTAAAGGTACTCAACGACATCACTTCTGCGTTAGATGCTAAGCAGCACTGTGCGGCAATATTTATTGATTTGGCAAAGGCTTTTGACACCGTTGACCATCCCACTCTACTGAACAGACTGAGTAGCATCGGGGTTACTAACCACTCACTAACCTGGTTTTCTCATTACCTCTCGCAACGTGTGAGGTTTGAAAACCTTCTCTCTCACCCCCTCCCAGTCACCAAGGGTGTCCCTCAAGGTTCCATACTTGGTCCCACTCTGTTCTCTGTATACATCAACAATATCCCCCTGGCTGCTGGAAATTTACTCATTCACTTATATGCTGACGACACTATTCTCTATGCCACTGGTCCCTCCCCTGACTCTGTACTAACAACTCTCCAGGATAGCTTCCTCCAGATCCAACAGGCCTTCACCCACCTCAAACTCTCCCTTAACACTTCCAAGACCAAGTTCATGTGGTTCAACCGTAAAGGCACCACACGAATCGGTCGCTCTGTGACGTTGCACCCAGTGTGCGCTCCGGCGCTCTCGGAGCGAAATGACGAACGCAGCCGAAAGTGTTATGAGTTGCCCCGCTGGTACCGTGTTCAACACGGTAGTATAGTATTCCACGGTAGTACCGTTGTATAAAGCTTATGGTATAGTAGGCACCGTGACATTTTGGCACCGCGGTATATCGTTGGTACCGGTATATCGTGCAACACTAATCAGAAGCATTCGCTTAGAAAATAACAAATCTCATGTGGCCTTGAGAAGAAATCTCAAACATTTTAATGAGCCATCTTTCTTGGCAGGTTTTACTCAGAAGTAGAATTGATGTCATGTTTCTATGAGTTCAATGGTGCTCAACTGGCATTGGACTTCTTCACTGAATCAACTCAGTTGTTGTAGGAGTCTCTAGGTACAGAGGAACGGCTGTAAATATGTTTTTAATTGGCGTACAGCACGGCTCAGCAACGTCACTGACGTGCTGAGCGAGTCTTTTCTAAAGAATAAAGAATAAAGAACAAGTACAGCTCTCTCTGTCTCTCTCCAACACCTCAGCAGGTTTTCCCGTCTCCTTCACTCTCCCGGGGGAACAAACACACACAGGTTAAATAGACCAGCAGGATAACGAGTCTGATCACTGACACCTGTCCGTAATCAGCCCGTCATCACTGACACCTGTCCGTAATCAGCCCGTCATCCATCCCCCACCGACAGTCTGGCTCCCTCTGCAATTTTCCCTTTTTCCGTTCGATTTTGAGATGAGGTGCTCTTTTGCCTCCTAAACATGTTTTCTTTCATATTAGTGACAATAAAACGTCGACAAAAACACATTTGGTTTACTTGAGAGAGCGTGAGAGAGAGAGCAAGACAAAATATTCAATCTTGGTGAATACACAGCATGGCGTGGAATGATTGAACTTCTGCACTTGCTTTGACAATCAAATTTGAGAGAGAAACTGGAACGAGCACTTGAGGCCATGCTGGCAGCGGCCTTCCTAGCAGACACACGCGCCACTGGTGTTCAGCAGACGCCATGCTGTTTCCTCTAGCATTGTGATGCTACTGAACAACAGGCATAATGAATGAACTGTTGGAGGAGAGGAGAGGGGGAGAGAGAGAAAGGGAGGAGGGAAAGAGAGTGTGTGTGAGAGCGAGAGAGAGCAAGAGAGAGGGTAAATGAGAAAAAAATGATTTAAATTGTTAAACTCCATCCCCCTTTCTCTCTCCCCCACATCACTCACCCTCTCTCTAAACACATGGCAGCAGGATTGTAGCTTGACTTATGCTAAAGAGAAGAGTGTGAATGGACTCTTGGCAATAGGGAACACATCAAAGGGAGAGGAACATTCTAGATGTCATGACTATTGTTACATACCAGTTGGCTAGGGATAAAGGAAGTAACAAATGACCAGGTTGTAAAGGTTCAAATTAAAGGTTTTTATTTGCCATGAGAATAGAAATGTCTTTTAGCAATAAAGAGAATAGAAATAGAAAACAAATGCCTAGTACAAAATCAAATGAGCAAATCAAGGGGTAACCCTATCATCATCTCAAAGGTAACTGAATCAACTCAGTTGTTGTAAATCTCTAGGTACAGAGGAACGGCTGTAAATATGTTTTTAATTGTCGTACAGCACGGCTCAGCAACGTCACTGACGTGCTGAGCGAGTCTTTTCTAAATAATAAAGAATAAAGAACAAGTACAGCTCTCTCTGTCTCTCTGTCTCTCAGCCCGTCATCCATCCCCCACCAACAGTCTGGCTCCCTCTGCAATTTTCCCTTTTTCCGTTCGGTTTATATAGGTAAAAATGGTGGCAAAAAAAAAATACAACGCCCCTTGTATCAGCAACCAATCACTAAAATAGTTAGGTTGCATTTTTTTGAAAATACGCGATCCTATTGGTTGATGCGAGAATTCTCGAATGTGATTGGTTCTCGTGTCCCATGTGACGCGGAAAAATTGACTCAGTGGAGTTACGATTGATTCAGTGGAGTTAGGAGGATAAGAAAACGACGATAAGTTAGATAAGTTAGAGACAAGTTAGAGATAAGTTAATAAGTTAATAAGTTAGATAAGTTAAGTAAGACTAGAAGTCGGTTTTTTTTCTTTCTTTTTTTTCTTGCAAAAAATGCAGTCCCCCTGCATAGCCCTGTTTATAGTACATTTAATACCAAAAACATGGCGAAAATTGATTTTTTTTCATGACTATGGACAGTATTTCCTGATGTATGGGCTGATACGAGGACATAGACACAATATTTTCTGAAAAAAGTTTGTTTTCTTATGTGTCAACATAAAAAACATAAAAAACACACATATGAGTTTTCCCAGCCTGTTTTAAATCTGCAGTGGTTAAACCCCTATTAAAGAAACCGGGTCTAGAGCCACTCTCACTGGCAAGTTATAGACCTGTCTCGAATCTGGCTTTTTTATCTAAGGTTTTTGAAAAAGTGGTCTCAAAACAGCTTGTAAATGTTCTGTCTTCAAATAATCTGTTTGAGCCACTACAGTCGGCATTCCGCACCAACCACTCTACTGAAACAGCACTCACTAAGGTGGTAAATGACTTACTATTGACGGCAGTGGCGGGCGGTGCATTTCACACCTAGGCCTTCAGTGATGTCCGACACATTCCTACCTGAATTATTCTACCTCTTAATACCATCGTTATGACGCCATGGCTCTAGAAACTAGACAGAAACACAGTATAACCGGGCGTTGCATCACCTTAACATAGTCAGACAAGTACAACAGAGTTATATTAATATTTCCGAAGCATTTTTAATCAATAAATCCGCATTTACAATGAAGAGTGTTAAACTAACATCTTTAAGATCGCTACATTACCCACGTCTGTCGTCTCGTCCACCATAATAGCGACAAAGGGTGCCTTTTTAATCTCCATTTTGATCTCTTCTTCCATCACTTCAGCAATAGCAAAAATCAGGTCGTTTTGTATTTTGCCTGACGTCCCAGTAAACACTTTGTTTGTGGACAGGTGGTAATGTAAATCTGGGTTGTTTTCAGCCAGAAAAGAAAGAAGCTCAACGTAGTTTCCTCTGTTTGTGGACTTGGCGCTTTCATTGTGTCCCCTAAATGAAAGTTATTGTTTACCCAAAAACAGGACACAATCGATCAGTATTATCGATCAGTCAACGAAAGCTTTCGTTGTGAGGCTCCGTTTCCCTGCGCACTTTCAAAAGTTTCACATCTACCGGCATAGTTCCGCATCTCAATAGTGAATATCAATAGTGCGTATCAATAGTGCGTATCCAATCAAAAGACGTGCTGGGTGCTGACATCATTGAGCCTTACAGCAGGCGCCGTTGTTGCTTATGCTCGCATCTACGTAGGTTTACTAGGAACGCCACATGTTTTCTCGTTCCAACGTTAAGTTACAGGTCGAATCCGCAGCACCGTTTAATGTGAAGGCGGGCAGATTTTTGAGCCCCCTAGCAACACATTTTGATTGGATAAAAGCTCTAACATAAAGGCCAGCCCTCCAAATCTCAATCGGAGACTGGAAGCAGCGCAACCAAGAGGAAAGCTATGAAATGAAGAGAATAGACTATGGGGAATCATTAATACATATTTGTGGAAAATATATATTAAAATAAAATGTATATTCTGATGATGTTTAGGCCAGCAGAGAAGGCCTTGCTGGCCCTGACGGCACACCACTGATTGACGGTCGACTCAGGCTCAACATCTGTTCTTTTATTGTTGGACCTGAGCGCTGCTTTTGACACAGTAGATCATCACATATTACTAGATAGGCTCAGGAACCTGTTTGGCATCTCAGGCCAAGTATTCCAGTGGCTAGAGTCATACCTGTTAAATAGATCCCAATGTGTTCTACACAATAACATATTGTCTGCATCCCGGGCAGTGAAGTATGGAGTCCCACAGGGGTCCGTTCTGGGCCCTCTGTTGTTCTCACTGTACTTGGCACCACTGGGTCAGATCTTGCGTTCTTTCGGTCTTGCTTTTCATTGTTATGCTGATGATTTACAACTATATATGCCTATAACAGCAGGAAATGTCTCAGACTTAGTTACGTTAAAGACCTGTCTGGCTGCTGTGAAGGGCTGGTTATCAGCGAACTTTCTACTATTAAATTCAGACAAGACTGAAATGATAAAATTCGGTCCAACTAGACTAATTCATCCAGGTGATGGTCTTGTCTTGACCTTGGATGATTGTGTCATCCAGTGCAGGGACAAGGTTAAAAATCTCGGTGTCATTCTGGATCAGAGCCTCACATTTGACCCTCACATAAAGGGGGTGATAAAAATAGCATTCTTTCACCTCAGAAGAATTGCCAAGATTAGATCAATCCTTTCTTTTGAAGATGCTGAGGTTCTGATCCATTCTTTTGTGACATCCAGATTAGATTATTGTAATGTCCTTTTGTCGGGATTGCCAAAAAAGAGCTTCCATGGCATACAAATGGTCCAAAATGCTGCAGCTCGCATTTTGACTGGGTCCAAGAAATACGACCATATTTCACCAGTGCTGGCCTCCCTTCATTGGCTCCCTGTCCATGTTAGAGCGGATTTCAAGTTGCTCCTGCTAACTTACAAAGCTATAAATGGCACCGCTCCTTCTTATTTAAAGGACCTTCTCGTCCCATATGTGCCCTCAAGGGCTCTGCGCTCACAAGGCTCTGCCCTGCTCACTATTCCTAGGGTTAGAAGAAAGACAATCGGTGAGCGTGCGTTCTCTTTCCGGGCACCAACTCTCTGGAACCGTCTTCCACTTGATATCAGACAGGCAGAATCAGTGGAAGTGTTTAAAAATAAGCTAAAGACCCACCTGTTTTGTGTTGTCTACATGTCATAGGCTGTTCTTTTGTGCTGTTGTAATTTATGTGTGTTTTTTAATTGAAATAGTTGTTTTTAAATTTGTTTAACATTTTTGTTTTTACCTATTATATTTGTGGTGCGAAATTGTGTGTTTTTAAAATTGAAATAGCTGTTTTTATATAGTCTAAAATGTGTAGTTTTTTACTTATTGTACTTGTAAAGCACTTTGACGGAAAGTGCTATATAAATAAAGTTATTATTATTATTATTATTATTATTATATGTTGACATGTGTTGACACATATCCCAGCTAGCAGGGAATGTTCCCACAACATTGGCTAACATTCCCTACAAGTTCTGCTAATGTTTTAAAGAAAACGTTTTCATCTAATGTTCAAAGAGCATTTAAAGGATGTTTACCATTTCAAATAATGTTCCTATAACGTTAAATGTTAACAAAGTGAGAACGTTTTAGGTGCAACATTCTGAGGATGTTTTGGGGACATTGTTTTGGTAACAGATTATAGAATGTTCTTTTATAAAATGTTCCCACAATGTTACACGATAACAAAGGAAGGACATTTTCAAAGCAACATTCGGATAATGTTTTCAGGATGTTATTGATGCCTCAGATCACAAAACGTTTTTTCTAGAATGTTCCTGTAATGTGATGTAAACAAAGGAAGAACGTTTTACCTGCAACATTCCAAGGATGTTTTGGGGACATTGTTTAGGTAACAGATTATAGAATGTTCTTTTATAAAATGTTCCCACAATGTTACACGATAACAAAGGAAGGACATTTTCAAAGCAACATTTGGATAATGTTTTCAGGATGTTATTGATGCCTCAGATCACAAAACGTTTTTTCTAGAATGTTCCTGTAATGTGATATGTAAACAAAGGAAGAACGTTTTACCTGCAACATTCCAAGGATGTTTTGGGGACATTGTTTAGGTAACAGATTATAGAATGTTCTTTTATAAAATGTTCCCACAATGTTACACGATAACAAAGGAAGGACATTTTCAAAGCAACATTTGGATACTGTTTTCAGGATGTTATTGATGCCTCAGATCACAAAACGTTTTTTCTAGAATGTTCCTGTAATGTGATATGTAAACAAAGGAAGAACGTTTTACCTGCAACATTCCAAGGATGTTTTGGGGACATTGTTTAGGTAACAGATTATAGAATGTTCTTTTACAAAATGTTCTCACAATGTTACATGATAATGTTACACGTTAACGCAACATTTACTTCCGGATCCACACTGTTGCGCTCTATACAAATGAGCATGTCATTTATTATGTAATAAGAAACGCATAGATAGCATATTGAAATAGGTTTTCTTAACCCTTGTGTGATGTTCACTTTTTAGACCCTTTCGTACTGTTCGGGTCCAGTTGACCCGGGACATCATTGGGGTTTTAAAAGCACTTGCCCTGACACGGTGCTCCTAGTCCCAAGGGTGACCCGTACAAGGGGGTATACTCAGGGTGCAAGACACCCTTTGCAAGCCCCAACATAGCCCATAATATTAAAGGGCGCCTCCTGTGGGCACAAACAGGTACTGTACCCAATAATGCACAATTGGTACTGTGTACACATTCAAAAGTGCATATCTTTTCTTCTGGTGGATCTAGGGGGGCTGCCCTTTGGAGAGGCTGGAGCAGAGGATGCTTAGTAACAAAGTGTCAGACCCCTGGGAATAGGTGGGGGCGAACAACAGCATGATGAGTAGTAGCGTTTTTATGCACATGATGCCCCTAACTTTGAAAATGCAAAATCCACTATAATAAAGACCTGGGTGTCATAAATCATACTTATCTAGGAAAAATGTTAATGAAACAATGTTTTCATTGCTGTTTATTATTTTGAATTTATATTCTCAATTGACTTTCACATGCATCTAATTATAATCAACCCAGCTAGCAATTTTTGGTTCTAAAAATGTTCAAAGAATGTTACCTAGAACGTTCTCGTAATGTTTTCAGCGGGAAGTTTTCTTTAAGTTCCCAGAATGTTCTAGGATAACGTTCTCTAAAAACATTTTTAAAATGTTGTGTGATAACCTTCTTAAAATGTTAAGTGACAACATTGCTGGAACATTATGCCCTAATGTTCTTGAAAACGTTTTCAGCGGGAAGTTTTCTTCAAGTTCCCAGAATGTTCTAGGATAACGTTCTCTAAAAACATTTTTAAAATGTTGTGTGATAACCTTCTTAAAATGTTAAGTGACAACATTGCTGGAACATTATGCCCTAATGTTCTTGAAAACGTTTTCAGCGGGAAGTTTTCTTCAAGTTCCCAGAATGTTCTAGGATAATGTTCTCTAAAAACATTTTTAAAATGTTGTATGATAACCTTCTTAAAATGTTAAGTGACAACATTGCTGGAACATTATGCCCTAATGTTCTTGAAAACGTTTTCAGCGGGAAGTTTTCTTCAAGTTCCCAGAATGTTCTAGGATAACGTTCTCTAAAAACATTTTTTAAATGTTGTGTGATAACCTTCTTAAAATGTTAAGTGACAGCATTGCTAGAACATTATGCCCTAATGTTATTGAAAACGTTTTCAGTGGGAAGTTCCCAGAATGTTTTAGGATAATGTTCGGTAATAACCTTCTTAAAATGTGAGTTGACAATATTGCTAGAACATTACACCTTATGTTCTCAAAACATTTTCAGCTTAAGTTTTTTGTTTGTTCCCAGAATGTTTTAGGATAACGTGCTCTAAAAACCATTCTAAAAACGTTTGCTTATAACCTTCTTAAAATGTTTACTGAAAACCCTGTTAAAACATTATGCCCAAACATTCAGAAAATGTTTTGGGGATGTTATTAAAAATTCAAGTTTCAGACTTGCACCAATAACCGAGGAGGCTGAGGACGTGGCAGACCAATCAAACGACTCTGATTAGATTTCAGACCAATCAAACGACTCTGATTAGATTTCAGACCAATCAAACGACTCTGATTAGATTTCACGCCTGACTGAGATGTTCAGTTCACCTCCGTGGTCGGGCACAGGTAGACGGGTTTAGTTGAAGACAGCACAAGGGAACGGGACACTGTGGATTAAACGGTAAGGTTAGAATAACTGTTTTTAATTGATTAACGTTACTTTGTATGGATACATTTACTTTCTTGACCACAAACTAACCGTTAATGCGAATAACGTCGAGCGTGTGTGTTGTCAGACAAGTTGGTGAACGTTCAGATTTGACCAGCCACTCAATAGATTCACGTCATTGTTGTTGGTTTTTTGGCTGGTGAGTGAAGCAAATCTACCAGCCCAAACGTTTGGGACAGGTTTGGGGGCTAGCAATCTAGCTAGCACAATTACTAGCATTCTACATGTCTATTTTACATGGATATTACTTGGTTATTTCCAGTAATTACTGCATAATTAACGGCCTGTAATTTAAAGGGCTACCAAAAAGACTTCTGATGAATCAGAAACGATTCTATTTTTGTTATAATGCAGGTGGATAATACAGGTGGACCATCTGTGACTGAGGACAGAGTTCAGAGTAAGGATGTGTCCAGGGATGATGTATAAGAATGTGTCCAGGTGCAGCGGCAGCACTTGAGGGGAGCAGAAGCCCCACACTGTTCGAGGACTAAATCAAGAACTACAACACTTTGGGAATGCCTGTCTGTCATGAGGATATGTACTGTCAGATATATGTACTGTTGCAGTGATGATAGGTTCTGACTTCCATGTTTTCAGTATGTACAGTATATGATGTTTTGCTTTTTTTATGTTCTCAAATGAAGCTGTCTCACCTCTGTTGTTAATGTTAATAAATAATGATACATTATGTTGAAAGACTTGAATATTGATGTTATCAAACTTTTACATGTGTTAATACGTTTAGCTAAAAACATTTTAAGAATGTTTGGGCATAATGTTTTAACAGGGTTTTCAGTAAATATTTTAAGAAGGTTATAAGCAAACGTTTTTAGAATGGTTTTTAGATCACATCCTGAAACATTCTGGGAACAAACAAAAAACTTAAATGTTACAGCTCCGCCCCTGGCTCATCAGCCGTCTATCAGTGGTGCCAGGTGTGGCCGATTAAGACCGCGACTGGCTCCTACTTAAGCTCTGCTCCTGCTTCCAGTCAACGCCAGATCGTAGCCATTTAATGGATTCCCTGCCTGCCGACCGCCTGCCTGCCTGACTACCCTGCTCCCTGCCTGCCTGTACTTTCCCTCCTGCCTGACCCCCAGCCTGTCTACCGACCACTCCGCCTGCCTGACCCCTGCCTGTCTGCCGACCACTCCGCCTGCCTGACCCCCTGCCTGTCTGCCGACCACTCCGCCTGCCTGACCCCTGCCTGTCTGCCGACCACTCCGCCTGCCTGACCCCCTGCCTGTCTGCCGACCACTCCGCCTGCCTGACCCGCTGCCTGTCTGACTACCTGCCTACCTGCCTGATCCCCTGCCTGTCTGACTACCTATCTACCTCCAGCCTGCTCCTCCTGACACCCCTACCCTACAATAAATCATTATTATTGTTGTACTACCTGTTCTCCGTTGTCTGCTTCTGGGTTCCGCCCTCTGGTCGTGACAGAAAATGTTTTGAGAACATAAGGTGTAATGTTCTAGCAATGTTGTCACTTAACATTTTAAGAAGGTTATCACACAACATTTAAAAAATGTTTTTAGAGAACATTATCCTAGAACATTCTGGGAACTTAAAGAAAACTTCCCGCTGAAAACGTTTTCAAGAACATTAGGGCATAATGTTCCAGCAATGTTGTCACTTAACATTTTAAGAAGGTTATCACACAACATTTTTAAAATGTTTTTAGAGAACGTTATCCTAGAACATTCTGGGAACTTGAACATCACTTAAAGAAAACTTCCCGCTGAAAACATTACGAGAACGTTCTAGGTAACATTCTTTGAACATTTTTAGAACCAAAAATTGCTAGCTGGGATGATGGTGTTAGTGCCCTTGGAGATGTATGCAAATTCGGCCCAATTATGAATGAATGAATGAATGAATGATAGCATCTAATAGCATAATAGATCTAATCTAATCTAGATCTAATAGCATCTAATTAGCATAATAAACATAAACAATAATACAATTCAGAAAACTTGCAATACATTTTTTCTTAGTTTTTATGTACATAACAAACTGGGAATGTGTTCATAGTGATATCTATTTTCTTTCTTTTTTTGCCTATCTAGTGGGGGTAGTCTCCCCACTTTTAAAGAGGATTATTTTTTCCATGGAAATGTAGGAACAGCTACAGAACCCTCTGGTAGTATGGGATGCCTTTAAGTGTCCCCTGAGAGGCCGCTGTATAAAACACAGCTCAATAAAAAAAATAAAAAACACCATCAGAACAGAAGATAGTATAACAAATTGAGCGACTATCTGAGCTCGTAGATGATTACCTAAAATTCCCTCAAACAAATGAAAAAAGAACTAGAACTAATCTATGAAGAAAAAGTAAGTCAAACCTTTTACAAAAATAAAGTTGAATGGATGGAAAAAGGAGTTCTTCATGAACACAGGAATGTTGCCAAAAAAAACACATAACAAAACAAAACGATATTTATAGAGCCTAAAGATATAATCAAAGAGCATAAATATTTTACTAACATTTTTTCATTTCGAAATCCCCCAGTCCCACTCTTGAGTGCCAGCACACAATCTTTTTTCCCAGAAAATAGGCCACAATTCGGTTGTTAAGTCTGACATCAAACGACGTTTAGCAATTTCCGGGTCCAAACCAGAAATTCCCCGCACCAGAGTACCAGTGTACTACAGCACCAGAGTACCAGTGTACTACAGCACCAGAGTACCAGTGTACGAGTACCAGTGTACTACAGCGGTAGAATGACAGTTCAATCGTTTTTTAGACTGGGATCTATTCATACAACAAGGGACACGGCACTTTCCCATTTTCCCCATATTGTCAGGGTCTTTGAGCCTCAGAAAAGTGCTATATCAATATAATGAATTATTATTATTACTGAGGCATTTCGAAGAGATTCATTCAACGTTGGACCCGGAAACACGTCACCACTTAACAACCAAATTAACATCCAAGGAGAAAGACCAATGTGAAGGACCAATCACAGAGGATGAACTGTCCGTGTCCGTTAACTCTTTTAAAGCATTAAAAAGCCCAGGCTTAGATGGAATACCAGTTGAATTTGATCAAACCTTTCATCATTCCATTGAAGCACATATGTTAGAATGTTTTAATAGTGCATATGTGACACATTTTAAAGCTTAGGTCCTCATGTCGGAATCTGATGTAATTCTTTTGAAAAATGTGAATACATTTCTGCGTTAGGGAACAGCAAACAGCCGCAGTGCGCATGATCATAAGGCCAATGCACACGGCGTGCGATTTTTGTCGCCGGACAACATTCGATTGCAATGCACATGGCGTGCGATGCGATTTTTGTCGCACGGCAAAATTCCATTTTCAACTCACACTATTGAAGTCTATGAGAAAATCATAAAAAATCTCATCCCAATGCACACGGCGTGCGATGCGATTTTTGTCGCACCACAACATTCCATTCTCAATTGTTACTTTATTGTTACGTAGTCGGACCAGGCAGGCTGATTACAATAGGCTCTACCAATATTGCTTGCCTTGCTTCCACAATTTCTACAAGATACAACTGGACATATTGTGATAAAATATGTGGGTCCCTGATTTAGGGGTATTGGTAAAATGTCAGGAGAGGGAGCGCACAAAACACACAGCCAGAAAGGTGTATTATAAAAGCCACTTCATTATTATGGGCGATGATCAGGCAGACATAGATTCGGAGGACGGAGACAGTCCAACATCTAGCTATTCGCCCTTAGGACTCAACTTCCACAACTGATCATGCATCTCAATTAATCATCATAAATATACAGTAGTACACATTCATCTCATTCAAATAATCACAGGCCTATAAATAAGACAAACATTGGACTATTGGCTGAATAGTAAATAATTAAAAGGGCACGTAACTCGCCGGGTATTTGAGACCCCCCCGTGGGGTCTGAGCGGTGCACTGCGTCCAACCGATGAGGCTCAATATGTAAGTCCGTCTGGCTGACGAATGTTCCTGCGTTCACGCTACAATATTGTGCCTACATGCTCGATTGTTATTATTATGTAATATAGGCGTCTTGTATGTGAGATGGGCCGTGTAGCTATGTGGCATGACACGGAAATAAATCATACATGCAGTAATTCGTATAGCTAGTAATGTGTATAGTGGCAGCTGTGGGCTATATAAAATGTGGGCTATATAAAATATAAAATGAATTGATGTGCACAAACCTGGATGAACTGAGGTTCATAATTGCATCAACATCTGATACAGCGTCTGCAAATCTGCCGCCAACAGAGGATGCATTTCAGCAGCATGTGCAGAGAGCAATGTTCCAGACAGCGGTATGGTGTCACAGCC
Source organism: Nansenia antarctica (assembly GCF_963989245.1). Classification (NCBI taxonomy): domain Eukaryota; kingdom Metazoa; phylum Chordata; class Actinopteri; order Argentiniformes; family Microstomatidae; genus Nansenia; species Nansenia antarctica. The sequence continues at coordinate 23,044,176 of NC_137677.1, read as the reverse complement.
ACATGCCCAAACCCCTGTTATGGAGTCCTATTGGCAAGGGGTGGATTATCAGAGATGGGGCCATTCAACCTGTCCTTTTTACAAAACCCCCAGCACCTACAGAAGTGAGAGACATCACTCACTTATATTCATAGGTGAAAGTGGGCCGGAACGGTCCGGTGCTGCGTTCCGGCAAGACTTTCTGTGCCGGAACGCCGTTGGGGGAAGAGATGCAGCTGCCTGTCAATCAAAATCCGATTGCTGCAGAGTGCAGAAGCAATCACGATTCACGATCCATAATTTCCAACAAGGAAACACATGGCTGACGTTATGTTTCCTTGCGTCTATTTTAATACCTTTGAAAAGGACATGTTAACCCGCTTTACAGTAGACCCGACGAGGCGAGCGCTGATGGAAGAACCTGTGTTCACGCAAGCTGCATGTAACGTAGCAATTGAGGAAGCATATAGTGGACTTTATTCAAATGTTAATACAATTTGAGATTGCATTTGCATGTTCCACTTTTGCATTTATTCTTTCAGACAATATTCAAATTCAAATGCAATTCTAATGATTTGCATTTTCATTTTCATGTACCTGATGTGCACATTCGCTGTCAATATTAAAATGATAATGCAAAGCAATTTGACATTTAATTTTCAAAGTCATGCACTGCTTTGTAGCTGACAAAATTCAAAAGTTCATTCTAATGTGAAAATGACTATGCAATCCCAAAATAGCATATTCATTTGCCACTTTTGCCTGCGTTATTTGAGTCAATATTCAAATTGTAATGCAATAATGTGATACGCAATTGCATTTACATGTTCTAGTAAACACATCCGCTTTGTAGCTGACAAAATTCAAATTTTCATTCTGATGTGAAAATGACTATGCAATCCTGTTGTGTCCTGCCCTTTAAGACGGAATCACGTGTTAGACGAAGGAGGAAGTTGAAGTGTATGCTGGGTAGTTGGCTGCCATACTCATTCATGCTGAGAAGTTATGTTGAGTAGTTGGCTGCTATACTCATGCTGTAAAGAATAAACCTGCGTTTGATGGACCACGTTCTCTATCTACTATTATTACTTACAAGTCCAGTCCGGACATCACAATTGGCGACGAGTAATCGGAGTTACTAGTTTTTTACAATGGCTGTAAACGTGCCGTTTCCCTGTTTTTTCCTGCCTGCGCCTGGTGAGCCCACCATTCCATTCAAGACATGGCGGCAAATTTTTGAGAACTATTTGCTGGTCATCAATGCTAGCGGTAATGCTTGGCCTGCTGCACGGCGTAGAGCCGTCTTACTACACTGCCTGGGCACCGAGGGACAGCGTCTCTTCTACTCGCTCCCGAACACAGGTGCAGATTACGATTCTGCAATGACTGCGTTGGAGGAGTACTTTGTGCCCAAGACAAACACTGTTGCTGAACGCCATGCTTTCCGTAAGAGAGTACAGATGCAGAATGAAACGGTCCTTCAGTATGTGATTGCACTACGTGAACTTGCAGCTACGTGCGACTATGGCGATCGTGCGGATGAGGCGATCCGTGATCAGCTAGTTGAACATCTACACAACCCGCGGATCCGTGAAAGACTTTTGATGGACAATAAACTTACACTGGAAAGGGCCATGACAACTGCTACACAGATTGAGGCTGCTACGGAGCAAGCTAAGGCCTTCTGTGAGCCGCGGGCTGCATCTGTGCAGGCGGTGCAGCACACTCCACAACGAAAAGGGGGACAGTGGGGTGAGCGTACAAAGCCTAGGGAGGCTTCACAGCGGAAAACATGTTACCGCTGTGGATCAGATGGACATTTAGCTAATGCAACTAACTGCCCAGCTGCATCAGTTACATGCAGACAATGCAACAGAGTGGGTCACTTTGCCAAGGTGTGTCGCAGTACACAGACACACACCAAGGAGGTACGTGAGGTTGATCTCCCTGAATTTACAGTGTTATATACTGAACATTCTGCACGTAATAGTGATAAGATCACATGCACTGTGGAGATTATTTCAGAACACTCACAGTCCAGTAAAGTGGAATTGCTGGTTGACACTGGTTCATCTGTCTCTATACTGCCACAGAGCATCTACGCACAGTACTTTAAAAACATTCCACTTACTGAACCGACTGCCAGGCTGGTGTCTTACTCTAAAACCAGCATTCCAGTGCTGGGGTGCATGTCTGCTGATGTTTCTCTCCATGGCCGCACTGCTCCAGGTACCTTCTTCATTGTGGAGAGGGGGACCTCACTGATGGGGAGGGACCTAATGACTGTGTTAAGTGTGCATATTGCAAACAACAAAGTGGTGCCTCCTAATGACTCTGCATCTCTGCCTACTCCTGTGCTCCAGTGCACTACTGCATCTGCTCCCGCTGCTGTAGGGTGTGCAGAAAACTTTGTGCACCGCGTGAAGGTCGATTCCTCTGTCACACCGGTACGCCAAAAGCTGCGCCGGCTACCGCTGTCTGTCAGAGACGCAGTTTCTGATGAACTGAAGCGCTTACTCGCTGCTGGAGTGATCGAACCTGTCGACGCCTCTGCTTGGGTGTCCCCCATTGTCGTCATACAAAAGAAGACTGGAAAAATAAGGATGTGTGTCGACCTGCGTGAGCCCAATAAGGCGGTCATTATTGACGCCTTTCCACTGCCTCATATGGATGAGCTCCTTTCCAGCCTGAAAGGCTCCACCATCTTCTCATCCATTGACCTGGCTAACGCCTACTACCAGGTGCCTCTTGCTGAGGAGTCACGCGACCTAACGGCATTCATCACCCATGATGGACTGTATCGGTTCTGCCGTGTGCCATATGGACTGGCATCAGCGCCAGCTGCCTTTCAGAAGATGATGAGCATCATTCTCGCTGACCTGCCGGGTGTGGAGTACTACATTGATGATGTCATCATACATGGCAGTGACAGGCACACACATGACGAGGCTCTTAAAGTTACCCTGCAACGTCTGAAATCTGCTGGCTTGCAGCTTAATAACGACAAATGCCGTTTCCGTGAGCCCAGTCTACCATTCCTGGGTCACACTGTCTCTGCTGATGGTCTGCTTCCAGACACTGTACGCATACAGGCCATCGCTGAGGCTCCAGCACCACTTCCTGATGGGCCATGGCAAAAGGTTGCCATGGATATAGTCGGCCCATTCGAAACAGCTGCTCCAGACTGCAGATACGCTGTTACAATGACTGACTACTTTAGTAAATGGCCTGAGGTAGCCTTCACCCGAGACATCACTACTAACACTGTGCTTGCCTTTATGTCATCTGTGTTCAGCCGGCATGGGAACCCGCTGAACATTGTCACTGACAACGGTGTGCAGTTTACGTCTGCATCATTCACATCCTTCCTGAAAGACAGACAAATCTCACACAGCCGATCTTCTCTCTACTACCCTGCTGCTAATGGGGCCATAGAAAGGTTCAATCGGGTGCTGAAACAAACCATCCAGCTGGCCATTCAGCAACATCAGCCTTGGAAACCAGCTGTGGTAGACTTTCTCCAGGTCTACCGTGCCACTCCTCATGCCACTACTGGTTCATCTCCTTTTGAACTGCTCCACGGTCGGCCCATGCGAACCAAGCTGACTCTGTTACCTCCTGCTCCTGAGTGTACTCCGGCGACGATGAACATTCGCCACAGAGTCAGTGAACGACAGCGCAAGATGAAGGCCTACACTGATGCCAAACGTGGTGCACGTCCTCCTGCTTTTCAAAAAGGGGACAAAGTGCGGGTTAAGAATCCTCTGCATGTGATGAAAGGTCACAGAAGGTACAGTGATCCTCTCACCATAAGCAAGAAGGTGGGGGACAGCACATACATTCTGAGTGATGGAAAGACTTGGAATGCCTCTCATCTCACTGCTTTCCCAGACACTGCCGCAACCACAGACGGAGACACTGTAGAGCCTGTGGTTGATCATTCACCCAGGCCTAGACGTAATATCCAGAGGTCTGGATGGCTAAAGGACTATGTCTCTTGAATAGCCTAATAATGGGTCACTGACAGTTGTTGAATTGTATTCCTGTTGTATGGGGATTGTTGCACTTATACTGTTTGCACTACTTTGGTCTAGTGTTATTGTATTAGACTGTCATTACCTAGATTAATAATATTTAAGTTTCCTTATGTGATATTGATTGGGTAATGTGATATTGTTTTGTTTATACATGCTGAATCTACCATTTCATTTTTTTGCTTGCCTTGTTGTTAGTACAAGTAACTCTTTTCCAGAAAGGGGGAAATGTTGTGTCCTGCCCTTTAAGACGGAATCACGTGTTAGACGAAGGAGGAAGTTGAAGTGTATGCTGGGTAGTTGGCTGCCATACTCATTCATTGCTGAGAAGTTATGTTGAGTAGTTGGCTGCTATACTCATGCTGTAAAGAATAAACCTGCGTTTGATGGACCACGTTCTCTATCTACTATTATTACTTACAAGCAGTGGAGCCCCTAGACTTTTGGGGGCCCTAAGCAAACAACATTATGGAGGCCCCTGGTAAGGGTCTTAGGCGGGTGACGATGTGGACATTTTAAAATGTATTTATTTCCCTGACACTAAAATATAATACGGTTTTACGAAGTTCGCGCATATGCGCGCGCTCGTGTGTGTAAGTAAAAAAAACAGTCTGAAAGACTAGCGTCTCTTTTACAAAGGAGCCCTGGCCAAGACAGCCACAATACAACAATTACATTTGACATAATAAAAGCACATAAAAACATGCAAAGCACATTACATAAAAACAGTAAAAACAGTACATGACCACAGGTACAGTAGCACACCTAGTACACATTGCGACATACTGGACCACAAGTAGCATACAAATTACATGCAACATGGAGCATGTAAATGATGCATGTAAATGCATGTAAATGATGGATCTTATCATGAATCATTTTTTTAAAGGCTTTAATATGGGCTACATGATGTATTAACTATTTATATTTTGTACCCAGATGTCAAATAAATACGTAACAAATGAATAGTTAACTTTTAAAAAAAAAAATGCCCCGCTGAACCAATGAGAAGGACGGGGGGGCGGTGCTTCCCATCGGTCCGGCCTATCAGTGTCCTAGATTTGCCGCTCGCTCCGGGCGGCACATAGAATCCGTTCTATGGATAAAGGTCTCCAGACGTTTGGAGCGAGAGCAAAGCGGAAGTGGAAACGGCTGGCACCGCGAGACTAGCCAGCTATCAATAAACTACAATTCATCAGAGCAATTGCGCGTCATCTCCCTGTCATCAGAATGATCACGCCCCTTTTTGGGTGATAGAAGGGGAGAAGTTTGACTGGGAATTTCTGGTCTTCACTACTTTAATCCGATAAAATAAGAAAACCGTAGTGCTTTTTAGATATTAGGAGCCCAAATCCGATGGCCAGTTAGGCAAACTATATTATAGTGTCGTTGCCGATCAATGATCGACGTCGCTATATAGAGAAAATAATGAAATAGGGGTTGATTCATCAGAGCAGTCATACGTCATCTCCCTGTCATCAGGGATTTGTAGTTCTTCATTTGATTTGCCGTGTAAATCCCCAGACTGCCCAAATCCGATTGCCAGTCAGGCAAACAATTATATAGTGTCGTTGCCGATCAATGATCGACGTCGTTATATGGAGAACATTTATGAAATAGGCAATGAATGTGTGTCCTTTCAGTCTGCCTCCATGAACCACCCGACCCAAAGGCCTGAGGTGTTGTAGGAGGTATGAATATGATTTAGGGGGTATTTAGTATAACAGGCTAATGGGTTTATTGTGAGTTTACTTTGATTGTTTGTTTATTGCCTAGATCACCGTATTGAGAAGTCATATGGTTATGGGGGGTGATATTGCAAGGTAATTTAAGCACCTGCGCACCTTGCATGGTGGTAGTGGAGAGAGAGGGGAGCGATGTATTTTTGTTGACCGCATTATACGCATATTCTATACGCATTGTTTGTTATTTTTCTGGTTTTGATCGCTTATGGATTATTTTTGTACGTCGCCAAGTTTGACTGTTCTATTCAATAAATGTCCAATGTGACAATTGCCCTCCTCCACCGGCCCTAGTTTTGGATCTAGCTTGCTGTTCATTATTTTCATGATAAAACGTCATAACATCTTCATATACACCATACAGTAGACACTGAACAGTAGACATAAGACATGTTCATAAATGTTTATCTTATATGTGTATATGTTTGTGAATATGTGAATATGTTTTCTGTTTTTTTGCACCTTCGGAAGAGCCACTACAATTTCATTGTATAGGCAACTGTACAACGACAATAAAGTCTATTCTATTCTATACAGGATAAATACTGATTAACAGTAGGCTACTTTGGCAAATGCCCATTGAACAGATTTATTTATTATCCTATCTTAAGAAAACTAATGTAACACTCTCATCTGGAAAACAAAAAAATGTGGGAAAAAAATTTGGAGGCCCTTTTTGTTTGGTGGCCCCAAGCAATTGCCTTGGTTGCCTCTATGGACGGGGCGCCTCTGCTTACAAGTCCAGTCCGGACATCACAAATCCCAAAATAGCATATTCATTTGCCACTTTTGCCGTTATTTGAGTCAATATTCAAATTGTAATGCAATAATGTGATTAGCAATTGCATTTATATGTTCAAGGAAACACATCCGATCATTAGAATTGCATTTGAATTTGAATATTGTCTGAAAGAATGCATGCAAAAGTGAAACATGCAAATGCAATCTCAAATTGCATTAACATTTGAATTAGGTCCACTATATGCTTCCATAAGCAAGCCGTGTTGCCAGATTGGGCTACTTTTGGTCACACTGGACGGGTTGATTCGACAGCTTTTAGACTGGTTGGGCTGTAAATTGTCAATTCCATCTGGCAACCCTGGTAGCAAAATATGTGCATACGTATCTGGTAGCCTACTGGTACTTTCAAATCGCATCGTATTATTATTTTTATTATTATTATTATTATTATTAATAATAATAATTACAATTTACACTACAAATACAACAATTGGGGGTCCCTCAAAGAAAATTTGGGCGCACTGCGAGCGCACAACATCAACCTCCAAGGCTTGATTCTGACCCAGGAAAAACCCTGGTATGTACTGTATAACATGATAGCCATCTATGAGCAATGCACTGTATATAAGATGATGACCAAGGGTCTTTCTGCTGCTGACCAAGGGGTTGAGTTCACTTGATGAGGCCCAATTTTGTTTTAGACTCTGTAGGCTACTGTATTTGTTTATTAAGACTTAAGATATATTATCTGAATTTCTCTTGTTTTATCAAATGTTCCAATTATTTCATTTCTTGTGCTGGTTTAAAATTGCAGGAAACTAGCACAAATAATTGTGTGGGAGAGAGGGGTCGCCGCTACCAAAACGTGCACAGTTTTGGGTCGCTCCACCACCAAAAACTCTCACTCCAAACTTTTGGTGAAACTTGGTAGCCCTAAAGTGTTTCTAATTTCGACACGAACACCACGATGTGTGTGTTCAGGGATGCATGAAGCTGGGGGCAGGAGGAGAACAATATGAAACGATGGTTGGGGTAGCAGCCTATAGTTCCTGTAAGAAACTCAAACCACTTTCACCCCTGCTTATATTGCAAAGATGCAAAGTGTGGAGAGAGTGGAAAGTGCCAGTGCCTCTCTGTTGGCCTTCCCTGTACAGAGTTCTGCACCTGCTGTGCAGAATGTCAAAATGTGTCCCCTAATGTTTGAGGACTGTATTTAATTGTACTTTGAATTAAGGTTCCAGTTTTAATAAAACCTGTACTATTTACACCTATGTTTTAGAGGCTTGCAATTTAGAACTAATACACTTTATTTTATTGGGTTACTCTTATTCTGACTATTTGGTGATGTAGTTCAGCCACCTGGTATTTCCCTCTCCAAATATAATGACCATCAGAGTAGGCATTCTTAACTTATAGGCTATTATGCCACTTATCCCCCATTCGGAATTTGACTGTATCAGAGAAGAGGTAGGCGTATGTCTAAAGAAATCTCATTTGCAATAGAACTGTATGAGATATTTCCATACAACTACTGGTTATTGTTCAATAGCACCCTAGACAATTCAGTAATGATATATTTTTCAGGGATTTCAGTTTTTCTGATAAATGAGAGAAAAGTGATGGAGTCCAACTCCCAATGAAAAGGGCTACCTGTAGGCAAAATCATTTTTCTGTTTTTTACATGTGCTTAAACTACAGATTGTAAGCTTTCAAATGATGCATCATACATTGAAATCGGAAACAAATTGAAGACGACATGAGTATTTGAAAGTTGCTACACCTGAAATCACTAAGCACAGAAAATCCCCATCAAAGATAATGAATCCCCATCAAACAACAAGAAACGAAGTCATTGTGTTATAGATTACACTGATTTAATGAACGTAAAACATAACGAGTGGGTACTTCACATCTTCGAGTTGAATGTTAGCTAAAAAAACGAAAATCTGAAAAAAAAAAAAAAAAAACTTTCAAGACGAATTTCACTTCTTTCTTATTTCCGAGAGGTGTCCATTTACATCAGGTTGCGTCACCTTTGATTGATTGATTGAAAACTTTATTAGAAGATTTGCAGGAGTAGGTACATGAAAGTACGTATTACATACAAGGTCAACTAACAGGATAAAAACCCAAGAAAGCCACTGGCTTATTTCAATTGGGGTCCTTGATTCTCAATTCATCGTTACATGTAAGACAGACAAAAAAAACTAGTACTATCTACAAGATAATACAGACAAATAACTAGTACTATCTACAAGATAAACATACATTCATCATGGGAAGAACAATATAACAAAACATTAGGTATGTACAGCGGGTAGGACAGGTGGGGACATACACCACAGGTGGGGGCGGGGGACAAAACACAATGTATGTACAGTGGGTAGTTCGGGTCTTTTAATCTGATTTTTGATTTAGAGGGTCCAGTTACGGATTGCAGCCTCCTGTAAATGTTTTTTGAGAGTGGTTTTGAAGGTGGGCAGTGTTTTGCACTCCTTTAAGATTATAGGAAGGGCGTTCCACATTTTTACTGCATAGTTTGCAAACGAGTTTAACCCCTTGTTTGTGGTGCAACGCGGTTGAACGTGGTTCGTGGAGCTTCCTCTGGTATTGTATGTGTGGACGTTGTTCACTTTTTGGAAGTATGTTGACAGGTACTTGGGTGTCTTTGTGGTGTAGCGTATCTTGAAGACCAGGCCCAGTGCAAGCTGCTGCACTCTGTCAACTACTCGTAGCCAATCAAGGCTCAAAAAATTAGCAGCGGTTAGATGTGTCCTAGGGTTGAGGCCTAGCAAAAGCCTAACCAGTTTATTTTGGGCTGTCTGGAGTCTTGTTTTTTGGGCCTTTGTGGTTCTATAGTACCATGATGTTACGGCATAGTCGAAGTGACATTGAATGAGAGCTCCTGATAGGGTCCTCAGTGTGTTTTTACTGACAAGTGAGGATATCCTGTACAAGAATCTAGTTCTATGGTTCACTTTTTTGATTACTTTTGCTGCCATTTTATCTCCGGAAAGATTTGCCTCTAAGATGGAGCCCAGGTATGTAATATCCTCTTTTCTTGTGATATTAATGTTACCCACTTTTATTTTGAAATTTACAGCCTTTCTGAGTTTAGATGGGGATCCGTATAGGATGGTTTCAGTTTTACCTAGGTGTATTGATAGTTTATTGTCAGCTAGCCAGATGCAGATTCTACTCAGTTCAGTGCTTAGCGCTTTTTCCACCTGCAATATGTCCCTGTCAGAGACCAGCAGAGCCGAGTCATCCGCGAACAGGAACAAATTGCAATCACATGCTGATGACATGTCATTCACATATATTAGGAACAGTAAAGGTCCCAATATGCTTCCTTGTGGAACGCCGCAGGTCACTGGGAGGGGGGGGGACGATGTTCCGTTCACACTAACCACCTGTTCCCTCCCCTCTAAGTAGGATTGCATCCAGCTCACCGATGTTCTATCGAACCCAATTGCTTTCAGTTTATCTAACAATATGTGGTGATCTACTGTGTCGAAGGCCTTCTGGAGGTCCAGCATGACCATGCCGCAGTACTTGCCCGAGTCCACCTCATGGTTGATGTGGTCGTTCAAATAGAGAAGGCATGTGTCAGTGGAATGGGATGTTCTGAATCCTGATTGAAATTCATACAAATTTTTTCGGTAAGGTACCTATCAACCTGTTCATAAACTATTTTTTCCATAAGTTTCGAGATGGAATTAAGAATAGAAACAGGTCGGTAGTTGCCTGGGTCTAATTTGCTTCCTTTTTTATACAGTGGGGTTACCCTTGCTATTTTAAAGTCAAGGGGGACGTGTCCCTGTTTGATGGAGAGGTTTATTATGTGGGTGATGATTGGGGTAATGGAGGCAGCTGAGTCTTTTAGAAATCTGGCTGGAATATTGTCATGGCCCGTGGCCTTTTCTGAGTGTAGAGCGCCCAGTTTTTTAAACACCTCATCGTTTGACACCATGGAGAGTTTAAAATCATCTTTGCGTACACCCAGTTTATTGTAGAACGCACGGATGTGCTCTACACCATAACGCCCTGAGTGGGGTGGTAGATTGTTAACTAATTTAGTGGCTATGGTTGTAAAGAAAGTGTTTAAGCACTTAGCCACATCCAGCTTGTCTGTAAGGAGAGAATCTCCAGATTTTATGCTGATGTTTGTAGACCTGGTTTTGAGTTTTTGACTGCAACCTAGTTGGCTATTAAGTAGCTTCCAAAGGTCACGTGGTTTGTTTAAGTTTTCTTCGATTTTGTTATCGAGGTATTTTTTCTTAGCAGATTTGGTCATGGTAATTACCTGATTGCATAGTTTGTTGCATTGTTTTTTAATTTTCTCAAAGTGGGTTTTGAGATCTTCGTTTAAGTGTTTCACTAATTTTGATTTGCATTTTTGAACTTCAGAGCATTTTAGGTCTCTGACTTTCATAGAATTTAGAATGTCCGAATTCATCCATGGTTCCGATCAGGCTTTAACCCTGGTGGTTCTCATGGGGGCATTATACTGTCAATAATATTTAGGAATTTGGTTTTGAAACCTAGCCATGCCTCTTCAACCTGTGTGCTTTTTAGTTCATCTAACCAGTCTTGATTCTCCAGTTTATGGTTTAAGGCCTCACTAGAATAGGATTTAAGGGATCTAGTGGTTACGGTTTTATGACCGCCAGCCTTGGGTTTATGTTTTTTACGAGTGCAAAAGATCATGTAATGATCACTTAGCCCACATACAATAACCCCACTCTTGGAGATTTTGGACTCATCCGATGTTAGAATGAGATCTATGGTGGTTTGAGTAGAAATACACACCCTAGTGGGTTTGGTAATTTGTTGACGGAGACCGTGTAATTCAGAAAACCTAGTGAAGGATTTGAAAACGGATGCTTCATTTCTGAGCATGTCCGTGTTCCAATCCCCAATAAGAATCTTTTCCACACAGTCAACGTCATCCAAGCACCCCTCAAGAATATCATAGAAATCATTCTGATCGGGAGGTCTGTAGATAGTACCAACCAGCACCGGTTTTGCTTTGTTAAAGATAATTTCAACCCAAACAGATTCTAATTTGTCACGATTCAGGTCATACCGGGTGTTAAAGATAATATCGTTGTGAATGTACATGCAGACACCACCCCCATACCTGTTCCTGTCGTTTCTGATGACTGTATAGTTTACTATTTCAATCTCTGGGTCTTTGATTGATTCATCAAACTTGGTCTCAGAGAAGCTCAAAATGTGAACCTTGCTGTCATGGAACATTTCTCTGATTTGGTCCAGTTTAGGCACAAGACTGTTCACATTAAGGTGAACAATATGCAGGCCCTTACTGCTGTGTCCAAAAAGAGAGTTCATGTCCTTGACTTGGAAATAGTCACCATTCAGGTCATCGTCAAGTTGAGGATTGGGGGATGGGGGGGGTCGCCCATTGTTCAACGGTTTCGGTAGAGAGTCTCCGGGTGGAGGAGGGGGGGGGGGTCGTCGCCGGGTGGGGGGGGGTCGTCGCCGGGTGGGGGAGGGAGGGGGGAGGGGGGGGAGGGGGGGGGGGTCGTCGCCGGGTGGGGGAGGCCTCTGTGTTCACTAGATAGCTGGTGGAAGTTAGGTGGGGGGGTAATGTTGTTAGCATAGCTACCCTTTGTTTTGATAGCCTCGTCTGAATCCAGGTAGTCCGCTGCTGGTGCCGGTTTGACCGGTTTGACGACAATGGCGTCAATGGCGTCGCTAGCAACATTTGCCTGGGAAAGGCATAGCTGCTCTCTGGCCAAACGTGTAGCCTGCCTGGTTGAAACTGGTCCGGGATTCAGCTGAATGTCTCCCGAGAGAAGTAGATAGAGACAGATCATGGTCCTTCGGTCCATTCTACCTGCCGGGGGCTTGTTTTTCCGCGTCAGGTCAGCAGTCAGCGTTGTGTGAATAGCTGCCGTTCCGAAGTTTATATACTTCTTTGCGGCGTGGAGATAAAAGTCGCTATGGGTCTCATTTTTTCCAATAAAGTTTGTCTCCTTCTCCATAAGATGTAAGTTCTGTGGTGATTTAATGTATAAATCCGTAATCCACAGAAGGAACAGGAGAAAGTGTGGAATAATCCTCGCTGTTGCATTGTTGTCGAAGCAGCAGCAGGAGGAGCGTTGAGAGATGCGACTGCTCATGTCTGTGATCGCCGAGTTTCCTCGTGCGATGTGTGCGTGCGTGCATATACACTATGTATGCGTGTGCGTGCGTGCATATACACTATGTATGTGTGTGTGTGTGTGTGTGTGTGCCTATCACCAAAAAGTACAATTTCCGTCTAAACTAAAGCTAAGTTTACAGGACTATAATTCAGTATTTATTGAGGTAAATAGTTGTCTGACTATTTGGTGATGTAGGACAACCACTTGGTTCATACCTCAGCAAATCTGAAGAGGAAAGGAGTGATCATTCTCAAGTTATGGGCTTTTTGGTCACCTTCCCCATATTCGGCCTGGTCTAATTTGGCTCTTTTTCAGGGATTGGGGTAGCTCTAAAGAACAACCAAAAAAACATATTTTCCCCCAAAATAAAATTTGACAACAATCAATTTCATTAATGGGAGACCCTAAAGATAAGAAAAATCATTGTTGTCATTTTCTCTACCTCGGGTAGGGGTATCTCGAAAACTAAAGCCTTTTTTGAGGACTTGCTGCTAGACTATAAGAGCATAACACTAGTCAAATAACATGTTATAGCATATTCACATTTATTTATTTTTAGCTTTTTTCTATCCTTTATTTATTTTGGTGTCCCATTAAAAAAGCACATTATTTTTAAGTTGTTACTATATCTTTTTTTAATTCCACCCCATACAATTGTTTAGAAAAACATTTCTAGTATCAAAGTGAACAAGTCATTCACTAACCAAACAAAATTGATCTAAAGGTCAAGGCCCAGCTTGAGGAAGGGACCTCCTCTTCCAATTCAATTTCAATTTCAAAGGGCTTTATTGGCCACATGGGAAACATACATTTACATTGCCAAAGCATGTGAAGTGTGAAGATAAAAAGCAAGAAGAATGTAATGTACATACTAGAATAAATAAATAGATTACATACTAGATTACAAATAAATAGATTACAAATAGATTACATACTAGAATAAATAAATGAAATAAAACTTATTTCAATTCTTATGGTGGTTTTAGCCCATTTGATTGCCTTTTTCTATCACAGCAGCTAACACATCTTGCTGCTGTGTTTGCACATTGCTGTACCTTCCTCTTCCTTCACCACAATCTGGCAAGAGGCATTGCGCTGCTGGCACCCCACTTCCTCCTCTTCATCATCACTGCTTATCACCACAATCTCCTCAGGCACATCATCATCATCATCATATGGAGCAGCATGATTTCTAGACACCCTCCCCAGAGGAGCCACAGTGGAGGAATGACCTAAGAGCATAACAATAGTCAAATAACATGTTATAGCATATTCACATTTATTTATTTTTAGCTTTTTTCTATCCTTTATTTATTTTGGTGTCCCATTAAAAAAGCACATTATTTTTAAGTTGTTACTATATCTTTTTTTAATTCCACCGCATACAATTGTTTAGAAAAACATTTCTAGTATCAAAGTGAACAAGTCATTCACTAACCAAACAAAATTGATCTAAAGGTCAAGGCCCAGCTTGAGGAAGGGACCTCCTCTTCCAATTCAATTTCAATTTCATAATAATAATTTTTAATTTTAAATTAAATTTAAAAATAAATAATAATTTAATTAAAAAATAATTTCAAAGGGCTTTATTGGCATGGGAAACATACATTTACATTGCCAAAGCATGTGAAGTGTGAAGATAAAAAACAAAAAGAATGTAATGTACATACTAGAATAAATAAATAGATTACATACTAGATTACAAATAGATTACATACTAGAATAAATAAATGAAATAAAACTTATTTCAATTCTTATGGTGGTTTTAGCCCATTTGATTGCCTTTTTCTATCACAGCAACTAACAAATCTTGCTGCTGTGTTTGCACATTGCTGTACCTTCCTCTTCCTTCACCACAATCTGGCAAGAGGCATTGCGCTGCTGGCACTCCACTTCCTCCTCTTCATCATCACTGCTTATCACCACAATCTCCTCAGGCACATCATCGTCATCATCATCAGATATGATGATGAAGGGTGGAGAAGCATGATTTCTAGACACCCTCCCCAGAGGAGCCACAGTGGAGGAATGACCTAAGAGCATAACAACAGAACATAACATGATAAAAGCATATTCACATTTATTTGTGTGTTATTTATTAGTGGTTTATAAATGCCTTATGGATGAAAGTTATTATAAAGTGTTAATGTGTGTTAATATGTTAACACATTGTTTCTTAATAAATGTAATTACTTACCAAGTTGTCGTTGCACTTGTCGTTGCATTTCTATGAAACAGCAAACTCGTGATGGTGAATATATAACAAATTGTGTTAAAGTCGTGTTGTTGTGATAAATCTGAACTCTCTCTCTGTAGCTTTTATAGAAGTAGAATGATGTTGCCGAGCAACAGTATTTAAAAATTAACATTACAATAACATATTAAATATGGTATAGATACATCTAAATAAAAAAATACAGGCATTTATACCTATAAATCAGCGTCTTTGAGCCTCGGAAAAGCGCTATATAAATCCAATGAATTATTATTATTATTATTATTATTATTATAACCGCCACACGACGTCAAATCGACCCGGAAGTAAACATCACGTGATTTGGAAAATCAGCTGATCCAGCGGAGGAGACATCTTACGGGCGATTCATTCATTCGTTGCTACCTGTAATTCTCTGGTACGATTTCATTGTTGCATACATTGCATTTAAATGAATTCCTATATTGTTAATCGGCTGCATATCTTACCTTGAAATCATCATGTCCTGTTTTCTTTTCCCTTCAAGGAGCTAGAACAGGGGTAGGCAACCTTTTTGATATGAAGTGCCATTTTTAAATGTTCTTGTTAGTCAGTGTGCCAACCACAATATCAACATTAATTATGACTCGATATCAAACCAAACCAAACAGACCAACAGATCTGCAATTTTATTCCACAACATGAACAACAATTTTCAGCAAAGAGCTATGTATGCAAAGCCATGTATGCTAAATAAACCAAAAAATGTAACTAACTGAAACTTGAACAAAATTACCAACATAACATCTAAAGCCCTGTCCGGACGGCATATAAATTACCTGAGGACCTCGGTAATATATGTTTTACCTGGGGTAATTCGGTAATTTTTATCCCGTCCGGACCGACCATGTCAGTGATTTACTCCGGGGACCCCAGTAATTATTCCGGCTGGAATTACCTACTGTGTTTCAGCAAACCCTGAGGTCCTCAGGTAATTGTATTACCGTCCGGATCGACATGTCAGTATTGCATGATTTCGCGCGCGATATTAACACTAGCATTTCCGGTTTTGACCACAAACAATGGATGTGGTTTGGGACATTATTAATGACTCCCTTGAATCTTCACTATCTACGCCTGTCATCCCCTCATGGCGACCAATAATAATAATAAGAGTGATCAAATCGATCAGAAGAGCCAGGAGGGGAGGGGAATCCTTACCCGTTTCCTTACGTCGTATCTCAAATATGAACGTTATCCATGGGTACCCCCATCAGTAGCACTGCAACTGTGGGACAGTTCGGACAGCCCAGCCGTGACTCTGGGCTTATATGTAATAAACCAGTCGCGGCTTGGGCTAGTCTTAACCCAACCCAACACATCTTACCCTACATTTAAAACATCCTTGATCTTACCCCCCTGTATTATTAATGTTTTGCTCAATGCACCCACATTGGAATAAAGCTAAATTCACCTTTCTCTGCCTTCTATATTACAGTGAGCAGTTGGTGTCCCACCCCCAGCGCACCAAGGGAGCGGAGAAGTCTGTTTTGGGAATGTGACGTCCTGCAAAACTTTGATGACACTGAGTGGTACCGTAACTTCCGAATGCCACAAACAACATTCCTCAACCTCTGTGACCAGCTTCGCCAGTATGTCAACCCCAAAACCACGGTGATGAAAGGCCCAGTCTCCCTGGAAAAAAGAGTGGCGGTCACTCTGTACAAGCTTGCAAGCAATGTTGAATTCCACGACCTGGGCAACCTGTTTGGAATTGGAAAAAGCACTGTATGCGACATCTTTTGGGAGGTGTGTCAGGCACTCTGCAAATTGAAGAGAGTGTATGTTAGAACAGTGTTTTTCAACCTTTTTTGTGCCACGGCACATTTCTTACCTTGAAAAAATCCCACGGCACACCGCCATCCCAAATGTTACAAAATGATACATAGTAGCCTATCATATACGTAACATTATAAGAACTTGTCGTTATACTCACTCAGTGCGAAGCCTGGCCCTGTATGTTGGCCATGTATGCGAGCCTTGCGCACAATTTGTCACTTGCAAGCAGCTTTGCGTCATCACACTTCTCATCAGTTAAAACGGTTTTCAGCTCCTCCTGTAACTCAAACACGCGGGCCGGCACTTTTCCGCGGGACAATCATCGGACCGCCGTATGGAGCAATAACGTCTTATGCTGGGCTCCCGTCTCTTCACATAATGCTGCAAATAAGCGGCTTTTCAGAGGTCTTGTTTTTACAAAGTTTACCATACGAACAACAGCTATCTCCATCAGTGCAGACACATCAGTGTCCCACTGAAGTCCTCCCCTGTTGTTTTTTTATGCAATGTCTTGCAAAAAAGAAATTTTCTGTGATTGTGTCTCCATCCACAAAGCGTGCATTGGCCAAGAGTTGAGCCAAGACTCAAGTTGCAAAGCAAACTGCCCACTGCCACGTACTGTATCTTCTCCAAAACAACATTTTCGATGTCTGCAGACATGTCATCAATGCATCTGGCAAACGTCTTAATGAATGAATGAAACAATGTAGGTTATTTTTTATCATCTTGGGGTATGGGCACACAATCGTTAGGTTTTTCAGTCAAGTATTCACACACCCTCCTGTCAATCACCTGGAAGAGGACGCTTTGCGGACGGCGATACGCTTTTCTCTGACTGTTACCATTCTTATGCCGATCTTTTTGGTCTCGTCAACTTCTAACATTACACTCTGTAATATCATATTTCTTGGCTCCTCGACAGTTGTTTGATGCCTCTGCTTCATTGATCACCATGGTCTTAAAAATGGCATCGTAACTCCTCCTTTGTTAACTTGACCAACCACTTGAGCGACTTTTTTCGAGCTGGTCCGAGTGTGTCTCTGCGGTGTCTCTCCGCGGGTGTGTGTGTGAGTGTGTCTCCATCTCTCCAGGCACCGTCACTGGGGTGTGTGTAAGAGGGAGAAACACGGTGGCTCGCGTGGGGAACAGTCTTTTGGCGCCATACGTTGTTGTGAATTAATATTGACGTGTAAAAGTCTAGGGCGCGAATATAAGACGATGCAACTTTTCCGGGGAAAAAAACCCCGTCTTATATTCGGGTCAATACGGTAAGTGGAATTTGATAATTTCCCACGGCACATCTGATGATCTCTCACGGCACACTAGTGTGCCGCGGCACAGTGGTTGAATAACACTGTGTTAGAAGACCTACAACTGTACCTGAAGTGAACTGTATCACTGGAGGATTTGAGATTCCCAATGTGCGCTGGAGCCCTGGATGGTACACACATACCGATTGTAGCACCATCTGCCTACCATACCGACTACCACAACAGAAAAGGCTGGTACAGTGTCCAATTGCAGGGGCTGGTTGACCATGAGTACAAGTTCATGGACTTTGACGTTGGCTGGCCAGGAAAGTGCCATGATTCTTTTGTTTTTGAAAACTCTCGTCTTTGCCAAAAACTTGATAATGGCACATTCTTCCCCCCCTTTACCAAGAACATACAAGGTGTTGACATACCAGTGCTAATTATTGCTGACTCCGCCTACAGCCTCACAACAAACATCATGAAGCCATACCCAGACGGCACAGCAAGGGGACCTCAAAAACAGTTCAACGAATGCTTGAGCAGTGCTCGCATTCATGTTGAGCATGCTTTTGGGTGCTTAAAAGGACGGTGGCGTTCCATTATGAAGAGGAATGACTCACAAACAGAACATGTGAAATACATAGTAGCAGCCTGCATTGTTTTGCACAACTTTTGTGAGATACAGAAGCTCGACTACACACCAACGCTCCCAGGAGAGGACAACCCACCCGAGCAGCCTGCAGATGACGACACACCTGCCCAGCCTGAGGAAGAAGACCCTGCAGAGGGGATCCTCCCTGCACTTACCACTGCAGATAGGATCCGTGAAGCTCTAGTCGCACACATTGCAGGCAGACAGGCAGTAGGATGAATTGTGTATCAAAAACGTATCTTTATTTAAAGATTTTCTTTTGGTTGCTGACAGGTGAAAAGCACTACAGTTGTGAAGCATGGATCTTCTCCACAAACAAAGTTAACAACTTCAACGAAAAGTAGTGTTCAGTTAAAATAAAAGTATAAATGTAAAAGTAAAAATATGTACAGTGTACAATTGTCAGCACCTGAGAACTTAAGTGCCCCCCAAGATGGGTTGTTTTTTTAACAGTCTGGAAAAAAATAAAATAAAAATGTAACATACCCACAGTATTTAACACTTATTTTCACTTCCTATGCCTAAACATGAACAACATTGGCTAGGACAGGGCTGTAGTTCTGTACCAGACCAGAGCTACTCTAAAACTTAGTAACACACGACTAGTCACTTCGCTTTGCTCCTTCCCAAGTCGTACTCATACCCCATGTTTTTACCCCTAATTTTTTGTGGGAAGATTGTATTACTCATGAAAAAGTATGGCTAGCTTTAATACAATGTTCCCACAAAAAATTAGGGGTACGAGCATGACTAGGAAGGAGCAAAGCAAAGTGACTAGTCGTGTGTTATGGCTACCCTAAACTACAGGCTTATAAGGAGAGTCTGGCTGGTAAATTGGTGTAGCCATTGTAGCTGGTGGCATAGGAGCTCCATATGGAAATGTGGTTGTATCAGCCAAAGAACCTGGATACATAGGAGGATACATACAAGTGGGTGGTGGTGTAGGCATCATACGCTGCATAAACTGCATCATCATTAGTCGATTATCATGAGAGCGCCTCTCTTCAGCCTCCATTTTTTTTATATCAAAGTCGAGGCGTGACCTCTCGAGATCCAACCGCCTGCTTTCCACCTCCCGCTCCCATGCAAATCTCTCCTTTTCATGGCTGAGAGAATCACTTTCCTTGTCGTGGTCAAGCAGTCGGTCAATACTTTTATCCAGAGCTTCCATGATTTTGGTCTTTCTGCCTCTTCTTTTTTGTGCAACTGTAAAAAAAGAAACAGCCTGCTGAATAAGAACTATTTTTTTTTTGTAATTGATCATTATCTTACATTTTGATAATTGCATCCATGAGATGGAGGTATATGAAACACACTTCTAAAATGAGAATGTATATTAGTAGACCTCTTACCTTGTGGAGTGCCATTGGATTTGCTTGTGCTGGAACTCTGATCTCTGTCAGCTGCTCTGCCAAAGTCAGTCTCAGTGTCAGGGGGTTCAGTTGGGGATTCTGAAATAAACAACAGACACGTATTATTATTATTATACTAGTAGCAGTAACATGATCTAGTCTACTCACTGTAAAAAAAATGGTAGTACTAGTATAGTTGTTGTAACGTTAGTGGTAGTCGTACATCCACTCACTATTTGTAAAAATATATTTGAAATAAGGATGGTGATATCCAATCTTACCAGATGGCTCTACTACAGTCTCATCACCAGAGCTGAAGTTGTCCATGTGAGCATGTCCAGGATTAGTCATAGGACGACAACCTGTTGATATCAACCAAAGTTCAGTTAGTTAGCTGTCCATGTAGAATGCTTATTATGATAATGTTACAATTCAGCCATCCATTTAGCCATCCAGCCCATCTGCTAATTATTCAGCCACCCATCTAGACAGTTAATATTAGCAGACACAATTGCACCAGCCAAGTAACTAGTTGGGCCTAATAACGTTACACTGCACTAGCAAGTGCTAGCTAGCTACATCGTTTGCCAACCAGCCATCTAGGAAGCTGCTAGCACTAGCTAGCAGCTAGCTAGCACTTGCCAACTAGCTAACGTTAGCCTGCTAGCATGCAATACAATGTTTAACTTACCCAAAACAGCATCGATTTCGGAGAAGTACTGAGAGTACATGGGGTCCGAACCGGTTCTCCTGTTGTGCTTGATGCTTTCTCTGTATTTCTTTTTCAGGTATTCGATCCTTTCACGGCACTTCGTCGTTTCAAATCTCGTCTTTACCGACGGAGATTTGTCACAGACCTGCTTGTAGATTTCATCCCAAATTTTGTGGTTGTGGATGGATTGCTCGAAAAGGCGTTGGATGCGTGGTTCCCCCCACACTGAGATGAGACATAAGGTCTCCTCTCGGGTCCAGTGTCGCGTTTTAGGCGGCATGTCTGACAAGTACTTTTCCGAAAGAACCGTGAACACCTTCTTCTTCTGTGGAGTTACAGCTGCGTTGTGTTGTGGGTCTGACGAAACATCCGGGAACAGCTTCTTCTTCTGTGGAGTTAAATGACAGCTACACGTGCGTTGTGTTCTTCTTCTGTGAGGTTAAATGGCAGCTTGCACGCGAAACGCAAACATGCATGGAGATTTTTATTCCGTCCGGATCGGTCATTAAAATCACTGGGGTCCTAGGGTAAAAAAATATTACCGAGGTCCTCAGGTAATTTATATGCCGTCCGGACAGGGCTTTAGTGTCATAAGGCCAATGCACACAGCGTGCGATTTCTGTTGCGCAACAACATTCCATTGCAACGCACACGGCGTGCGATGCGATTTTGTTGCGCCGCAAAATTCCATTTTCAACTCACACCACTGAAGTCTATGAGAAAATCATAAAAAATCGCATCCCAATGCACACGGCGTGCGATGCAATTTCTGTTGCACCTCAACATTCCATTCTCAATTGTTACGTAGTCGGACCAAGCAGGCTGATTACAATAGGCTCTACCAATATTGCTTGCCTTGCTTCCACAATTTCTACAAGATACAACTGGACATATTGTGATAAAATATGTGGGTCCCCTGATTTAGGGGTATTGGTAAAATGTCAGGAGAGGGAGCGCACAAAACACACAGCCAGAAAGGTGTATTATAAAAGCCACTTTATTATTATGGGCGATGATCAGGCAGACATAGATTCGGAGGACGGAGACAGTCCTACATCTAGCTATTCGCCCCTAGGACTCAACTTCCACAACTGATCATGCATCTCAATTAATCATCATAAATATACAGTAGTACAAATTAATCTCATTCAAATAATCATAGGCCTATAAATAAGACAAACATTGGACATATTGGCTGAATAGTAAATAATTAAAAGGGCACGTAACTCGCCGGGTATTTGAGACCCCCCCGTGGGGTCTGAGCGGTGCACTGCCAACCGCAGCCTGGGTGAAGATTGCGGTTCCTCTGATCAGGATATCCAGCACGTCCGTAGATCGGTTGAGAAAAATAGGAAAAATGTCCAAGGGGGTGGAATCCCTGAGACATAAGAGTTCTTCTCTTGCATAAGAGATGTCACAGAACACGAATCCAGACATACAGACACACCAGGGATGACCTGACCTGGAAGGACAACACAAAAGGCACCATCAAGAGGGCACAACAGCGGCTATACACCCTGAGATGCCTCAGGAAAGAACACAACAAGCAGGAGATACTGGTGGCCTTCTACCGCGGCGCAGTGGAGAGCATCCTCACCTACGGCATCTGCAACTGGTTCTACAGCTGCACAACAGCGGAGAGAAATGCGCTACAGAGAGTAGTGAGAACAGCACAGAAGATCACCGGCGCCCCCCTCCCCTCTCTGGAAGAGCTGTACAACACACGCTGTCTCAGGAAGGCCTCAAAGATCTCCAGGGACCCGACCCACCCTGGGCACGTACACTTTACCAGGCTGCCCTCGAAAAGGAGGTACAGGACCCCGGCCGCTAAGACAAACAGACTGAAGAACTGCTTCTACCACAGGGCCGTCCAGGCCCTGAACACAGCAAAGACCTAGGTTCTGGGCCCTGGACAGTCTGGACGGATTGTATGGCAGCTGCTGGACTGAAAAAATCTGGTGTAGTGCTGAGGCACAAACATGTACATTTCAAGCCTGCAAACTGTGCCACTTTATTATTATTTTTTTCTTCTTTTTTTTTCTTTCCTAACACCAGGGGAGCCACCCCTCCTAAATTTCGTTGTTTGGTACCTGTACTGTAGCAATGACAATAAAGTCCATTCATTCATTCATTCATTCATTCACCAAACAACACTCCACAGTACCACAGCTACCATGGACGGCGCCATCTTGGACATGCGCATACGCATCTGTCTAGCTGTGGGCTATATAAGTGTAGTGGCTGGCTGATGGTGATGTTCGTATCTAGTACAGTTCGTTCTAGAATAACTGTCACTTAACATCTCATCAACGAAAGGAGACAAACGAAAATGGGTGAGTAGCAACGTTAACGTCGATATGCTTTTATGTAATGATAGCTAGCTTTTTTGCTAGCTAGCTAGTTAATAGTAACTTTTTTTTTTGCTAACGTTTTATTTGTGTTTATACTCGACACTTCATTAATGTTAGCTAGCTAGCGTTGTCATAATTTTCATACCAGCCCCATGTCAGGTAACCAACCATAGTTAGGAATTATTGAACAGTTTTATTTTTAATATTAATAATTAATACTTGTATGTAGTATGTTGTGGTGAATGTTGTGAGCCTCAGCAGAAGGGACAATAGCTGCTGCAGGCGGACCAGGACCCATTGTGCAGGTAACTTATTACATATGTTGTTTGAGTTCTATGTTTTGGTGCATTTTGTAAGAGTCCACTCGTGGCGTTGCTAGCATTCGTGAGCTAGGGCATGGCTAGTCAGTAACGTCATGTTGCATTCCACGTGTAGTACCTTTTTCCGCCACACGCGTGTATGAGTGCTGTTCTGCAGGATAAATATTAGAAATGGATGAAGTATTGTTCTGAACTGTATATTGTGTGTCTGATTGACATAGTGTTTGAGTGCTTTTGACATGTCATTGATTGTATGTTGTGGTGAATGTTGTGAGCCTGAGCAGAAGGGACAATAGCTGCTGCAGGCAGACCAGAGATTCATGCCAATTGTTTTGTTTATTTGATGACCCATTGTGCAGGCAATAAAAGCTGCTTCATCCACCATCCTGAGAGTGTCCCAATCCCTTCAGTACCGCCAAACACAAATTAATAATTTTTAACAAAGACAGATAAGAAGAACAGGGAACATTCCATCGCGAGTGAAGCAAGCAAGCGGAAAAAAAATTGGCCTCCTCATTTCTTGAAGTCACAAGCCTCCACTGTTAGCTAAGTGCACTCAGTAGACTGATGTGCCAAGAGAAGACAGCAACACTACTGTTAGAGATAAGACGATGTTTTCATAAATGTTAAATGATAGAGTTGGATGTTCTGTATAAATTCTGTATCACTGTGTGAGCTTTTGTGCACCCTATGCACTAGGCTGTGTATTCTCTGCTCATCTTTCCACTCCTAAATCGGGGCTCCGCTTCCGGTTGTTGTGTTATCCAGGAGCCCAGCGGTGGAACTATTTATATTTGAGCTGAACAGTTCCATGGGAATGTTTATGTTTAAAATGTACATTTCCATGAGAATGTTTGTGTTGGGCAGAGCAGTCCATGGAACTATTTATGTTAAGGTACATTTCCATGGGAATGTTTATATTTGGGCTGGGTATTCCATGGGAATGTTTATATTAAGCTGTAAGGTTCCATGAGAATGTTTATGTTAAGATGCTTTCCCATGAAACTGCTTATAATTAACGCGGTGCTTTGCCTGCCCCTTTTTCCGTTCTGTTAGAATAAAAGGCTGACTTAGGGAGTGAAACTTCAGATCGATTTTGACTGACCCTTAAACACGGTCTCTCTGAATCACTCTCCTTGCGCAAGAAAACTGAGCTCTTTTGACTCCGCGTCTCTTTGTGTCTGAAAGTCTACTACGGTCTGTTGAACTAGCGCTGGGTTAGCGCCACCTGCCTTACAAACAGGCGGAGTCAGAATATAGCATTTAACAATAACGAACATTTGGTCCTTCGTATAAGCCGGATCTCAACGTCGTCTTTGAAGGGGAGAGAAGACTCGACAACGCCGACAGTCTGTCGACAGCCCGGATCCAGGACCCGGAGAAAGTCCTGGAACGTTGAATTCGGTCCAGGCCGGCTAGATGTCGAAGCTTTGATCCTCGAAAAGACGGCCGACGAGATCCCAGACCAGGCAACAGATACAAAGAACGCCGGTAAATGAACGGGTTATTCTCACCCTAAAGAGAATAAGAAATATTGCAATTGAAATGAATAGTCTATCCTAAATTGTACAAAATAGGAATTGTTTGACATACAAAAAGAATCCATTTTGAAAAACAGATGAATATCCTTGAGTTATGAAAACAGTAGACTAATCGAACTTAGACTGTGAGTTTGACATACATAAGGAATCCATTTTGAAAAATAAATGAATGTCCTTGTGCTGTGTAAACAACAGACTAAGACTGGTAACTATGACTGGAAGTGAATGCCTGTGAGAAATTGACTGTCACTGGTGACGAACGGAAAAGCAGAGTTGAAACCTCACGGTGTCAACGTAAAACTCTGTCATCCGCGACGCACACTGCGGTGAATTAAGGAAATTAGGTTTTGAACGACACGTTGTCTAGTAAAAACAGAAGAATTGACATAAATAATGTGTAATTGTGGCAGTTTTTAGAATAAGTGTAGGATAGAAAGTGTTAAAGAGAGGGATAGAGAGAAACAGCCTGCTCTGTGTGTGCGCTTGAGACAGAGGGAAAAAAGTGGCACAGAAAAAAAAAAAAAAAAAAGCAGGAGGGGGCTGTGTGTGCTTTTGAGACAGGGGAGAGTCAGTGGGGTGTGCGCTTAAAACAGGAAGAAACTGTGTGTGTAAGCAACGAGTGTGTGAGCAGACGGGGAGCAGAGAGACCACACACACACACACACACACACACACACACACACACACATTCACACACACACACATAAATAATGGGTAATTGTGGCAGTTCAAATAGCAAGGGGAAAGAAGACAAAGGGGAACTCGATGTTAAATTTATGAAATACTGTTTCCCCAAAAGTACGAAGTATTTGAGAAAATGGGATAAAATTTAGATCCAGCAGCGTGCGAACTCTTATTAGGACGCCTAGAACTTATATTAAAAACCAAAAGAGGCAGGAAAGATGAAAAGAAACTAGAAAAAGAAGTTATATGCGCTAAAATATGGTTAGATCAAGCAGCCAGGAAAATGACAGGGACCAAGCACACAGTGCTCACGATGATTGACCCAGATGACGAGACGCAGGCAAGTGGGAGTGCAAGAGAGAGAGAGAGAGAGAGAGAGAGAGACAGAGACAGAGAGACAGAGAGAGAGAGAGACAGAGAGAGGCAGAGAGAGTGAGAGAGACAGAGAGAGAGAGAGAGAGAGAGGGAGAGCAGGAAAGAAGAAGGGTGGGGGCTAGGGACAGAGAAAGAGGAAAAGCGTAGACCAAAAACACCACTCATGTTAAAAAGAATACAAGATCATAACACCGCCCCGCCCCCCACTGACCCGCCGGCATATCCTGGGATAATACCCAACGGCAAGCCAGTGGAGCAATTATACCCGCCCTTACCCAATGATTTGGACAATTGGGATGATACAACAATCATAGCACCTATGGTCCAAGTAGCCAACCCCATCTTAGAAGGGGTCATGACAGTATACCGACCATGGACTGTCACAGACTGCAGGGCAGCTTGTGAGAGTGTACCACACTTCAGAGAAAACATAGACGACCATTGCGATGGGTTAAACCAACTCAGAGATTCGTACGGGCTAAATGGACCAGAGATGGTGCAGGCCTGTCATACTATATATAAATACGAGTGGGCCAGGGTAAGAGGCGACTTTACAGGCAGGGACGAAGCCCATGCGGCCCTAGTAACTCGCAGCGAAGCTTTGAACACTGCAATGGATGCGTTAATAATCAGGGTTCGTCGAGTATTCGCACCCGTAACAGACTACACTAAAATAACATCGTGTCAGCAAAAGGCCGGCGAGTCACTCCAGGAGTACCGAGGCCGCTGTGAACAAGTGTTCAGACGTCACGGGGGACTACCACATGACCCCGCTGACGCTTCACCTTACCAACAACAACTGAAGGCCGCCCTTATGGGAGGTTTTTCAGCGGGCATAGCAGACTTCATTAGGAAGCATAATATAAACCACAAGACTGGTGGAGTGACAGAATGCATGAACTATGCAGAGCATGCAGTGGAGGATCTCAGACGAAAGAAAGACAAAAAGAGCAATCAGCTGATGCTAGAGACAGAGGACGGGACAGAAATATGTTGTTATGTGGGAGGGAACTCAGGCGGAAATAAGAACAACAAAGGGAATCAAAATAAAGGGAATCACAACCAGGGTGGGGGAGGAAACAATCAGTACAAAGGACACAAGGGACAAAACAGAGAGGGGGGGGGAAATCAAAAAAGAACGGGCTTAAATAAAGATGGGAAATTCCTCTGTTATAATTGTGGACAAGAAGGCCACATGGCCAGAGAGTGCCAAAACCACAGACAAGACAGACGGGGGGATAACCAAGGGGGATATCAACAACAGAACCAACAGGGGGGCAACCAGGGGGGACAGGGATATCAACAACAGAACCAACAGGGGGGCAACCAGGGGGGACAGGGATACAACAACAATGAGGGACATTTTGTCCACCAACAACAACACTGACTAGACGGTCAGGGATCAGACTCAGACTCAGACTGGTCAGACACAGGCTTACAACCTGAAAAGACAGGCGACACACCCCTATTGGACATTTCAGAAGTAATGACAAATTGGTCGCTCTCATATAACAAAATTAAACCAATGAGAAGAATAAAAATAGAAGGAAAAAGCATCGTATTCTTATGTGACACAGGGGCGGACTCCTCTGTGGTTACAGTAGAATTGGCAAATATGTGGCCAGCAATAACAGAACACTGCGTTAAATCAGCAAATGGTCAAATTAGCAGACATCAAGTATCACAACCCTTAGACATAATCGACCCTCTCTCCGGTATAGAGGGTAAATTATCGTTCTCACTAATTCCAGACTGTCCAGTAAATCTCCTAGGGAGAGATGGCATATGCCTACTAAAACTTAGACTTATACCAGTAGCTGGAGGAGTACGTGCAGTAGGACCAACTGAAAGAGCAGAAGACCAGTTAATGGTGCGACATGGGTTAGGACAACCGCACTATTTCTGGTCCCTCAAACTACCACATCCAGCCCCAACTGAAACGGCCAAAACGTTGATTAGTTATGTATCCCCACGAGAGGGACAGACCAGAATGAAACCAACAGAACTGCATATCACCCTTAGATATGCTAAAAAGCCAGGGCCTGACCCGCCCTATCAAGCCCTATTCGATAGAATGGGGCCACAGAGAACAGTTCTTAGCTACCTCTACCAAGACGAGCTAGGAAACGCAGCAGTTTCAACCTCGCTAACCCCAGAGGCAACGAAACTGCTGGGCTCGACTCAGTATCCCCACCTCTCACTTGCTATTGGTCCAGGTACCGAGTGGAAGCAGCTGGGTAGTTTCACTCGGCAGGTAGCAAGCATATGTCAGGGGTGGGAAGACATGAGTGAGAAACCGGGCTGGCAGCGATACCAAAATATAGAACGAAAAAGCCTAGCATGGGTTACAACAATGACACCACACACGAATTTGGACGAATGACAAATAATACTATTAAGTGCAGAGGCTGAGAATGCACTTAAAGTAATTCCAGATAGCCTCTGGTCCAAAGGAAAGACCGATGTGGGATTAATTTTTAAAGTAAAACCAGTACGGGTCAAAGCCAAATCAACTTATCGACCCAATGTCAGACAATACCCATTAAAAGACGACGCCCGCATAGGTATCAAACCAGTTATACAGGACATGATAAAAGCAGGCATTCTTAGGGAATGCCCCGACGCAGAATGCAATACACCAATATTTCCTGTAAAAAAGGCAGACCAAACGTCATGGAGAATGGTGCAGGATCTCCGAGCTGTAAACCAAGCCACACAGGGCGCGGCTGCAGTCGTAGCAGATCCTCACATTCTACTAAACAGTTTATTTGCAGGACAAACATACTTCTCTGTTATAGACCTTAGCAATGCGTTCTTCTCCATCCCAGTGGATAAAGATTCACAGGGGTGGTTCGCATTTACATACGAACACAAAAAATACACATACACACGCATGCCACAAGGGTGGTCTGAAAGTCCAATGATTTTCCACCAGGCAATGCAAAATTGCCTGGCGGACCTTCATATTCCAGAGTCCTCACAGATTCTGCAATATGTAGACGACCTGCTGGTGGCCGCCCCCACCAAACAGGAATGTATGGCCGTCACGATCCAGTTGCTACAGCATCTGGAAAAAACAGTAAGTAAAGTATCGAAATCGAAACTGCAAATATGTCAAGAAGCAGTTGTGTTCTTAGGACACACATTAAACAAAGAAGGGCGTCGCATTAACCCAGACAGAAAAACATCAATGACGGCAACACCACAACCACAGACTAAGAAACAAATGATGCAGTTCTTAGGAATGACAAACTACTGCAGGGCTTGGGTGGCGGAATATGCTGCCATCACCCAACCCCTGCTGAATCTGATATACACAGACACATTAAAAATGAGCGATAAACTCGATTGGAACACGGAAGCATTAGACGCATTTAATACACTAAAACAAAGTCTAGTAAGCTCCTCCGTACTCGCATTACCAGACTATGGGAAACCATTTACTCAGATGGTAGATTGCAAACAAGGATTTATGACCTCAGTATTGACTCAAAAACATGGAGAAAAACAGCAACCCATTGGGTTCTACTCTAAACGATTAGACCCAGTATCATTGGCACTTCCACCGTGCGTTCAGGCTGTCTGCGCGGCAGCAATGGCAGTACAGTGCACGGCAGAAATAGTCCTGTTCCACCCGTTGAGGTTATTGGTACCGCACGCTGTCTCCATGTTGCTGAATGAAACAAAAATGGCGTTCCTCTCACCAGCTCGTTTCCTCGCTCTGACAGCCACGCTACTGTCACAACCTCACATCAGCATAGAACGGTGCACAGTGTTAAACCCCGCTACACTGATGCCCACCCCAGATGATGGAAACCCCCATTCGTGTAAAGAGCAAACAGAACAAACTTGCAAACCACGGCGAGACCTAAAAGATACTGCACTAGGGAAAGGAGAAGTGTGGTATGTGGATGGGTCTTGCTCAAAGTCACTGACAGGACAGAACATGACAGGATACGCTGTAGTATCAGACACATCAATCATCAAAGCTGGCAAACTACCACACTCACATTCAGCTCAAGCAGCTGAATTAGTAGCATTAACAAAAGCATGTGTAGCAGCCAAAGGAATAGACATCACATTATACACCGATAGCCAATATGCATATTCAGCGACACACACCTTCGCTGCACAATGGGCTAGGAGAGGAATGAAAACCTCTACAGGAAAATCCATAACACACTCAGAACTGCTGACCAAATTACTGGAAGCAGTTCTGCTACCTCGCTCCCTAGCTATATGCAAATGCACTGCACACACCAAAGGAACAGACAGAACATCGAAAGGAAATGATTTTGCAGACAGAACAGCAAAAGAAGCAGCTGCGGGTAAATACGGAACTGAGATTCTCGTCAACACAAAACCACTTCCGCAGCCAATACCATTTGAAGCTATTATAGACATGCAGAACAATGCATCAGACAAAGAAAAAACTAAATGGGCTAGAGACAACGCAGTCCTAGGGACGGACAAAGTTTATAGAATAAATGGGAAAATTGTTTTACCACAGAGTCTCTACAAAACAGCAGCTCATTTGATACATGGGGTTTGCCACGTATCAACAGCAGGGATGATTAACAGGATTAATGAACATTTTCACACATATAATTACACACAATTTTCAAAAAACTTTTGTAGATCGTGTATGACCTGCTGCAAACATAATTCACAAGGAAATGAAAGACCAAAGAGGGGCAAGTTCCCCTCTGCAAAACATCCATTTCAACACATGCATATGGATTTTATCGAACTCCACAGCTCTGGGCCAAACAAGTACAGATACTGTTTGACCCTCATCTGTCCAATGTCAAAATGGGTTGAAATAGTACCCTCAAAAACGAATGATGCACTTACAGTGGCCAAAGCCATATGTAACCGCATCATTCCAAACCACGGCATCCCAGAAAGAATATATAGTGATAATGGCTCACATTTCGTGAACGAATTGATCAAACACATGTCCAAACACCTGGACATTGAACTAAAGAATCACTGTTCCTATCACCCTCAAAGTGCAGGATTGATAGAAAGAACAAACGGCACAATCAAACTAAGACTTAAGAAAGCAATGGAAGAAACGGGGCGAAGGTGGGAAGAGTGTGTTTCTCTAGTGGAAACATACATGAGAATAACACCGACACCTATGGGTCTGTCCCCATTTGAAATAGTAAATGGGAGAAGGTTTAGACTACCCATAGTAGACGACATTAGGGAAGTAGATTTGGCAGAAACGGAAAACACACTGGCCACGTGGATGACCCAGCTATTTAGGAAACAGGAAATAGCCAGAACAAATAATCTGCCAGACCTTTCTGTCTCCCTACAGGATTCAAGACTACAACCTGGTGACCAGATCCTCATCAAAGAAATAAAGAGAAAACATTGGCACAGCCCGCGGTGGGTTGGGCCATTTGAAGTACTGTTGAGCACCCCAACTGCTGTCAAGATCGCAGAACGAGATACGTGGATACACCAAAGCCATTGTAAGAAAGTGACATTGTTTCCCTCGAACGACGGGTAGTGGTGGAAGTCCGGCTACAAAGGGGGCCGTCCTGGTAGTGAACGGTACGTCTCAAACCGGTGAAGAATTCTCCAGATCCACTACCTCTTAGAATGAGGGGACCACATCTTTTTTGGACAATGGTGTTCCTGGCCTTAGGCCTCACTCTGTTAGTCATAGGACAGACTCCAGAGCAAGATACTGATATTAATACACGAACACGACGATATCTGGCTGACCTAACACAAGACAAAGACACCGCCACACACCCTTTTCTGACTAACACATGGTACAAATATGTTCACAGACAGGCGCAGAATAGGAATATGACTGACTGTTATGTTTGCTCTCATTTGCCTGTCTCAGCCAGCCACCCCACTCTGTGGGTGGTTCCGCTCTCAAGTCGACAAACAGAGTGCCTCATAAGCAAAATAAGTGGAAAAGACAAATCCCCATATTTCTGGAACATTAGGCCCCTATGCGCAGAAACGCTCCCCTTGCATCTCCATTTGCCCAAACCACTCTTGACCCCTCTAGTTAGATTCGAACCTGGGGTCGAGCTCTCTAACTGCTTTACTAAAAAGAAAGGAACAATTCCTCTAGGGAAACTCCCTAAGATGCCAAATTACTTGGACAATACCAGAGACAATACCAGAGTACATTATAGGAAAGGGCAGAGTACAGCTCGATCCGGATCCCGATGAGAGCTTTAAAGGTTCAAGAATGGTTCAAGAATGGTCGAGAATGAACGATTTCCCTAGAAATGGCACTCGGCCAGTACAGGGGATATATTGGGTCTGTGGGAATAAGGCATACACTCATCTCCCAGATAACTGGGCCGGGGTGTGTGCTCCCGTTGTCCTATCAGAACACACTTACATCATGACCCATGACATCTCCTCCCGACGAACCAAACGAGACGCCCAAGTCCAGGCACACGACCCAATCTGGGGCAGTGATGTCCCAGATGACAAGAAACTTTGGACTACTAGTCAAAAGATTGTACTTGCATTGTTCCCCGGGATAGGGATAGGGAAGCATTCCCTGCGCATAGAAACCCTGAACTATCAATTAGAGACATTTGTAAATGCATCCCTTACGATAAACGAAGCCCAGAACCGTGAAATCGATCAGATCAGACTAATGGTACTCCAGAACAGAATGGCTCTTGACCTATTGACTGCAGTGGCAGGAAGAACATGTGTGATGCTTAACACCACATGCTGCACTTACATCACAGACAACTTACACTTGCCCAATATGACTGACGCTTTGAACCGACTCCGTGACTTGCAACACATCCTGACAACATCCCACACTGATCAGAATGCGTGGGGATGGTTGGATTGGCTGAACCTGGGAGGCATGAAACAACTATTAGTAAAAGGACTAATGATTTTCTTTGTTGTAATGATATTTCTGGCTGTGCTCATTTGTTGTGTCTTCCCCTGCTTCAAAGCTATGACTAACAAACTGATTTCAGGAATATTTGTACAACAAATGTTGACTCGAGAGATTATGATGGAACCGAAGTACCAGCCTCTAACCCAAATTGAGAAAAATGAATATTCATGTCTGTGATCTGTACGGCGACGTTGAATGACGGTTGAACTAGAAAATGTGGAAACAAGATAGCTCTACCTGAATAAAGAGACGAATGTTTGTATCGTGATAAAATATGAAAAACAGCAGGGAAATGTTAGAGATAAGACGATGTTTTCATAAATGTTAAATGATAGAGTTGGATGTTCTGTATAAATTCTGTATCACTGTGTGAGCTTTTGTGCACCCTATGCACTAGGCTGTGTATTCTCTGCTCATCTTTCCACTCCTAAATCGGGGCTCCGCTTCCGGTTGTTGTGTTATCCAGGAGCCCAGCGGTGGAACTATTTATATTTGAGCTGAACAGTTCCATGGGAATGTTTATGTTTAAAATGTACATTTCCATGAGAATGTTTGTGTTGGGCAGAGCAGTCCATGGAACTATTTATGTTAAGGTACATTTCCATGAGAATGTTTATATTTGGGCTGGGTATTCCATGGGAATGTTTATATTAAGCTGTAAGGTTCCATGAGAATGTTTATGTTAAGATGCTTTCCCATGAAACTGCTTATAATTAACGCGGTGCTTTGCCTGCCCCTTTTTCCGTTCTGTTAGAATAAAAGGCTGACTTAGGGAGTGAAACTTCAGATCGATTTTGACTGACCCTTAAACACGGTCTCTCTGAATCACTCTCCTTGCGCAAGAAAACTGAGCTCTTTTGACTCCGCGTCTCTTTGTGTCTGAAAGTCTACTACGGTCTGTTGAACTAGCGCTGGGTTAGCGCCACCTGCCTTACAAACAGGCTGAGTCAGAATATAGCATTTAACAATAACGAACAACTACAAACAACTGGAAGAGAAGGTACTAAGTACCCTGGCTTCCTCTCAGGCCTTCCTCGATGGACTCCCACAGATAGACTCCCGTGTCTTGTTGTCACGAGTCTTAGTGTCATAGACTTGTATTAGCATATCCACTGGGAGTATAAGTGTGAGCAGAGCCCTCTCTATGACATCAGAGCCCTCTCTATGACATCAGAGAGGACTGCTGTAACCTGTATGGAACTTTTTACTTGTGATCTATTTGGACTTATATAGCGCCTTTATCCAAAGCGCTTTACAACGGCCTCTCATTCACCCATTCACACACACATTCACACACCAATGGCGGCCTGCGGCCTCGTACCTATGACTGAATCTGTCTTGTTATTAGTAATAGAGTAAATAGCTGTCTGTTTTAAGGCTATCTAGTTAAAATTGGACTACTGATACCTGTCTGTTCATAGGGAGAGTGTGGGAATAGGGAGAAAAGACATTGGGATATAGGTCCGTAGAGGGGAAGAGGGCTAATGAACCAACAGAAGTAGGGGTAGCTAAGTGCACTCAGTAGACTGATGTGCCAAGAGAAGACAGCAACACTACAAACAACTGGAAGAGAAGGTACTAAGTACCCTGGCTTCCTCTCAGGCCTTCCTCGATGGACTCCCACAGATAGACTCCCTTGTCTTGTTGTCACGAGTCTTAGTGTCATAGACTTGTATTAGCATATCCACTGGGAGTATACCATATGTGAGCAGAGCCCTCTCTATGACATCAGAGCCCTCTCTATGACATCAGAGAGGACTGCTGTAACCTGTATGGAACTTTTTACTTGTGATCTATTTGGACTTATATAGCGCCTTTATCCAAAGTGCTTTACAACGGCCTCTCAGTCACCCATTCACACACACATTCACACACCAATGGCGGCCTGCGGCCTCGTACCTATGACTGAATCTGTCTTGTTATTAGTAATAGAGTAAATAGCTGTCTGTTTTAAGGCCATCTAGTTAAAATTGGACTACTGATACCTGTCTGTTCATAGGGAGAGTGTGGGAATAGGGAGAAAGCACATTGGGATATAGGTCCGTACAGGGGAAGAGGGCTAATGAACCAACAGAAGTAGGGGTAGCTAAGTGCACTCAGTAGACTGATGTGCCAAGAGAAGACAGCAACACTACAAACAACTGGAAGAGAAGGTACTAAGTACCCTGGCTTCCTCTCAGGCCTTCCTCGATGGACTCCCACAGATAGACTCCCTTGTCTTGTTGTCACGAGTCTTAGTGTCATAGACTTGTATTAGAATATCCACTGGGAGTATAACATATGTGAGCAGAGCCCTCTCTATGACATCAGAGCCCTCTCTATGACATCAGAGAGGACTGCTGTAACCTGTATGGAACTTTTTACTTGTGATCTATTTGGACTTATATAGCGCCTTTATCCAAAGCGCTTTACAACGGCCTCTCATTCACCCATTCACAGACACATTCACACACCAATGGCGGCCTGCGGCCTCGTACCTATGACTGAATCTGTCTTGTTATTAGTAATAGAGTAAATAGCTGTCTGTTTTAAGGCTATCTAGTTAAAATTGGACTACTGATACCTGTCTGTTCATAGGGAGAGTGTGGGAATAGGGAGAAAGCACATTGGGATATAGGTCCGTAGAGGGGAAGAGGGCTAATGAACCAACAGAAGTAGGGGTAGCTAAGTGCACTCAGTAGACTGATGTGCCAAGAGAAGACAGCAACACTACAAACAACTGGAAGAGAAGGTACTAAGTACCCTGGCTTCCTCTCAGGCCTTCCTCGATGGATTCCCACAGATAGACTCCCTTGTCTTGTTGTCACGAGTCTTAGTGTCGTAGACTTGTATTAGCATATCCACTGGGAGTATAACATATGTGAGCAGAGCCCTCTCTATGACATCAGAGCCCTCTCTATGACATCAGAGAGGACTGCTGTAACCTGTATGGAACTTTTTACTTGTGATCTATTTGGACTTATATAGCGCCTTTATCCAAAGTGCTTTACAACAGCCTCTCATTCACCCATTCACACACACATTCACACACCAATGGCGGCCTGCGGCCTCGTACCTATGACTGAATCTGTCTTGTTATTAGTAATAGAGTAAATAGCTGTCTGTTTTAAGGCTATCTAGTTAAAATTGGACTACTGATACCTGTCTGTTCATAGGAAGAGTGTGGGAATAGGGAGAAAGCATATTGGGATATAGGTCCGTAGAGGGGAAGAGGGCTAATGAACCAACAGAAGTAGGGGTAGCTAAGTGCACTCAGTAGACTGATGTGCCAAGAGAAGACAGCAACACTACAAACAACTGGAAGAGAAGGTACTAAGTACCCTGGCTTCCTCTCAGGCCTTCCTCGATGGACTCCCACAGATAGACTCCCTTTTCTTGTTGTCACGAGTCATGGGGCCCTATTATGCACTTCATAAGTCTTAAGCAATAAGACGAGGCGGTAGATCTAAACTTAAGACGTGGAGGCGTGGTCAAGGCCACTTTGCTATTATGCGTGCGGTAGTGGGCGCCTAAAACCCGGCGCTAAGCCCAGAAATTAGTCATGGGTGTGTTTTGGGCGTCTTCTCAATCAACCCAATCAGCGTGCCAGGTGCCATTCCTTTTAAGAACCGGCTGCGTTGAGTCTTTAGCGCTATGCTATTATGGAAGTCCTAAGAAGGAGGTCAGCGCACTTCTCTGCAGAAGAAAGTAACAAGCTCGTGCATGAGGTCAAGGCTCGTCAGTTCGCAATCTTTGGAACGGCGCGAAATCCTCCCCGAGCCGAGGTGGTGAAACAGGCGTGGGAAGAAGTAGCAGCGGCCGTGTTTGAAAACGTGCATGAAAAGTCTAGCGCCTAAGAACTTTTCAAACCACTTCTTAGTGCTAGGCGCAAAGTCAGATCGCATAATAGCAGGGGCGCCTAACGCACTTCATTAACATATGAACACTCCCACAATGAGTAATATATGCACGGGAGTCTTACGTCTTATGTGTGGGCGCCTAGGGACACCTGCATAATAGCAGTAGCGCGTATGAAGCGCATAATAAGGGTGGCGGTAGGTCTTAACCTGGCGGTGCGTCTTAATTAAGACTTAAGACGGCAAGTTAAGAAGTGCATAATAGGGCCCTTAGTGTCATAGACTTGTATTAGCATATCCACTGGGAGTATAACATATGTGAGCAGAGCCCTCTCTATGACATCAGAGCCCTCTCTATGACATCAGAGAGGACTGCTGTAACCTGTATGGAACTTTTTACTTGTGATCTATTTGGACTTATATAGCGCCTTTATACAAAGCGCTTTACAACGGCCTCTCATTCACCCATTCACACACACATTCACACACCAATGGCGGCCTGCGGCCTCGTACCTATGACTGAATCTGTCTTGTTATTAGTAATAGAGTAAATAGCTGTCTGTTTTAAGGCTATCTAGTTAAAATTGGACTACTGATACCTGTCTGTTCATAGGGAGAGTGTGGGAATAGGGAGAAAGCACATTGGGATATAGTTCCGTAGAGGGGAAGAGGGCTAATGAACCAACAGAAGTAGGGGTAGCTAAGTGCACTCAGTAGACTGATGTGCCAAGAGAAGACAGCAACACTACAAACAACTGGAAGAGAAGGTACTAAGTACCCTGGCTTCCTCTCAGGCCTTCCTCGATGGACTCCCACAGATAGACTCCCTTGTCTTGTTGTCACGAGTCTTAGTGTCATAGACTTGCATTAGCATATCCACTGGGAGTATAACATTATGTGAGCAGAGCCCTCTCTATGACATCAGAGCCCTCTCTATGACATCAGAGAGGACTGCTGTAACCTGTATGGAACTTTTTACTTGTGATCTATTTGGACTTATATAGCGCCTTTATCCAAAGCGCTTTACAACGGCCTCTCATTCACCCATTCACACACACATTCACACACCAATGGCGGCCTGCGGCCTCGTACCTATGACTGAATCTGTCTTGTTATTAGTAATAGAGTAAATAGCTGTCTGTTTTAAGGCTATCTAGTTAAAATTGGACTACTGATACCTGTCTGTTCATAGGGAGAGTGCGGGAATAGGGAGAAAGCACATTGGGATATAGGTCCGTAGAGGGGAAGAGGGCTAATGAACCAACAGAAGTAGGGGTAGCTAAGTGCACTCAGTAGACTGATGTGCCAAGAGAAGACAGCAACACTACAAACAACTGGAAGAGAAGGTACTAAGTACCCTGGCTTCCTCTCAGGCCTTCCTCGATGGACTCCCACAGATAGACTCCCTTGTCTTGTTGTCACGAGTCTTAGTGTCGTAGCCTTGTATTAGCATATCCA
This sequence comes from Nansenia antarctica, assembly GCF_963989245.1. NCBI lineage: Eukaryota > Metazoa > Chordata > Actinopteri > Argentiniformes > Microstomatidae > Nansenia > Nansenia antarctica. Next base: position 23,006,036 of record NC_137677.1, on the reverse strand, counting down.
CTGGGAGTAAAACATATGTGAGCAGGGCCCTCTCTATGACATCAGAGCCCTCTCTATGACATCAGAGAGGACTGCTGTAACCTGTATGGAACTTTTTACTTGTGATCTATTTGGACTTATATAGCGCCTTTATCCAAAGTGCTTTACAACGGCCTCTCATTCACCCATTCACACACACATTCACACACCAATGGCGGCCTGCGGCCTCGTGCCTATGACTGAATCTGTCTTGTTATTAGTAATAGAGTAAATAGCTGTCTGTTTTAAGGCTATCTAGTTAAAATTGGACTACTGATACCTGTCTGTTCATAGGGAGAGTGTGGGAATAGGGAGAAAGCACATTGGGATATAGGTCCGTAGAGGGGAAGAGGGCTAATGAACCAACAGAAGTAGGTGTAGCTAAGTGCACTCAGTAGACTGATGTGCCAACAGAAGACAGCAACACTACAAACAACTGGAAGAGAAGGTACTAAGTACCCTGGCTTCCTCTCAGGCCTTCCTCGATGGACTCCCACAAATAGACTCCCTTGTCTTGTTGTCACGAGTCTTAGTGTCGTAGACTTGTATTAGCATATCCACTGGGAGTAAAACATATGTGAGCAGAGCCCTCTCTATGACATCAGAGCCCTCTCTATGAAATCAGAGAGGACTGCTGTAACCTGTATGGAACTTTTTACTTGTGATCTATTTGGACTTATATAGCTCCTTTATCCAAAGCGCTTTACAACGGCCTCTCATTCACCCATTCACACACACATTCACACACCAATGGCGGCCTGCGGCCTCGTACCTATGACTGAATCTGTCTTGTTATTAGTAATAGAGTAAATAGCTGTCTGTTTTAAGGCTATCTAGTTAAAATTGGACTACTGATACCTGTCTGTTCATAGGGAGAGTGTGGGAATAGGGAGAAAGCACATTGGGATATAGGTCCGTAGAGGGGAAGAGGGCTAATGAACCAACAGAAGTAGGGTTAGCTAAGTGCACTCAGTAGACTGATGTGCCAAGAGAAGACAGCAACACTACAAACAACTGGAAGAGAAGGTACTAAGTACCCTGGCTTCCTCTCAGGCCTTCCTCGATGGACTCCCACAGATAGACTCCCTTGTCTTGTTGTCATGAGTCTTAGTGTCGTAGACTTGTATTAGCATATCCACTGGGAGTATAACATATGTGAGCAGAGCCCTCTCTATGACATCAGAGCCCTCTCTATGACATCAGAGAGGACTGCTGTAACCTGTATGGAACTTTTTACTTGTGATCTATTTGGACTTATATAGCGCCTTTATCCAAAGCGCTTTACAACGGCCTCTCATTCACCCATTCACACACACATTCACACACCAATGGCGGCCTGCGGCCTCGTACCTATGACTGAATCTGTCTTGTTATTAGTAATAGAGTAAATAGCTGTCTGTTTTAAGGCTATCTAGTTAAAATTGGACTACTGATACCTGTCTGTTCATAGGGAGAGTGTGGGAATAGGGAGAAAGCACATTGGGATATAGGTCCGTAGAGGGGAAGAGGGCTAATGAACCAACAGAAGTAGGGGTAGCTAAGTGCACTCAGTAAAATGATGTGCCAAGAGAAGACAGCAACACTACAAACAACTGGAAGAGAAGGTACTAAGTACCCTGGCTTCCTCTCAGGCCTTCCTCGATGGACTCCCACAGATAGACTCCCTTGTCTTGTTGTCACGAGTCTTAGTGTCGTAGACTTGTATTAGCATATCCACTGGGAGTATAACATATGTGAGCAGAGCCCTCTCTATGACATCAGAGCCCTCTCTATGACATCAGAGAGGACTGCTGTAACCTGTATGGAACTTTTTACTTGTGATGTATTTGGACTTATATAGCGCCTTTATCCAAAGCGCTTTACAACGGCCTCTCATTCACCCATTCACACACACACATTCACACACCAATGGCGGCCTGCGGCCTCGTGCCTATGACTGAATCTGTCTTGTTATTAGTAATAGAGTAAATAGCTGTCTGTTTTAAGGCTATCTAGTTCAAATTGGACTACTGATACCTGTCTGTTCATAGGGAGAGTGTGGGAATAGGGAGAAAGCACATTGGGATATAGGTCCGTAGAGGGGAAGAGGGCTAATGAACCAACAGAAGTAGGGGTAGCTAAGTGCACTCAGTAGACTGATGTGCCAAGAGAAGACAGCAACACTACAAACAACTGGAAGAGAAGGTACTAAGTACCCTGGCTTCCTCTCAGGCCTTCCTCGATGGACTCCCACAGATAGACTCCCTTGTCTTGTTGTCACGAGTCTTAGTGTCGTAGACTTGTATTAGCATATCCACTGGGAGTATAACATATGTGAGCAGAGCCCTCTCTATGACATCAGAGAGGACTGCTATAACCTGTATGGAACTTTTTACTTGTGATCTATTTGGACTTATATAGCGCCTTTATCCAAAGCGCTTTACAACGGCCTCTCATTCACCCATTCACACACACATTCACACACCAATGGCGGCCTGCGGCCTCGTACCTATGACTGAATCTGTCTTGTTATTAGTAATAGAGTAAATAGCTGTCTGTTTTAAGGCTATCTAGTTAAAATTGGACTACTGATACCTGTCTGTTCATAGGGAGAGTGTGGGAATAGGGAGAAAGCACATTGGGATATAGGTCCGTAGAGGGGAAGAGGGCTAATGAACCAACAGAAGTAGGGGTAGCTAAGTGCACTCAGTAGACTGATGTGCCAAGAGAAGACAGCAACACTACAAACAACTGGAAGAGAAGGTACTAAGTACCCTGGCTTCCTCTCAGGCCTTCCTCGATGGACTCCCACAGATAGACTCCCTTGTCTTGTTGTCACGAGTCTTAGTGTCGTAGACTTGTATTAGCATATCCACTGGGAGTATAACATATGTGAGCAGAGCCCTCTCTATGACATCAGAGCCCTCTCTATGACATCAGAGAGGACTGCTGTAACCTGTATGGACCTTTTTACTTGTGATCTATTTGGACTTATATAGCGCCTTTATCCAAAGCGCTTTACAACGGCCTCTCATTCACCCATTCACACACCAATGGCGGCCTGCGGCCTCGTACCTATGACTGAATCTGTCTTGTTATTAGTAATAGAGTAAATAGCTGTCTGTTTTAAGGCTATCTAGTTAAAATTGGACTACTGATACCTGTCTGTTCATAGGGAGAGTGTGGGAATAGGGAGAAAGCACATTGGGATATAGGTCCGTAGAGGGGAAGAGGGCTAATGAACCAACAGAAGTAGGGGTAGCTAAGTGCACTCAGTAGACTGATGTGCCAAGAGAAGACAGCAACACTACAAACAACTGGAAGAGAAGGTACTAAGTACCCTGGCTTCCTCTCAGGCCTTCCTCGATGGACTCCCACAGATAGACTCCCTTGTCTTGTTGTCACAAGTCTTAGTATCATAGACTTGTATTAGCATATCCACTGGGAGTATAACATATGTGAGCAGAGCCCTCTCTATTACATCAGAGCCCTCTCTATGACATCAGAGAGGACTGCTGTAACCTGTATGGAACTTTTTACTTGTGATCTATTTGGACTTATATAGCGCCTTTATCCAAAGCGCTTTACAACGGCCTCTCATTCACCCATTCACACACACATTCACACACCAATGGCGGCCTGCGGCCTCGTACCTATGACTGAATCTGTCTTGTTATTAGTAATAGAGTAAATAGCTGTCTGTTTTAAGGCTATCTAGTTAAAATTGGACTACTGATACCTGTCTGTTCATAGGGAGAGTGTGGGAATAGGGAGAAAGCACATTGGGATATAGGTCCGTAGAGGGGAAGAGGGCTAATGAACCAACAGAAGTAGGGGTAGCTAAGTGCACTCAGTAGACTGATGTGCCAAGAGAAGACAGCAACACTACAAACAACTGGAAGAGAAGGTACTAAGTACCCTGGCTTCCTCTCAGGCCTTCCTCGATGGACTCCCACAGATAGACTCCCTTGTCTTGTTGTCACGAGTCTTAGTGTCGTAGACTTGTATTAGCATATCCACTGGGAGTAAAACATATGTGAGCAGAGCCCTCTCTATGACATCAGAGCCCTCTCTATGACATCAGAGAGGACTGCTGTAACCTGTATGGACCTTTTTACTTGTGATCTATTTGGACTTATATAGCGCCTTTATCCAAAGCGCTTTACAACGGCCTCTCATTCACCCATTCACACACACATTCACACACCAATGGCGGCCTGCGGCCTCGTACCTATGACTGAATCTGTCTTGTTATTAGTAATAGAGTAAATAGCTGTCTGTTTTAAGGCTATCTAGTTAAAATTGGACTACTGATACCTGTCTGTTCATAGGGAGAGTGTGGGAATAGGGAGAAAGCACATTGGGATATAGGTCCGTAGAGGGGAAGAGGGCTAATGAACCAACAGAAGTAGGGGTAGCTAAGTGCACTCAGTAGACTGATGTGCCAAGAGAAGACAGCAACACTACAAACAACTGGAAGAGAAGGTACTAAGTACCCTGGCTTCCTCTCAGGCCTTCCTCGATGGACTCCCACAGATAGACTCCCTTGTCTTGTTGTCACGAGTCTTAGTGTCGTAGACTTGTATTAGCATATCCACTGGGAGTAAAACATATGTGAGCAGAGCCCTCTCTATGACATCAGAGCCCTCTCTATGACATCAGAGAGGACTGCTGTAACCTGTATGGACCTTTTTACTTGTGATCTATTTGGACTTATATAGCGCCTTTATCCAAAGCGCTTTACAACGGCCTCTCATTCACCCATTCACACACCAATGGCGGCCTGCGGCCTCGTACCTATGACTGAATCTGTCTTGTTATTAGTAATAGAGTAAATAGCTGTCTGTTTTAAGGCTATCTAGTTAAAATTGGACTACTGATACCTGTCTGTTCATAGGGAGAGTGTGGGAATAGGGAGAAAGCACATTGGGATATAGGTCCGTAGAGGGGAAGAGGGCTAATGAACCAACAGAAGTAGGGGTAGCTAAGTGCACTCAGTAGACTGATGTGCCAAGAGAAGACAGCAACACTACAAACAACTGGAAGAGAAGGTACTAAGTACCCTGGCTTCCTCTCAGGCCTTCCTCGATGGACTCCCACAGATAGACTCCCTTGTCTTGTTGTCACGAGTCTTAGTGTCATAGACTTGTATTAGCATATCCACTGGGAGTATAACATATGTGAGCAGAGCCCTCTCTATGACATCAGAGCCCTCTCTATGACATCAGAGAGGACTGCTGTAACCTGTATGGAACTTTTTACTTGTGATCCATTTGGACTTATATAGCGCCTTTATCCAAAGCGCTTTACAACGGCCTCTCATTCACCCATTCACACACACATTCACACACCAATGGCGGCCTGCGGCCTCGTACCTATGACTGAATCTGTCTTGTTATTAGTATTAGAGTAAATAGCTGTCTGTTTTAAGGCTATCTAGTTAAAATTGGACTATTGATACCTGTCTGTTCATAGGGAGAGTGTGGGAATAGGGAGAAAGCACATTGGGTTATAGGTCTGTAGAGGGGAAGAGGGCTAATGAACCAACAGAAGTAGGGGTAGCTAAGTGCACTCAGTAGACTGATGTGCCAAGAGAAGACAGCAACACTACAAACAACTGGAAGAGAAGGTACTAAGTACCCTGGCTTCCTCTCAGGCCTTCCTCGATGGACTCCCACAGATAGACTCCCTTGTCTTGTTGTCACGAGTCTTAGTGTCGTAGACTTGTATTAGCATATCCACTGGGAGTATAACATATGTGAGCAGAGCCCTCTCTATGACATCAGAGCCCTCTCTATGACATCAGAGAGGACTGCTGTAACCTGTATGGAACTTTTTACTTGTGATCTATTTGGACTTATATAGCGCCTTTATCCAAAGCGCTTTACAACGGCCTCTCATTCACCCATTCACACACACATTCACACACCAATGGCGGCCTGCGGCCTCGTACCTATGACTGAATCTGTCTTGTTATTAGTAATAGAGTAAATAGCTGTCTGTTTTAAGGCTATCTAGTTAAAATTTGACTACTGATACCTGTCTGTTCATAGGGAGAGTGTGGGAATAGGGAGAAAGCACATTGGGATATAGGTCCGTAGAGGGGAAGAGGGCTAATGAACCAACAGAAGTAGGGGTAGCTAAGTGCACTCAGTAGACTGATGTGCCAAGAGAAGACAGCAACACTACAAACAACTGGAAGAGAAGGTACTAAGTACCCTGGCTTCCTCTCAGGCCTTCCTCGATGGACTCCCACAGATAGACTCCCTTGTCTTGTTGTCACGAGTCTTAGTGTCGTAGACTTGTATTAGCATATCCACTGGGAGTAAAACATATGTGAGCAGAGCCCTCTCTATGACATCAGAGCCCTCTCTATGACATCAGAGAGGACTGCTGTAACCTGTATGGACCTTTTTACTTGTGATCTATTTGGACTTATATAGCGCCTTTATCCAAAGCGCTTTACAACGGCCTCTCATTCACCCATTCACACACACATTCACACACCAATGGCGGCCTGCGGCCTCGTACCTATGACTGAATCTGTCTTGTTATTAGTAATAGAGTAAATAGCTGTCTGTTTTAAGGCTATCTAGTTAAAATTGGACTACTGATACCTGTCTGTTCATAGGGAGAGTGTGGGAATAGGGAGAAAGCACATTGGGATATAGGTCCGTAGAGGGGAAGAGGGCTAATGAACCAACAGAAGTAGGGGTAGCTAAGTGCACTCAGTAGACTGATGTGCCAAGAGAAGACAGCAACACTACAAACAACTGGAAGAGAAGGTACTAAGTACCCTGGCTTCCTCTCAGGCCTTCCTCGATGGACTCCCACAGATAGACTCCCTTGTCTTGTTGTCACGAGTCTTAGTGTCGTAGACTTGTATTAGCATATCCACTGGGAGTAAAACATATGTGAGCAGAGCCCTCTCTATGACATCAGAGCCCTCTCTATGACATCAGAGAGGACTGCTGTAACCTGTATGGACCTTTTTACTTGTGATCTATTTGGACTTATATAGCGCCTTTATCCAAAGCGCTTTACAACGGCCTCTCATTCACCCATTCACACACCAATGGCGGCCTGCGGCCTCGTACCTATGACTGAATCTGTCTTGTTATTAGTAATAGAGTAAATAGCTGTCTGTTTTAAGGCTATCTAGTTAAAATTGGACTACTGATACCTGTCTGTTCATAGGGAGAGTGTGGGAATAGGGAGAAAGCACATTGGGATATAGGTCCGTAGAGGGGAAGAGGGCTAATGAACCAACAGAAGTAGGGGTAGCTAAGTGCACTCAGTAGACTGATGTGCCAAGAGAAGACAGCAACACTACAAACAACTGGAAGAGAAGGTACTAAGTACCCTGGCTTCCTCTCAGGCCTTCCTCGATGGACTCCCACAGATAGACTCCCTTGTCTTGTTGTCACGAGTCTTAGTGTCATAGACTTGTATTAGCATATCCACTGGGAGTATAACATATGTGAGCAGAGCCCTCTCTATGACATCAGAGCCCTCTCTATGACATCAGAGAGGACTGCTGTAACCTGTATGGAACTTTTTACTTGTGATCCATTTGGACTTATATAGCGCCTTTATCCAAAGCGCTTTACAACGGCCTCTCATTCACCCATTCACACACACATTCACACACCAATGGCGGCCTGCGGCCTCGTACCTATGACTGAATCTGTCTTGTTATTAGTATTAGAGTAAATAGCTGTCTGTTTTAAGGCTATCTAGTTAAAATTGGACTACTGATACCTGTCTGTTCATAGGGAGAGTGTGGGAATAGGGAGAAAGCACATTGGGTTATAGGTCTGTAGAGGGGAAGAGGGCTAATGAACCAACAGAAGTAGGGGTAGCTAAGTGCACTCAGTAGACTGATGTGCCAAGAGAAGACAGCAACACTACAAACAACTGGAAGAGAAGGTACTAAGTACCCTGGCTTCCTCTCAGGCCTTCCTCGATGGACTCCCACAGATAGACTCCCTTGTCTTGTTGTCACGAGTCTTAGTGTCGTAGACTTGTATTAGCATATCCACTGGGAGTATAACATATGTGAGCAGAGCCCTCTCTATGACATCAGAGCCCTCTCTATGACATCAGAGAGGACTGCTGTAACCTGTATGGAACTTTTTACTTGTGATCTATTTGGACTTATATAGCGCCTTTATCCAAAGCGCTTTACAACGGCCTCTCATTCACCCATTCACACACACATTCACACACCAATGGCGGCCTGCGGCCTCGTACCTATGACTGAATCTGTCTTGTTATTAGTAATAGAGTAAATAGCTGTCTGTTTTAAGGCTATCTAGTTAAAATTTGACTACTGATACCTGTCTGTTCATAGGGAGAGTGTGGGAATAGGGAGAAAGCACATTGGGATATAGGTCCGTAGAGGGGAAGAGGGCTAATGAACCAACAGAAGTAGGGGTAGCTAAGTGCACTCAGTAGACTGATGTGCCAAGAGAAGACAGCAACACTACAAACAACTGGAAGAGAAGGTACTAAGTACCCTGGCTTCCTCTCAGGCCTTCCTCGATGGACTCCCACAGATAGACTCCCTTGTCTTGTTGTCACGAGTCTTAGTGTCATAGACTTGTATTAGCATATCCACTGGGAGTATAACATATGTGAGCAGAGCCCTCTCTATGACATCAGAGCCCTCTCTATGACATCAGAGAGGACTGCTGTAACCTGTATGGAACTTTTTACTTGTGATCTATTTGGACTTATATAGCGCCTTTATCCAAAGCGCTTTACAACGGCCTCTCATTCACCCATTCACACACACATTCACACACCAATGGCGGCCTGCGGCCTCGTACCTATGACTGAATCTGTCTTGTTATTAGTAATAGAGTAAATAGCTGTCTGTTTTAAGGCTATCTAGTTAAAATTGGACTACTGATACCTGTCTGTTCATAGGGAGAGTGTGGGAATAGGGAGAAAGCACATTGGGATATAGGTCCGTAGAGGGGAAGAGGGCTAATGAACCAACAGAAGTAGGGGTAGCTAAGTGCACTCAGTAGACTGATGTGCCAAGAGAAGACAGCAACACTACAAACAACTGGAAGAGAAGGTACTAAGTACCCTGGCTTCCTCTCAGGCCTTCCTCGATGGACTCCCACAGATAGACTCCCTTGTCTTGTTGTCACGAGTCTTAGTGTCGTAGACTTGTATTAGCATATCCACTGGGAGTAAAACATATGTGAGCAGAGCCCTCTCTATGACATCAGAGCCCTCTCTATGACATCAGAGAGGACTGCTGTAACCTGTATGGACCTTTTTACTTGTGATCAATTTGGACTTATATAGCGCCTTTATCCAAAGCGCTTTACAACGGCCTCTCATTCACCCATTCACACACACATTCACACACCAATGGCGGCCTGCGGCCTCGTACCTATGACTGAATCTGTCTTGTTATTAGTAATAGAGTAAATAGCTGTCTGTTTTAAGGCTATCTAGTTAAAATTGGACTACTGATACCTGTCTGTTCATAGGGAGAGTGTGGGAATAGGGAGAAAGCACATTGGGATATAGGTCCGTAGAGGGGAAGAGGGCTAATGAACCAACAGAAGTAGGGGTAGCTAAGTGCACTCAGTAGACTGATGTGCCAAGAGAAGACAGCAACACTACAAACAACTGGAAGAGAAGGTACTAAGTACCCTGGCTTCCTCTCAGGCCTTCCTCGATGGACTCCCACAGATAGACTCCCTTGTCTTGTTGTCACGAGTCTTAGTGTCATAGACTTGTATTAGCATATCCACTGGGAGTATAGAGCAGAGCCCTCTCTATGACATCAGAGCCCTCTCTATGACATCAGAGAGGACTGCTGTAACCTGTATGGAACTTTTTACTTGTGATCCATTTGGACTTATATAGCGCCTTTATCCAAAGCGCTTTACAACGGCCTCTCATTCACCCATTCACACACACATTCACACACCAATGGCGGCCTGCGGCCTCGTACCTATGACTGAATCTGTCTTGTTATTAGTAATAGAGTAAATAGCTGTCTGTTTTAAGGCTATCTAGTTAAAATTGGACTACTGATACCTGTCTGTTCATAGGGAGAGTGTGGGAATAGGGAGAAAGCACATTGGGTTATAGGTCTGTAGAGGGGAAGAGGGCTAATGAACCAACAGAAGTAGGGGTAGCTAAGTGCACTCAGTAGACTGATGTGCCAAGAGAAGACAGCAACACTACAAACAACTGGAAGAGAAGGTACTAAGTACCCTGGCTTCCTCTCAGGCCTTCCTCGATGGACTCCCACAGATAGACTCCCACAGATAGACTCCCTTGTCTTGTTGTCACGAGTCTTAGTGTCATAGACTTGTATTAGCATATCCACTGGGAGTATAACATATGTGAGCAGAGCCCTCTCTATGACATCAGAGCCCTCTCTATGACATCAGAGAGGACTGCTGTAACCTGTATGGAACTTTTTACTTGTGATCTATTTGGACTTATATAGCGCCTTTATCCAAAGCGCTTTACAACGGCCTCTCATTCACCCATTCACACACACATTCACACACCAATGGCGGCCTGCGGCCTCGTACCTATGACTGAATCTGTCTTGTTATTAGTATTAGAGTAAATAGCTGTCTGTTTTAAGGCTATCTAGTTAAAATTGGACTACTGATACCTGTCTGTTCATAGGGAGAGTGTGGGAATAGGGAGAAAGCACATTGGGATATAGGTCCGTAGAAGGGAAGAGGGCTAATGAACCAACAGAAGTAGGGGTAGCTAAGTGCACTCAGTAGACTGATGTGCCAAGAGAAGACAGCAACACTACAAACAACTGGAAGAGAAGGTACTAAGTACCCTGGCTTCCTCTCAGGCCTTCCTCGATGGACTCCCACAGATAGACTCCCTTGTCTTGTTGTCACGAGTCTTAGTGTCGTAGACTTGTATTAGCATATCCACTGGGAGTATAACATATGTGAGCAGAGCCCTCTCTATGACATCAGAGCCCTCTCTATGACATCAGAGAGGACTGCTGTAACCTGTATGGAACTTTTTACTTGTGATCTATTTGGACTGATATAGCGCCTTTATCCAAAGCGCTTTACAACGGCCTCTCATTCACCCATTCACACACACATTCACACACCAATGGCGGCCTGCGGCCTCGTACCTATGACTGAATCTGTCTTGTTATTAGTAATAGAGTAAATAGCTGTCTGTTTTAAGGCTATCTAGTTAAAATTTGACTACTGATACCTGTCTGTTCATAGGGAGAGTGTGGGAATAGGGAGAAAGCACATTGGGATATAGGTCCGTAGAGGGGAAGAGGGCTAATGAACCAACAGAAGTAGGGGTAGCTAAGTGCACTCAGTAGACTGATGTGCCAAGAGAAGACAGCAACACTACAAACAACTGGAAGAGAAGGTACTAAGTACCCTGGCTTCCTCTCAGGCCTTCCTCGATGGACTCCCACAGATAGACTCCCTTGTCTTGTTGTCACGAGTCTTAGTGTCATAGACTTGTATTAGCATATCCACTGGGAGTATAACATATGTGAGCAGAGCCCTCTCTATGACATCAGAGCCCTCTCTATGACATCAGAGAGGACTGCTGTAACCTGTATGGAACTTTTTACTTGTGATCTATTTGGACTTATATAGCGCCTTTATCCAAAGCGCTTTACAACGGCCTCTCATTCACCCATTCACACACACATTCACACACCAATGGCGGCCTGCGGCCTCGTACCTATGACTGAATCTGTCTTGTTATTAGTAATAGAGTAAATAGCTGTCTGTTTTAAGGCTATCTAGTTAAAATTGGACTACTGATACCTGTCTGTTCATAGGGAGAGTGTGGGAATAGGGAGAAAGCACATTGGGATATAGGTCCGTAGAGGGGAAGAGGGCTAATGAACCAACAGAAGTAGGGGTAGCTAAGTGCACTCAGTAGACTGATGTGCCAAGAGAAGACAGCAACACTACAAACAACTGGAAGAGAAGGTACTAAGTACCCTGGCTTCCTCTCAGGCCTTCCTCGATGGACTCCCACAGATAGACTCCCTTGTCTTGTTGTCACGAGTCTTAGTGTCGTAGACTTGTATTAGCATATCCACCTGGAGTATAACATATGTGAGCAGAGCCCTCTCTATGACATCAGAGCCCTCTCTATGACATCAGAGAGGACTGCTGTAACCTGTATGGAACTTTTTACTTGTGATCTATTTGGACTTATATAGCGCCTTTATCCAAAGCGCTTTACAACGGCCTCTCATTCACCCATTCACACACACATTCACACACCAATGGCGGCCTGCGGCCTCGTACCTATGACTGAATCTGTCTTGTTATTAGTAATAGAGTAAATAGCTGTCTGTTTTAAGGCTATCTAGTTAAAATTGGACTACTGATACCTGTCTGTTCATAGGGAGAGTGTGGGAATAGGGAGAAAGCACATTGGGTTATAGGTCTGTAGAGGGGAAGAGGGCTAATGAACCAACAGAAGTAGGGGTAGCTAAGTGCACTCAGTAGACTGATGTGCCAAGAGAAGACAGCAACACTACAAACAACTGGAAGAGAAGGTACTAAGTACCCTGGCTTCCTCTCAGGCCTTCCTCGATGGACTCCCACAGATAGACTCCCTTGTCTTGTTGTCACGAGTCTTAGTGTCGTAGACTTGTATTAGCATATCCACTGGGAGTATAACATATGTGAGCAGAGCCCTCTCTATGACATCAGAGCCCTCTCTATGACATCAGAGAGGACTGCTGTAACCTGTATGGAACTTTTTACTTGTGATCTATTTGGACTTATATAGCGCCTTTATCCAAAGCGCTTTACAACGGCCTCTCATTCACCCATTCACACACACGTTCACACACCAATGGCGGCCTGCGGCCTCGTACCTATGACTGAATCTGTCTTGTTATTAGTAATAGAGTAAATAGCTGTCTGTTTTAAGGCTATCTAGTTAAAATTGGACTACTGATACCTGTCTGTTCATAGGGAGAGTGTGGGAATAGGGAGAAAGCACATTGGGATATAGGTCCGTAGAGGGGAAGAGGGCTAATGAACCAACAGAAGTAGGGGTAGCTAAGTGCACTCAGTAGACTGATGTGCCAAGAGAAGACAGCAACACTACAAACAACTGGAAGAGAAGGTACTAAGTACCCTGGCTTCCTCTCAGGCCTTCCTCGATGGACTCCCACAGATAGACTCCCTTGTCTTGTTGTCACGAGTCTTAGTGTCGTAGACTTGTATTAGCATATCCACTGGGAGTAAAACATATGTGAGCAGAGCCCTCTCTATGACATCAGAGCCCTCTCTATGACATCAGAGAGGACTGCTGTAACCTGTATGGACCTTTTTACTTGTGATCTATTTGGACTTATATAGCGCCTTTATCCAAAGCGCTTTACAACGGCCTCTCATTCACCCATTCACACACCAATGGCGGCCTGCGGCCTCGTACCTATGACTGAATCTGTCTTGTTATTAGTAATAGAGTAAATAGCTGTCTGTTTTAAGGCTATCTAGTTAAAATTGGACTACTGATACCTGTCTGTTCATAGGGAGAGTGTGGGAATAGGGAGAAAGCACATTGGGATATAGGTCCGTAGAGGGGAAGAGGGCTAATGAACCAACAGAAGTAGGGGTAGCTAAGTGCACTCAGTAGACTGATGTGCCAAGAGAAGACAGCAACACTACAAACAACTGGAAGAGAAGGTACTAAGTACCCTGGCTTCCTCTCAGGCCTTCCTCGATGGACTCCCACAGATAGACTCCCTTGTCTTGTTGTCACGAGTCTTAGTGTCATATACTTGTATTAGCATATCCACTGGGAGTATAACATATGTGAGCAGAGCCCTCTCTATGACATCAGAGCCCTCTCTATGACATCAGAGAGGACTGCTGTAACCTGTATGGAACTTTTTACTTGTGATCCATTTGGACTTATATAGCGCCTTTATCCAAAGCGCTTTACAACGGCCTCTCATTCACCCATTCACACACACATTCACACACCAATGGCGGCCTGCGGCCTCGTACCTATGACTGAATCTGTCTTGTTATTAGTAATAGAGTAAATAGCTGTCTGTTTTAAGGCTATCTAGTTAAAATTGGACTACTGATACCTGTCTGTTCATAGGGAGAGTGTGGGAATAGGGAGAAAGCACATTGGGATATAGGTCCGTAGAAGGGAAGAGGGCTAATGAACCAACAGAAGTAGGGGTAGCTAAGTGCACTCAGTAGACTGATGTGCCAAGAGAAGACAGCAACACTACAAACAACTGGAAGAGAAGGTACTAAGTACCCTGGCTTCCTCTCAGGCCTTCCTCGATGGACTCCCACAGATAGACTCCCTTGTCTTGTTGTCACGAGTCTTAGTGTCGTAGACTTGTATTAGCATATCCACTGGGAGTATAACATATGTGAGCAGAGCCCTCTCTATGACATCAGAGCCCTCTCTATGACATCAGAGAGGACTGCTGTAACCTGTATGGAACTTTTTACTTGTGATCTATTTGGACTGATATAGCGCCTTTATCCAAAGCGCTTTACAACGGCCTCTCATTCACCCATTCACACACACATTCACACACCAATGGCGGCCTGCGGCCTCGTACCTATGACTGAATCTGTCTTGTTATTAGTAATAGAGTAAATAGCTGTCTGTTTTAAGGCTATCTAGTTAAAATTTGACTACTGATACCTGTCTGTTCATAGGGAGAGTGTGGGAATAGGGAGAAAGCACATTGGGATATAGGTCCGTAGAGGGGAAGAGGGCTAATGAACCAACAGAAGTAGGGGTAGCTAAGTGCACTCAGTAGACTGATGTGCCAAGAGAAGACAGCAACACTACAAACAACTGGAAGAGAAGGTACTAAGTACCCTGGCTTCCTCTCAGGCCTTCCTCGATGGACTCCCACAGATAGACTCCCTTGTCTTGTTGTCACGAGTCTTAGTGTCATAGACTTGTATTAGCATATCCACTGGGAGTATAACATATGTGAGCAGAGCCCTCTCTATGACATCAGAGCCCTCTCTATGACATCAGAGAGGACTGCTGTAACCTGTATGGAACTTTTTACTTGTGATCTATTTGGACTTATATAGCGCCTTTATCCAAAGCGCTTTACAACGGCCTCTCATTCACCCATTCACACACACATTCACACACCAATGGCGGCCTGCGGCCTCGTACCTATGACTGAATCTGTCTTGTTATTAGTAATAGAGTAAATAGCTGTCTGTTTTAAGGCTATCTAGTTAAAATTGGACTACTGATACCTGTCTGTTCATAGGGAGAGTGTGGGAATAGGGAGAAAGCACATTGGGATATAGGTCCGTAGAGGGGAAGAGGGCTAATGAACCAACAGAAGTAGGGGTAGCTAAGTGCACTCAGTAGACTGATGTGCCAAGAGAAGACAGCAACACTACAAACAACTGGAAGAGAAGGTACTAAGTACCCTGGCTTCCTCTCAGGCCTTCCTCGATGGACTCCCACAGATAGACTCCCTTGTCTTGTTGTCACGAGTCTTAGTGTCGTAGACTTGTATTAGCATATCCACCTGGAGTATAACATATGTGAGCAGAGCCCTCTCTATGACATCAGAGCCCTCTCTATGACATCAGAGAGGACTGCTGTAACCTGTATGGAACTTTTTACTTGTGATCTATTTGGACTTATATAGCGCCTTTATCCAAAGCGCTTTACAACGGCCTCTCATTCACCCATTCACACACACATTCACACACCAATGGCGGCCTGCGGCCTCGTACCTATGACTGAATCTGTCTTGTTATTAGTAATAGAGTAAATAGCTGTCTGTTTTAAGGCTATCTAGTTAAAATTGGACTACTGATACCTGTCTGTTCATAGGGAGAGTGTGGGAATAGGGAGAAAGCACATTGGGTTATAGGTCTGTAGAGGGGAAGAGGGCTAATGAACCAACAGAAGTAGGGGTAGCTAAGTGCACTCAGTAGACTGATGTGCCAAGAGAAGACAGCAACACTACAAACAACTGGAAGAGAAGGTACTAAGTACCCTGGCTTCCTCTCAGGCCTTCCTCGATGGACTCCCACAGATAGACTCCCTTGTCTTGTTGTCACGAGTCTTAGTGTCGTAGACTTGTATTAGCATATCCACTGGGAGTATAACATATGTGAGCAGAGCCCTCTCTATGACATCAGAGCCCTCTCTATGACATCAGAGAGGACTGCTGTAACCTGTATGGAACTTTTTACTTGTGATCTATTTGGACTTATATAGCGCCTTTATCCAAAGCGCTTTACAACGGCCTCTCATTCACCCATTCACACACACGTTCACACACCAATGGCGGCCTGCGGCCTCGTACCTATGACTGAATCTGTCTTGTTATTAGTAATAGAGTAAATAGCTGTCTGTTTTAAGGCTATCTAGTTAAAATTGGACTACTGATACCTGTCTGTTCATAGGGAGAGTGTGGGAATAGGGAGAAAGCACATTGGGATATAGGTCCGTAGAGGGGAAGAGGGCTAATGAACCAACAGAAGTAGGGGTAGCTAAGTGCACTCAGTAGACTGATGTGCCAAGAGAAGACAGCAACACTACAAACAACTGGAAGAGAAGGTACTAAGTACCCTGGCTTCCTCTCAGGCCTTCCTCGATGGACTCCCACAGATAGACTCCCTTGTCTTGTTGTCACGAGTCTTAGTGTCGTAGACTTGTATTAGCATATCCACTGGGAGTAAAACATATGTGAGCAGAGCCCTCTCTATGACATCAGAGCCCTCTCTATGACATCAGAGAGGACTGCTGTAACCTGTATGGACCTTTTTACTTGTGATCTATTTGGACTTATATAGCGCCTTTATCCAAAGCGCTTTACAACGGCCTCTCATTCACCCATTCACACACCAATGGCGGCCTGCGGCCTCGTACCTATGACTGAATCTGTCTTGTTATTAGTAATAGAGTAAATAGCTGTCTGTTTTAAGGCTATCTAGTTAAAATTGGACTACTGATACCTGTCTGTTCATAGGGAGAGTGTGGGAATAGGGAGAAAGCACATTGGGATATAGGTCCGTAGAGGGGAAGAGGGCTAATGAACCAACAGAAGTAGGGGTAGCTAAGTGCACTCAGTAGACTGATGTGCCAAGAGAAGACAGCAACACTACAAACAACTGGAAGAGAAGGTACTAAGTACCCTGGCTTCCTCTCAGGCCTTCCTCGATGGACTCCCACAGATAGACTCCCTTGTCTTGTTGTCACGAGTCTTAGTGTCATATACTTGTATTAGCATATCCACTGGGAGTATAACATATGTGAGCAGAGCCCTCTCTATGACATCAGAGCCCTCTCTATGACATCAGAGAGGACTGCTGTAACCTGTATGGAACTTTTTACTTGTGATCCATTTGGACTTATATAGCGCCTTTATCCAAAGCGCTTTACAACGGCCTCTCATTCACCCATTCACACACACACATTCACACACCAATGGCGGCCTGCGGCCTCGTACCTATGACTGAATCTGTCTTGTTATTAGTAATAGAGTAAATAGCTGTCTGTTTTAAGGCTATCTAGTTAAAATTGGACTACTGATACCTGTCTGTTCATAGGGAGAGTGTGGGAATAGGGAGAAAGCACATTGGGATATAGGTCCGTAGAAGGGAAGAGGGCTAATGAACCAACAGAAGTAGGAGTAGCTAAGTGCACTCAGTAGACTGATGTGCCAAGAGAAGACAGCAACACTACAAACAACTGGAAGAGAAGGTACTAAGTACCCTGGCTTCCTCTCAGGCCTTCCTCGATGGACTCCCACAGATAGACTCCCTTGTCTTGTTGTCACGAGTCTTAGTGTCGTAGACTTGTATTAGCATATCCACTGGGAGTATAACATATGTGAGCAGAGCCCTCTCTATGACATCAGAGCCCTCTCTATGACATCAGAGAGGACTGCTGTAACCTGTATGGAACTTTTTACTTGTGATCTATTTGGACTGATATAGCGCCTTTATCCAAAGCGCTTTACAACGGCCTCTCATTCACCCATTCACACACACATTCACACACCAATGGCGGCCTGCGGCCTCGTACCTATGACTGAATCTGTCTTGTTATTAGTAATAGAGTAAATAGCTGTCTGTTTTAAGGCTATCTAGTTAAAATTTGACTACTGATACCTGTCTGTTCATAGGGAGAGTGTGGGAATAGGGAGAAAGCACATTGGGATATAGGTCCGTAGAGGGGAAGAGGGCTAATGAACCAACAGAAGTAGGGGTAGCTAAGTGCACTCAGTAGACTGATGTGCCAAGAGAAGACAGCAACACTACAAACAACTGGAAGAGAAGGTACTAAGTACCCTGGCTTCCTCTCAGGCCTTCCTCGATGGACTCCCACAGATAGACTCCCTTGTCTTGTTGTCACGAGTCTTAGTGTCATAGACTTGTATTAGCATATCCACTGGGAGTATAACATATGTGAGCAGAGCCCTCTCTATGACATCAGAGCCCTCTCTATGACATCAGAGAGGACTGCTGTAACCTGTATGGAACTTTTTACTTGTGATCTATTTGGACTTATATAGCGCCTTTATCCAAAGCGCTTTACAACGGCCTCTCATTCACCCATTCACACACACATTCACACACCAATGGCGGCCTGCGGCCTCGTACCTATGACTGAATCTGTCTTGTTATTAGTAATAGAGTAAATAGCTGTCTGTTTTAAGGCTATCTAGTTAAAATTGGACTACTGATACCTGTCTGTTCATAGGGAGAGTGTGGGAATAGGGAGAAAGCACATTGGGATATAGGTCCGTAGAGGGGAAGAGGGCTAATGAACCAACAGAAGTAGGGGTAGCTAAGTGCACTCAGTAGACTGATGTGCCAAGAGAAGACAGCAACACTACAAACAACTGGAAGAGAAGGTACTAAGTACCCTGGCTTCCTCTCAGGCCTTCCTCGATGGACTCCCACAGATAGACTCCCTTGTCTTGTTGTCACGAGTCTTAGTGTCGTAGACTTGTATTAGCATATCCACCTGGAGTATAACATATGTGAGCAGAGCCCTCTCTATGACATCAGAGCCCTCTCTATGACATCAGAGAGGACTGCTGTAACCTGTATGGAACTTTTTACTTGTGATCTATTTGGACTTATATAGCGCCTTTATCCAAAGCGCTTTACAACGGCCTCTCATTCACCCATTCACACACACATTCACACACCAATGGCGGCCTGCGGCCTCGTACCTATGACTGAATCTGTCTTGTTATTAGTAATAGAGTAAATAGCTGTCTGTTTTAAGGCTATCTAGTTAAAATTGGACTACTGATACCTGTCTGTTCATAGGGAGAGTGTGGGAATAGGGAGAAAGCACATTGGGTTATAGGTCTGTAGAGGGGAAGAGGGCTAATGAACCAACAGAAGTAGGGGTAGCTAAGTGCACTCAGTAGACTGATGTGCCAAGAGAAGACAGCAACACTACAAACAACTGGAAGAGAAGGTACTAAGTACCCTGGCTTCCTCTCAGGCCTTCCTCGATGGACTCCCACAGATAGACTCCCTTGTCTTGTTGTCACGAGTCTTAGTGTCGTAGACTTGTATTAGCATATCCACTGGGAGTATAACATATGTGAGCAGAGCCCTCTCTATGACATCAGAGCCCTCTCTATGACATCAGAGAGGACTGCTGTAACCTGTATGGAACTTTTTACTTGTGATCTATTTGGACTTATATAGCGCCTTTATCCAAAGCGCTTTACAACGGCCTCTCATTCACCCATTCACACACACGTTCACACACCAATGGCGGCCTGCGGCCTCGTACCTATGACTGAATCTGTCTTGTTATTAGTAATAGAGTAAATAGCTGTCTGTTTTAAGGCTATCTAGTTAAAATTGGACTACTGATACCTGTCTGTTCATAGGGAGAGTGTGGGAATAGGGAGAAAGCACATTGGGATATAGGTCCGTAGAGGGGAAGAGGGCTAATGAACCAACAGAAGTAGGGGTAGCTAAGTGCACTCAGTAGACTGATGTGCCAAGAGAAGACAGCAACACTACAAACAACTGGAAGAGAAGGTACTAAGTACCCTGGCTTCCTCTCAGGCCTTCCTCGATGGACTCCCACAGATAGACTCCCTTGTCTTGTTGTCACGAGTCTTAGTGTCGTAGACTTGTATTAGCATATCCACTGGGAGTAAAACATATGTGAGCAGAGCCCTCTCTATGACATCAGAGCCCTCTCTATGACATCAGAGAGGACTGCTGTAACCTGTATGGACCTTTTTACTTGTGATCTATTTGGACTTATATAGCGCCTTTATCCAAAGCGCTTTACAACGGCCTCTCATTCACCCATTCACACACCAATGGCGGCCTGCGGCCTCGTACCTATGACTGAATCTGTCTTGTTATTAGTAATAGAGTAAATAGCTGTCTGTTTTAAGGCTATCTAGTTAAAATTGGACTACTGATACCTGTCTGTTCATAGGGAGAGTGTGGGAATAGGGAGAAAGCACATTGGGATATAGGTCCGTAGAGGGGAAGAGGGCTAATGAACCAACAGAAGTAGGGGTAGCTAAGTGCACTCAGTAGACTGATGTGCCAAGAGAAGACAGCAACACTACAAACAACTGGAAGAGAAGGTACTAAGTACCCTGGCTTCCTCTCAGGCCTTCCTCGATGGACTCCCACAGATAGACTCCCTTGTCTTGTTGTCACGAGTCTTAGTGTCATATACTTGTATTAGCATATCCACTGGGAGTATAACATATGTGAGCAGAGCCCTCTCTATGACATCAGAGCCCTCTCTATGACATCAGAGAGGACTGCTGTAACCTGTATGGAACTTTTTACTTGTGATCCATTTGGACTTATATAGCGCCTTTATCCAAAGCGCTTTACAACGGCCTCTCATTCACCCATTCACACACACATTCACACACCAATGGCGGCCTGCGGCCTCGTACCTATGACTGAATCTGTCTTGTTATTAGTAATAGAGTAAATAGCTGTCTGTTTTAAGGCTATCTAGTTAAAATTGGACTACTGATACCTGTCTGTTCATAGGGAGAGTGTGGGAATAGGGAGAAAGCACATTGGGTTATAGGTCTGTAGAGGGGAAGAGGGCTAATGAACCAACAGAAGTAGGGGTAGCTAAGTGCACTCAGTAGACTGATGTGCCAAGAGAAGACAGCAACACTACAAACAACTGGAAGAGAAGGTACTAAGTACCCTGGCTTCCTCTCAGGCCTTCCTCGATGGACTCCCACAGATAGACTCCCACAGATAGACTCCCTTGTCTTGTTGTCACGAGTCTTAGTGTCATAGACTTGTATTAGCATATCCACTGGGAGTATAACATATGTGAGCAGAGCCCTCTCTATGACATCAGAGCCCTCTCTATGACATCAGAGAGGACTTCTGTAACCTGTATGGAACTTTTTACTTGTGATCTATTTGGACTTAAATAGCGCCTTTATCCAAAGCGCTTTACAACGGCCTCTCATTCACCCATTCACACACACATTCACACACCAATGGCGGCCTGCGGCCTCGTACCTATGACTGAATCTGTCTTGTTATTAGTAATAGAGTAAATAGCTGTCTGTTTTAAGGCTATCTAGTTAAAATTGGACTACTGATACCTGTCTGTTCATAGGGAGAGTGTGGGAATAGGGAGAAAGCACATTGGGATATAGGTCCGTAGAAGGGAAGAGGGCTAATGAACCAACAGAAGTAGGGGTAGCTAAGTGCACTCAGTAGACTGATGTGCCAAGAGAAGACAGCAACACTACAAACAACTGGAAGAGAAGGTACTAAGTACCCTGGCTTCCTCTCAGGCCTTCCTCGATGGACTCCCACAGATAGACTCCCTTGTCTTGTTGTCACGAGTCTTAGTGTCGTAGACTTGTATTAGCATATCCACTGGGAGTATAACATATGTGAGCAGAGCCCTCTCTATGACATCAGAGCCCTCTCTATGACATCAGAGAGGACTGCTGTAACCTGTATGGAACTTTTTACTTGTGATCTATTTGGACTTATATAGCGCCTTTATCCAAAGCGCTTTACAACGGCCTCTCATTCACCCATTCACACACACATTCACACACCAATGGCGGCCTGCGGCCTCGTACCTATGACTGAATCTGTCTTGTTATTAGTAATAGAGTAAATAGCTGTCTGTTTTAAGGCTATCTAGTTAAAATTTGACTACTGATACCTGTCTGTTCATAGGGAGAGTGTGGGAATAGGGAGAAAGCACATTGGGATATAGGTCCGTAGAGGGGAAGAGGGCTAATGAACCAACAGAAGTAGGGGTAGCTAAGTGCACTCAGTAGACTGATGTGCCAAGAGAAGACAGCAACACTACAAACAACTGGAAGAGAAGGTACTAAGTACCCTGGCTTCCTCTCAGGCCTTCCTCGATGGACTCCCACAGATAGACTCCCTTGTCTTGTTGTCACGAGTCTTAGTGTCATAGACTTGTATTAGCATATCCACTGGGAGTATAACATATGTGAGCAGAGCCCTCTCTATGACATCAGAGCCCTCTCTATGACATCAGAGAGGACTGCTGTAACCTGTATGGAACTTTTTACTTGTGATCTATTTGGACTTATATAGCGCCTTTATCCAAAGCGCTTTACAACGGCCTCTCATTCACCCATTCACACACCCATTCACACACCAATGGCGGCCTGCGGCCTCGTACCTATGACTGAATCTGTCTTGTTATTAGTAATAGAGTAAATAGCTGTCTGTTTTAAGGCTATCTAGTTAAAATTGGACTACTGATACCTGTCTGTTCATAGGGAGAGTGTGGGAATAGGGAGAAAGCACATTGGGATATAGGTCCGTAGAGGGGAAGAGGGCTAATGAACCAACAGAAGTAGGGGTAGCTAAGTGCACTCAGTAGACTGATGTGCCAAGAGAAGACAGCAACACTACAAACAACTGGAAGAGAAGGTACTAAGTACCCTGGCTTCCTCTCAGGCCTTCCTCGATGGACTCCCACAGATAGACTCCCTTGTCTTGTTGTCACGAGTCTTAGTGTCGTAGACTTGTATTAGCATATCCACCTGGAGTATAACATATGTGAGCAGAGCCCTCTCTATGACATCAGAGCCCTCTCTATGACATCAGAGAGGACTGCTGTAACCTGTATGGAACTTTTTACTTGTGATCTATTTGGACTTATATAGCGCCTTTATCCAAAGCGCTTTACAACGGCCTCTCATTCACCCATTCACACACACATTCACACACCAATGGCGGCCTGCGGCCTCGTACCTATGACTGAATCGGTCTTGTTATTAGTAATAGAGTAAATAGCTGTCTGTTTTAAGGCTATCTAGTTAAAATTGGACTACTGATACCTGTCTGTTCATAGGGAGAGTGTGGGAATAGGGAGAAAGCACATTGGGTTATAGGTCTGTAGAGGGGAAGAGGGCTAATGAACCAACAGAAGTAGGGGTAGCTAAGTGCACTCAGTAGACTGATGTGCCAAGAGAAGACAGCAACACTACAAACAACTGGAAGAGAAGGTACTAAGTACCCTGGCTTCCTCTCAGGCCTTCCTCGATGGACTCCCACAGATAGACTCCCTTGTCTTGTTGTCACGAGTCTTAGTGTCGTAGACTTGTATTAGCATATCCACTGGGAGTATAACATATGTGAGCAGAGCCCTCTCTATGACATCAGAGCCCTCTCTATGACATCAGAGAGGACTGCTGTAACCTGTATGGAACTTTTTACTTGTGATCTATTTGGACTTATATAGCGCCTTTATCCAAAGCGCTTTACAACGGCCTCTCATTCACCCATTCACACACACGTTCACACACCAATGGCGGCCTGCGGCCTCGTACCTATGACTGAATCTGTCTTGTTATTAGTAATAGAGTAAATAGCTGTCTGTTTTAAGGCTATCTAGTTAAAATTGGACTACTGATACCTGTCTGTTCATAGGGAGAGTGTGGGAATAGGGAGAAAGCACATTGGGATATAGGTCCGTAGAAGGGAAGAGGGCTAATGAACCAACAGAAGTAGGGGTAGCTAAGTGCACTCAGTAGACTGATGTGCCAAGAGAAGACAGCAACACTACAAACAACTGGAAGATAAGGTACTAAGTACCCTGGCTTCCTCTCAGGCCTTCCTCGATGGACTCCCACAGATAGACTCCCTTGTCTTGTTGTCACGAGTCTTAGTATCATAGACTTGTATTAGCATATCCACTGGGAGTATAACATATGTGAGCAGAGCCCTCTCTATTACATCAGAGCCCTCTCTATGACATCAGAGAGGACTGCTGTAACCTGTATGGAACTTTTTACTTGTGATCTATTTGGACTTATATAGCGCCTTTATCCAAAGCGCTTTACAACGGCCTCTCATTCACCCATTCACACACACATTCACACACCAATGGCGGCCTGCGGCCTCGTACCTATGACTGAATCTGTCTTGTTATTAGTAATAGAGTAAATAGCTGTCTGTTTTAAGGCTATCTAGTTAAAATTGGACTACTGATACCTGTCTGTTCATAGGGAGAGTGTGGGAATAGGGAGAAAGCACATTGGGATATAGGTCCGTAGAGGGGAAGAGGGCTAATGAACCAACAGAAGTAGGGGTAGCTAAGTGCACTCAGTAGACTGATGTGCCAAGAGAAGACAGCAACACTACAAACAACTGGAAGAGAAGGTACTAAGTACCCTGGCTTCCTCTCAGGCCTTCCTCGATGGACTCCCACAGATAGACTCCCTTGTCTTGTTGTCACGAGTCTTAGTGTCATAGACTTGTATTAGCATATCCACTGGGAGTATAACATATGTGAGCAGAGCCCTCTCTATGACATCAGAGAGGACTGCTGTAACCTGTATGGAACTTTTTACTTGTGATCTATTTGGACTTATATAGCGCCTTTATCCAAAGCGCTTTACAACGGCCTCTCATTCACCCATTCACACACACATTCACACACCAATGGCGGCCTGCGGCCTCGTACCTATGACTGAATCTGTCTTGTTATTAGTAATAGAGTAAATAGCTGTCTGTTTTAAGGCTATCTAGTTAAAATTGGACTACTGATACCTGTCTGTTCATAGGGAGAGTGTGGGAATAGGGAGAAAGCACATTGGGTTATAGGTCTGTAGAGGGGAAGAGGGCTAATGAACCAACAGAAGTAGGTGTAGCTAAGTGCACTCAGTAGACTGATGTGCCAAGAGAAGACAGCAACACTACAAACAACTGGAAGAGAAGGTACTAAGTACCCTGGCTTCCTCTCAGGCCTTCCTCGATGGACTCCCACAGATAGACTCCCACAGATAGACTCCCTTGTCTTGTTGTCACGAGTCTTAGTGTCATAGACTTGTATTAGCATATCCACTGGGAGTATAACATATGTGAGCAGAGCCCTCTCTATGACATCAGAGCCCTCTCTATGACATCAGAGAGGACTGCTGTAACCTGTATGGAACTTTTTACTTGTGATCTATTTGGACTTATATAGCGCCTTTATCCAAAGCGCTTTACAACGGCCTCTCATTCACCCATTCACACACACATTCACACACCAATGGCGGCCTGCGGCCTCGTACCTATGACTGAATCGGTCTTGTTATTAGTAATAGAGTAAATAGCTGTCTGTTTTAAGGCTATCTAGTTAAAATTGGACTACTGATACCTGTCTGTTCATAGGGAGAGTGTGGGAATAGGGAGAAAGCACTTTGGGATGTAGGTCCGTAGAGGGGAAGAGGGCTAATGAACCAACAGAAGTAGGGGTAGCTAAGTGCACTCAGTAGACTGATGTGCCAAGAGAAGACAGCAACACTACAAACAACTGGAAGAGAAGGTACTAAGTACCCTGGCTTCCTCTCAGGCCATCCTCGATGGACTCCCACAGATAGACTCCCTTGTCTTGTTGTCACGAGTCTTAGTGTCGTAGACTTGTATTAGCATATCCACTGGGAGTATAACATATGTGAGCAGAGCCCTCTCTATGACATCAGAGCCCTCTCTATGACATCAGAGAGGACTGCTGTAACCTGTATGGAACTTTTTACTTGTGATCTATTTGGACTTATATAGCGCCTTTATCCAAAGTGCTTTACAACAGCCTCTCATTCACCCATTCACACACCCATTCACACACCAATGGCGGCCTGCGGCCTCGTACCTATGACTGAATCTGTCTTGTTATTAGTAATAGAGTAAATAGCTGTCTGTTTTAAGGCTATCTAGTTAAAATTGGACTACTGATACCTGTCTGTTCATAGGGAGAGTGTGGGAATAGGGAGAAAGCACATTGGGATATAGGTCCGTAGAGGGGAAGAGGGCTAATGAACCAACAGAAGTAGGGGTAGCTAAGTGCACTCAGTAGACTGATGTGCCAAGAGAAGACAGCAACACTATAAACAACTGGAAGAGAAGGTACTAAGTACCCTAGCTTCCTCTCAGGCCTTCCTCGATGGACTCCCACAGATAGACTCCCTTGTCTTGTTGTCACGAGTCTTAGTGTCGTAGACTTGTATTAGCATATCCACTGGGAGTAAAACATATGTGAGCAGAGCCCTCTCTATGACATCAGAGCCCTCTCTATGACATCAGAGAGGACTGCTGTAACCTGTATGGAACTTTTTACTTGTGATCCATTTGGACTTATATAGCGCCTTTATCCAAAGCGCTTTACAACGGCCTCTCATTCACCCATTCACACACATATTCACACACCAATGGCGGCCTGCGGCCTCGTACCTATGACTGAATCTGTCTTGTTATTAGTAATAGAGTAAATAGCTGTCTGTTTTAAGGCTTTCTAGTTAAAATTGGACTACTGATACCTGTCTGTTCATAGGGAGAGTGTGGGAATAGGGAGAAAGCACATTGGGTTATAGGTCTGTAGAGGGGAAGAGGGCTAAAGAACCAACAGAAGTAGGGGTAGCTAAGTGCACTCAGTAGACTGATGTGCCAAGAGAAGACAGCAACACTACAAACAACTGGAAGAGAAGGTACTAAGTACCCTGGCTTCATCTCAGGCCTTCCTCGATGGACTCCCACAGATAGACTCCCACAGATAGACTCCCTTGTCTTGTTGTCACGAGTCTTAGTGTCATAGACTTGTATTAGCATATCCACTGGGAGTATAACATATGTGAGCAAAGCCCTCTCTATGACATCAGAGCCCTCTCTATGACATCAGAGAGGACTGCTGTAACCTGTATGGAACTTTTTACTTGTGATCTATTTGGACTTATATAGCGCCTTTATCCAAAGCGCTTTACAACGGCCTCTCATTCACCCATTCACACACACATTCACACACCAATGGCGGCCTGCGGCCTCGTACCTATGACTGAATCTGTCTTGTTATTAGTAATAGAGTAAATAGCTGTCTGTTTTAAGGCTATCTAGTTAAAATTGGACTACTGATACCTGTCTGTTCATAGGGAGAGTGTGGGAATAGGGAGAAAGCACATTGGGATATAGGTCCGTAGAGGGGAAGAGGGCTAATGAACCAACAGAAGTAGGGGTAGCTAAGTGCACTCAGTAGACTGATGTGCCAAGAGAAGACAGCAACACTACAAACAACTGGAAGAGAAGGTACTAAGTACCCTGGCTTCCTCTCAGGCCTTCCTCGATGGACTCCCACAGATAGACTCCCTTGTCTTGTTGTCACGAGTCTTAGTGTCATAGACTTGTATTAGCATATCCACTGGGAGTATAACATATGTGAGCAGAGCCCTCTATATGACATCGAGCCCTCTCTATGACATCAGAGAGGACTGCTGTAACCTGTATGGAACTTTTTACTTGTGATCTATTTGGACTTATATAGCGCCTTTATCCAAAGTGCTTTACAACAGCCTCTCATTCACCCATTCACACACACATTCACACACCAATGGCGGCCTGCGGCCTCGTACCTATGACTGAATCTGTCTTGTTATTAGTAATAGAGTAAATAGCTGTCTGTTTTAAGGCTATCTAGTTAAAATTGGACTACTGATACCTGTCTGTTCATAGGGAGAGTGTGGGAATAGGGAGAAAGCGCATTGGGATATAGGTCCGTAGAGGGGAAGAGGGCTAATGAACCAACAGAAGTAGGGGTAGCTAAGTGCACTCAGTAGACTGATGTGCCAAGAGAAGACAGCAACACTACAAACAACTGGAAGAGAAGGTACTAAGTACCCTAGCTTCCTCTCAGGCCTTCCTCGATGGACTCCCACAGATAGACTCCCTTGTCTTGTTGTCACGAGTCTTAGTGTCGTAGACTTGTATTAGCATATCCACTGGGAGTAAAACATATGTGAGCAGAGCCCTCTCTATGACATCAGAGCCCTCTCTATGACATCAGAGAGGACTGCTGTAACCTGTATGGACCTTTTTACTTGTGATCTATTTGGACTTATATAGCGCCTTTATCCAAAGCGCTTTACAACGGCCTCTCATTCACCCATTCACACACCAATGGCGGCCTGCGGCCTCGTACCTATGACTGAATCTGTCTTGTTATTAGTAATAGAGTAAATAGCTGTCTGTTTTAAGGCTATCTAGTTAAAATTGGACTACTGATACCTGTCTGTTCATAGGGAGAGTGTGGGAATAGGGAGAAAGCACATTGGGATATAGGTCCGTAGAGGGGAAGAGGGCTAATGAACCAACAGAAGTAGGGGTAGCTAAGTGCACTCAGTAGACTGATGTGCCAAGAGAAGACAGCAACACTACAAACAACTGGAAGAAAAGGTACTAAGTACCCTGGCTTCCTCTCAGGCCTTCCTCGATGGACTCCCACAGATAGACTCCCACAGATAGACTCCCTTGTCTTGTTGTCACGAGTAGTGATGCTCCGATCTGATCGGCGCTGATCGGTATCGGCCGATATGGCCTTGATCGGTTTTGATCGGAGTTCTCAAAACGGCCGATCAAACCCGACCGATCAGTTTATAAAATGGCGTCGCCAGTCTGGAAATATTACACCGTGTCGGAAAGAGACAACAAATATGCCGTTTGTAATGCCTGTTCAAAAGAAATACCTCGGGGAGGAACGCACGCAAGGTCTTTCAATACAACGAATATAATACGGCATTTGAAGGCTTGTCACACGAAGGAATATAACGAGTACGAGTAAGGAATATGGCGAGCACTAAGGCCAGAGAGAAAGAGTCGTCGAAAGAACGTTCGACACCACTCACTCAGCTTACTGTTACCGAGACATTGCAACGACAGCAACCATACGGCAACGACCACAAGAAACTAAAGGAAATAAATGCGAAAGTAATAGAATTCATATGCCTTGATCAGCAGCCCCTGTCTGTTGTGGAAGACGCCGGGTTCAAACGCCTTGTTTCCTGCCTGGATCCACGCTATACGCTGCCGGGGCGAAAATATTTCACTGATGTTTGCCTGCCGGAATTATATAACACTGTCTACACATACATCGGGAACTGACTGGCTGTCTACACATACATCGGGAACTGACTGGAAACAGTATTTATTTTATATTTGGCTATAGCCTGTTTATGTTGCACTTTAGTTTGGGTATGTTTATTGTTCCTCAGGAAATGTTTATTGTTTATTGTTCCTCAGGAAAGCTACAGTATAAGCTCCAAGTTCTCTAAGAGCCCCTAGTTCCTCTCATTCGAGTGGAATGGTGCACATTTGATGTGACAGTGTACATTTTATTTATTATGATTTTTATTTTCACATTTTATTTATTATGATTTGTATGTTCCTGAAGTAAGCTACAGGTGGTTGTGAATTCAATAAAACAGATGGTTGTCAATTCATGATACTTTCTCATCTCCTAATTTCATTTGAATACTTAATATACAATATCAATGGTGTTAAGAATAATTAAAAACATAATTAATGCTACACAATAAATAGAATAAATGAATGGTCTTTATTGTCATTGCTATAGTACAGGTACCAAACAACGAAATTTAGGAGGGGTGGCTCCCCTGGTGCTAGGAAAGAAGAAAAAAAAAAAAAAAAGCTTCAATTGCCATTTTCGACGCTGTGATCGGTGATCGGTGATATCGGATCGGCAGATCACTGGTTCCAGTGATCGGTGATCGGTGATCGGCACCAAAAACCCTGATCGGAGCATCTCTAGTCACGAGTCTTAGTGTCATAGACTTGTATTAGCATATCCACTGGGAGTATAACATATGTGAGCAGAGCCCTCTCTATGACATCAGAGCCCTCTCTATGACATCAGAGAGGACTGCTGTAACCTGTATGGAACTTTTTACTTGTGATCTATTTGGACTTATATAGCGCCTTTATCCAAAGCGCTTTACAACGGCCTCTCATTCACCCATTCACACACACATTCACACACCAATGGCGGCCTGCGGCCTCGTACCTATGACTGAATCGGTCTTGTTATTAGTAATAGAGTAAATAGCTGTCTGTTTTAAGGCTATCTAGTTAAAATTGGACTACTGATACCTGTCTGTTCATAGGGAGAGTGTGGGAATAGGGAGAAAGCACTTTGGGATGTAGGTCCGTAGAGGGGAAGAGGGCTAATGAACCAACAGAAGTAGGGGTAGCTAAGTGCACTCAGTAGACTGATGTGCCAAGAGAAGACAGCAGCACTACAAACAACTGGAAGAGAAGGTACTAAGTACCCTGGCTTCCTCTCAGGCCTTCCTCGATGGACTCCCACAGATAGACTCCCTTGTCTTGTTGTCACGAGTCTTAGTGTCGTAGACTTGTATTAGCATATCCACTGGGAGTATAACATATGTGAGCAGAGCCCTCTCTATGACATCAGAGCCCTCTCTATGACATCAGAGAGGACTGCTGTAACCTGTATGGAACTTTTTACTTGTGATCTATTTGGACTTATATAGCGCCTTTATCCAAAGTGCTTTACAACAGCCTCTCATTCACCCATTCACACACCCATTCACACACCAATGGCGGCCTGCGGCCTCGTACCTATGACTGAATCTGTCTTGTTATTAGTAATAGAGTAAATAGCTGTCTGTTTTAAGGCTATATAGTTAAAATTGGACTACTGATACCTGTCTGTTCATAGGGAGAGTGTGGGAATAGGGAGAAAGCACATTGGGATATAGGTCCGTAGAGGGGAAGAGGGCTAATGAACCAACAGAAGTAGGGGTAGCTAAGTGCACTCAGTAGACTGATGTGCCAAGAGAAGACAGCAACACTACAAACAACTGGAAGAGAAGGTACTAAGTACCCTAGCTTCCTCTCAGGCCTTCCTCGATGGACTCCCACAGATAGACTCCCTTGTCTTGTTGTCACGAGTCTTAGTGTCGTAGACTTGTATTAGCATATCCACTGGGAGTAAAACATATGTGAGCAGAGCCCTCTCTATGACATCAGAGCCCTCTCTATGACATCAGAGAGGACTGCTGTAACCTGTATGGAACTTTTTACTTGTGATCTATTTGGACTTATATAGCGCCTTTATCCAAAGCGCTTTACAACGGCCTCTCATTCACCCATTCACACACACATTCACACACCAATGGCGGCCTGCGGCCTCGTACCTATGACTGAATCGGTCTTGTTATTAGTAATAGAGTAAATAGCTGTCTGTTTTAAGGCTATCTAGTTAAAATTGGACTACTGATACCTGTCTGTTCATAGGGAGAGTGTGGGAATAGGGAGAAAGCACTTTGGGATGTAGGTCCGTAGAGGGGAAGAGGGCTAATGAACCAACAGAAGTAGGGGTAGCTAAGTGCACTCAGTAGACTGATGTGCCAAGAGAAGACAGCAACACTACAAACAACTGGAAGAGAAGGTACTAAGTACCCTGGCTTCCTCTCAGGCCTTCCTCGATGGACTCCCACAGATAGACTCCCTTGTCTTGTTGTCACGAGTCTTAGTGTCGTAGACTTGTATTAGCATATCCACTGGGAGTATAACATATGTGAGCAGAGCCCTCTCTATGACATCAGAGCCCTCTCTATGACATCAGAGAGGACTGCTGTAACCTGTATGGAACTTTTTACTTGTGATCTATTTGGACTTATATAGCGCCTTTATCCAAAGTGCTTTACAACAGCCTCTCATTCACCCATTCACACACCCATTCACACACCAATGGCGGCCTGCGGCCTCGTACCTATGACTGAATCTGTCTTGTTATTAGTAATAGAGTAAATAGCTGTCTGTTTTAAGGCTATCTAGTTAAAATTGGACTACTGATACCTGTCTGTTCATAGGGAGAGTGTGGGAATAGAGAGAAAGCACATTGGGATATAGGTCCGTAGAGGGGAAGAGGGCTAATGAACCAACAGAAGTAGGGGTAGCTAAGTGCACTCAGTAGACTGATGTGCCAAGAGAAGACAGCAACACTACAAACAACTGGAAGAGAAGGTACTAAGTACCCTAGCTTCCTCTCAGGCCTTCCTCGATGGACTCCCACAGATAGACTCCCTTGTCTTGTTGTCACGAGTCTTAGTGTCGTAGACTTGTATTAGCATATCCACTGGGAGTAAAACATATGTGAGCAGAGCCCTCTCTATGACATCAGAGCCCTCTCTATGACATCAGAGAGGACTGCTGTAACCTGTATGGAACTTTTTACTTGTGATCCATTTGGACTTATATAGCGCCTTTATCCAAAGCGCTTTACAACGGCCTCTCATTCACCCATTCACACACATATTCACACACCAATGGCGGCCTGCGGCCTCGTACCTATGACTGAATCTGTCTTGTTATTAGTAATAGAGTAAATAGCTGTCTGTTTTAAGGCTTTCTAGTTAAAATTGGACTACTGATACCTGTCTGTTCATAGGGAGAGTGTGGGAATAGGGAGAAAGCACATTGGGTTATAGGTCTGTAGAGGGGAAGAGGGCTAAAGAACCAACAGAAGTAGGGGTAGCTAAGTGCACTCAGTAGACTGATGTGCCAAGAGAAGACAGCAACACTACAAACAACTGGAAGAGAAGGTACTAAGTACCCTGGCTTCATCTCAGGCCTTCCTCGATGGACTCCCACAGATAGACTCCCACAGATAGACTCCCTTGTCTTGTTGTCACGAGTCTTAGTGTCATAGACTTGTATTAGCATATCCACTGGGAGTATAACATATGTGAGCAGAGCCCTCTCTATGACATCGAGCCCTCTCTATGACATCAGAGAGGACTGCTGTAACCTGTATGGAACTTTTTACTTGTGATCTATTTGGACTTATATAGCGCCTTTATCCAAAGTGCTTTACAACAGCCTCTCATTCACCCATTCACACACACATTCACACACCAATGGCGGCCTGCGGCCTCGTACCTATGACTGAATCTGTCTTGTTATTAGTAATAGAGTAAATAGCTGTCTGTTTTAAGGCTATCTAGGTAAAATTGGACTACTGATACCTGTCTGTTCATAGGGAGAGTGTGGGAATAGGGAGAAAGCACATTGGGATATAGGTCCGTAGAGGGGAAGAGGGCTAATGAACCAACAGAAGTAGGGGTAGCTAAGTGCACTCAGTAGACTGATGTGCCAAGAGAAGACAGCAACACTACAAACAACTGGAAGAGAAGGTACTAAGTACCCTGGCTTCCTCTCAGGCCTTCCTCGATGGACTCCCACAGATAGACTCCCTTGTCTTGTTGTCACGAGTCTTAGTGTCGTAGACTTGTATTAGCATATCCACTGGGAGTATAACATATGTGAGCAGAGCCCTCTCTATGACATCAGAGCCCTCTCTATGACATCAGAGAGGACTGCTGTAACCTGTATGGAACTTTTTACTTGTGATCTATTTGGACTTATATAGCGCCTTTATCCAAAGTGCTTTACAACAGCCTCTCATTCACCCATTCACACACCCATTCACACACCAATGGCGGCCTGCGGCCTCGTACCTATGACTGAATCTGTCTTGTTATTAGTAATAGAGTAAATAGCTGTCTGTTTTAAGGCTATCTAGTTAAAATTGGACTACTGATACCTGTCTGTTCATAGGGAGAGTGTGGGAATAGGGAGAAAGCGCATTGGGATATAGGTCCGTAGAGGGGAAGAGGGCTAATGAACCAACAGAAGTAGGGGTAGCTAAGTGCACTCAGTAGACTGATGTGCCAAGAGAAGACAGCAACACTACAAACAACTGGAAGAGAAGGTACTAAGTACCCTAGCTTCCTCTCAGGCCTTCCTCGATGGACTCCCACAGATAGACTCCCTTGTCTTGTTGTCACGAGTCTTAGTGTCGTAGACTTGTATTAGCATATCCACTGGGAGTAAAACATATGTGAGCAGAGCCCTCTCTATGACATCAGAGCCCTCTCTATGACATCAGAGAGGACTGCTGTAACCTGTATGGACCTTTTTACTTGTGATCTATTTGGACTTATATAGCGCCTTTATCCAAAGCGCTTTACAACGGCCTCTCATTCACCCATTCACACACCAATGGCGGCCTGCGGCCTCGTACCTATGACTGAATCTGTCTTGTTATTAGTAATAGAGTAAATAGCTGTCTGTTTTAAGGCTATCTAGTTAAAATTGGACTACTGATACCTGTCTGTTCATAGGGAGAGTGTGGGAATAGGGAGAAAGCACATTGGGATATAGGTCCGTAGAGGGGAAGAGGGCTAATGAACCAACAGAAGTAGGGGTAGCTAAGTGCACTCAGTAGACTGATGTGCCAAGAGAAGACAGCAACACTACAAACAACTGGAAGAGAAGGTACTAAGTACCCTGGCTTCCTCTCAGGCCTTCCTCGATGGACTCCCACAGATAGACTCCCTTGTCTTGTTGTCACGAGTCTTAGTGTCATAGACTTGTATTAGCATATCCACTGGGAGTATAACATATGTGAGCAGAGGCCTCTCTATGACATCAGAGCCCTCTCTATGACATCAGAGAGGACTGCTGTAACCTGTATGGAACTTTTTACTTGTGATCCATTTGGACTTATATAGCGCCTTTATCCAAAGCGCTTTACAACGGCCTCTCATTCACCCATTCACACACATATTCACACACCAATGGCGGCCTGCGGCCTCGTACCTATGACTGAATCTGTCTTGTTATTAGTAATAGAGTAAATAGCTGTCTGTTTTAAGGCTTTCTAGTTAAAATTGGACTACTGATACCTGTCTGTTCATAGGGAGAGTGTGGGAATAGGGAGAAAGCACATTGGGTTATAGGTCTGTAGAGGGGAAGAGGGCTAAAGAACCAACAGAAGTAGGGGTAGCTAAGTGCACTCAGTAGACTGATGTGCCAAGAGAAGACAGCAACACTACAAACAACTGGAAGAGAAGGTACTAAGTACCCTGGCTTCATCTCAGGCCTTCCTCGATGGACTCCCACAGATAGACTCCCACAGATAGACTCCCTTGTCTTGTTGTCACGAGTCTTAGTGTCATAGACTTGTATTAGCATATCCACTGGGAGTATAACATATGTGAGCAAAGCCCTCTCTATGACATCAGAGCCCTCTCTATGACATCAGAGAGGACTGCTGTAACCTGTATGGAACTTTTTACTTGTGATCTATTTGGACTTATATAGCGCCTTTATCCAAAGCGCTTTACAACGGCCTCTCATTCACCCATTCACACACACATTCACACACCAATGGCGGCCTGCGGCCTCGTACCTATGACTGAATCTGTCTTGTTATTAGTAATAGAGTAAATAGCTGTCTGTTTTAAGGCTATCTAGTTAAAATTGGACTACTGATACCTGTCTGTTCATAGGGAGAGTGTGGGAATAGGGAGAAAGCACATTGGGATATAGGTCCGTAGAGGGGAAGAGGGCTAATGAACCAACAGAAGTAGGGGTAGCTAAGTGCACTCAGTAGACTGATGTGCCAAGAGAAGACAGCAACACTACAAACAACTGGAAGAGAAGGTACTAAGTACCCTGGCTTCCTCTCAGGCCTTCCTCGATGGACTCCCACAGATAGACTCCCTTGTCTTGTTGTCACGAGTCTTAGTGTCGTAGACTTGTATTAGCATATCCACTGGGAGTAAAACATATGTGAGCAGAGCCCTCTCTATGACATCAGAGCCCTCTCTATGACATCAGAGAGGACTGCTGTAACCTGTATGGACCTTTTTACTTGTGATCTATTTGGACGTATATAGCGCCTTTATCCAAAGCGCTTTACAACGGCCTCTCATTCACCCATTCACACACCAATGGCGGCCTGCGGCCTCGTACCTA
Source organism: Nansenia antarctica (assembly GCF_963989245.1). NCBI lineage: Eukaryota > Metazoa > Chordata > Actinopteri > Argentiniformes > Microstomatidae > Nansenia > Nansenia antarctica. The sequence continues at coordinate 22,969,911 of NC_137677.1, read as the reverse complement.
TGACTGAATCTGTCTTGTTATTAGTAATAGAGTAAATAGCTGTCTGTTTTAAGGCTATCTAGTTAAAATTGGACTACTGATACCTGTCTGTTCATAGGGAGAGTGTGGGAATAGGGAGAAAGCACATTGGGATATAGGTCCGTAGAGGGGAAGAGGGCTAATGAACCAACAGAAGTAGGGGTAGCTAAGTGCACTCAGTAGACTGATGTGCCAAGAGAAGACAGCAACACTACAAACAACTGGAAGAGAAGGTACTAAGTACCCTGGCTTCCTCTCAGGCCTTCCTCGATGGACTCCCACAGATAGACTCCCTTGTCTTGTTGTCACGAGTCTTAGTGTCATAGACTTGTATTAGCATATCCACTGGGAGTATAACATATGTGAGCAGAGGCCTCTCTATGACATCAGAGCCCTCTCTATGACATCAGAGAGGACTGCTGTAACCTGTATGGAACTTTTTACTTGTGATCCATTTGGACTTATATAGCGCCTTTATCCAAAGCGCTTTACAACGGCCTCTCATTCACTCATTCACACACATATTCACACACCAATGGCGGCCTGCGGCCTCGTACCTATGACTGAATCTGTCTTGTTATTAGTAATAGAGTAAATAGCTGTCTGTTTTAAGGCTTTCTAGTTAAAATTGGACTACTGATACCTGTCTGTTCATAGGGAGAGTGTGGGAATAGGGAGAAAGCACATTGGGTTATAGGTCTGTAGAGGGGAAGAGGGCTAAAGAACCAACAGAAGTAGGGGTAGCTAAGTGCACTCAGTAGACTGATGTGCCAAGAGAAGACAGCAACACTACAAACAACTGGAAGAGAAGGTACTAAGTACCCTGGCTTCATCTCAGGCCTTCCTCGATGGACTCCCACAGATAGACTCCCACAGATAGACTCCCTTGTCTTGTTGTCACGAGTCTTAGTGTCATAGACTTGTATTAGCATATCCACTGGGAGTATAACATATGTGAGCAAAGCCCTCTCTATGACATCAGAGCCCTCTCTATGACATCAGAGAGGACTGCTGTAACCTGTATGGAACTTTTTACTTGTGATCTATTTGGACTTATATAGCGCCTTTATCCAAAGCGCTTTACAACGGCCTCTCATTCACCCATTCACACACACATTCACACACCAATGGCGGCCTGCGGCCTCGTACCTATGACTGAATCTGTCTTGTTATTAGTAATAGAGTAAATAGCTGTCTGTTTTAAGGCTATCTAGTTAAAATTGGACTACTGATACCTGTCTGTTCATAGGGAGAGTGTGGGAATAGGGAGAAAGCACATTGGGATATAGGTCCGTAGAGGGGAAGAGGGCTAATGAACCAACAGAAGTAGGGGTAGCTAAGTGCACTCAGTAGACTGATGTGCCAAGAGAAGACAGCAACACTACAAACAACTGGAAGAGAAGGTACTAAGTACCCTGGCTTCCTCTCAGGCCTTCCTCGATGGACTCCCACAGATAGACTCCCTTGTCTTGTTGTCACGAGTCTTAGTGTCGTAGACTTGTATTAGCATATCCACTGGGAGTATAACATATGTGAGCAGAGCCCTCTCTATGACATCAGAGCCCTCTCTATGACATCAGAGAGGACTGCTGTAACCTGTATGGAACTTTTTACTTGTGATCTATTTGGACTTATATAGCGCCTTTATCCAAAGTGCTTTACAACGGCCTCTCATTCACCCATTCACACACACATTCACACACCAATGGCGGCCTGCGGCCTCGTACCTATGACTGAATCTGTCTTGTTATTAGTAATAGAGTAAATAGCTGTCTGTTTTAAGGCTATCTAGTTAAAATTGGACTACTGATACCTGTCTGTTCATAGGGAGAGTGTGGGAATAGGGAGAAAGCACATTGGGAAATAGGTCCGTAGAGGGGAAGAGGGCTAATGAACCAACAGAAGTAGGGGTAGCTAAGTGCACTCAGTAGACTGATGTGCCAAGAGAAGACAGCAACACTACAAACAACTGGAAGAGAAGGTACTAAGTACCCTGGCTTCCTCTCAGGCCTTCCTCGATGGACTCCCACAGATAGACTCCCTTGTCTTGTTGTCACGAGTCTTAGTGTCGTAGACTTGTATTAGCATATCCACTGGGAGTATAACATATGTGAGCAGAGCCCTCTCTATGACATCAGAGCCCTCTCTATGACATCAGAGAGGACTGCTGTAACCTGTATGGAACTTTTTACTTGTGATCTATTTGGACTTATATAGCGCCTTTATCCAAAGCGCTTTACAACGGCCTCTCATTCACCCATTCACACACACATTCACACACCAATGGCGGCCTGCGGCCTCGTACCTATGACTGAATCTGTCTTGTTATTAGTATTAGAGTAAATAGCTGTCTGTTTTAAGGCTATCTAGTTAAAATTGGACTACTGATACCTGTCTGTTCATAGGGAGAGTGTGGGAATAGGGAAAAAGCACATTGGGATATAGGTCCGTAGAGGGGAAGAGGGCTGATGAACCAACAGAAGTAGGGGTAGCTAAGCTCAGGCCTTCCTCGATGGACTCCCACAGATAGACTCCCTTGTCTTGTTGTCACGAGTCTTAGTGTCATAGACTTGTATTAGCATATCCACTGGGAGTATAACATATGTGAGCAGAGCCCTCTCTATGACATCAGAGCCCTCTCTATGACATCAGAGAGGACTGCTGTAACCTGTATGGAACTTTTTACTTGTGATCTATTTGGACTTATATAGCGCCTTTATCCAAAGCGCTTTACAACGGCCTCTCATTCACCCATTCACACACACATTCACAAACCAATGACGGCCTGCGGCCTCGTACCTATGACTGAATCTGTCTTGTTATTAGTAATAGAGTAAATAGCTGTCTGTTTTACGGCTATCTAGTTAAAATTGGACTACTGATACCTGTCTGTTCATAGGGAGAGTGTGGGAATAGGGAGAAAGCACATTGGGATATAGGTCCGTAGAGGGGAAGAGGGCTAATGAACCAACAGAAGTAGGGGTAGCTAAGTGCACTCAGTAGACTGATGTGCCAAGAGAAGACAGCAACACTACAAACAACTGGAAGAGAAGGTACTAAGTACCCTGGCTTCCTCTCAGGCCTTCCTCGATGGACTCCCACAGATAGACTCCCTTGTCTTGTTGTCACGAGTCTTAGTGTCATAGACTTGTATTAGCATATCCACTGGGAGTATAACATATGTGAGCAGAGCCCTCTCTATGACATCAGAGCCCTCTCTATGACATCAGAGAGGACTGCTGTAACCTGTATGGAACTTTTTACTTGTGGTCTATTTGGACTTATATAGCGCCTTTATCCAAAGCGCTTTACAACGGCCTCTCATTCACCCATTCACACACACATTCACACACCAATGGCGGCCTGCGGCCTCGTACCTATGACTGAATCTGTCTTGTTATTAGTAATAGAGTAAATAGCTGTCTGTTTTAAGGCTATCTAGTTAAAATTGGACTACTGATACCTGTCTGTTCATAGGGAGAGTGTGGGAATAGGGAGAAAGCACATTGGGATATAGGTCCGTAGAGGGGAAGAGGGCTAATGAACCAACAGAAGTAGGGGTAGCTAAGTGCACTCAGTAGACTGATGTGCCAAGAGAAGACAGCAACACTACAAACAACTGGAAGAGAAGGTACTAAGTACCCTGGCTTCCTCTCAGGCCTTCCTCGATGGACTCCCACAGATAGACTCCCTTGTCTTGTTGTCACGAGTCTTAGTGTCGTAGACTTGTATTAGCATATCCACTGGGAGTATACCATATGTGAGCAGAGCCCTCTCTATGACATCAGAGCCCTCTCTATGACATCAGAGAGGACTGCTGTAACCTGTATGGAACTTTTTACTTGTGATCTATTTGGACTTATATAGCGCCTTTATCCAAAGCGCTTTACAACGGCCTCTCATTCACCCATTCACACACACATTCACACACCAATGGCGGCCTGCGGCCTCGTACCTATGACTGAATCTGTCTTGTTATTAGTAATAGAGTAAATAGCTGTCTGTTTTAAGGCTATCTAGTTAAAATTGGACTACTGATACCTGTCTGTTCATAGGGAGAGTGTGGGAATAGGGAGAAAGCACATTGGGATATAGGTCCGTAGAGGGGAAGAGGGCTAATGAACCAACAGAAGTAGGGGTAGCTAAGTGCACTCAGTAGACTGATGTGCCAAGAGAAGACAGCAACACTACAAACAACTGGAAGAGAAGGTACTAAGTACCCTGGCTTCCTCTCAGGCCTTCCTCGATGGACTCCCACAGATAGACTCCCTTGTCTTGTTGTCACGAGTCTTAGTGTCGTAGACTTGTATTAGCATATCCACTGGGAGTATAACATATGTGAGCAGAGCCCTCTCTATGACATCAGAGCCCTCTCTATGACATCAGAGAGGACTGCTGTAACCTGTATGGAACTTTTTACTTGTGATCTATTTGGACTTATATAGCGCCTTTATCCAAAGTGCTTTACAACGGCCTCTCATTCACCCATTCACACACACATTCACACACCAATGGCGGCCTGCGGCCTCGTACCTATGACTGAATCTGTCTTGTTATTAGTAATAGAGTAAATAGCTGTCTGTTTTAAGGCTATCTAGTTAAAATTGGACTACTGATACCTGTCTGTTCATAGGGAGAGTGTGGGAATAGGGAGAAAGCACATTGGGATATAGGTCCGTAGAGGGGAAGAGGGCTAATGAACCAACAGAAGTAGGGGTAGCTAAGTGCACTCAGTAGACTGATGTGCCAAGAGAAGACAGCAACACTACAAACAACTGGAAGAGAAGGTACTAAGTACCCTGGCTTCCTCTCAGGCCTTCCTCGATGGACTCCCACAGATAGACTCCCTTGTCTTGTTGTCACGAGTCTTAGTGTCATAGACTTGTATTAGCATATCCACTGGGAGTATAACATATGTGAGCAGAGCCCTCTCTATGACATCAGAGCCCTCTCTATGACATCAGAGAGGACTGCTGTAACCTGTATGGAACGTTTTACTTGTGATCTATTTGGACTTATATAGCGCCTTTATCCAAAGCGCTTTACAACGGCCTCTCATTCACCCATTCACACACACATTCACACACCAATGGCGGCCTGCGGCCTTGTACCTATGACTGAATCTGTCTTGTTATTAGTAATAGAGTAAATAGCTGTCTGTTTTAAGGCTATCTAGTTAAAATTGGACTACTGATACCTGTCTGTTCATAGGGAGAGTGTGGGAATAGGGAGAAAGCACATTGGGATATAGGTCCGTAGAGGGGAAGAGGGCTAATGAACCAACAGAAGTAGGGGTAGCTAAGTGCACTCAGTAGACTGATGTGCCAAGAGAAGACAGCAACACTACAAACAACTGGAAGAGAAGGTACTAAGTACACTGGCTTCCTCTCAGGCCTTCCTCGATGGACTCCCACAGATAGACTCCCTTGTCTTGTTGTCACGAGTCTTAGTGTCGTAGACTTGTATTAGCATATCCACTGGGAGTATACCATATGTGAGCAGAGCCCTCTCTATGACATCAGAGCCCTCTCTATGACATCAGAGAGGACTGCTGTAACCTGTATGGAACTTTTTACTTGTGATCTATTTGGACTTATATAGCGCCTTTATCCAAAGCGCTTTACAACGGCCTCTCATTCACCCATTCACACACACATTCACACACCAATGAAGGCCTGCGGCCTCGTACCTATGACTGAATCTGTCTTGTTATTAGTAATAGAGTAAATAGCTGTCTGTTTTAAGGCTATCTAGTTAAAATTGGACTACTGATACCTGTCTGTTCATAGGGAGAGTGTGGGAATAGGGAGAAAGCACATTGGGATATAGGTCCGTAGAGGGGAAGAGGGCTAATGAACCAACAGAAGTAGGGGTAGCTAAGTGCACTCAGTAGACTGATGTGCCAAGAGAAGACAGCAACACTACAAACAACTGGAAGAGAAGGTACTAAGTACCCTGGCTTCCTCTCAGGCCTTCCTCGATGGACTCCCACAGATAGACTCCCTTGTCTTGTTGTCACGAGTCTTAGTGTCATAGACTTGTATTAGCATATCCACTGGGAGTATAACATATGTGAGCAGAGCCCTCTCTATGACATCAGAGCCCTCTCTATGACATCAGAGAGGACTGCTGTAACCTGTATGGAACGTTTTACTTGTGATCTATTTGGACTTATATAGCGCCTTTATCCAAAGCGCTTTACAACGGCCTCTCATTCACCCATTCACACACACATTCACACACCAATGGCGGCCTGCGGCCTTCTACCTATGACTGAATCTGTCTTGTTATTAGTAATAGAGTAAATAGCTGTCTGTTTTAAGGCTATCTAGTTAAAATTGGACTACTGATACCTGTCTGTTCATAGGGAGAGTGTGGGAATAGGGAGAAAGCACATTGGGATATAGGTCCGTAGAGGGGAAGAGGGCTAATGAACCAACAGAAGTAGGGGTAGCTAAGTGCACTCAGTAGACTGATGTGCCAAGAGAAGACAGCAACACTACAAACAACTGGAAGAGAAGGTACTAAGTACCCTGGCTTCCTCTCAGGCCTTCCTCGATGGACTCCCACAGATAGACTCCCTTGTCTTGTTGTCACGAGTCTTAGTGTCGTAGACTTGTATTAGCATATCCACCTGGAGTATAACATATGTGAGCAGAGCCCTCTCTATGACATCAGAGCCCTCTCTATGACATCAGAGAGGACTGCTGTAACCTGTATGGAACTTTTTACTTGTGATCTATTTGGACTTATATAGCGCCTTTATCCAAAGCGCTTTACAACGGCCTCTCATTCACCCATTCACACACACATTCACACACCAATGGCGGCCTGCGGCCTCGTACCTATGACTGAATCTGTCTTGTTATTAGTAATAGAGTAAATAGCTGTCTGTTTTAAGGCTATCTAGTTAAAATTGGACTACTGATACCTGTCTGTTCATAGGGAGAGTGTGGGAATAGGGAGAAAGCACATTGGGTTATAGGTCTGTAGAGGGGAAGAGGGCTAATGAACCAACAGAAGTAGGGGTAGCTAAGTGCACTCAGTAGACTGATGTGCCAAGAGAAGACAGCAACACTACAAACAACTGGAAGAGAAGGTACTAAGTACCCTGGCTTCCTCTCAGGCCTTCCTCGATGGACTCCCACAGATAGACTCCCTTGTCTTGTTGTCACGAGTCTTAGTGTCGTAGACTTGTATTAGCATATCCACTGGGAGTATAACATATGTGAGCAGAGCCCTCTCTATGACATCAGAGCCCTCTCTATGACATCAGAGAGGACTGCTGTAACCTGTATGGAACTTTTTACTTGTGATCTATTTGGACTTATATAGCGCCTTTATCCAAAGCGCTTTACAACGGCCTCTCATTCACCCATTCACACACACGTTCACACACCAATGGCGGCCTGCGGCCTCGTACCTATGACTGAATCTGTCTTGTTATTAGTAATAGAGTAAATAGCTGTCTGTTTTAAGGCTATCTAGTTAAAATTGGACTACTGATACCTGTCTGTTCATAGGGAGAGTGTGGGAATAGGGAGAAAGCACATTGGGATATAGGTCCGTAGAGGGGAAGAGGGCTAATGAACCAACAGAAGTAGGGGTAGCTAAGTGCACTCAGTAGACTGATGTGCCAAGAGAAGACAGCAACACTACAAACAACTGGAAGAGAAGGTACTAAGTACCCTGGCTTCCTCTCAGGCCTTCCTCGATGGACTCCCACAGATAGACTCCCTTGTCTTGTTGTCACGAGTCTTAGTGTCGTAGACTTGTATTAGCATATCCACTGGGAGTAAAACATATGTGAGCAGAGCCCTCTCTATGACATCAGAGCCCTCTCTATGACATCAGAGAGGACTGCTGTAACCTGTATGGACCTTTTTACTTGTGATCTATTTGGACTTATATAGCGCCTTTATCCAAAGCGCTTTACAACGGCCTCTCATTCACCCATTCACACACCAATGGCGGCCTGCGGCCTCGTACCTATGACTGAATCTGTCTTGTTATTAGTAATAGAGTAAATAGCTGTCTGTTTTAAGGCTATCTAGTTAAAATTGGACTACTGATACCTGTCTGTTCATAGGGAGAGTGTGGGAATAGGGAGAAAGCACATTGGGATATAGGTCCGTAGAGGGGAAGAGGGCTAATGAACCAACAGAAGTAGGGGTAGCTAAGTGCACTCAGTAGACTGATGTGCCAAGAGAAGACAGCAACACTACAAACAACTGGAAGAGAAGGTACTAAGTACCCTGGCTTCCTCTCAGGCCTTCCTCGATGGACTCCCACAGATAGACTCCCTTGTCTTGTTGTCACGAGTCTTAGTGTCATAGACTTGTATTAGCATATCCACTGGGAGTATAACATATGTGAGCAGAGCCCTCTCTATGACATCAGAGCCCTCTCTATGACATCAGAGAGGACTGCTGTAACCTGTATGGAACGTTTTACTTGTGATCTATTTGGACTTATATAGCGCCTTTATCCAAAGCGCTTTACAACGGCCTCTCATTCACCCATTCACACACACATTCACACACCAATGGCGGCCTGCGGCCTTCTACCTATGACTGAATCTGTCTTGTTATTAGTAATAGAGTAAATAGCTGTCTGTTTTAAGGCTATCTAGTTAAAATTGGACTACTGATACCTGTCTGTTCATAGGGAGAGTGTGGGAATAGGGAGAAAGCACATTGGGATATAGGTCCGTAGAGGGGAAGAGGGCTAATGAACCAACAGAAGTAGGGGTAGCTAAGTGCACTCAGTAGACTGATGTGCCAAGAGAAGACAGCAACACTACAAACAACTGGAAGAGAAGGTACTAAGTACCCTGGCTTCCTCTCAGGCCTTCCTCGATGGACTCCCACAGATAGACTCGCTTGTCTTGTTGTCACGAGTCTTAGTGTCATAGACTTGTATTAGCATATCCACTGGGAGTATAACATATGTGAGCAGAGCCCTCTCTATGACATCAGAGCCCTCTCTATGACATCAGAGAGGACTGCTGTAACCTGTATGGAACGTTTTACTTGTGATCTATTTGGACTTATATAGCGCCTTTATCCAAAGCGCTTTACAACGGCCTCTCATTCACCCATTCACACACACATTCACACACCAATGGCGGCCTGCGGCCTTGTACCTATGACTGAATCTGTCTTGTTATTAGTAATAGAGTAAATAGCTGTCTGTTTTAAGGCTATCTAGTTAAAATTGGACTACTGATACCTGTCTGTTCATAGGGAGAGTGTGGGAATAGGGAGAAAGCACATTGGGATATAGGTCCGTAGAGGGGAAGAGGGCTAATGAACCAACATAAGTAGGGGTAGCTAAGTGCACTCAGTAGACTTATTCTGTTCCCACTGCGCGTAACCAGGGCGCAACTTCAACAGATAGCGAACACACACTGACACATCAATGAATCCTCAGACACTGGAGTAAAGTTCAGTTCTTTACTAAATCCTCAGAAACATGAGTGGTCGTTTGGTTATTTTTGTAAAACTGCAAATAAACACAAGAGCACAATTACTGCAATGCTCAAAACTATACTGTTACACTTTCAACATCAACAGTATGTAGCCAACATACAATATCAACACAGCAACACAAATAGTTATACTCAAACAATATAAGCCATGTATTTATAAACATATACACCATACATTGTAGTTAAACAAGAAAAGAAAAGGCAACTTACAAGCAAAGCCTTTTCCAGGGCAAGAATGTAAACAAAGAGATTCTCCGGTGCTCTTTCTCTCAGCCAGCTGCTGCCACGAGCTATCACGTCTGAACAGTGTGCTAAACGTCATGTGACTAAACAAAAACCGATATACACTGAATAAAGGCAGTAACGAATGTAATGTCATAAAATGTCCACTAGATGTCTCCAAAATGAAAACCTAAGAAACCATGACACTCCCCGTCTGGTATGGAGGAAATACCACTATGAACTAACTCAGGGATACTCAGTCCTTTGGCGACATGAGAAGCACTGTCTCAGATATTGGTCTCAAGAACGTTTTAGCCGTCCCATGTTTGGTGATCTTCACTTCGATTCTTCTGATCTTCCCGTCCTTGTCAGGGAATGTCTGGCTGACTAGTCCTACGGGTCAGTCGTTGCGCTTAGCTTGAGCATCTTTGAGAAGGACCAAATCCCCTACTTTGAGGTTCGGACGTTCCTCTTGCCACTTGCTGTGACTCTGTAGTGTCGTGAGGTATTCATGTCTCCATCGGCTCCAGAAAGTATTTGCAAGGTGCTGAACCTGTTTCCACTGCTGTCTGTGGAGGTCCGTATCACTGAAATGTCCCGGAGGAGGAAGTGGAGTGCACATCTTCTGCGTAAGAAGCATAGCTGGTGTTAGAAGAAAAGGAGAGTCTGGATCCATTGAGATGGGGGTGAGAGGTCTGGCGTTGATTATGGCTGTAACCTCTGCCATCAGGGTGGAGAGAACTTCATGAGTCAGGCGAGAAGGGCAAGCCTTGAGCAGCATGGAGTCAAGTATGCGCCTTGATATCCCTATCATCCTTTCCCAGGAGCCTCCCATGTGGGATGAATGAGGTGGGTTGAAGACCCATGAGCAGCCCTCTTCTCCCAGGTACTTTCGAATGCTAGGCATGTTGGGGTCGGTCAGCAGAATGTTCAGCTCTCGGCATGCGCCTGTGAAATTTGTTCCACAATCTGATCTAATCTGTTTGGCAGGTCCTCTTAGACTAAAGAACCTGCGTAGCGCATTGATAAAGCATGATGTGTCCATTGACTCAATCAATTCGATGTGGACAGCGCGCGTACTTAGACATGTGAAAAGAACAGCCCATCTTTTACTGTTTGCCTGTCCTCCTCTTGTGCGTCTTGTGCTTACATGCCAGGGGCCGAAGACGTCCAGTCCCACGTAGGTGAATGGGGGTTCAGTACTCAGGCGATCAACAGGTAGGTCGGCCATCCTCTGTTCCGTCACTCTGCCTCTGAGCTTCTTGCAGGTTACACAGTCGTGAAGGATGCCTTTGATCAGTCTTGCTCCCATGATCCAGTACCCTGCAGTGCGGACAGCGCCTTCGGTAAAGACTCGGCCTTGGTGCATCACCCTTTGGTGATGGTGTTCCACAAGTAGCTTTGCGATGTGTTTCCGTCCCGGAATAACAAGAGGGTGTTTTTCCTTGTAGGCGAGATCTGAATGTCTGAGCCGTCCCCCTATTCTCAGGAGGCCTTCTTCGTCGCAATAGGGATTGAGTTTCTTCAGAGGACTACTTCTTGAGATGTCCTTTCCACTTGCTATGCACGCAAGTTCGTCCTTGTAAGCCTCTCCTTGCACGCATTTGATGATGATGAGTTCAGCTTTTGTCAGTTCTTCAGCTGTGCGAGGCTGCTTGCAGTGATGCCATGAACTGCAAGTTTGATCCTGATCTTTGCTGGTAGCCTTACAGGATTCCACGATGTGGATGAGTGAACTTGTTGCTCTCACAAGTCGCTTCCATGAGGAAAAACGCTCGAATCTGTGAGATCCAAGGTGTGTTCTGTCGTTGGGCAGGTTGGTGATGTGTGCCCGCACCTCTATGTCTGAGTCCGGGTTGATGAGGTCAAAGACTTCAGGTGATGATGGTTCCTCTACTTGTAGCAGAAACGTTGGTCCTCTAAGCCAGGTTGTCTCACCTAGCATAGCTGCAGGCACAGAACGTGTGCCAAGGTCAGCTGGGTTATGGCTTGTGGAGATGTAGTGCCACTGGGTTGGTTCAGAAGACCGCCGTATACGCTGCACTCTGTTGCTCACATATACATAGAACCTTCTTGTCTGATTGCTGATGTATCCTAGGACAACTCGGCTATCTGTATAGAACTTGACAGCATCCAGAGCTATATCTAGCTCGCTTGTGACTAGCTCCGCGACTTCCACACCCAACACGGCAGCTCCCAACTCCAATCTTGGGATCGTGTGAGCCGACTGTGGAGTTAACTTAGCTTTTCCAAGGACAAATCCTACTTGACATTTTTGCTCAACATCAATTACTTGGAGATAGGCGACTGCTGCAATAGCCTTCACTGAAGCGTCTGAGAACACGTGTAGCTCCTTTCTTATGGCTGTTGAGATTGTAGAAGCAGAATAGGTTCTTGGGATCTCCAACTGCCTGAGGTCTTGAAGAGAGCTTCTCCAAGCGTTCCACTCATCTTCCCTTTCTGGAGGAAGAGGAGAGTCCCAGTCAGAGGCTTCGTTTGTGAGCTCTCGTAACAGGATCTTTCCCTGTATGGTAACTGGTGCAACGAATCCAAGTGGATCGAAGAGGCCGTTGACAGTAGCTAGAACACCCCTACGTGTGAAAGGCTTTGTGGATTCTGCTACTTGAAACGTGAAGACATCTTTCTTCAGATCCCAACTCACTCCAAGGCTCCGTTGAATAGGAGTGGAATCGACATCCAAGTTTAGGTCTTTGAGTCCCTTTGCTCGGTCCTCAGCAGAGAATGCTTCCATAACCTCCTGGCTGTTGGAAGCAACTTTGTGAAGTCGCAGGTTCGACACAGCAAGCATCTCCTGTGTCCGCTTCAGTAGGTCGATGGCTTCACGTGCTGTGGGCCTTGACAGGAGTCCGTCGTCAACGTAGAACTCTCTTTCGATGAATTGTTTGGCGTCAGACCCAAATTCTTCTTCACCATGAGCTGCAGCACGTCTGAGACCATAGATTGCCACCGCAGGAGAGGGACTGTTCCCGAATACGTGAACCTTCATGTGGTACTCACATATGTTGTTCCTAGGATCGTTGTCCTCGTACCACAGAGAGCGGAGAAAGTTCCTGTGGTCTTCTTTCACAACAAAGCTGTGAAACATTTGTTCTATGTCCACAGTGACAGCGATCGGTTCTCGTCTGAATCGCACCAGTACTCCTAAGAGGCTGTTATTTAAGTCCGGACCAGAAAGGAGAACATCGTTCAGTGACACGCCTTTCCATTTTGCACTGGAATCGAAGACGACTCGAATCTGGCCTGGCTTCTGAGGGTGATAAACCCCGAAGATAGGTAAGTACCAACATTCTTGTCCGTTCTCCAATGTAGGAGCCAGCTCAGCATGATCACGGTCGAAGATGTTCTGCATGAATGCGATGAAGTGCCTCTTCATCTCGGGCCTTTTCTCCAGTGTGTTTTGAAGAGAGGTAAGTCGTGTGAGGGCCTGGCCTCGGCTGTGAGGGAGTTGCTGACGTGGTGTTCTGAATGGCAATGGTGCCACCCAGCTGTTGCAGTCATCCATATACATTTCTTTGTCCATGACCTTTAAGAACAGTCTGTCTTCAATAGAGAGTCCAATCTTGTTGTCATCCCCGGACGTGTTGAAGATGGTGCTCCCTAAGTTGCATTCCCGGATACTGTGGGTGCCTTGCGCTGGGGCAATCTGATGTGCTGGCTTCGGAACATATTGCTCCTTCACCTGGATCCTGTTCGGACATGGGCTGAAGAATGAAGGGCGTTGGTTCTCAAGCACATTGGTGCGGTAGCTTTGGATGTCTGAAGGCTTGTGGGCTGCCTCTAGGCAGACTTCTCCTATGATGACCCATCCCAGGTCGAGTCGTTGTGCGTAGGGGGCGTCATGTGGACCGTTCCGTTGCTCCCGCACTTTATGAACTCTAAGGATGTCTCGGCCTAGCAAGAGAAGGATCTGTGCTTTAGAATCCAAAGGTGGTATACCATATGCTATGGGCTTGAGGTGGGAATGATGCAACGCTGCTTCTGGCGTAGGTATCTCAGCTCTTTTGGTGGGAATGTTGTTACACTCTATTAGTGTAGGTAGTGTCACTGTTGTAGCTCCATCCACAAGTTCCACCACAAAGCCTGTGGCTCTCCTTCCTGTCATCTGAGTTGTACCTGCACATGTACGAAGTGTGAATGCTGAATCTGACCCCTTGATGTGGAACATATCAAAGAATTCAGACCGTGCAAGCGACCTGTTGCTTTGGTCATCCAGCACAACGTATGCTCTGGTTGCTCTCTCTGGGTGTGCTTCTGGGAATATATTCACCAGGCAAATCTTCGAGCAGGATCTTCCGCTTTGACCCTCTCCACAGACTTCTGTGCAATTTGAGGTGACTGCAGATTGGTCTGATCCTCCTTCTCCCTCCCCGCCATCCTCAGATGGGGCTGAAGGCGGAGGTCCTGGATGAAGAGCCGTGGTGTGGCTGTTACTCTCACATTCCATGCACTTGATGGCTGTGGTGCAGTTCTTGGCTAGATGAGTAGTTGTGGAACAACATCTGAAGCAGACACCGTTGTCTTTGAGGAAGGCCTTGCGCTCCTCGAGGGGCTTGCTTCTGAAACCTCTGCAGCGTGTTAGGGGGTGTGGCTTCTTATGGAGAGGGCATAGTTTTTTTATGTCCACTGCTGTTCGGCCTGAACCGTCTCGTGTGTCTTTCTCGTGAGAAACATCTGTCTTATGTGCAGAGACCATGCTCTTACTTTGTCTCTTGAATGGCTGCTCTGACTTCATCTGGGCTGTGTTACTCATCGATAGCCTGAAGCTTGGGTCATTGCGAGCTCGTGCCTCTTTGGTGATGAACTCGCAGAAGAATGTGAATGGGGGAAAAACTACCTGTCGCTCAGCTTTGTATCTGGAACCCTGTGATATCCATTTCTCTTGGATGTTGTAGGGCAACTTGTCTACGATGGGCAAAATGCCGCGTGAAGTGTCCAGATAGCTCAAACCAGGCAGGTAACCTTCGAACATGGCTGCTTCCAACTCTTGGAGAAGGTCACTTAGCTCTCTCAGCTTCACATGATCTTTATTGCTGATCTTTGGGAAGTTCTCCAGTCTGTCGAAGAGGGACTTTTCAATTACCTCTGGAGACCCGAAGCACTCTTCTAAGCGTTCCCAAGCTTTGCATAGACCTTGAGATGAATGACCTACATGTACTGCTCTTATTCGTTTCACGTGCTTTGCAGATTCACTCCCTAACCACTTAATCATGAGGTCCATCTCTTCATTAGCACTGAGTAGTAGTCCGTCAATGGCGTTCTTGAAGGACGACTTCCAAGCCCAGTAATTTTCTGGGTGATCATCGAACTTGGTGAGACCGGAGGTTACGAGGTCTCTGCGTGCTAGGTACCGAGCCACATCACTGATGTCGGTTGTGTCACCGCTTCCTGTTGGTTTGTATGGTGAACCCTTGGGCCTACTGCGTGTGGGCTGCTCTGATGTGGGCTGCCCTGATGTCTTTGGCCTACTAGGTCGCAGTGATGGAGAGCTGTGCTCATGCTTCACGGTGGAGGAGTGCTGTCTCTCGTATGAAACAGTCAGACGCTGTCTGGGTGGTGAGGAGGATCTCAGCCTATGGACTATCGGTTCCAGATTGGCTATAGAGTCCTTAACATCTTCGGCAGATAGTGGTAGCTGTGACTGTTGTTCTACGTACTGGCGTGTGCGGTCAACAGTGGCATGAATGACAGCTTCGATACCGTTGTTTTCTTCCTCCGCTGCTGCTTCAAGAACATTAGCTTCAACGATGGCTTCTGCCACTTCTTTCTCATGCAGCAAGTTCTTTAATTTTGCTTCCATTTGGGCTTTTTCGATCATAATCTCTGATTCCATTTTTGCATAGCCAGCACGTGTGCGTGCTACTTCCACTTTGACACGTGCATTGACAGCTGCCCTACTGGCTGTTGATTTAAAAGACCTAGATGTGCTAGAGGCCACTGACCTTGTCTCAACATTGCTCAACTCTTCCATCATGAATATTGCTGTGTGTTTGGCGTGAGCAAGGATGATGGGGAGCAGTGCTTGCGCTGAAGATCTCTCTCCTTGAGTCGATCCGCCCGCTGAGTGGTTGCTTTTTTACTATTCTGTTCCCACTGCGCGTAACCAGGGCGCAACTTCAACAGATAGCGAACACACACTGACACATCAATGAATCCTCAGACGCTGGAGTAAAGTTCAGTTCTTTACTAAATCCTCAGAAACATGAGTGGTCGTTTGGTTATTTTTTTAAAAAGCAAAGCCTTTTCCAGGGCAAGAATGTAAACAAAGAGATTCTCCGGAGCTCTTTCTCTCAGCCAGCTGCTGCCACGAGCTATCACGTCTGAACAGTGTGCTAAACGTCATGTGACTAAACGTCATGTGACTAAACAAAAACCGATATACACTGAATAAAGGCAGTAACGAATGTAATGTCATAAAATGTCCACTAGATGTCTCCAAAATGAAAACCTAAGAAACCATGACAAGACTGATGTGCCAAGAGAAGACAGCAACACTACAAACAACTGGAAGAGAAGGTACTAAGTACCCTGGCTTCCTCTCAGGCCTTCCTCGATGGACTCCCACAGATAGACTCCCTTGTCTTGTTGTCACGAGTCTTAGTGTCATAGACTTGTATTAGCATATCCACTGGGAGTATAACATATGTGAGCAGAGCCCTCTCTATGACATCAGAGCCCTCTCTATGACATCAGAGAGGACTGCTGTAACCTGTATGGAACTTTTTACTTGTGATCTATTTGGACTTATATAGCGCCTTTATCCAAAGCGCTTTACAACGGCCTCTCATTCACCCATTCACACACACATTCACACACCAATGGCGGCCTGCGGCCTCGTACCTATGACTGAATCTGTCTTGTTATTAGTAATAGAGTAAATAGCTGTCTGTTTTAAGGCTATCTAGTTAAAATTGGACTACTGATACCTGTCTGTTCATAGGGAGAGTGTGGGAATAGGGAGAAAGCACATTGGGATATAGGTCCGTAGAGGGGAAGAGGGCTAATGAACCAACAGAAGTAGGGGTAGCTAAGTGCACTCAGTAGACTGATGTGCCAAGAGAAGACAGCAACACTACAAATAACTGGAAGAGAAGGTACTAAGTACCCTGGCTTCCTCTCAGGCCTTCATCGATGGACTCCCACAGATAGACTCCCTTGTCTTGTTGTCACGAGTCTTAGTGTCGTAGACTTGTATTAGCATATCCACTGGGAGTATAACATATGTGAGCAGAGCCCTCTCTATGACATCAGAGCCCTCTCTATGACATCAGAGAGGACTGCTGTAACCTGTATGGAACTTTTTACTTGTGATCTATTTGGACTTATATAGCGCCTTTATCCAAAGCGCTTTACAACGGCCTCTCATTCACCCATTCACACACACATTCACACACCAATGGCGGCCTGCGGCCTCGTACCTATGACTGAATCTGTCTTGTTATTAGTAATAGAGTAAATAGCTGTCTGTTTTAAGGCTATCTAGTTAAAATGGGACTACTGATACCTGTCTGTTCATAGGGAGAGTGTGGAAATAGGGAGAAAGCACATTGGGATATAGGTAGTGTCATAGACTTGTATTAGCATATCCACTGGGAGTATAACATATGTGAGCAGAGCCCTCTCTATGACATCAGAGCCCTCTCTATGACATCAGAGAGGACTGCTGTAACCTGTATGGAACTTTTTATTTGTGATCTATTTGGACTTATATAGCACCTTTATCCAAAGCGCTTTACAACGGCCTCTCATTCACCCATTCACACACACATTCACACACCAATGGCGGCCTGCAGCCTTGTACCTATGACTGAATCTGTCTTGTTATTAGTAATAGAGTAAATAGCTGTCTGTTTTAAGGCTATCTAGTTAAAATTGGACTACTGATACCTGTCTGTTCATAGGGAGAGTGTGGGAATAGGGAGAAAGCACATTGGGATATAGGTCCGTAGAGGGGAAGAGGGCTAATGAACCAACAGAAGTAGGGGTAGCTAAGTGCACTCAGTAGACTGATGTGCCAAGAGAAGACAGCAACACTACAAACAACTGGAAGAGAAGGTACTAAGTACCCTGGCTTCCTCTCAGGCCTTCCTCGATGGACTCCCACAGATAGACTCCCTTGTCTTGTTGTCACGAGTCTTAGTGTCATAGACTTGTATTAGCATATCCACTGGGAGTATAACATATGTGAGCAGAGCCCTCTCTATGACATCAGAGCACTCTCTATGACATCAGAGAGGACTGCTGTAACCTGTATGGAACTTTTTACTTGTGATCTATTTGGACTTATATAGCGCCTTTATCCAAAGCGCTTTACAACGGCATCTCATTCACACATTCACACACACATTCACACACCAATGGCGGCCTGCGGCCTCGTACCTATGACTGAATCTGTCTCGTTATTAGTAATAGAGTAAATAGCTGTCTGTTTTAAGGCTATCTAGTTAAAATTGGACTACTGATACCTGTCTGTTCATAGGGAGAGTGTGGGAATAGGGAGAAAGCACATTGGGATATAGGTCCGTAGAGGGGAAGAGGGCTAATGAACCAACAGAAGTAGGGGTAGCTAAGTGCACTCAGTAGACTGATGTGCCAAGAGAAGACAGCAACACTACAAACAACTGGAAGAGAAGGTACTAAGTACCCTGGCTTCCTCTCAGGCCTTCCTCGATGGACTCCCACAGATAGACTCCCTTGTCTTGTTGTCACGAGTCTTAGTGTCATAGACTTGTATTAGCATATCCACTGGGAGTATAACATATGTGAGCAGAGCCCTCTCTATGACATCAGAGCCCTCTCTATGACATCAGAGAGGACTGCTGTAACCTGTATGGAACTTTTTACTTGTGATCTATTTGGACTTATATAGCGCCTTTATCCAAAGCGCTTTACAACGGCCTCTCATTCACACATTCACACACACATTCACACACCAATGGCGGCCTGCGGCCTCGTACCTATGACTGAATCTGTCTCGTTATTAGTAATAGAGTAAATAGCTGTCTGTTTTAAGGCTATCTAGTTAAAATTGGACTACTGATACCTGTCTGTTCATAGGGAGAGTGTGGGAATAGGGAGAAAGCACATTGGGATATAGGTCCGTAGAGGGGAAGAGGGCTAATGAACCAACAGAAGTAGGGGTAGCTAAGTGCACTCAGTAGACTGATGTGCCAAGAGAAGACAGCAACACTACAAACAACTGGAAGAGAAGGTACTAAGTACCCTGGCTTCCTCTCAGGCCTTCCTCGATGGACTCCCACAGATAGACTCCCTTGTCTTGTTGTCACGAGTCTTAGTGTCATAGACTTGTATTAGCATATCCACTGGGAGTATAACATATGTGAGCAGAGCCCTCTCTATGACATCAGAGCCCTCTCTATGACATCAGAGAGGACTGCTGTAACCTGTATGGAACGTTTTACTTGTGATCTATTTGGACTTATATAGCGCCTTTATCCAAAGCGCTTTACAACGGCCTCTCATTCACCCATTCACACACACATTCACACACCAATGGCGGCCTGCGGCCTCGTACCTATGACTGAATCTGTCTTGTTATTAGTAATAGAGTAAATAGCTGTCTGTTTTAAGGCTATCTAGTTAAAATGGGACTACTGATACCTGTCTGTTCATAGGGAGAGTGTGGAAATAGGGAGAAAGCACATTGGGATATAGGTAGTGTCATAGACTTGTATTAGCATATCCACTGGGAGTATAACATATGTGAGCAGAGCCCTCTCTATGACATCAGAGCCCTCTCTATGACATCAGAGAGGACTGCTGTAACCTGTATGGAACTTTTTATTTGTGATCTATTTGGACTTATATAGCACCTTTATCCAAAGCGCTTTACAACGGCCTCTCATTCACCCATTCACACACACATTCACACACCAATGGCGGCCTGCGGCCTCGTACCTATGACTGAATCTGTCTTGTTATTAGTAATAGAGTAAATAGCTGTCTGTTTTAACAAAAAAAAAAGTTTGTGGGTCATTGAAACCCGAGGGTATGTCCCTACCCGCTAATACCCCTCCCGATACTAGCGGGCTGCCCCGTTTCCCGAGGTCCCTGGACAGGCACTGTAGCGGTGACCCTTGCGACCGCAACGGAAGCAGCGCCGCTCGTCCAGCCGACGCCGCCTCTCTGTGCTGGAGAGGTGTGTTGCGCCCAGCTGCATGGCCTCCTCCTCCTCCGTGGTCTCCTCCGGGAACCGCCGAGTCGCCTCCCTAGCAGGAGGAGGTTGGAACGGAGCGCCCCTCGACGAGCCCCTCTCACGTGATCGCTCTCGGCGCCGATTGTCCACACGCACCGAGAGCTCCACTACGCCGTCTAGCCGCTCTGGGAGGTCCCGGAGGGCAAGTTGGTCTTTCATCGCCTCCGAGAGCCCCTGGGTATAGAGTACGACCAGGGCATTCTCCTCCCAACCCGCCTCCCTAGCTAGAGTGCGGAACTCGATGGAATAATCCGCCACCGAGCGATCCCCCTGTCGACACGCCGTGAGCCGCCGACCGGCTTCGTGCCCCGATATCACCCGGGAGGTGTCGAATATTTTGCGTAACTCCCGGGTGAATGCTGTAGCGTCAGAGCACGCCGGCGACTGACTCTCCCACTCGGCCGTGGCCCAGGAAAGGGCACGGCCCGTCAACAGGGTGATGATGTAGGCCACTCGGGACTGCTCGGTGGGGAAGGACAGGGGCTGCAGGCTGAAGATCAATGAACACTGAGTCAGGAACTCTCTGCAGCCCTCTGGACGTCCATCATAGCGTTCGGGAGGAGGTAGTCGGGGTTCCCGCGTGGTCACCGGCGGTAGAGGAGGCATAGCTGCTGCTGCTGCTGCTGCCGCTGGTGGAGTGGGGTTGGCCTGAGCGGCCACCAGGCTATTCACGGCGATGGTCAGCTTTTCGATCTCCGCAAACATCGCCAGCTGGTTCCGCTCCTGCTGGGCTACCATAGCCCCCTGGGTATTCAGCACCGTGCGAATCTGATCTACCTCTGCTGGGTCCATAATGGTCGGTTGTTCTGTTACGATGGGGTAATGTGTTTGGACCCAGGCGCAGAGTAGAACAGAGTAGACGGAAGCAGGAGTATAATGAATAATAAAGGTACTCTTTATTTTGAGTAAACGGGACAAATAATAACCGCACAGTAAGCGAATAAACAAAAGAGGAGAAATCAAGTCTCCGATAAACGTTTTAAATAATAATAGGAACAAGGCAGAGCAATCTACTTACAACAGTCAACGATACTTATTTCCTAATCCGGCGAGGAACGATAAGGCTAAGAAGACCCGTGTACACATAACAAACGCAACATAAAGTGAACAACCGACAACCAGAGGGGAAACAGAGGGATCTAAATAGCCACAGCCAAACAATACACACCAGTTACAAATCAGTTAATTAGGACAGACAAATGCATACATAAAACACCAGAGGGCGCCAAAGGGTCGCTCCACAATAAGGTCGCTTCCCCAACCCTTACAGCTCACTTGTCGGTTAAGGTTGAGCTCGGAGTCAAAGATGACACCGAGGATCTTGACATGTGGTCTGACAAGGGTGGACAGGCTTCCCATGTTGGTGCTGAGCTGAGTGATGGCGGTGGTGTTGCCGATGAGGAGGATTTCCCCCTTGCTCTCATTCAGCTGTAGGAAGTTCTGGGCCATCCACTCCTTCACATCGTGGAGGCAGTCCATCAGGCGCATCAGATCGGCGGGGTCGTCAGTGTTGATTGATAAGTAAAGCTGGGAGTCGTCCGCATAGCAGTGGAATGAGATCTGGTAGCGTTGAGGGATTAGACAGAGGGGGAGCATGTAGAGGGAGAACAAGATGGGACCGAGGATGGAGCCCTGAGGGACCCCACAGGTGAGGTTGGCTTGTCTGGAGGAGCTGTCTGCTATGTGGACGGCGTAGGTTCTATTGCTGAGGTAAGAGTTGAACCAGGACAAGGCGGTGTCGGTGATGCCAACCTCCTGCTGGAGTCGATTAAAGAGGATGGCATGGTCTATGGTGTCAAAAGCTGCGGTGAGGTCCAGGAGGACCAGGGCAGCACATTTCCTGGAGTCTGCGATGAGGAGGAGGTCGTTCCAAACCTTTAAAAGTGCCGACTCAGTGCTGTGGCCAGGTCTGAAGCCAGACTGAAACTTCTCCAGGATGTTGTTCTGTTGGAGGTAGGGCCATAGCTGGCTGAGGACAGCCTTTTCCAGGAGCTTGGCCACGACTGGGAGCTTGGAGATGGGTCTGTAGTTACTGAGGTTGGAAGGGTCCAGGTTGGGTTTCTTAAGGAGAGGCTGTACCACTGCTTGTTTGAGGGTGGGCGGAACAATGCCAGTGGCCAGCGAGCTGTTGATTATTGAGAGGATGTGTGGCCCTACTGTGTCGAACACCTCTTTGAGGAGGGGGGTAGGGATGGGGTCCAGAGGCGATGAGGCCGGCTTCAGTACAGAGGCCATCTTGGATAGGGCTGGTAGAGTGAAGGGACAGAAGCTGGAGAACATGGATGAACATCCCAGTGTGGTGGCTAAGTCCTTGGTGGAGTGCGGGATGTTTTTTCTGATATTGGTGACTTTATCAGAAAAAAAGGATAATAATTCCTCGCACTTAGCCGGGGATGGATCCTGGATGACGGTAGGGGGGGGGTGAACAACGGTGTTGATCGTCCTGAATAACACTCTGGGGTTGTGTGAGTTAATGGAGATGAGAGTGGCAAAGTACTTAGCCCTTTCAGTCTTTACAACCTTCTGATAGGTCCTCTGCTTTTCCCTCAAAATCTCGAGTGAGATGGTCAGCCCGTCCTTTTTCCACCTGCGTTCCGCCTGTCTCCACGCTCTTCTCTGAGATCTGATGGTGTCGTTGAGCCAAGCCGTGACCCTGGGTTTGGGCTTTTTCAGGGTAAGCGGGGCTATCGAGTCGAGGATGGAGCGACAGGAGGTGTTGAACATGGAAGTGAGTTCCTCTGGGTCAGATGGTGCCTCCCCTGCCCTGGTGTTTTGGGCGACCATGAAGGCAGAGGAATACCTTGGGGCTGTCTGGGCGTTAATGCATCGAGAGAGGCGAGCAGAGGATTGGGTAGAGGGAGGGATGGACAGAGATGAGGTGAACAGAACTGCCTTATGGTCAGTAGATACTGTTCTGAATCTACATAATTTCCCCATTGTTATTTCCATGGCAGGACCAGCCTGATTATAGACTCTCTGTGGTCTTCCTCCTTCAACACCTGACTGGCCTCGACCAGAAGAAAGTCACAGCAGAGGAGAAGGTAAGTGCACTGTGTGTGTGTGTGTGTGTGTGTGTGTGTGTGTGTGTCTGTCTGTGTGTCTGTGTCTGTGTGTGTGTAAAATTGATTGTGAATGCTCACCACTCTATTTGAAACAATAGAGGCGTTTGTCGAGGTGTATGTAGCAACACATTCTAGGACATGTAGGAATACTGTGCCTTTATGAAGGAAGGTTCATGAAATTGGCCATGTCCACATTAGTATACCAGCTATAATATAGGCATACAGTTAGGTCCATATATATTTGGACACAGACTGAATTTGTGTTATTTTAACTGTTTACCAAAACATCTTCAAGTTACAGTTATATAATGAATATGGGCTTAAAGTGCAGACTCTCAGCTTTAGGGTAAGGGTATTCACATCCAAATTGAAGGAAGGGTTTAGGAATTACAGCTCTTTAATATGTAGCTCCCTCTTTTTCAAGGGACCAAAAGTAATTGGACAATTGACTCAAAAGCTGTTTCATGGGCCAGTGTGGGCTATTCCTTCATTATTTCTTTATCAATTAAGCAGGTAAAAGGTCTGAGTTGATTCCAAGTGTGGCATTTGCATTTGGAAGCTGTTGCTGTATACGCACAACATGCAGTCAACGGAGCTCTCAATGCAAGTGAAACAGGCCATCCTTAAGTCCAATGCACACGCCCCCGATTTTGTCGCACCGCCGAATTCGATTCCATTGTTTTCAATGAGCCAATGCACACGGCGTGCGATGCGATTTTATCGCACGACAACATTCGATTCTCCATTCACACCAATTGAAATAATTCAAAGAATTGGGATTCGAATGTTATCGTGCGACAAAATCGCACGCCGTGTGCATTGGCCTTTAGGCTGCAAAAAAAAGAAGAAAATCCATCAGAGAGATAGCGGGAACATTAATAGTGGCCAAATTAACTGTTTGGTACATTCTGGGGGAAAAAGAACGCACTGGTGAGCTCGGCACCACAAAAACATCTGGACGTCCTTGGAAGACAAGAGTGGTGGATGATCACAGGATCCTTTACATGGTAAAGAAAAACCCCTTCACAACATCCAGCCAAGTGAATAACAGTCTCCAGGAGGTAGGCATATCATTATCCAAGTGTACCATAAAGGGAAGACTTCACACAAACAAATACAGAGGGTTCACCACAAGGTGCAAGCCATTCATAAGCCTCAAGAATAGAAAGGCCAGATTAGACTTTGCCAAAAAACATCTAAAAAAGCCCTGTTCTGGAACAGCATTCTTTGGACAGATGAAACTAAGATCAACCTGTACCAGAATGATGGGAAGAAAAAAGTATGGAGAAGGCTTGGAACGGCTCGTGATCCGACGCATACCACATCATCTGTAAAAAAATGTGGAGGCAGTGTGATGACATGGGCATGCATGGCTTTCAATGGCACTGGGTTACTAGTGTTTATTGATGATGTGACAGAAGACAGAAGCAGACGGATGAATTCTGAAGTGTTTAGGGATATTCTGTCTGCTCAGATTCAGACAAATTCAGCAAAGTTGATTGGATGGTGCTTCACAATACAGATGGACAATGACCCAAAACATACTGCGTAAGCAACCCAGGAGTCCTAACTCCTAACCCAGGAGGCAAAGAAGTGGAATATTCTGCAATGGCCAGAGTCAC
This sequence comes from Nansenia antarctica, assembly GCF_963989245.1. NCBI lineage: Eukaryota > Metazoa > Chordata > Actinopteri > Argentiniformes > Microstomatidae > Nansenia > Nansenia antarctica. Next base: position 22,945,263 of record NC_137677.1, on the reverse strand, counting down.
CTGATTTCAACCCGATCGAGCATGCATTTCACTTGCTGAAGACAAAACTAATGGGCAAAAGACCCAGGAACAAACAACAACTGAAGACAGCTGCAGTAAAGGCCTGGCAAAGCATCACAAAGGAGGAAACCCAGCATTTGGTGATGTCCATGTGTTCCAGACTTCAGGCAGTCATTGATTCTCGACAAAGTATTAAAAATGAAAATTGTATTTATGATTATGTAAATGTGTCCAATTACTTTTGACCTCCTGAAAATATTCCTAAACATTTCATACAATATTTCTGTTCAACCCCTTGAGTTAAAGCTGAAAGTCTGCACTTCAATTACATCTCGATTGTTTCATTTCAAATCCATTGTGGTGGCATAGACAGCCAAAATTATGGAAATTGTGTCACTGTCCAAATACTTCTGGACCTAACTGTATATTTGCTATCCATTCTTAGTTGTATGCACGTGAATTGTCTAATGACAGATGGCATCAATCCTCCTCCATGTGGAACCGATCTGAAAATTAAGAAAGCATTCACAGTACTCATGAGACTCATGCGCCCTCTCATTGCTTTCTCTAGGGCTGCTACTTTTGTTACAAAACCCCAAAAAATTGATATACAGTACTTTGTTGGTTGCAGTTGTTTGAAGTCACTTTTAGAATAATTTATATGCGCGCTGTTAGGTTCGCACAGCTGCGGGTAAAGCACCCGATTCGTTCGATGCGATGCTGCCCAGCTGTCTGGCTCACTGAACAATCTATGTTAGATGTTGTGTACGTTTCCAAACTAAATAACAGCTTCAACCACCAGAGTCCTTTTTGCTAGTTTCAAGGTCATGTAAACTAAGAAATTCGCTGGAGGATGCTGACTTGGGAGTAAGTAATAGTTTTGGGCTCCTGAACTTATATGAACTTATATTAACTTATATGAAGTTAAGTGTGTTACAATGGCCTCTCATTCACCCATTCACACACCAATGGCAGCAAGCTACCATGCAAGGCGCCCCCGGCCCGCTCATGTGGAGCAATTTGGGGTTCAGTGTCTTGCCCAAGGACACCTCGACACGTGGCCAGCCGGGGTTCGAACCGCCGACCTCACGATCATTAGAGGCCGGCTCTACCTCCTGAGCCACAGCCGCACCACAGATCTCCCATCTTCTCCCTCCTGTGTTCCCCAGGTGTCAGCTGTCAACAGGTACGACCCCCCTCTGGAGGTGGTGGCAGCCCGAGACCACATGACCCACATGGTGTACCAGCTGATGCAGCCTCAGGTCATCTACGACAGGTAAACTCCGGCCACCGATTGGACCAGGCTCACCGTCCGTCCCAAGACCTCTCAGCCAATCAAAGATTGATACGACGGAAATGATGAATAAAGCATAATGTTCCAAAACAACTTTGTCCTTGGGAATCTGTGGAATGAAATAAACATTTGAAATAGGTTTATGAGCTATTTATCTTGACAGGAATTCACAGGACTGTTAATATTGTCTGGCCTTATTTCTCTCTAAATGGTATCTCCCTCATGCCATATCTCCCTCCTTGTGTTGGTCCTCAGCACCCTGCTCAGTCTGGACTCTCCCTACCCCATGCTGGTTCTGACGGGACCCCAGGCGTGCGGGAAGAGAGAGCTGGCCCACAAACTCTGCCTGGAGTTCAGTGAATTCTTCGCCTATGGGTGAGTTGGGCCGAGCCCGCCTGTGCCCATTGGAATACGGTCCTAACATAAGGACGCAACAGACACAAGAATGTGAATCCTATTAACACTGTACAGGATAGGAGTTGTCACATTAACGGTTAAGTGTCAGGTTGTTTTCACTGCAGATCAGATCTCACAACGCCTGGAAACGTCTCCAACATGTCAGGAACCCTTATCGGCATGACACAGCCATCTGTGGATCTGTCCAGGCGCTATCACTTCATAAACAACCTTGAACGTTTAAGCCTTAGGTTTTAGCCATTTAGGCGTACTAAAATCATTCCATTCCACTCCAATAAACATCAATTATTATTAGCTTTAGCGTCTCTCTAAATCAGATGTTCAGTTCCTCCCACGTAAACACATCAGAAACCAACGCGTGAGTAATGTTGAGTCAGGACTAACGTGGGCCTCTCATGGGAGAGGAGAGATGGTTACATACAGTCGATAAAGTGGAAGCCGGGCACATGCCGTAGTGCTGAAATCAAACACACTGCTAGAGATGACACTTTCCTGGCTCTCACCTCTTGACTGGCTTTAATGGAGACTCCTGTCTGCATTCCCAACCCACAGGGGATACCCCCCGTCCCCCCCTAAAGGATACGCTCAAAATAGTTTGCATGCTTACCCTTCATAAATTGAGTTGAATTATGGAGTGTGTGTGTGCGTGTGTGTGTGTATGTGTGTGTGTGTGTGTGTGTGTGTGTGTGTGTATGTGTGTGTGTGTGTGTGTGTGTGTGTGTGTGTGTGTGTGAGTGTGAGTGTGAGTGAGTGAGTGAGTGAGTGTGAGTGTGTGAGTGAGTGACAGTGTGAGTGTGAGTGAGTGAGTGAGTGAGTGAGAGTGTGAGTGTGAGTGTGAGTGTGCGTGTGCGTGTGAGTGTGAGTGTGAGTGTGAGTGTGCGTGTGCGTGTGCGCGTCTGCGTCTGCGTGTGTGTTAAATCTATGTGGTACGTTTGTCCTTTCCACACAGAGCGTGTCATACCACCAGGGGAGCCTACTTTGGGGAAGAGGACGGGAGTGACTACCATTTTGTCGCCGAGGAAGACTTTCAGAACAGGGTCCACATGGTCAGTCTGATGAGAAGGCGTACCGAACAAATGTCATCCTTACGATACCGGAGAGTTTAGATTAGTCCTATACATCCAGCTATGGTACATCTGTACTGTGCATTATTACCTCTCCGTTCACGTAAGTGGTGCTCGCAGGGTCGTTTTGTTTTGCCGCTTTTCCACTACCGTACCGTACCGAACCGTGTGAGCCTGGTTTGTTTTGCTTTCTCCACTGCCAACCGCACCGTACCAGGCCATAGTACCCGTGCTGGTTTTAGCTACCCTTTCTGACGAGGAGCGAAAGGTACTATCCGTGCTAGGCTGTGTGTGACGTGTGACGCTGCACATCATTTTTGATTGAAGTGCAGCGGGGTCAATGGAGGGTCAATGGAAATCGTCACAACATCGTCATCCCATGTTCATAGAGTTCACCGCTAACCGCCATTTTTAAATACCACAACAGATTTCGCTCTCTGAAAATGTCATTTACTTTTTCTGTAATTACTTATTAATAAACATTAGAAAAATTATGATAACCATCTTATTATCTTAGTTTAATGTCATTTCAATGCATCATAGAACTTTTCTTATCGCATTTCCCCCCCGTTGAGCTGTATGGCGATGTGCTGTGCCTATGCTAGACCGTTCCACAGTCCAGCGCGTTTCATCATCCCCCTTCTAAAACTGCCACCCCCCTTTCCATCCCTTATCAGTGAACGTGGTATTACTGCTATTTCAACATTTAGTTTTGCCGTGTCGTTCCTCTGCAACGAACGCAGAGATTGTATGAGCGCCCCGGCGTCAGTCCAATGGAAGCGTCAAGCACAGCCTTTCCTGTATATATAACGTTACATGTTTTAAGGCTGATCTGTGCATGATAGTGCTGCATTTTGACATAATTCTTATCGCATTTCCCCCCCGTTGAGCTGTAAGTGCTCTTATGACACATAACTCCTATTACTGTCCCGGCTCGCTCTGGGGTCTGTTGTGTATGATGGAGAAGCGTTTCTGAATGTACCGTACGGGTAGGATACAAATGCGTGCCGTACCGGTCTGGTCAATGGAAAAGCGCCATTTGTGAACGACACACATACAGTATCACATCTATAAGACCCTTCAAAGCATACACACATTGTGAAATTCCAAAGGTAGAGAAGTATATGGAAGTTCTAGATCTTCTACACATGGTGCCTAAGGTGCTTCAGACTCTCCCTCAGCGTGGACTTCTTTTAACTCATGGTCCGTCACTTTCCTGAAGGTGATTATGTCAGCGCTATGGGCCTTACAGAGAGTCTGGCAGGAGGGAGGAGACCCTTTGATGTGCGATCCGAACCATCTTCAGATGGTAGATAGAGAGGAAATGTCTCAGGTGAAGTCTACAGACTGCCCCTCCCCCCCCTCGTCCTGTGCCAAACCATAATATATTATCAGCTCAGACATACTCCAGATGTGCACTCTCACCCTGTAATCATAGTGCTCTCCCCACCAACTACATTCCCTTTGAAGCAATTAACCTCAATCAGTAACGCTCGTGGTTGTTTTATTGTAACTTAACTTGGCCTGCAAACAGAAGGAAGATTAGGGGGGGGGTGTTGCTTTGCAATCTAGGCTGAATGGTTTAGAACCGAACTTCCGTGAAACGGGGGGCGGAAGTCTAAACAGCTGTAGCTTCACAGTTAGTTCCTGAGGGAACGGGCTAAGTCCCTGAATATGCGGTATGCCATGTTCAGGGACTTAGAAGATACGGTATGCCGTGTTCAGGGACTTAGAATATGCGGTATGCCGTGTTCAGGGACTTAGAATAGGCGGTATGAATAATACATAACACATGTATAGGATACAGAGATACACTTAATTTCTATCTGAATATTCAGCTATGCTGCTGAATATTCAGATAGAAATTAAGTGTATCTCTGTATCCTATATTCAGCTACGCTGCAGCTTCAGCTCATACCTAGCGAGCGGCTACACAGTCCGTAGGGTCGTAGTGGAGTGTAATGGATTGTAACTGAGCCAAAGCTGTCCCAGGTGTAAGGGAGGCAGGGGGGGTCAAGGGTCAGCCGTGTGAAGTAGCAGGAAGAGTGATCTTGGCAATGACAGCGAGGTCAGGAGTTCACCTCGCGGGTAGGGACGTTGCCCCGGTGTTAAGGCTGGGTCGAAGGGTCGTGGGTCGAAGGGTTGTGTACAGTAAGGCCGTTACAGAGATGAATGTGACTCATAACTCTCTGAAATGATGCACACAGAAGGGACCGCCAAGCCAAGCCGTTATCTTCAACAATCTGCTTTCTCTATCTCTTATCTGGTCCTCTGTGGCTCAGTTGGTAGAGCATGGTATTTATTTCTCTGATCTTCCTTCTTCCTCTCTCCCCATGTCCCCCCCCCCCTCTCTCTCTCTCTCTCTCTCTCTCTCTCTCTCTCTCTCTCTCAGGGTAAGTTCATCCAGACCATGCAGTATGGAGGACACTGGTACGGGCTGTCTCGTGAGGCCATAGAGGAGGTGGCCAGGGAGGGCCTGGCCTGCTGTGTGCACATGGAGCTGGAGGTACACACACACACACACACACACACACACAAAGTGTATGTGTGGAGCCATGACCTGACCTGAAAAGGGCCGTAGCTAACACCATGTCCAAGTTGAAAAGTTCTTGTTGTATTAAACGTGCGTGTGCGTGTGTGTGTGTGTGTGTGTGTGTGTGTGTGTGTGTGTGTGTGCTGCGTCCTCTCAGGGTGTGTTCAGTCTGAAGAACAGCTACTTTGAGCCGCGCTACGTCCTCCTGATCCCCACAGACCAGGAGCAGTACGCCCAGCGCCTGCGGAGCCGGGGCCTCTACACCCAGGCCCAGATAGACAGCGTCGCGGCCCGCATAGGCCTCTACGCCAGGGTCAACAGGGAGCGCCCGGGCTTCTTCGACAACGTCATCGGCTGTGGTACGTAGGCTACTCACTTCTGGATAATCCCAAACTCAACAGCTTCTGTAGTATTTTTACCTTCTGAAAAGGATGGCTAGGACTGGTGATATCAAGCGAAAGGTTCTTTATATACAGATTCTGCAGACAGACACTTCTGATCACTTTCTTTTCTATAAAACGAGCTATTAGATGTTCACTTTCAATTCAATGTACAATTCGCATTTCTCAAAAAACAAACTGTCAACTCATATGACGTCTTGCTGCAAGACATTCTAGAACCTGTTGTTCTACCCATTCTGAGCTAATACGACAGAAATGTAGGCTACTTCTTTTTAACTATCTTAACGATAAATAATAACTCTTAACTGTCAATCAATTATGTAACATATTAATCAATCTCTTCTAACAATCATGTAACATATTAATCAATCTATTTTAACTGTCAATCATGAAACCTATAAAGTTACAACAGCTTTGGTGTCCTATGCTGTGATGTCCATGTAGGGGAGAGCACACATTATGGAACCCTAACGAATTACTAAACGGAGGGAACTAATTACTAAACGGAGGGAACGAATTACTAAACCGAGGGAACAAATTACTAAACCGAGGGAACGGATTCACACATCAAATACATTTTTTCTACCATATGACCCCAGGGGGGCTCCGTACAGATGAATAGATCAGAACAGAGGAAGAAAATCAAAACACATAAACATAAGAAAGGAGGATGATATTCCAACAGTAAGAACAAGTGAGGACTGTAGAGGCTAACGGAAGGTAAGAAATCAAAATAGCTAAAATAAAATGTGATTGGATGATGAATAATTTACATTTTGTTATTTTAGCGGAAATAACATGAAGAAATATACTACGAGTCATCAATGGAGAATGGTACAATACTAAATGACGCATCACATACATGTAGCGTGTTCAAATAAATATGCTCTCATTAATCCAACATAACATTGCTCTAAATATTGTTCCTGCTTCTCCTCCTCCTCTGGACCCCATTGGCTGACAGTTCTGCTGCTGGTGCTGGAATTATGAGTAGAACAATATATGCTATTCTTCCACTGAATAAATACTCATGTTTTATGTATTGGACATTACCTGCGTTCTCTCTCTCCAGCGCCTCCACCTTGTGGAGCAGTTCTGTCTTGGTGACACTCAGCTCCTCCTCGCTGGCCATCGCTCTGGTCGCCATGGCTGACATCATGTTTCTCAGCGCCTGTAGCTCAGCCCAGATGTCCGGGTGGTGGTGGGGTCAGAGGGGTCACCTCCGCTCTCTCCCTGAGCCCATGCCCCAGACAGGCAGAACAGCAACACCAGCAGAGTTACAGACACCCTCATTCTGAAATTATGTGGTCTTTGAGGCTCTGTCCCCCTCCTTATATACACACTGACACACACACAAACAAGCACACACACACACACACACACACACACACACACACACACACACACACACACACACTCACACGTCTTGTGAGCCACTGCATGATAATTTAACATGTGTTTCTGACAGAATAACAGAAAAACACCAAGAACATCCTTATCAAAGTGGGAGAACTGCCAGTTATGAGCTAACGGCAGGTATCTAGTGGACTAGCAGGTGAACTCAGGTGAACTGACATTTGAAACTCAGGTGAACTGTATTTGGTATACGAGTGAATCAATGAATAGACATATACATAAGTTTAAAGCATCAAAATCCTGTTTAGTTTAGCTACACAGACCAACAGATCACACAATGTACCTAACCTAATGTTACACTAACCCTCCCCACCCTCCCCTACCCACCCAAATATCCGTGGTCAAAATAATAAACAGACCAACAGTTTAACATAAAGTCACAAGTGCCATCTAAAATGGTAACAATAAACCCATTGGTCTCAGGATACCTCTAAGCCTACTACTTCTTCTGCTTCTTCTCTTTCAGCCAGTTGCTGAGACAAACTAACCTGTTTACATGTTCAGAGCTCAAGGCTGCACTATGTTGCCTGCCAGGAGAAAAGTCTCTCACAAGGGACAGAAGTGGCAGGGCTGGCCAAATACAACAACAAAAAGTGAGATTAAAATGCTTTAAAAAAGTTAATGCGTTATTTTTTCTGTAATTAATTAATCGAAATTAACGCGTTAAAGTCCCAGCCCTAATAATAACATGAAACAATAAATGAATCATATGTATATGTATAATAAAATGAAACATACAATGAATAATATGTATATATATAATAACATGAAACAATAAATGTATAATATGTATATATATATATATATAACACTAAACAATAAATGAATAATATGTATATATATATATATATAATAACATTAAACAATAAATGAATAATATGTCTATATATAATAACATGAAACAATAAATGAATAATATGTATATATATAATATACTACAATAAATGAATAATATGTATATATATAATAACATTAAACAATAAATGAATAATATGTATATACAGTATATATATAATAACATTAAACAATAAATGAATAATATGTGTATATATAATAACATGAAACAAAGACAAACATAAAAAGGAACAGAGCAAGACGTTATAACTAGAACATTCTTATCAAACATGGACCAGAGCCAGGTATGACCTAACACACATACACATGCACACGCACACCCTTGTGATCCACTGCATGAGAATTTAACATGTGTTTCTGACAGAATAACACAATATGAATATAGAGTTAGTGTATAATGTCATTTAACTGACGGTTTCATCCAAAGCATGCATGTACAGTGGGGGAAATAAGTATCGAACACATCAACATTTTGTCTAGAAAATTTCCAATGAGCCTATTTAAGTGCAATTTACACCAGACTTTGGTATTAACTCAAACAATCCAGACAAAAAATCGAAACATTTAAGTCCATATGTAAAGTTATATATGTGTAATAAAGTGGAATGAAACAGGAAAAAAGTATTGAACACACTAACTGAAATTAATTCAATACTTAGTGGAGAAGCCTTTGTTTCTAATGACAGCTTCAGCTTCCTCTACACAGATTGTCTAAATCTTGAAGTGTAACCAGGGAGTAGCTGAAAAGGACTGTATAATTTAGGAAGGGGCTGGTTATCTAACTAAGGGAGCTAAATAGGCAGTATAGGAGGATACAGGCAGGGGGCGACAGCAAACCGTTAGACTGGCAGTTAATGTCGTTAGCATTAGCAAGGGAACTAGCATTAGCATTAGCCTTCAAACAACTAGCATTAGCATTAGCGCTACAAACAACTAGCATTAGCATTAGCGCTACAAACAACTAGCATTAGCATTGAAGCTACAAACAACTAGCATTAGCATTGAAGCTACAAACAACTAACACACGGTATTACAGATGAACAACACATTTATTACAGGACGGTTGTATACATCCCCATATATACATTCCCACCCGGCCGGCCACACACACTCTCAATCACTCACTGATAGTCTCTGGCCTGAACAGGCTTATAGTCCAGTGGCGTGGTGCGCGTTGAGGCCTGGTTGAATGGCCTGTGCGTCGATGAAGTGGTCCGCGTAGAAGCTCCGCTGGAGTCTGTGTTCGCTCGTGGAGGCGACGATTAATGTCCAGCTGGCGTCCCGCTTGGTCCAACGTTGAACACAACTAAAACGGGCTACCGTGGTACACTCGATGATCGCTTTCCTGGCGTCTTCAGTTGCTGCACGGGGTGCGCGCTGCTGAATCCGCCATCTTGGATCGGCTTCTCGTTATTCTCTCTCGTACTGCTTCTCTCTCGTTCTGCTGCTCACCACACACTGACTGACTCCGCCCTTCCGTCTCTTATATACCACCACCGAACGTAGCATCCGGGTCACAGACACACCCCGGATACTACGTCATCAAACATATGCATAAAACATTACAAGAATAATACATATACTTCACGAAACGTATATAATTGTATAGAAAATAACAAAGGAAATACTAGGGGCAAAAATAGGGCTGGTTTGGGGAAACTAAAACTGGCACTAAACTGTGGGCCTTCACAACATGAAGATTAAGGGGCCCTCTTATGAATCTGGATCTTCAGATGTGGTCTGTGAGGCTCTGTCCCCCTCCTTAAAAACATACTGACACACACACACACACACACACACACGCAGCTCTTGTCCTTGTAAGAGAGTTATGAGTTAAACAACCACTTAGTAACCAAACTAGTAATGAAACAACATGGTCAGAGATGTCTCTCTCTCTATCTCTCTCTCTCTCTCTCTCTCTCTCTCTCTCTCTCTCTCTCTCTCTCTCTCTCTGTCTCTCGTGTGTGGTATAACTGGTATAAAGTCCTGATGGATATTATTATTATTATTGTTGTTATTATTGTTTTTATTGTTATTGTTATTATTATTAATAATAAGAAGAATATTGTTCATGATGTGATCATCATTCCTCTTGTCAACATTTCCCTTTCAGAGTTTCAAACTCATTGAAACACTCTGGTAGAATATTAACATGGCAGTAACGTATTTACCCTGGTAGAATATTAACATGGCATTTCCATATGTACACAAGTACATCATTGTTAGACTAACTCTGTTCTGCAGTTTCCTATGAGGTTTTTTTTCTATAGAGAACAATCCATCAGTATACAGTATGTCTGTCTGTGGTGCTGTAAATATCAGAATAAAATGAATTCTAACAACAGTATGTTTCCATCCTTGAGAGAGAGAGAGGGAGGGAGGGAGGGAGGGAGAGAGAGAGAGAGAGAGGGAGGGAGGGAGGGAGGGAGAGAGGGAGAGAGAGAGAGGGGAGGGAACCGTAACACTACCCTTGACACTGGCCTTATATGACTATGAAAACCTTAAGCACACAGCCACTTTATTACTGAACTATCTATTATTACTAGTTGCACCACTAGTGTATCCTGTCTTACCTGTAATATTGTCACCTTTATCTTGTATTATGCCTATTGCCTTATTGTTGTGCTGCAATGTCAGGAACTGAAGCCACATTGTATTCTCTTACACGTGTAATGTAGCGTAACAATAAACTTGAAACATTCATGGCTTTTCTACTGGTTAGATGACGAACTGCGCTTAGTACTTGTCAATGACACTAAGGTTGAATCTAATCTAATCTAAAAGAAAAAACATGATTTAGGATAATAAATACAAAGGAGGATATCTGTTTTAAGGGGAGTAATCACATGTAACACAACCAATTGTGTGTATATGTTAAAATTCCCATGTTATAAAATCTACATTGGTAAAAACCAACCATAGGCTACACACACACACACACACACACACACACACACACACACACACACACACACACACACACATTTAAAAGCACTGCCCACTAGCTCTCCTCATATTCATTTCACTATTGGCCTATGAGAACAACTCAGAGAAAATTCATTTTCACCTAAACATGAAAATAGGCTGAAACATCCCTTTAAAGACCATAATATCTGTGAGCACTAAACATTCTGATACTCCAAAACTTCGAAAGAAGTCTAAATATGCACAGTTTGGGAACATAGCACAAAACTATATTGGTCTGCACTACAGTGACAAGGCTCAAATTTTTACAGATGGGTGAAAAGACCCAGAGACAGGCCGAACAGGAGCTGCAGTATATCTCCCTCAGTATAAGACAGGAATTAAAAAAAGAACCACCGATCATTTATCAGTATACACAGTGGAGCTGCTAGCAATTTTGACAGCATTGGAACGGTTGGTAGATAAATAGGGTAAATAATGCATTAATTGCTTCAGACAGCCGGGCAGCATTGTCTAGTATTAGATCTTTGAAATCTTGCAGACAGGATATTATTTTCAGGATTCATCAGTTAATGTATGGAATATATAGCACAGATATGTTGGCTCTGTTTGTGTTCCTGCTCATGTAGGGGTAGAAGGAAATGAAGATGCAGATATATATTAGCTAAGCAGTCACTTAAATCACAACAATAGAAATGGATATTCCAATGTGCAAAGTTGAGGTAAAATCAATCATTAAAACACACATGCAGGAATTATGGCAAGAAGACTGGAACAGAAATGAAACAGGAAGACATTTGTATAGCATTCAGAAGAAAGTTGGAATAGGAAGTAGGATGGGTAGGAACCGGAAAGAAGAGACAGTCATTTCCTGTCTCAGGATAGGTCACACTGGATTGAATGACACAGTTCATAGAAAAGGAAAACACCCAACTGGCATTTGTGCCACTGTAATAACCAGGAATCTGCTCAGCATATGTTGCTGAAATGTGAGAAATATGAGGAACAGAGAAAGCTACTGAAATCAGCAATTCAGAAAGTTTTACTGTAGGGAATTTACTTGGAAACACATTTAAAGTATACAACCAGATAATAAAGTATTTGAAAGAAACTGGATTAATAGATCAAATGTAACACCGCCCCTCCCCAATTTTGCTTATTATTTCCATTTTCTATAATTCTTTCCCCTGTCAATCTGACGTTCCACACAGTCCGGTAGGTGGCGGTAATGCGCCTTAAGTTAGTTGCCAACTGCCAATCCCCCCAAAAAAACGAAGAAGAAGACGCGGAAACAGGAAGTTCACATGTGTTGACCACCAGATCGCTTTTAGACTGTTATGATATCAGAATGGCAGAGATACAGCAGTTGAAAGTGTTTATCTCCGAGCGATTAACAGCGGCAGCTTTTGAGATATTCGGGGCGGTGGAAAGAACGATGTTAGAGTACCAAGGAGAAGTCTCCCGTTGCCAGGAGGAGAACCACCGTCTACGGACGTTGCTAAGCATCCGTTTTCAACCGGAGATAAAGCTTCATAGAACAGGTTCGTTTTTATTACAGTACTACACTCAAGGCTGCAACTAGCTGCTACTCCGTTTTAATGTGAAGACCAAGTGATCTTGATGACTGAGGCATATGGGATGCTAGCCGGGCTGAGCACCAAAATGCGTTTTGAACATGGAAACACCATGGATATGCTAGCTAGCTAGCTCTCAATGTCAAGCTATGGAGAGTGCTAAGCAGCTAGCGAACTACGTTTTACTTTACAACTGTAAGGAGGCGTTTCAATAGCTATTTTTATATCATGCGTGGAACCTTGTATTATTATATAAAGTGAGCAACCTTGTAATGTAGCTGTAGCTAGACACGCTGACTTTAATGTAGCTGTAGCTAGATCGTAGATGGTAAGGCCCAATCCCAACACACCCCTTGCCCCTACAGTTTTGCCCTACCCCTCCATTTTGCACATTCACAAGTAGGGGTAGAGTGTCCCGATTCTTGTTGGGATGGAGGGGTAGGGTAAAGTGTTAGGGCTACATGGCCCTCCAAACAGAGTTGTTTCAGAGGCACACTCCAAACAGAGTTGTTTCAGAGGCACACTCCAAATCTAGTGTTATGACAAACCTCCCAGAATGCCTTGCGAAAGATAGTGGCGAACTCACAAGCAACCACAAAGGTCATTATGTTCTTCTTTAATACATTTGTAAAAGTGATGATAATCATCATATTATCTTAGTTTAATGTCCTTTCAATGTATTATAGACCTCTTCTTTATCACAAGCATAACAAAAAATCGCTAGTATGCTGATGTAGAATTGCAAGCCTTCATGCTTTTCTATCAAATCAAATCAAAATCAAATTTTATTTGTATAGCGCATTTCTTACAAGATGCAACTCAATGCGCTTCACACAATGAAAATGTTCAGTCAATCAGTCAATCAATCAATCAATACTGACAGAGCCGCGAGCAGGCAAAAGTAAAAAACCTGTATACTATGTAGCCAGGAAAAAATTCCCTTGCAGCCCTCTACCAATAGAGCGACTACTAGCCAGTTTGCTTACCAGTACCAGTGTTTCCTCCAGGAATTTTTACAATGGTGGCGGGTGGCCGTGATTTTTTCGCGTGCACGCGCATGAAACGCGCACGCGCGCTCAAAACAGCGTTTTTTTTTTTTTTTTTTTTTTTTTTTTCTAATCACAGCCAAAACTAGAGGATGGCCCAAAAAAATAAATAATGAATATACAGAATATAAACTTGTGACTGACAGTCACATACACACACAAAGATCATCAGCTATAATATAATACGAAGTAGGCCTACATGAGCACAAAAGCGGCTAACGTTACTGATTAACTGTTTACTGTAGTGCAGAGAGATGGTAGTCGTAGGCGGCGTATCAAATGACAAAGCTAAACGTTTAATGAAGGACATGAACGATTGTCAACAACACACTCAAGCATGCCTGGATATTTGTAAGAACTCTCGCGAGATTTATCAGACTAAACCTGGATTTTCCCTTTAGCGATGTTGATGGAATACCCCCCGGATGTCACTACGGTGGCCTGTACACAATAACAATAATACCACAGTTCACATTTAGACCAATCAGGAGCCCTTGTGTCACGTCGTCAACTGAATGTCATTAATCTGATTTTGGATCAGCGGTTAGAGAGAGATGGGCGTGGATTTAGGTGCACTTTTAGTCAACATCCATTATAGCGCTGATCTAGGATCAGATATATTTTAATCAGCTAAAATGTTTTTTTTTTTTTTTTTTTTTTGGAGAACTTTTTTTTTTTTTTTTTTTGAGAAATCTGAATGGTGGCGGAGGAAATTCCATCGTGGCGGCCCGCCACGATGAAATGCATGTAGAGGAAACACTGAGTACCCAGCGGTCCCCCAGGGGAGGCCAGGACCACCGGCACAAAGCAAGCAAGCAAGGGCAAAAACCTGTACACCATGTATCCAGGAAAACTTCCTTGCATATTATCGGCGTACACACTGTCCATAAATTTTGTGTTGTATTTGCATCGTTCTGCATCCAGTATGGTCACAGGTCCTGCCAAAAGAGAAACTTAAGCACAGTTAAGATGCAACAACACAATAGAGACAATAAAGATGACAGCAATACAACCTGATGGTGGTCCTGATACACCCTTGTACCGGTTCCAGTACTGCTCTAGGTGCTATTTGGAGCTGACAGTGCCTCATCAGCACCCGGGTCCATTTTCCTGTCAACACAAATCTCAAAAACACGAGTATGGTGTAATGGCCTAGTGATCCTAGTTCTATAATGTCCAATGTCTCCCTTAGTATCAAAAGGCGACATTGAATAAGTAGGTTTTGAGGTCACGCTTAAAAATGTCCTGAGTTTTAGACAACCTCAGGCCCTCAGGTAGGGTGTTCCACAATCTAGGAGCATATATGCTAAAAGCTGATCCTCCAAATCTCTTTGTCCTAGCCTCTGGCACTATTAACAGTTCCGTGTCACTAGACCGTAGGGGTCTAGCTAGTGTGTATCTTATGAGCATGTCCACCATGTAATTGGGTGCATCACAGTGAAGTGATTTATAAACTAGTAAAAGGATCTTAAAGTCTATTCTATGACTGACAGGGAGCCAGTGTAGTGATCTCAAGACAGGTGTTATGTGCGCTCTCCGTTTGGTCCTAGTAAGGACACGAGCAGCAGCATTTTGAACCATTTGTAGTCTATTTATCATTTTTTTGGGGAGACCTGTCAGGAGAGCATTACAGTAATCTAGCCTACTAGTAACAAACGCATGCATTAATTTTTCAGTGTCTGCCTGGGAGAGAAATGATTGTACCTTAGTGATGTTTCTTAGATGGTAGAAGGATGTTTTAATAGTGTTATTAATATGAGTTTCAAAATTTAGATCTGGGTCAATTATGACACCAAGATTCCTGGCCTGACACTTATGGCGCTTTTCCACTACGTTGCAGACCTGGTACTGACCTGGTGCTGACCTAGGTCTGCCCGCTTCGGTCCCCTTTTCCATTCGTCGGTCCGGGTCGCTTCAGTCCTAGGTCCCAGGTACCACATCCGAGCAGGGACCCAGGGTCCCAGGTCCCAGGTCCCACACCGTTGATTGGTCAATGGACAATCGTCATCCCATGTCCCATCCCATATTATTTCTTCACAACCGCCATCTTGAAAATACCACATTCACTAGGAAAATGTCACTACATTTTCTGTAATAGCTTATTAATAAAGATTCGGAAAATTATGCTGACCATCGTATTATCTTAGTTTAATGTCATTTCAATGAATCATATAACTTTTATTTACAACAAGCACAACACAAAAATCGCTATTATGCACCGTGTTTGTCCGTGAATAACACCGGCTGTGGAGGTGGTAAAAAAAACACAATACTCCTTTGCTAACTTCACCATCTGTCTACGGTCATTTTGAGCCCTTAACCACCGCGCTGACACCCCGAGAAGTTATGCTTTTAACCGTAAACTCGATGAACCGGGAGTTCGCCAGCAGCCGTCCAGCCATTTTCACCATTCACTCATGAGTCAAATGCCGGTTTTAACAGGGAATTCGCTCCGCGCTGTGTCCACGGTGATAGGAGTGGAGGATCGACTCCATTCAAAAACTTTTGAATTCCCTGGCTTCTCCTCTTTCCGGACACGTTTGAATTGTTATCCTAACCCCCGGTAAACCGAAGTTATTAACCCGCAAACGGCACCGTGTTTGTCTGTGAATAACACCGGCTGTGTCATGAGTCAAATTCCGGTAGATTCGCGTCTTGTCGGCGTTTCCCGATGATGATACTACAGTTCATAAAGCAGACAAGTGAAGGCAGTGGTTTTAAGGGTTCAAAAAACATGACTTTATTATGTGTACATAGCTTCCTCTCTCTCTTTCTCTTTCTCTCCCAAAAAATCACTGCTGTTGCTGTGTACACCCGGAAGCTTTTTGCCAGGCTGCGTGTGACGCGTAACTCCGCCTACTATCCTCTACTCCTCCTACTAGTCCGGGTCGGTTTGTGTAATGGAAACCAGAACAGATCAAAAGTGACCCGACCTGACCCGACCCGACCCGACCTGACCCGACCCGGGCCGGTCAATGGAAAAGCGCCATTAGTGTTAAGAGCTAGTGTTTTCAAGTGTGCAGATAATTTCTCTCTCCCAGTTTTCTCGCCAATGATCAATACCTCAGTTTTTTCTTGATTGAGTTGGAGAAAGTTTTGTGTCATCCAAATATTAATATCGGCAATACAGTCTATCAGGTGGTCGATCATCTTGTAGTCGTTGGGAGTTACTGAGATATAAAGCTGAGTGTCGTCAGCATAGCTGTGGTAGTTAACGCTATGCTTCTTGATAACAGAACTGAGGGGTAGCATGTATAGGCTAAAAAGCAACGGTCCTAAAATGGACCCCTGGGGAACTCCTTGGAGAAGGTCTATGATACTACTGATGACGTATCAGGGACTTGAAGGGTTATCCCATTTAATAGGGGAAGCTTTCAACCACTATCCCTTGCAACTGTTCTGAGGGGCAAGCCGAAAAGAGAGTGGCTCTCCAGAACAAGGGGTAGGGGTGAAAAAGGGAAACAGGATTTAGCTTTGGTTACGAATCCTGGGCGCATTCAAAAACATTTGATTGGTGTTAGCACGAGAGTTCACCATATTGCTTAGCCTTAGACCAGTCTATTCCTTTTAAATCCATCCAGTGTAGAGTGCACCATTCAGAGAGAGGGGTAGAGAATCAGGCCTGTCGGGTAGCAGAGGATGGTTCTAGGCTTAAATGCTATATTCTGTTCAGCTTGTTTGTAAAGCAAGCCATGCTAACCCGTCGCTAGTTCAAACAGACCGTAGTAGACTTTAAACAACAAAGAGACACGGAATCAATCATGATTATTATTTACTTGCAAGGAGGACGAATATGAGGCCTCTCCTGAGAGAGAGACGATATATTGGTACTAATCTCTTCTCCTGTAAGCCAGTTTATTTATTCTCTCAGAATGGAAAAGGGGAGACAGTTTGTGATCCTATCAGAGTCCTAGAAAAGTGGGGTGTTTGTTCAGAACGAATCATTAGCAGAAAGTGTCATGGAAATCTGATAAGCAGGGGAGAGAAGGGGCCAAGGTTCACACAATCATTAACAGAGCCCAGAGACAGGCTGTACAGAAGTTTACACAGTGATACAAGGTTCATATACAGAATTATATAAAGTATCCTGTTTTAACCTTATTTAACATTTATGAAAACCTTATTCAGCCCTATCATTCCCTGCTGTTTTTCATAATTTATCACGATACAAACATTCTTTCTTTATTCAGGTCGTTTTAACTTTCTTTCATATTTTCTAGTTTAACTGTCATTCAACATCGCCGTACAGATCACACATGAATCTCAACTTGGATTAGAGTTTCTCAAATTGGGTTAGGTACTTAGGTTCCAAATATTAATCATTTGATGTCAAGCATCACACATGTTCCTCCTGCCACTGCAGTCGATAGGTCAAGAGTCATTCAGTTCGTAAGGGATGCGTTTACAAATGTCTCTGATTGATAGTTCAAGGTTTCTTGTCATCTGGGACATTACTGCCCCAGACTGGGTCGTGTGCCTGGACGGGCGTCTCGTTTGGGTCGTCGGGAGGATTTGGTCCCCTCATTCTAAGAGGTAGTGGATCTGAAGAATTCTTCACCGGGTTTGAGACGTAATTCACTAACTGAATAACCCCTTTGTAGCCCGGGCTTCCACCACCACCCGTCGTTCGAGGGGAACAATGTCACTTCTTTCAATGGCTCTGTGTATCCACGTATCTCGTTCTGCGATCTTGACAGCAGTTGAGATGCTCAGCAGCACCCCAAATGGCTCAACCCACCGCGGGCTGCGCCAGTGTTCTCCTTCCATCTCGTCGATGAGGATCTGGTCATCAGGTTGTAGTCTTGGATCCTGTAGGGAACAGAAGGGACTGGCAGATCATTTGTTCTGGCTATTTCCTATTTCCTAATTAGCCATCCACCAGTGTGTTTTCTGTTTCTGCCAAATCTGCTGTCTTTACATATAACGATGAATTGAGTATCAAGGACCCCAATTGAAATATGTACTTTCATGTCACTTGCTTCTGCAAATCTTCTAATAAAGTTTTCAATCAATCAATACTTCCCTATTGTCGTCTACTATGGGTAGTCTAATCTCCCATTTACTATTTCAAATTCATTAATTTCATTTATTTCATTCATTTCATTCAT
The DNA here is from genome assembly GCF_963989245.1 of Nansenia antarctica. NCBI lineage: Eukaryota > Metazoa > Chordata > Actinopteri > Argentiniformes > Microstomatidae > Nansenia > Nansenia antarctica. Next base: position 22,926,630 of record NC_137677.1, on the reverse strand, counting down.
TCATTCATATCAAACCCATAGGTCTCAATTTTATTGTCATGTGTGTTTCCATTAGAGAAACACACTCTTCAATGTCCAGGTGTTTGGACACTGTGTTTGATCAATTCGTTCACGAAATGTGCGCCATTATCACTATATATTTATTTTTTTTTTTTATTTTTTTTTTGTGTGTAATTATATACGTGAAAATGTGCATTAATCCCTGTCAATCACCTTCCCTGCTTTTTGATACATGTCATTAAAAAGACCATGTATCAAATTAGCTGCTGTTTGTAGAGGCTTTGTGGTAATACAATTTTCCCATCTATTCTATAAACTTTGTCATTCGTCCAAATTCGTATTACTCCCCTGGTCTCTGTTCTGTGGATCAGGAGGGGGTCACACTAAAAATAGCAGTTTGTCCTCTGTCTCCCTCCTCTCTCTCTCTCTCTCTCTCTCTCTCTCTCTCTCTCTCTCTCTCTCTCTCTCTCTCTCTCTCTCTCTCTCTCTCTCTCTCTCTCTCTTTCTCTCTCTCTCTCTCTTTCTCTCTTTCTCTCTGTCTGTCTGTGTCTGTCTGTCTCTCCCTCTCTCTCTCTCTCTCTGTCTGTCTGTCTCTCTGTCTGTCTGTCTGTCTCCTGTCTGTCTGTCTATTCCTCTCTTTCTGTCTGTCTGTCTCAGTTTGTCCTCCGTCTATTCCTCGTCTTTCTGTCTGTCTGTCTCCTGTCTGTCTGTCTATTCCTCGTCTCCTCTCCTCGTCTCCTAGTCTCCTCTACTCCTCTACTAGTCTCCTAGTCTCCTCTCCTCGTCTCCTCTTCTCGTCTCCTAGTCTCCTCTACTCGTCTCCTAGTCTCCTAGTCTCCTCTACTCCTCTACTATTCTCCTAGTCTCCTCGTCTCCTCTCCTTGTCTCCTAGTCTCCTCTCCTCGTCTCCTCTACTCGTTTCCTAGTCTCCTCGTCTCCTCTCCTAGTCTCCTAGTCTCCTCTCCTCGTCTCCTCTACTCGTCTCCTAGTCTCCTAGTCTCCTCTACTCCTCTACTAGTCTCCTAGTCTCCTCTCCTCGTCTCCTCTACTCGTCTCCTAGTCTCCTAGTCTCCTCTACTCCTCTACTAGTCTCCTAGTCTCCTCTCCTCGTCTCCTCTACTCGTCTCCTAGTCTCCTCTCCTCGTCTCCTCTACTCTCACACTCTCTCACACACTCTCTCTTATCTCTTACACACACACATACACTCGCTCTCTCTGTCACACACACTCTCTCTTATCTCTTACTCAAACACACATTCCCTCTCTCTGTCTTAAACACACACACTCTCTCTTATCTCTTTCTGCTGTTCCATGCTCCCTGTTTCCTGTTCTGTGTCCACTCTGACACATAGCCCCCACCTTGTGTGCTTCTCCTCTGCTCTCTCTCTGTCACTGAACATACAGTATCCTTAATCTTGCACTAATTCTAACACATGCACTTTCTAATTCTACACTTTTCTAATTCTCACTTTCAGTCATAGTTTCAGTTCCATTCTTAGTCTGCTGTTTACCTAACACGAAAGGATATACACTTATCTTTCAAAGTGGATTCCCTTCGTATTGTCAAACTCCACAGTCTAATTTCCATTAGTCTACTGTTTACATATAAAAAGATATACATCTGTCTTTTAAAGTGGATTCTTTTTGCATGTTAAACAACTCCTATTTTGTACAATTTAGGATAGATAGACTATTCATTTCGATTGCAATCTTTCTTTTTCTATTATAATTCACTTTCATTCATAGTTTCTATTATATTTACCGGTCTTTGTTGCTTATGTCTTGGTCTGGATCTCGTCAGCCGTCCTTTTGGAGGAGAAAGGTTCGACATCTAACGTCACCGGCCTGGAGCGAATTTGACGTTCCAGGACTTTCTCCGGGTTCGCTCGATCCCGGGCTGTTGCAACAGACTTCGGTGTGTCGAATCTTCTTCCCCCATCAGACGACCTTGAGATCCGGCTCGAAGGACCAAATGTCGGGTAGCAGAGGATGGTTCTAGGCTTAAATGCTATATTCTGTTCAGCTTGTTTGTAAAGCAAGCCATGCTAACCCGTCGCTAGTTCAAACAGACCGTAGTAGACTTTAAACAACAAAGAGACACGGAATCAATCATGATTATTATTTACTTGCAAGGAGGACGAATATGAGGCCTCTCCTGAGAGAGAGACGCTATATTGGTACTAATCTCTTCTCCTGTAAGCCAGTTTATTTATTCTCTCAGAATGGAAAAGGGGAGACAGTTTGTGATCCTATCAGAGTCCTAGAAAAGTGGGGTGTTTGTTCAGAACGAATCATTAGCAGAAAGTGTCATGGAAATCTGATAAGCAGGGGAGAGAAGGGGCCAAGGTTCACACAATCATTAACAGAGCCCAGAGACAGGCTGTACAGAAGTTTACACAGTGATACAAGGTTCATATACAGAATTATATAAAGTATCCTGTTTTAACCTTATTTAACATTTATGAAAACCTTATTCAGCCCTATCAGGCCGCAGCCCCGTCAATGTGGAAGACGCTTTAGCACAACAATTCATAGTAGTGCCTAACCTCTGTTAGGTTTTTGGTAATCCGTATGTTTGTGAAATTAACTCTCCACTATATGTGCCTCTTCCTTTGTTTACTCTACACAGCTCCACCTCACAGCCCAGCTACCATGTCTGAACACAAGTCCACAGAGTCCCTGGGTTCTGGCTGTGGTTCTCCAGCCCAGACAACCACAGAGCGGGGTCCAGAGATGGTGGCAGTAAAGCTGGAGGACTGCAGTCAAACACTGGAACTCAATGTGGTAGTGAAAGAGGGGGAGGAGGAAGTGATGGTGACAGAAGAGGAAGGAGGAGAAGAAGTGGTGGAGAAAGACATGATGGTGAAAGAGGAGGAAAGAGTAGAGGATGTGGAGGAGATAGATGGCGAGTTGGATGGTAAGTTAATGTTATTAAGTTGTCTAATGTTAGGATGAGTGGAAAGTGATATTTAGATAGTTCTCTCCATTTCCTTCCTTTCCTTTACATTTCATATGGTCTGGTTTTTATTGAGAAATATTGGTGTGAATCACTGTTGATAAATGTGTGTGAACGAGTGCGCACATTTTGGTTCTGTTACCGGACCAACCAACCAAAAACCACAAACCTGAACAAACTATCATATAGACCACCGCCAGGTCACGCCACTCAAGGGAGCTCAGATGGAGCTGGCCAGGCAGTGATAGTGTTAGGGTCAGAATGACCCAGACAGTGATAGGGTCAGGGTTAGATGGAGCTGGCCCAGGCAGTTATAGGGTTAGGATTAGGGCTGCACGATTAATCGATTTTAAATCGAAATCGCGATTTGAAATGACGCGATTAGCTAATCGCAAAGCCTGCGATTTGCCTGCGTTTTTTTTTTTTTGCCATTTAGCAGACGCTTTTTTAATCCAAAGCGATTTACAATTACGAATTACAGGGACATTCCCCCTGGAGTAACTGAGGGCTAAGTGCCTTACTCAAGGGCACACTAGTAGTGGTGTGGTTTCAGGCGGGATTTGAACTCACAACCTTCCGATCACAAGTCCAACTCACTATGTGTTTCTCAACCCTCTCCTCGGGGCGCCCCAGCCGCTCCACATATTTGATCTGTTCCACCACCAGCACACCTGATTCAACTAATCAAGTCCAAATCATAATTGCTTTGGACTTGATTAGTTGAATCAGGTGTGCTGGTGGTGGAACAGATCAAATATGTGGAGCGGCTGGGGCGCCCCGAGGAGAGGGTTGAGAAACACCACTACCCGTATGGGATACGTCATACAGCGCGTCGGATTCAACGTCAATGAACGTCAACGTCAATGAACGTAAAAAAAAAAGACACTTGTTGAGAGAAACAAAATGGTGTTGCTGTTTAAAAAACCCATAAATAAATATGTTGTCCCAATTCATATCTTTTAAGTTCTCATCCTTGCATTAGAATTAGAGCAGTTAATAGTTTGATGGTATCATGTGGTAATGCTCTCTGAAAATAGGTGATAGATAGATTCATCCAATCACCTGCCAAGTATTTTTTGAAAGTACCTGCCCTTTTCCAAACAGCTTCCAATTAAGCTTTCCTAGAATGTGTGAAACAAACCACCTGAGTCAGGTTAGTAATGCTCCATCACATGTTTTAATCTGAAACTTGATTTTAAAGCAACCCAACTTTAAAGCAACCCAATGTAAGTTTAGTTCTTTCACTCGTAGCTCGGGCTGTGGGGGTGCTAGAGGAGGGAGCCTCTAAGTCCCCTGAAGACGTACAAACAAACTGCACGTTGATACGACCTTCCTTGCCGGAGATATGGCCACACTTTACAAAAATTCCCTTTTTTTTTTTTTTTTTTTTTTTTGCTATTTTAAAAAAAAATAATCGCAAATTAATCGCAATCGCGATATCTGTCCAAATAATCGCAATTCGATTTTTTCCCCAAATCGTGCAGCCCTAGTTAGGATCAGACTGAACCAGGCAGTGATAGCGTTAGGGTCAGACTGACCCAGGCAGTAATAGGGTTAGGGTCAGATGGAGCTGACCCAGGCAGTGATAGGGTTAGGGTCAGATGGAGCTGACACAGGCAGTGATAGAGTTATGGTCAGACTGACCCAGGCAGTGATAGGGTTAGGGTCAGACTGACCCAGGCAGTGATAGGGTTAGTTTCAGATGGAGCTGGCCCAGGCACTGATCGTAAGGTGTATGTACCCGTTTGGTAAGCTAACCCCATACTTTTATTTATCATTCTTCTTAGAAAACCAGACCACCTTTTCTGTTCTTCTGTTCAGTCAATGTGGAAGACGCTTTACTACAGCATCTCATAGGGGTGTAACGGATCACGGAAATTCCGTGATCCGTTCGGATCGCCCTCCACGGTTCGGAACGCATGTGTACCGCGGATCAATTGCAAAATGTTAACAAGTAATAATATTACTTAATATCTTACTTAATATCTCTTGTAAATCACAATGTAGAGTTGCCATGAAAAGATAGACGCGACAGTTGCGGGCTTTGTTTCACTCTAAAGCGCAATGATAGGTTGATAATGCGAAAGAAAAAGAATCTGTTGTTTGCTCGCTACACGTGAAGCTGGGAATCCACAACAACAATGGAATGGAATGGAATCGACTTTATTTGTCATTGCTACAGTACAGGTACCAAACAACGAAATTTAGGAGGGGTGGCTCCCCTGGTGTTAGGAAAGGAAAAAAAAAACATTTTAGAAAAAGCATAAAAGCATAAAATCACAAGAAGGTAAGGAGCTGGTTTACATCAATAAAGGCTATGTCCACAATCCACTGTACTATACTGCACAGATAGTCAACTAGGGTTGTCATATTGCACAAAAGTATTTTTTCACATTATTTTAAAGTGTCACAGTTTGCAGGCTTGAAAATGTACATGTTTGTGCCTCAGCACTAGCTGCCATACAATCCGTCCGGACTGTCCTGGGCCCAGAACTTAGGCCTTTTCTGTGTTCAGGGCCTTGACGGCCCTGTGGTAGAAGCAGTCCTTCAGTCTGTTTGTCTTTGCGGCCGGGGTCCTGTACCTCCTGTTCGAGGGCAGCTTGACAAAGTGTACGTGCCCAGGGTGGGTCGGGTCCCTGGAGATCTTGGAGGCCCTCCTGAGACAGCGTGTGTTGTACAGCTCCTCCAGAGAGGGTAGGGGGGCGCCAGTGATCTTCTGTGCTGTTCTCACGACTCTCTGTAGCGCGGCTGCGTTAACAAGGCTGCGTTCGTAAATCCGCTCTGGAATCTGATCAGCGTTCAAGGAACGCCTCTTGTCCAATCAAATTACTTGGTCCCTTTATGACGTCGGACCCAGTGTGCGCTCCGGCGCTCTCAAAGCAAATTTACGAACGCGGCCCAAGTGTATCATGTTACGTTGTTCGGCGGAGAAGAACTCAATGCCTCCCTCGTCATTTAAATCCCATGTATGGGAGCACTTTGGCTTCTCTGTCAACTATGACGGGAGGCACGAAAAAGGTAGCTCGACAACTTCTGATAATGTAGGCATTTTTTTCATACCATGTTCAAAATAAGGGTTCACTTTATTATTTAGTTAAAAGTGGCATAAAACATGTTTATTCATCTGCTTTAAAGAGCCCAGTGATTCACTGCTGCAACCAGGCGCCTCCTCCCTCTCTCCTATCATTTAAATTGAGTGTATTTCAGTATAATTATGTAATGTTTGAGTGTAGAATATGTTATATATATATTATATATATATGTATATATATGTATGTGTATATATATATATATTACCAGTTTTGACATCTTGAATGTTGTTGGTTTTTGTCACATAGTAAAAGTGGTGTTTTTACAGAATTCAAGGAAAAAGCAGTTTTTATCAAAACAAAAATGTTTTGTGTTGATCCGAAAAATGATCCGATCCGTGACTCAAAAACCGTGACACGATCCGATCCGTGAGTTAGGTGATCCGTTACACCCCTAGCATCTCATAGTAGTGCATATCTTCTGTTAGGTTTCTGGTCATTTGTATGTTTGTGAAATTAACTCTCCACTATGTGTGCCTCTTCCTTTGTTTACTACACAGATCCACCTCACAGCCCAGCTACCATGTCTGAACACAAGTCCACAGACTCCCTGGGTTCGGACTGTGGTTCTCCAGCCCAGACAAGCACACAGCGGGGTCCAGAGATGGTGGCAGTGAACCTGGAGGACTGCAGTCAAACACTGGAACATAATGTGGTAGTGGAAGAGGAGGAGGGAGAAGTGATGGTGAAAGAAGAGGAGGAAGGAGGAGAAGTGGTGCAGAAAGATGTGATAGGAGAGGAAATAGAGGACACACATTTGGGTGGTAAGTTCATGTGATGAATTTGCTAATGTTAAAATGGTATTCATTGGACAACTCCTAGTCAGTGCTCTATGGTGTTAATTGTGTACTACTGTAACAGTCAATACTTAGTTTGACAGTGCCTCTTTAGTCTCTTCTATTGTGGCATTGAAGTCTCTCTTGAACTCTGTGTTCAGTCATTATATTCTACAGACCCCAGAGATGTTGTCACTTCTGCCCCGATACTGTTTTTTGCCACCGATACCGATCACAGATAATCTATGAGAAATATCGGCCGATATACTGCCGATACCTATCAAATAATAGCCTAATACTAATAGGATAATAAAAAAAAGAACATTTGTGTGGATGAGACAATTGACATTTAGAGCATCCGATAAAGCGAGGCCTAGGCCTAAATGTTTTAAAAGTCTTTTAAAAAATCTCCACAAACCTTTTGCTAGGCTGGCCGAGTTGTGTCTGTACACTTTCTCTGCCTTTTTCTTCTCCTTCTCTGCGGTCAGCTTTTCAAACTCGCCATGCTCTGCTACAGTAAGGCCCGATCCCAATTCACCCCTATGACTCTGTTTCACCCCTCCTGCTCCGTTTCATGTTTTCATCGGGGGCTAGGGGGGGAGGGGGAGGGCTATCCACGGCTCAGTTTGGAGATTTTTTGGGACCACGTTAGATTTCTGAGCCATAACCCTACCTCCCAGGATGCATTGCGAATCATCTACAGAAATCTGATTCCGCTCTAGGCAATGCGGAAGACAACCACACATGTCATTACTTTTTACTCTGTGATTACTTGGTAATAAAGATTTGAAAAATTATGAAAATTATCTCATTATCTTAGTTTAATGTCATTTAATGCATTGTAGACCTTTTTTTATAACAAGCATAACCAAAAATATATAACTAAAAATAACCAATATATGCCGATGTGCTGTGCCTATGCTTAACATAGAAATACACCGTTCCAAAGTCCAGCGTGCTTCAGCCAAGTTTAAGATCTGAGGGTTTTGGTGCTCAGCAGTAGAGGACAATAATAGCTAAACTATAACCTGGGCACTTCCATTAGACTACCAAAAGCAAGACAATGGAGCACTCATATCTGTGCGTTTGTCACCCTGTTCCTCTGCAACAAACGCAGAGATTGTATGAGCGCCCCGGCGCGCCCCTGTCCAATAGAAGCGCCAGGCACAGCCTCCCCATAGAAATACACCATGTCATCGGAGCGCGATTCACATTTCTCAGATGTACAATCCTGTTTAAAAAAAATAATAATAATAATCTTACATGTGTCGTTTGACAGCGGGTGATGGATTTGATGTAAAGTTATCTATCAAACATTAGGCTGATTTGTGAATGATAGTCACGCGTTAGGACCTATTTCATGTCGCATTTCTCCTCTTTGATGGCATATGACGCTATAACTATGGCACTTATTAAACCAAAACACGCAATCTAATCCAAGCAGTTGTTATTATGTAATATTATTGATGGGTTATATCATGTTCTGACTAACAGCGGCTGTTTCTCCAGCGTTCCTGTCACATCGAATTTCGGAACGCCATGAAAATAAATCTGCCCTCCGTGTCTAATGTTATCTATCTAACGTTACATGTTTTAAGGCTGATCTGTGCATGATACTGGTGCATTTTGACATACTTCATGTTGCATTCCCCCCTTTGATGGCAGATGATGCCTGAAATTTACCTTAAGTTCACAGTGTTTCCTCCAGGAATTTTTACATTGGTGGCGGACAGCCCTCGCAGCGCGTGCAATATTTTTTCGCGTGCACGCGCATGAAACGCGCGCGCACGCGTTTTTTTTCTTCAAAACAACGACCTCATTTCAGCCAAAACTAGAGGATGGCCAAAAAAATTATAATGAATATACAGAATATAAACTTGTGACTGACAGTCACATACACACACACAAAGATCATCAGCTATAATATAATACGAAGTAGGCCTACATGAGCACAAAAGCGGCTAACGTTACTGATTAACTGTTTACTGTAGTGCAGAGAGATGGTAGTCGTAGGCGGTGTATCAAATGACAAAGCTAAACGTTTAATGAAGGACATGAACGATTGTCAACAACACACTCAAGCAGTAAATAGAACAGTCTAAACAACTTGGGTACTACGCACTCAACTGCGGACGGAACAATACTCTCAACCTATAGTTCCGTGCGTGAATTATGTCAACCCACCACATTACAGAAGTAAAATCACAGTCAGATGGAGCATTCGGTAAACAGCTGAGTATCAGCTGAGTTAAAAAACAAACTCTTACCTTTGATAGGGATGCTCCGATTTATCGGCCACCGATTTCACTCCAAATGACTCGATCGGCGATCGGCAAAAATGGCCGATCGCAAAAACCGTTTTTTTTTTTTTTTTTTTTCCCCCCCCCTGGGGAAGACAGATAACTGAACAGAAAACATAGGAGGACGTAACAGTATGTAAACCATGAAGGCCACGTTTATGATGTCTTTTATACAGCCATATCGACTGACTTGGGCTTCAGGCCCTAACTGGGTGATAGGCCAGACTTTTACTATGCCATAAAAATGGGTCTGCGTTTGCTTGGTGCCTAATGGATCAACACTTTTGTCTAAAAAGCAAAAAATATGTAGGCTTTCCAGTCAGTAGGCCTACAGTTATGTATTTTTAAAAAAATCGGTATCGGTATCGGTATCGGTTGAGCTTGAGGAAAAAAATCGGTGATCGGTATCGGCCCCAAAAATCCAGATCGGAGCATCCCTAACCTTTGATGACACCCACATCAGCCCTGTTTTCCCGTACTTCTCCCGTGTGTCTCTGAAGGTCCAAATGTTCCCTGAATTTTAGCTGCATGTTTTTCCAGCATGTAATTACGTTGTCAATAAAAAAATCGTCTCCCCTTCTTTTCCCCTTGACAATCCTGTGTCGTTGCTAAAGTGACGGCACATAAGAATAGTTTTTTGACTTGCTAATGTCTGCTGATACACCAACACAGCTAGCCGATGCTGATGGCTCTCCCGCTGTAGTTGTAGTTGTAGCTGGTGGTGGTGGTACCCCGCCAAAAACGCTGTTAGCTGATCCACCACCTAGCTTCTTTGGTCCTGCCAGCCATGCAGTTTCGGGTCGCTCATAGCCACTGCTAGCTTCAGCAATGTTTGAAGTGTCTGGGACATCTTTTTTCTTGAAAAATCCATCCATCTGTCGCTGTTTTCGTTTAATTTTTCGAAGAAGCTCTCTGGACTGCAGCTGCTCCCGCGTTAGCATTAGCATCCATTTTTTCTTCTCCCTTCTCACCGTCACGAGCTCAAATGACACTTGTCGGCCGATCTAACTCTTAACACTCACTTACAGGACTTCTGACACCATGTCGTGTTATTCTATTAAACATACACGTGAGTCCTTCTGTATTTCAATGTAAGTGTCTTTATTTTAACTCGCTCTGTAAGCTCTACAATACCGGTCTCTTGTTGTCTCGTCGTAACCTGCCCACCTGACCTGGGGGGTATTCCATCAACGTCGCTAAAGGAAAATCCTGGCTTATTTTTGATAACTCTCACGAGACCTATCAGAATATGCCTGGATATTTTTAAGAACTCTCGCGAGATTTATCAGACTAAACCTGGATTTTCTCTTTAGCGATGTTGATGGAATACCCCCCTGATGTCACTACGGTGGCCTGTACACAATAACAATAATACCACAGTTCACATTTAGACCAATCAGGAGCCCTTGTGTCACGTCGTCAACTGAATGTCATTAATCTGATTTTGGATCAGCGGTTAGAGAGAGATGGGCGTGGATTTAGGTGCACTTTTAGTCAACATCCATTATAGCGCTGATCTAGGATCAGATATATTTTAATCAGCTAAAATGTTCAGATATTTTATTTTATTTTATTTTTTGAGAATTTTTTTTTTTTTTGGTGTGGACTGAATCAATTCGCGGCCCGCCACCAATAAATTCATGTAGAGGAAACACTGGTTCAGCCGCGAAGTTCTTGCATGGTTTTCCTATCTCAGTGCATACTGGCAGGGTAGGAGCACAGGATGATAGCCTACAGATCACCTATTCTGCCATGGTCTGATAATGAAGCATTGTTCTTTTTTGTTTGATGACTTTGATCCGTTAATAGTGTAAAACCGAGCGTCAATGCTTTTCTATGACACTACTGATGACGTATCAGGGTCTTGAAGGGTTGTCCCATTTCATAGGGAAAGATTTCAACCACTATGGCTTGTGGCTCTGTTCAGAGGCCTTGGCTCCAAAGCAAGTGGCACTCCAACACAGATAACATTTGCGTATCTGCAACTTCTGCACATGCTTCTGGTTAGGGGTGTAACGGATCGCCCCCCACGGTTCGGCACGCATGTGTACCGCGGATCAATTGCAAAATGTAACCAAGTAATAATATTACTTAATATTAGTTAATATCCCTTGTAAATCACAATGTAGAGTTGCCATGAAAAGATAGACGCGACAGTTGCGTGCTTTCTTTTACTCTAAAGCGCAATGATAGGTTGATAATGGGGGAAAAAATCCAGAACAACAAGGCTGCGTTCGTAAATTCGCTCTGGAATCTGATCAGCATTCATGGAACGCCTCTTGTCCAATCAAATTACTTGGTCCCTTTATGACGGCGGACCCAGTGTGCTCTCCGGCGCTCTCAGAGCAAATTTACGAACGCAGCCCAAGTGTTTCATGGCGAGTGCTGCTAATGTTGGCGACAGAGAAGAACTCGAAATGCCTCCCTCGTCATTTAAATCCCATGTATGGGAACACTTTGGCTTCTCTGTCAATTATAACAATGACGGACAGTGTCATTGGAAGTGTGGTTGATAAAAAAGTTACGGTGTTTAAGCGTTGTGCAACGAGAAAGTCGTACGAGCATGGCCACACATTTGACGGGAGTGTTGACGGGAGGCACGAAAAAGGCAGCTTGATAACTTCTGATAATGTAGCCAATTTTTTCATACCATGTTTAAAGTAAGGTTTCACTTTATTATATAGTTAAAAGTGGCAGAAAATATGTTTATTTGTCTGCTTTAAAGAGCCCAGTGATTCACTGCTGCAACCAGGTGCCTCCTCCCTCTCTCCTACTGCATCATTAAGTTGAATGAATGAATTAATTAATTAATGAATGGTCTTTATTGTCATTGATATAGTACAGGTACCATACAACGAAATTTGTGAGGGGGGGCTCCCCTGGTGCTAGGAAAAAAATACTAAAAACAAGAAGGGAAAAGAGCTGGTTTACATAAATAAAGGCTATATACACTATCCACTATACTATACTATACAAATAAAACACTGTGCTGTACTCTATGCTATGCTATAAATATCCTAACATTTCCTATCTCTGAACCTTATGTGCACGAGGGTTGTCATATTGCACATAGTATTATTGCACATTCACACATTGAATGTGTGTTTCTGTTTAATATGTAGCCTAATGTTTGAGTGTAGAATATGTTATGTATGTATATATACATGTATGTATATACACACACATATATATATACCGTATTTTCCGGACTATAAGTCGCGGTTTTTTTCATACTTTGGCTGGTCCTGCGACTTATAGTCAGGTGCGACTTATATATCAATAATTCATAATCTCTGACTGACATGAACTGACATACGGTAATCTCTGACTGACATGAACCAAGGAGTAACTTCCGCTAGCGCCTCATACACGATAGAATAGCCATTATACTTGACAATGTGGACATTAAACACGACAATGTGGACATTAAACATGATGTTATGGACCTTATACACAATGTTATGGACGTTATAAACGATATTAAAGTCATTTATTCCTTCCAGAGACTGTTCTATGTTGCTAAGTTACCCCCGCGAGGCTATTTTGCTACTTCCGCTAGCGCCACATACGCGATAGAATAGCCATTATACTCGACAATGTGGACATTAAACACGACAATGTGGACATTAAACATGATATTATGGACCTTATACACGATATTATGAACGTTATACACGATATTAAAGTCATTTATTACCTTTCAGAGGCTGTTCAATGTTGCATTGTTTGTAGGCCGCCCTTCATCCTAACTACTTCCGTTTTTCACCAAGCTATCTTTGTCATGGCCTTATACACGATAAATAGTCGTTACACTCGACAATGTGGACATTAAGCACTATATTATGAACGTTATACACGCTATTATGAACGTTATACACGATATTAAAGTCATTTATTACCTTTCAGAGGCTGTTCCATCCTGTTTGCGTGCTCCCGCGACGCCATTTTGCTAACCTTCGTTAGCAACGCGCTAGCTAGCCCTGGCTTTACACTCGATAATTTAAGTATTTCTAACCTTTCAGAAGAAGTTTTAACGTGAATTATGTCCTTCCTGGGCTTACAAATCCTCTCATGTCTCTTCACAGTGCCAGACTAGAGTCAAGCTCAACAGGGTCTTCTTTCCCCGCTGATTCCGCCAAGCCCGTTCCCTTGAACCATGCGACTTATAGTCCAGTGCGACTTATGTGGTTTTTTCCTCTTCATGACCCATTTTTGGCCTGCTGCGACTTATACTCGGGTGCGACTTATAGTCCGGAAAATACGGTGTATATATATATATACCAGTTTTGACATCTTGAATGTTGTTGGGTTTTACACAGTAAAAGTGGTGTTTTTACAGAATTCGAGGAAAAAGCTTTTTATTTGTATTTGTATGTTTTGTGTTGATCCGAAAAATGATCCGATCCGTGACTCAAAAACCGTGACACGATACGATCCGTGACTTAGGTGATCCGTTACACCCCTACTTCTGGTGCATACTGGGAACTGGAGTCCTAAGGTTATAAACACATATCACCAGACACACTGCTGACATATTTTAGTTTAACAAGCATGAGAGAGTGGCTCGTTTAGGTTAATGAGCATGTGACAATGAATTGGCTCAAGTTGTTTGCGTCATTGATAGGGCTGTCCCTAACGACTATTTTTCTAACGATTAATCTAGCGATTATTTTTTCGGTTAGTCGATTACTCTAGCGACTAATTTAACAATTAGTCTAACAATATATTTTTTTACTGTTCGATTAATGTATCACTTAATTTTCCTCAAAATAATGGCTGTATTGTCTCTCTCTGTTTAACAGTGTCTATATAAAGCACTCTGGGTAATAGCTGCTGCTCTTATAAAACAAAGCAGCGTATGACATGCACATTACTCAGACGGCCACCCCTTTAAATGATCAGCTGATGTATGGGGGCTGTCTGTGGGCCCGCAATTAAACACAGACACCTTTAATTCGGCGAACTGCTACTACTACTACTGTAACTGCCTCTGTCAAACAGCCCCAGACACAGGGCAGACTCACTGCTATGTTTAGCCAACTTGAATGCCAACATGGCCATCAGGGTTTTTCCTGGCTCAAAATGAGGCGGAGGTGGTACCAGTGGTGTTTGACATCGGGGGGGACCCATGAAGCAGGGCTGTCTGGGGGTCCTTAAACATCAAACACTTAATTTCTTGCTTTCTGGTGAATTAATATGCACCAATTTGTGCCCTTTCTGCATCAATTTATGGTGGAATTATTTATGTAAAGGAAAACACAATATTCAGGCACCAGATGACCATTCAAAATATAATGTAATATAATGCAATATAAGGCCCTTAGGCATTCTGTACTTTCAAATATGTATTCTCCTTGAGCAGTCAACATACTATCAGCTATTTTGCTAGCAGAAACGAAAGCTAACTTATTTGCGAAACAGCGCCCCCGCCACCATGTCGGCGCAGTGCAGCAATTGCAGTTAGAAATGACAGAAATCCACCGAGTGCAACGCTTGTAGAAAATACGACCGTCAGTTTGTCGAGAGCTGGAGGCGGCTAGAAATATGACGGAGGCGGCCGCCTCATAATTCTCTATGCAGGAAAAACCCTGGCCATTTAGAAGTCTGTCCATCACCACAACACATAGCTAGCTAGTAGCTACATGGCTAGCTAACGTTACTCTCGCTGCTATGTTATGATTAGCTAAATTGATGCTAACGTAGCATGCGAGCTACGAGCTAGATAACGTAGGTGCGAGCACCACAATGACAATAGGCTACCGTAGCTAGCCAGCTACATAGCTAACGTTACTAACACCAGAAGACAAGACATACAAACTGTATAGAAGATTGATACATTGAAAAAGGCATGAATATTTTCTGTTTTTCTCCCTCCCCTCCACCCACCCCTCCCTCTCAAACATGTCTGCATGCATATATACATATAGATTTGCCCATCTACACACACACAAATATAAACAAGTTTACGACTAGCAGATCTTCTAGTAGGCACCCACTTCTTTACATATTTCATAGGGTTCCAACACTCAAGAGGAGGTCCAACTAGTTAAATAAAGATAAGAGCTGAGGTGTTTTCAATTCTCAGTTGTGTGCGCAAAGGTGTGACAACATTATTCATTTCTGAAAAACCTCTTTCCCAATCTGCACTACTCACAGGAATGGTATCAATTGCATGTCTGAGTTTAAGAAGGGCTTTCTGCATGGTGATCTGTGTATGGTCTATTATGTTTGGCAATATAATATGCTATATTGAAGACATTCTTAGTGGAGGCTAGACACTCCTCTTGTGTTTTCAGAAAGTTTGACTCCAAAGTGTTTTCACCCTGTTTTTTGTTTTGTTTGTTTTTCTACTATTTCTTCTGCTAGCTTGTGGCTCTGTGAGACACTGTGTTCTTGTATCTTCTTTCTCAAAGATGTCATTTGTTTCTCCCTGGTTCTGCCATATTGGCCAATGGAGTCCACCTGGAGTCCTTATCAAACTCTACCTAGCTACAGTATGACAGATTCAGTTAATCCATTAATCAGATACCCAAAGCTAAATATATAAGCTGCAATAAATTATTTTAGAAACACTCCAGAGATGTGGTGTTACTTCTGGCACTGCTGAGTCTATGGAAGCAGCACTTGTTCTCATGTTGTTTCTAATCCTGTATATGTTCCTATTCTTACAGGAGAGAGCTCCAACCCAGACTCAGACATGGAGCCCAGCTCCACCGCATCAGGAAGCCATAAACAACACAGACGGAGGAGGAGGAGCTCAAGACAGAAGAATCACCACTGTTTAGATTGCAGTGAGAGTTTCATTTGTCCAACTCACCTTAAATCACAACCACAGACTCAAGGAGGACAGAAGACTCACTCTTGTCTTCAGTGTGTCTTCAGTGTGGAAAGAGATTTGAGCCAACTAAAGAGACACCAGAGAATACACACAGGAGAGAAGCCATTCTGCTGCTCCCAGTGTGGGAAGAGTTTCAGTGTGGCAGGTGACCTAAAGACACACCAGAGAATACACACAGGAGAGAAGCCATTCTGCTGCTCCCAGTGTGGGAAGGGTTTCAGTCAGGCAGGACACCTAAAGAGACACCAGATAACACACACAGGAGAGAAGCCATTCTGCTGCTCCCAGTGTGGGAAGAGTTTCAGTCTGGCAGGACACCTAAAGACACACCAGAGAATACACACAGGAGAGAAGCCATTCTGCTGCTCCCAGTGTGGGAAGGGTTTCAGTGATGCAGGAAACCTAAAGAGACACCAGAGAACACACACAGGAGAGAAGCCATTCTGCTGCTCCCAGTGTGGGAAGGGTTTCAGTCACGCAGGAGACCTAAAGAGACACCAGAGAATACACACAGGAGAGAAGCCATTCTACTGCTCCCAGTGTGGGAAGAGTTTCAGTCAGGCAGACGCTCTAAAGAGGCATCAGAGAATACACACAGGAGAGAAGCCATTCTGTCCTGTGTGGACACATTGACATTGTTTAATGATGGGGGGGGGGTTTAAATGTGATTTTCTTATTTTTGATGTTATGAAAGTTTAAAGGTTGAAGAGCCTCAATGTAACAAACTACAGTTTTAAGATCACTTTCTTATACTTATAGTTTGTTGTCTCAGTGTTATGTTTGTATTTCTGTTCAGTTCAGTTGTGTACGTGTTTTTGTAGTCCACTAAATCTAGGACTACAATTCCCCAGATGTCTAGCCATTAGGTGAAATATTTGACACGTGTGTTGTGCATTGGCTAATAAAGTGATGCTGTTTGAACCCTTTATACTCCTGCATTCACTTGTCACTGCTTTATGCCTGAAGAAGGTCTATGACCGAAAGCTTGCAATAAAATAATGATTTTTGCACAGATTTCAGTGTGCGGATGCTGCTTTATTCACTCTAAAACAATTCATAATCAAAGAGTGTAAAAGCTGTACAGTAATAATAATAATAACTTTTATTTGTATAGCGCTTTTCCTGCAAGCGTTGCAGCTCAAAGTGCTCCAATCGTTATATAATCATAATATAATTATGCTGTGTGTAGTTGACTAGCGAGTGTGTCACATTGATTTTCAACGAAGTTGAAATGTATTTAAATTTTCTAAATAAAGTTCCCAACATTGGACAACAGCTTCCACCCCATAGATGTAAATGTGTGTTTGTGTCGATAGACCAATGAGAAGTGAGAACATCTTGTCCTCCTTGTTGTTGTATTATTAGTATAAGTGTTACGGCTGTGTTGTGTTGTGTGCAGCCCTAGTGTGTTTGTGTGTTGTTTCTCCCAGGTGATTGTCCTTCCTCCTGCCTGCTGCCATGGCGACAGCTTGATTGACAGGTGTGCTGACTCACTCACCTAAGGGTGGAGGGAGGATGAAAGGCTGGGAGAGACGTGGTGCCAGTGGGCCAGACGACAACTCCCCAGTTGTTTCTGTGTTGGTTTTGTGTGATACAGCTGTAGTATGGTGTCTTAGTTTTGTAGGTTGTGTTTGTTAGTCTTATGTTTGTAGCAATTTAGCCTTAGTTGCATTTGATCTGTTAGTTAGGGTTAGAGGGTTACCACTTGGTCAGTTAATTAAATTACTTAATCATTCATTTATACATTAGATTCATTTCGCTCTTCTTTGATAGAGTAGTTTTCAGTTCATGTGTTTCTAGGAAACCTGTTTGTGTTACTATTTTACAATAAATCTTGTTTTATTTATATTCTCCCATCTCCTCTAGTTCTTTATCTTATTGTTACATCCCATATCCGTAGATCTTATATGGGGTCGTAACAATAAGGCTGATCTGTTCATCACATCATGTGTACCCTAACGGTACCCTTAGGGGTCAATTCTTGTGAGCCTAGCCCACTCACGTGTGTCTTTATTAGTGGTTAATTAGTAGAATGTACATGACAAGACACAGCTGTGTGTCACCCCTCATGGCTGAAACTCACTTGATCCATATTCTACAAGTGTTGCTGAGTACAGTGGTAGTGATCATGTTTATAGCCTTGGAAATATGTTTGTGTGTACAGTCCATTATGGGTTCCCTATGTAATCTAGAGGTGGCACTTTTAACTGTTGGGACGCAGGAAAGGACCAAGAATACTTTGTATCACACCCCTCAAGGTTGAAACTCACTTGATTCATATCCACTTGATTCATATTGACTTGATTCATATCCACTTGATTCATATTGACTTGATTCATATTGACTTGATTCATATTGACTTGATTCTTATCCACTTGATTCATATTGACTTTATTCATATCCACTTGATTCATATTCACTTGATTATTATTACTCAGTACTCAGAAACACCTCTAGAATGAGTCAAGTGATTTTCAAACTTGAGGGGTGTCATACGAAGTATTCTAACACATATTCTAACATGATTACTACAAACATGTTTAGGCTTGGAAGATTATTTGTTTACAATCCATTATATGTCCCCTATGCAGTGCAGCAGTCTTTCATCATGGTCATTAGGATATTAGGATTCTTAATAGGACTGGTTGTTAAAATCCCTAAATATTCAGCACAACAATTGAGTGGAGTTGGAGATGTCCTCTTGGGTGGAGTGGAATTTGGCAATGATCACGTGGTGCCACCAGTACGACACATCTTCAGTTGTGGTCCCCGACCTCATTGGGTGTTTCGGCCAGTTATCACAAGACACCCTCTGCCGAGGTTGGCCCACCACAGGCTGATCAGGCCTGGGTGTGTGTCGCACGGTGGCACCACGTGGTCATTTGGGAGCCCATGTTGGGTCCCTACGTTTCAGCCACAGCCAGTGACTGCTCCGTTCTGCTGCAGTGGACAGTTCTCTGATTGCCTTCCGTTGGGCCTGTCCTCTGATCCCTACTGCCCTCAGGAGCCTAGTGGTGGAGCTGGCTACAAAGCCTCTGCAGCCCACCTCCACTGGCCACACCTTCACGTTCCAGCCCCGCCCCTCTGCTTCGACTGCTAAGTTGGCATACCGCAGCCTCTTCCGTTCGAATGCCTCATCGATGGCCTCCTCCCATGGGACCGTCAGTTCTACGATGAAGACACGCCGGCAGGACTTGGACCAGAGGACTAGGTCTGGGCGCAGGTTGGTCGCTGCAATTTCGGGCGGGAAGGTGAGCCTCTGGCTGAGGTCTACCCGCATTTCCCAATCCCGGGCTGCGTTCAGGGGGCCTGAGTCTGGAGGTGATGGCTTGGTCCTCTGTTTCTCCCCTTCCCGGATGAAGGTTGTTTTCCGTGGAAAGGTAGTCTGGGCATTTAGAGGCATGGCGTTGGTGGTTACCCTCTTGTGCTCAAGTTCGGCAGCCAAGCACTTTAGCACTTGGTTGTGGCGCCAGGTGTATCTTCCTTGAGTTAGACTGGTCTTGCAACCCACCAAGATGTGTTTGAGGGTTGCTGGGGCTGCACACTGGAGACAGGCTGGGTCCTCTCCGTACCAGAGATGTAGGTTGGTAGGAGAGGGCAGGACATCATATGTGGCTCTGATGATGAAACTTAGCCTATTAGACTCCATGCTCCACAGCTCGTTCCACGTGATTTTCCTCCTCTCCACGCTCTCCCACTTCATCCAGCGGCCTTGCTGGGCTTGGGAGACTGCCTTGGCGCACCTGGCTGCTTCCTCCTGGTGGCGCACCTCCTCAACCACCATCTTCCGCCGTTCGGTTGGAGTAGCCTTTTGCCATGTGGGTGTTGTTGTTTCCAAGCCAAGGCCCCCTCTGCCATGTTGGACATGCCCTACTATATCCCGGTGTCTGAGGGCGGTCTTTGCCACCGCAACTGCTGCAGATGGCTTCCATTTCCTCCCCGTTGCTAGGATTGGAGCAGCACCTCTGACGAATGGATCCCGGGATTCTGTGAGAGTCATTTCCAGCCTTGATTTGGCACATTTGTACTCCTCCACCAGGCTTGAGATTGGTAGGGAGAGGGCTCCGTTGCCATACAGGCCTATGCTGCTAAGGCCTCTCGGCAGTCCAAGCCACTTCCTCACTTGTGCATTCACCAGTCTCTCCAGCCGGTTGGCATGGGATAGTGTGACCTCGTAGATGGAAATTGGCCACATGAGACGGGGCAGCAGTCCAAACTGAAAGCACCACAGCTTCAGCTTCCCAGGGAGAGCAGTGTTGTTGATCTGCTTGAGGCCACTGATTGTATCCTGCTTGAGTTGTTCCACCTGCTTCGAGTCTTTGAGTTCTGCGCTATACCAGCGGCCAAGGCTATAATTGTAAAGTATTAGGCAACAAGAATGAATCAGAAATGCCGCAATTTGCTTCTATCCTTTATCCTATCTTTTGCTTCTATCCTTTACTGTATCTTTTATCCTTTTTTTTTCAGTATCTTTGCAGAAAGTAAGTTACGGTACATTTACTCCAAAGTACACTACATTTACTTGTGTAAAATTAAAAGTGAAAAATAAAGTGGAAGATGCAAAGTTCAAACAAAAAAGAAAAACTGAAATTCCAGGGCTACAATACAATAGCAATCACACCAAAAATGTCTCACTCCTGAGGGTTTTGGTCTGGTCTGCATCTGGTCACATCTAATGTCTTCCCAGGCAATGCATCTAGTCTATTTCATTTCATTGTATATATTTTGCTACTGTAATATTTTCTAGACATTTCAATATGATTACTGCAAATAGTGAAAATACCACCGCTCATCCGTTATCAGACTTTGCTGAGGTGCTGGAACTGAAGAGTATCAATAGAGTGCAAAATAACAGCATCTGCACACTCAAACACTGTGCAAAAAAACAGTTTATTGCGAGCTTTCTGTCATATATGACAGGAATATGATTACTGCAAAATTGCACCAAATAATTCCGTTTTGAACGTGTTCTTCACAGTTTTGAACACAGTGGTTTAACAATGAAAAAATGTGTTGCAAATACATAGTATTTTGCAAGTGGGAGAGTTTGAATGAGAGAAGTGTTATGGCATTTGGAGAACGTAGTCATTGAATGCATTCTGTATGAAAGCAATGCACAAATCACAGAGAAAGAGTCACAGTTTTGTTCACATGGGTTTCTGCTCTGCTGACTGTATGAAGAGTTGTGAAACTGTGGTTTCAGTATTGAACATGGTGACTTAGCGACCGTAAAAAACTGTAATACAAGTATGTGGTCATAGCTTAGCGAACTGGTGCTTTCTTCCATCAATTGTTCCTGCCCGTTTCTAAACCCAGCCACAGGTTCTCGTTAAACCATCTCTTCTGAAAACACAACATCCTGGATGACAGGGATTGAGATGCTATACTCTTTACATTTGGCTGGTTAGGGATGTCTCCAACCTCCTTTTGGATATGTCAAAAAGAAAGATAGTCCTTCGTCCAATGTGTCGCTGGGTTTATGAAAATCATGTTACATTTCATGTTTATTTAATGTGGATGCTGAAATTAACTCATGTAACTCATACAACTCACATTCTGTTGATGAGTACCTGTATCCATCCCTCGATGCTGTCAACTGCACAGGACTCAACAACTGGACTTGCCCCTCGGTATCATTCGGTGGTTGGATATTGGGTGGCCCTCCTGTCATAAATGCCAATGCTCGAAATTCAGATCCAAACAAAAACATCCTCCCTGATAATAATTATAACCCTCCGAAATGAACTTGCAGTGTTGGACACTCGCTGTAGTGTTTCTGCATGCGCCAGAAGAGGCAGAAAGGTGTCCACTCCCCTATAACTCCCCTGACCAGTAACTTTTTATATACAAACCAAGTGTTGACCCCAGACATTCCATTTTAGAAGATGCTTTTTGGGACCAAAACAGTGTAAATTAAATAGCATAAAATGTAATATTCTCTGACTGCTACCCATTAAACATTGTCATTCCAACCATTAGAAAGCTTTTAGCTTTTATGCTACATATTGCACCGTTAAGTCACTGTAAGTGTATTTTGATACAATAGGCATGTTATAGGCTTTTTGTCAGTCACTCATCCTTCAGCTAACTAGATCTGTTAGGTTTCAGGTTTTGTTTTAAAGTCTTTGAGCAGTCAGTATGCATGAGCAGACACACAAACACAAAGACAGGGTCAACTCTCACTGTGTGTGTGTGTGTGTGTGTGTGTGTGTGTGTGTGTGTGTGTGTGTGTGTGTGTGTGTGTGTGTGTGTGTGTGTGTGTGTGTGTGTGTGTGTGTGTGTGTGTGTGTGTGTGTGTGTGCGTGCGTGCGTGCGTGCGTGCGTGCGTGCGTGTGTGTGTCTGTGAGAAAGAGAGATATCAACTGACTGCATGAATAATGTATCTCCCTAATTATAGCAATATGCATATCATGGTTTCAGTAAACCTGCCTGTCGTGTGTGCATGCACCATCCTCACATCTGCTGCCTCTTCTCTCCACACAATAATCAGTATGACCTTAGTATGACCTTAGTCAAACAGTCCTGTCCTATCCACAGAAATACACTTGTCATTCATTTACATTTAAAGGGATAGTTCACTCTAAAATCAAATGTTTGTGATCAACCACGTCTTTACTCCAGTCGATACACCAAAACACTTTATTATCTCCTTATCCCATGTGAATGATGGAATGTTGAAGGTAATGGTCAGTGGTCCTCTGTGGCACAGTTGGTAGAGCATGGCGCTTCGGTTGTGGGTTCGTTTCCCGCTGGGACTGATATGTTCAATAACGGAGACTGAACTCAGAGCTTCAAGTCGGAGCTTGTACTCCATTTATTCAACATCGTGTTACCCAACTAACGTAAGTCGTCCTAACACATAACATAACACGGCACTGTAGTAAAGTCCAAACTGTCGTAAAACTACAGACGTAACAGGGACAATATATACTGAAATGTATGCAACAATGTAAGTCACTTTGGATAAAAGCGTCAGCTAAATGTTATTATTATATATTATATTATTTATATATTATATTGTAATGCATTTGACGTTTTACATTTTGATAATTGATTGTAAAATGTCAGAATGAAGACATGAATGGGAGTTCCCTTAAGTTTCCTGTTTTCAGATGTCTAGTGCTCGGATGGCAAGATGAGTCGCCAACTAACCAAAACCCATCACTGTAAACCCTGATGTCCATCCTCCTTACAGAGGAGGAGATGAGGTGTGGGTCGATAGATCCAAGTGGATCTCTTCCTGGACATAAATAATTTTCTGGCTAAGATCCTGTCCAGGATTTAATTCCTGAACCTTTATTAGGTTCCTGCATCTTTCTAAGATTTCACTAGGATCCTTTTTTAACATTTTACTAGGATGCTTTTTTAAAGATTTCAATAGGATCCTTTGCAAGATGTTACTGCAGTAGGCTCCTCAATCTGAACCAGATATTGGAGAGAAGATCTTACATAATGCTAGATGTCTACAATGGATACAAATGCTATTTGAGCCAAGAAACTTTTGAAGCATTTTGTCATGCATATCAGTCACAGCTGATCACCATTGTTGTGCGCTGTTTGTGGAGTTGCACAACACTTCTTAGTATAGAGGCTGCTGTATAGGAGTCAACTGAACGGAACTGTGGAAAACAGTTTCAAGTTTCAAGTTTCAAGTTTCCAGTTGGGTGATCCTTGGGTTCAGTTGGGTGATCCTGGTGTAACTCTTAACACAGCAGCATCTCCCTCTCTCTGCCTCCTCCCATTGTCTTTCCATAATTTCCCCCATTTTACACATACTCACACACCGCTCTTTTGCTAACTTAAATGTGTTATGTTCTCCCCACTCCTCACCCTTTCTTCTCTGTCTCACATTATCTAGTAGTGGTGGTCTAGTGGATAGTGAGTTGGACTTGGGATCGGAAGGTTGTGAGTTCAAATCCCGCCTGAAGCCACACCACTACTAGTGTGCCCTTGGGTAAGGCACTTAGCCCTCAGTTACTCCAGGGGGAATGTCCCTGTAATTCGTAATTGTAAGTCGCTTTGGATAAAAGCGTCTGCTAAATGACAAAATTAATTTAAAAATTAAATCTCTCCCTCGTCTCCCGTCCCTCTCTTTCACTCAGTAGCAGTAATTACCCATTCTTGTTGGGAGTCTAGCCGCTGTAGAAAAATCGTCCCCTATTATTGACATGAATATTTCATAAGTAATTTTGACCGAGCAGTGCAGTCAACTGGACCTTATATCAATACTGTCAGTGTTTTAACACACACACACACACACACACACACACACACACACACACACACACACACACACACACACACACAGGGTTGTTTACATCCTCATCAACACATTATGACTAACTAGTTGAGTCATCAGGAAGTGGCTTCACACATCCAAGGACACTCCCTATGTCTGTAATGAGGCATACACACACTCCGTAGATCTATGCAAATTATGTGGCTGATTAATAACAGAGTGAGAAAGGTGATGAAAACAGCCCTAAATCAGAGGGTTAGCTACACTGATATTAAACGCATATTAAAATCCCAATGTGAATACTTTCGGCTTGAACCCGAAAGTAAGTTCAACTATATTCTGACAGCATGCCTCGGATGGTAGTGCTGTGGTTACAAAGAAGACTGTGCAGTCACATCAAACTACACTAACAAGCAAAGCATAAATAAAAGGTCTAGTCAAAAGAAATGGTTTTCAAATGTCAACAGAACATGGAATAGGAGAAGAGGGGAGGGCAGGGATACAACTGGGCAATTAAATATTGACTAGAAAGTACAAAAGCCTTTAGCTGCTTGCTATTCCTGCAGCTTTTCATGCAGTCTCTTCACCAAAGAGTGTCCATAAAGGAAAGCTTAATTTAAATGCATGTGTTATCTCAATCTGTATATTAATTCCTGAACTTAATTTAATTCCTGGTTAACCATTACCATATTAAATTAACTAATTGTTCTGTGCAAACCTAAAGATACTATCTATCTGCCACAGAGTCTCAATGGCCTAGCTTGACTTTGACAACTGAACAAATATTTAAGTTGAATTTCAGTTGTGACCCTAAAAACATGTATTGGCCTAAAAATGTAATCTCAAACTAAACAACCTGTGGCAACTGTTCAACTGTTGTGTACAGTATAATGACATATAGTAATATTAATATTACTGTTGATATTGAATAATGATATATAGTGTGTGATCCGAGTTCTTTAACAACATTAGCATGGATTTGTGACTCAATATTGCCATCTATTGACTGTTTTTGATCAATCATTTGGGGAAGGAGGATATAATGGAATGGAATGGAATGGACTGTATTTGTCATTGCTACAGTACAGGTACCAAACAACGAAATTTAGGACCTTTTTTAATCAGATAGCATTTACAGTTTTTTACGGTCGCTAAGTCACAGTGTTCAATACTGAAGCCACAGTTTCACAACTCTTCATACAGTCTGCATTCGTAACACTCATGTTGGCCAATGACTTCATTCATGTCTCAAAAGAAGCTCGTTCAACCACACACTGTCAACTATGTTCACTCAGAAGCATACACTGTCATTCATAACATTCTGACTTACAAAATACTAACAACAGGGAGCATTACATAGTTTGAATGATTTTCACAAGAATGAATATTTCATTATAAAAATGGTTTGATTTAGAGTAATCATAGACGGAATAGTTGACTGTACAATTGTAAAGTATTAGGCAACGAGAATGAATCAGAAATGCCGCAATTTGCTTCTATCCTTTATCCTATCTTTTGCTTCTATCCTTTACTGTATCTTTTATCCTTTTTTCCCCAGTATCTTTGCAGAAAGTAAGTTACGGTACATTTACTTCAAAGTACACTACATTTACTTGTGTAAAATGAAAAGTGAAAAATAAAGTGGAAGATGCAAAGTTCAAACAAAAAAGAAAAACTGAAATTCCAGGGCTACAATACAATAGCAATCACACCAAAAATGTCTCACTCCTGAGGGTTTTGGTCTGGTCTGCATCTGGTCACATCTAATGTCTTCCCAGGCAATGCATCTAGTCTATTTCATTTCATTGTATATATTTTGCTACTGTAATATTTTCTAGACATTTCAATATGATTACTGCAAATAGTGAAAATACCACCGCTCATCCGTTATCAGACTTTGCTGAGGTTCTGGAACTGAAGAGTATCAATAGAGTGCAAAATAACAGCATCTGCACACTCAAACACTGTG
The DNA here is from genome assembly GCF_963989245.1 of Nansenia antarctica. Lineage (NCBI taxonomy): Eukaryota > Metazoa > Chordata > Actinopteri > Argentiniformes > Microstomatidae > Nansenia > Nansenia antarctica. The sequence goes on along the minus strand of NC_137677.1, from coordinate 22,900,464 downwards.
CAAAAAAACAGTTTATTGCGAGCTTTCTGTCATATATGATAGGAATATGATTACTGCAAAATTGCACCAAATAATTACGTTTTGAACGTGTTCTTCACAGTTTTGAACACAGTGGTTTAACAATGAACAAATGTGTTGCAAATACATAGTATTTTGCAAGTGGGGGAGTTTGAATGAGAGAAGTGTTATGGCATTTGGAGAACGTAGTCATTGAATGCATTCTGTATGAAAGCAATGCACAAATCACAGAGAAAGAGTCACAGTTTTGTTCACATGGGTTTCTGCTCTGCTGACTGTATGAAGAGTTGTGAAACTGTGGTTTCAGTATTGAACATGGTGACTTAGCGACCGTACAAAACTGTAATGCATTATTTACCCTGTTTATCTACCAACCGTTCCAATGCTGTCAAAATTGCTAGCAGCTCCACTGTGTATACTGATAAATGATCGGTGGTTCTTTTTTAAATTCCTGTCTTATACTGAGGGAGATATACTGCAGCTCCTGTTTGGCCTGTCTCTGGGTCTTTTCACCCATCTGTAAAAATTAGAGCCTTGTCACTGTAGTGCAGACCAATATAGTTTTGTGCTATGTTCCCAAACTGTGCATATTTAGACTTCTTTCGAAGTTCTTGTTGTATACCTAAATCTACCAGTGGATTTACAAATAACCAAGGTGGAGTCATTGAATGTGGAACTACTGGACTATACTGTACTTTATCTAAGTCACATCGTTTAGCTATTGTATTCCCTATCCATACAAAACTCATATAGTCAGTCTTATTATGCTCCCAACAGTCTTGTATGATTGGTTTAGTAGGATGTGAATTGTTCTGACCTTGTAAATTAACCCAGTATGCTAACGTAAGTTTAATTCTTCGTATCCACAGTGGCTGTTCCCCAACTTCAACTTGTATTGCAGCTACTGGAGATGTTTTAAATGCTCCACTACATATCCTAAGACCTTGAGTTTGCTGCACGTCCAACTTTTTAAGATGACTTACTGCTGCTGACATATATGCTAAACATCCATAATCTAAAGCAGCCCTCATCAATGCCTGATACACATTAAACAATGATGCTCTATTAGCTCCCCAATCTCTCCGTGCCAGGCATCTTAACACATTATTGACCTTTTTACATTTATCTTTTACTTTCTCAGTATGCTGTTTCCAATTCAACTTTTCGTCAAATAAAACACCAAGGAATCTAATTACACTAACCTGTTGTAATGTATGCCCATATAACTTCAAAGATATTTCTTTTGATCGTTTACAAAAACAAATAACCTGAGTTTTAGGTATTGATAATTTAAACCCCCATTGTTCCACCTTCTCAATTGCCGTCTGCATTTTCTTCTGTATATATTTGAATGAATGAATGAATGAATGAATGAATGAATGAATGAATGAATGAATGAATGGTCTTTATTGTCATTGCTATAGTACAGGTACCAAACAACGACATTTGGGAGGGGTGGCTCCCCTGGTGCTAGGAAAGAGGAGAAAAAGAAAAAAAAAGGAAGGGAAAGAAGGGAAAGGAGCTGGTTTACACAAATAAAGGCTATGTACACTATCCACTATACTATACTGTTCAGGTAAGACGACTAGGGTTGTCATATTGCACATAGTGTAAGATCAGATCCGCCCCCATATCCATAAGGTCCCATCATCTGCATACAGAGATTTCCCTATTCCTTTTTCTATTTGTTCAAAAATGTAATTAATCATGATAATACTGGACTACAAACACTACCCTGTGGAGTCCCATTCTCAACCCTGTATTCCTTTGAATGTTCTGTCTATAACCTGTATTATCCTGCCAAAAAGAAAATCTAATACCCAATTATATAACCTACCGTCTACCCCCAATTTATTTAATTTGATGAGCAGTCCTTCCTTCCACAACATATCATAGGCTTTTTCAACATCAACAAAGACAGCTAACACCATTTCTTTGTTAGTTTGAGCAATCCTAATGTCTGATTCTAGACAGAATGGAATCCATAGTATTTCTTCCTCTACGAAACCCACTTTGAAAAGGGGAGAACAAATCTTTACTTTCTAAAGCCCAATTTATACTTCTGCGTCGAATTTACGCGCGGCTACGCCGTAGCCTACGCAAGGGCTCTCCCAATTTATACTTCTGCGTCGGTGTACACCAGTGGAGGCTGGTGACTTCCAGAATTGAGGAGGCCTATTTTTTTTCCGCTTGCTCGATTCACTCGCGATGGAATGTTCCCTGTTCTTCTTATCTGTCTTTGTTAAAAAAATATTAATTTGTGTTTGGCGGTACTGAAGGGATTGGGACACTCTCAGGATGGTGGATGAAGCAGCTTTTATTGCCTGCACAATGGGTCATCAAATAAACAAAACAATTGGCATGAATCTCTGGTCCGCCTGCAGCAGCTATTGTCCCTTCTGCTCAGGCTCACAATGTTCACCACAACATACTACATACAATCAATGACATGTCAAAAGCACTCAAACACTATGTCAATCAGACACACAACATACAATTCAGAACAATACTTCATCCATTTCTAATATTTATCCTGCAGAACAGCACTCATACGCGTGTGGCGGAAAAAGGTTCTACACGGAGGCCAGGCCTCCTGTTCCCACCCATTTTCAGTGATTTGGCCAATCACATATTGCCATGAAAAAAATTGCATTACATTGACTTCTATGAGAAACCACTTTCCGACAGGAGGCCTGGCCTCCGTGTAGTACCTTTTCCCGCCACACGCGTGTATGAGTGCTGTTCTGCAGGATAAATATTAGAAATGGATGAAGTATTGTTCTGAATTGTATGTTGTGTGTCTGATAAAAAATATAATTATTGCTTTTTAAAATCTCTCTCTCTTCTCTCAAATTATTGGGGAGGCCAGGCCTCCTCCACCTCTATGGAGGAGCCTCCACTGGTGTACACATAGCGGTATAATATCGCTTTTTTGTTATGCTTGTTGTAAAGAAAATGTCTATAATGCATTGAAATGACATTAAACTAAGATAATACGATGGTTATCATAATTTCTCAAAACTTTATTAATAAGTAATTACAGTAAAAGTAAATGACATTTCTGTCATGGCTTCCGCATTTACGAGAGAGTCGGAATGTGACGCTACCAAGCGGACCAATCACAGTTCTTATAGATAACTTTAAATATGTCTATCATAAATATAATTTAAACCCAACAAACAGCCATGGGGCTCCCTGTAACTAATCATTTATTTCTAAACAGGATTGTACATCTCGTAAATGTGAACCGCGCTCCTTATAGGAAGGCTGTGCCTGACACTTCCATAGAGCGCTCCGTTGGAACGGTGTACTCACAGCGGCATAATAGCCTTTTTAATATAAAAAGTAAATGACATTTCTGTCATGGCTTCCGCATTTTGGCCTACGAGAGAGTCGGAATCATATCGGAATCATGTGCTACCAAGCGGACCAATCACAGTGCTTACAGCTGCATAGGCACCGCCGCGTAGTTACATTTTTGGAGAGGTATGCGTCAACCTACGCTGTAGCCCAGGCCTATTCAATTAGCGGCCCGGGGGCCGCATGCGGCCCAGACGTGACCCCCGATTGGCCCAGCCATAAAAGCAGAGAAAAACATATTTCGCAAGTGTTCAGAAATTAATGCAGAAATGTCTACTATAGTAGCCTACAGAACGTGAATATAACACTCTAAACAAACTAAGCGGGGAGCTTAAAATAACAATGGACAACGTGATGGCTACAATTAATTTTATTCGCTCCACTTCGAGCCTCCAACATTATTATTATTATTAACTTATTCCGCAAGCTGCTGTCAGAAATGTCTGCTGAGCACCACGATCTGCTTTTGCATAACGACGTCAGGTGGCTGTCCAAAGGCAAGGCACTGGAGCGTTTCTGTGATCTCAGAGAGGAGATTACAACTTTCCTCCGCAGCAGCAAGCAAACGAAGGCAGAAACACACTTGAATCGCATACTGGACGACAACTTCATGGCTGATGTCTGCTTTCTGAGCGACATATTCAAACAACACCTGAATGACCTAAATGTGGGGCTACAAGGCAGAGACAAAACTGTGATTTATCTTGTGGAGCAGACGCGCGCGTTTCAAATCAAACTGGACCTTTTCGCGGCCGACTTCTGCACCGGCAGAATGCTGCATTTTCCGACGCTCCGCAAATGCGTCTCATCCCCGGCACACATCACAGATGTGATGACTGATTTCATTGCAAGGTTGAAAGAGAACTTTGCTGGTCGACTGGATGGACTTGCTCTGCCCGCAGAGGTGATGGGCTTTGCCAGAGACCCGTTCACTGCTGCAATAGAAGGGGACTTATCCACCAGAGGAAAGGGAGTGGTGCCTTCCATCGACGAGGGGAAATTCATACTCGAACTTGTTGACATGCAGTCATCCGTAACCATGGCACAGGAGCTTCGCACTAATTGACCTGCGAAGTTTTGGAGTGATGTCAACGTGCACCAGTTCCCTAACGTTAAGAAAGTAGCAATCCATGTGCTCAGTATGTTTGGATCAACATACACCTGTGAATCAAGCTTTTCACACATGAACACAATAAAAAGCAGCTCTCGTTGTTCCCTGACTGACAGTACTCTTCACCAATGCCTTCGGATTGCATTGACATCTTATGAGCCAAATGTCACTGCTCTTGTTCAGAATAAAACATGTCACTTCTCACACTAAGAAAGTCAGCAGGGTAAGATTAGATTAGATTAGATTCAATTTTATTGTTTAACTGTAATTGTAACTTGTTAAATTGTGCACTCAAGGCGTTGATGGTTATTTTCATTCAGTTAAAAGCACTTTGTGATGTGCCTGGGTCAGCTATGACCAACATTTATATTTTACAAAAGGATTTTTTTTTATTGGTATACTACTGTACACTTTTTAAATGCACTTTGAGATGACTTTTGACGTGCCTGTGTCAGATGTTACCTAATTTAAAAGGAAAACTATAAATAAACTGCTTGTATTTCATTAGGCCTACATTCATTTGTGTTGGTTTGAAATGTGTCATTACCTGGTGCCTAGGCTACTGGTCGCTGAAAATGTCTGGCCCAGCAACATTTCTTGGTTTTCAAATCTGGCCCAACTGAATTTGTAATTGAATACCCCTGCTGTAGCCTATGGCGTAGGCTGCGGGCCTACGCAAGCTACGGCATAGGCTACGCCGTCAATTTTACGCAGAAGTATAAATTGGGCTTAAATAATATGTTAGCCTTTCTGTTATCAATCGCTCCATAGTTAACTGTTAACCCTAACTGTGATGTAAGTGCAATTGGTCTATAGCTTGATGGATCTGATGGGTCTTTACCAGGTTTTAGAATAGGTACAATGACTGACTGTTTCCATTCATTCGGAAACTTTATTAAACAATTTTAATACTACACATAATGTATAATCATTCATATGGGCTAACATACTATAACAAATACCATCTTTCCCTGGTGATGATTGCCTACACACATTTACAGCCCTTTTTAATTCAAACATGGTAAATGGTAGATCTAAACTGTCACTTGTTGCACTCCTCTTCATATTAACACCGATATTCTGAGCAAGAGTTGTATCCCTACTTTGTCTAGCGTTAACTGATATATTTCCTGTCTCGTAAGAGGCATAACTATTTGACATGAGATAGAAATATTTCATTTTCTAAAAGAAGCATCCATCCATCTGTATATCAGTTTAACTTTCCCGAATCAGTTTAGGCCCACTTCCAAATTGTGGTGCATTTATTTCCTTCCGATTTAATTTCACTTCAGGTGAAACTCAATTTCCGAATTGTTTGGCTTTCTCCAGGGTCGAAATCTAAATGATGTATCCATCCTTTGCAACTACATCCATCTTCAAAAGCTACAACTTCCATACAACAGAATAAAAGGTATGTGAATCATGTCTAATGTTTAAAGAATAGTCTTCAAGTCGTGGTATGCTTATTGATTCATTTAGTAAGTCATGAATAACGTGTCGCCTGTGTCCTTCAGAACCTATTACAGTATGGGAACTAACATGTTGTGTATCCTTGCCATCTCGCCCTCTGCTCGGCCAACTCTCCTAACGATTGTTGACTGGTAGATTTATCCTGCGTGAGCCACATGCCCTACCTCAGGGGTCTCCAACCTTTTTTCATCCGAGAGCTACTTTGAAAAAATTTAAGTGGCCGAGAGCTACTCATATCTTATTACTTACATTCATTCACATAACGTATCAAAACACTCTGAAATTCTTCACTAGCATGCTCTGTTTCAAATGTCAATGTGTAAGCTCACTATAGTAGTAGCAGTATATTCTGTATCCATATATCAATGTATCACATCACCTCCATTCACATATCAAAAGCTTATAATTGTATGGTCCACATGTGTGTAATAAGTGCATTCACCTTTTCTAGTTTTTTCAGTCAGAAAACATTAGTATTTTTTTCTTCTTTTGTCTCTTTCAAAAAATGTGTGCATGTGTGTAATAATGCATTCACTCATTCCTACATTTGAGATGAATGTCACTGCATGGAGTCTACAAGAGTTATGTATGCTGGAGTGTATCCACTTAAGTTCACTCAGAAGTAGTAGTAGTATTTCATTACATTCATATCAGAAAAATCTGATTCTCAAAGGTATGTAGAGCCAAATAAAACAAATACTTTCAGGGCTGCTTGGTGAATATTCTTCTAGTTTTCTGGGTCTACCAGGCTCCAGAAATGTTGTGAATGTTGTTGCGATTGTAGCTGGACATTATTCTGGAGCTTTATAACCTCCATCTCCATTTCTCCAGGCTTGACACTGAACAGTTCAGCTATCTGCTCTCAGTGTTTCCCCTAGGTTTGCTGCCTTGGGGAGGGGGTGGCATGGACTGTGGCATACAGTATGTGGTCTTGACTACCTGTCCACTTTCTCACCTGGTTCTTGCTCTCTCTCTTTGGTGTGCCGACACCATCCTGCTCTCTCTCCTTCTCTCCTTCTCTATCCTCCTCTTTTGCTGTCAACCAAAAGGCAAACATAACAACGATAGTTATGGAGATAGAGTCCAGTTCTATGAGTGGAGCGGAGCCCCATAGGGGAGCTCTGCTCCTATTGGTTTACCCGCTACCTAAAGTAGCCAATGACTGAATTTTTCAATGCCTGCGCCCGCCTGGGGTGCTATATAAAGGGGCGTACTTCGCTCCATCATTCTCCCAACATACAAAACAGCCGGGTTTGAACGAGTCGAAGTGGGCCAGCAGCCCTATGGGGCTCCGCTCCACTCATAGAACTGGAGTCTATCTCCATAACTATCGTTCTATATCGTGGAGCTCCGCCCCATAGGGGAGCTCTGCTCCTATTGGTTTAGGCGGAGCGAGAGAGGCCAAATGTACCCCCACTGAGACTATTAATCCGAAAACAATCTCAGCGGCACCCGGAGCTGACCACTGATGTTGGTTCAAGACAACCTTAAAAAGTTGGCCCAACCCACACCGAGTCTGCTCCACTGATCTAGCCCTTACGTGAGCATGCAGGGTTGTAGATCTAACGGAACATGTCCTGGAGGAGGGTCCCCTCCCCAGGCACATCCGTAATCATCCTGACAGCACTTGAATAGCATCCCCAACCAGGGTAATCCAAGTGCCATCCCCACTACATCAGTCCTCAGCAAACTGAGGACAGAATGAGAAAAGGATGAGGAAGAAATATCACTTACCTAACCCTTACGTTGGGTTGTTGATCTAACAGAACATGTCCTGGAGGAGGGTCCCCTCCCCAGGCACATCCGTATTCATCCTGACAGCACTTGAATAGAATCCCCATGACCAGGGTAATCCAAGTGCCCTTCCCACAACATCAGTCATCAGCAAAACTGAGGACAGAATGAGAAAGGATTGAGGAAGAATATCACTGACCTAACCCTTACGTGAGCACGTAGGGTTGTTGATCTAACGGAACATGTCCTGGAGGAGGGTCCCTTCCCCAGGCACATCCGTATTCATCCTGACAGCACTTGAATAGAATCCCCATGACCAGGGTAATCCAAGTGCCTTCCCCACTACATCAGTCATCAGCAAAACTGAGGACAGAATGAGAAAAGGATGAGGAAGAAATATCTTTCAAGTAATACCGTATAAAAAGTGATGGCGATGACCAAGACGCCGCCACACATATCTCCTCCACTCCCACTCCCCTGAGAATGGCCACTGATGTGGCCATGCCCCTGGTGGAATGAGCCCGAATGCCAGTCGGCACGGGCTAATAGCCTCGCAAATCCAAAGGGACAGCCTCTGCTTCGAGAGTGGTGTCCCGGCTTTCTGTCCGCCATAGCAGATCAGAAGCCGGGGAGAAGATCTCAGTCCTGCCGTGCGCTTCACATATTGTGCCAACGCGCGCACCGGACAATACAATGTAAAACGCCTCTCCCTCTCTCCGTCGTGAGGAGGAGGAAAAAAAGGCGCTTAGAGCACAGCTCTGAACCCTAAAAACCACGATTAACCGTAGGGATAAAAGCCGGGTTAGGGCGTAATACAGCTTTTGTTTCGTCATCAGATATGATCAAACAATCTGCCCGTGACGAGAGAGCGCACAAATCACTCACTCGCTCAGCCGTAGTCAAGGCGAGGAGTAGACTCGTCTTGAGAGACAATAAAACGCAACGACACAGTGACAATGGGTTCGAATGGGGGCACGCACAGCGCCTCTAACACAATCGACAGGTCCCATTTTGGCATTAGAGTCCTATGAGGGCGTCTAAGCCTACACACTCCAGTCAAAAAACGCTTAACCAGCGAATGACTGAAAAACCAGTGTCGTTGTCGCAAAACCCTCATGACAAGCTGAGATGGCAGCCGCGTAAACTTTAATAGTTCCCGCCGCCAATCCCTTGTCAACAGCGACTATAAGAAGCACAAGAACGTTTCGACCCGACAACAGACAGGGTCAACGTCCTGTCCCTCACACCACTGTGTAAACTCGCCAGCGCGCCGCATATCCCTTTGCAGTGGATTGCGCGCGCGCACTCTGAATGGTCTGAATGACCGCGTCTGTCAGACCCCTGCGTTCTAACAATCCCTCTCAGTAACCAGGCCATGAGGGGCCCCCCCTCATAGGCGGCCCCTTCACCAAGCCTCCGGCTTGAGAGAGTGCATCTTGTCGATGAGGTATGGGCCATGGGCCCTCTACCAACATCTCCATCAGTTCCGGAAACCACGGGGCTCCGGGACGGTCCGGGGCTACAAGAATTAACTCTAGCCTCTCTGACCTCACTCGTGCCAACAGTGGGAGGATAGATGTCAGGGGTGGGAACGCGTATAACAGGACCCTCGGCCATGGGTGGTGTGCGAATGTATCGACTCCCAATGGCGGGTTGTCCTGTTCGCGCAGGGAGAACCAAAGGTGACACTGCGCATTCGTCCATGACGCAAACAGAACCACTTCTGCTTGCCCGAACCGTGCCCAAATCAGCGACACAATGGAGGGTGCTAACCTCCAGTCGTCGTCCCTCGGGCCTCCCCGTGATAACAGATCTGCTCCTTCGTTGAGCAGACCTGGAATGTGGAGAGCTTTCAGCGAACTCAGGCGACTCCGCGCGCGATGACGCGCGGGTCTCTCCAGTAGCTCAGGTCGGTTTTGACCGATCTCTGTATTACAATCAACTTGCGACGGCGTCTCACTGGAACCAGTCGCAGTCGTGCGAACCGCCTCTGCAGTCTGCGCATGTGCAACAGGCCTTAGGGGACCACTACATGGGCTGCAGACATCAGTCCTAGTAAGGACATCCTTGACAGAACGGTGATTGTATTTGTCACTCGACACACCCGGAGAGCTGACGTCAGTGTCGCTCTCCGTGGTGCCGATAAACTGGCCCTCATCTCGGCAGTATCCAACTGAATGCCTAGATAGGAAAACTATTGAGCCGGCCACGGAGCACTCTCTGTCCAGTTTACAACTAACCCCAGCTGAGTGAGGTGCTGCACCAGTGAGGTTGCGTCCCGAATGGCTCGATTTGGGCATTGGGCCAAGACCAGTAGGTCGTCGAGATATGCTAATATGCGTATCTCGTTTCGCCTCAGTGGTTCGAGTGCTGTCTGCACGCATTTGGAGAAAAAACGAGGAGCAAGCGCGTACCCGAAGGGCAGGCGCGTGTACTCGTAAACCTTCCCTTGGAAAGCAAAACGTAGGAATTTCCTGTGCCACTCTGTGATTGGCACACGAAATACGCGACCCTCAGGTATCTACGAAAGGGGCGTTTCGCCACTCTCTCGTTGAGGACCCTGAAATCTAGTATGGGTCTCATGTCTCCCGAATTCTTTGGGACAAGGAAATACGGGGAGTACCATCTCATGTCCCACTGGTCCCTCGGAACCAATGTCACTGCGCCCTTTGTTAGGAGATTCGTAATCTCCTCCTGGAGCGCACGTGTCTTTATCGGGCAGGACAAAAAACAGTCTCTCTCACGCCCCTGAAGGGCGGAGGAGGCTGAATGAACTGTAGTGCATATCCCCTCCTCAATGTCCTGTCTAGCCAGCCCGACAGAATACCTGTCCCTTCTAGTCATTCTGCATAACGCAACGACAGCGGCTGGACCGTCTGTTGTGGTGCAGTCGACAGAAAAAACTTGAATTTCTGTATGACCCCAGCCGCCACTGCCCACCGAGGAGGTGGCACAGCCCAAGGTGGGGTCATTTCGAAAAGGATGGGCTGCCGTCTGTAAAGAGTGTTTGTTATGTGTAACAATGCTCTTTATTGACGCAGGTTTATTATGCCTGATAATCAAAGAACCGGCCGCACGCTCATGAGCTGGGCCAGGTCTTGATAGACATGGAGGGGTTTTTGATGTAAATAACGGTCCCTCTATACGGCTACATACAGGGGTGTTTAACCCGCTACGTGTCGTGATAGTGGTAAGTCCGTTAGGCAGAGAGCTGGCCACACGCCGGTAAGCTGGGCCAGTCTCCGGTTTGTTTCTAACCGGTAGCGAGTCGACCACACTCTGACAAGGCAGGTCGATCTCCGCTCTGGTAGATAACGGTCCCTCTATACGGCTACAGACAGGGGTGTTTAACCCGCCTCGTGTCGTGATAGGGGTAAGTCCGCTAGGCAGAGAGCTGGCCACACGCCGGTAAGCTGGGCCAGTCTCCGCCTTGTTTCTAACCGGTAGCGATTCGACCACACTCTGACAAGGCAGGTGGGTCTCCGCTCTGGTAGATACCATGGAAAATCCTCCTTAGGGATGGTTTGCCGTCTGTAAAGAGTGTTTGTTTTGAGTAACAATGCCCTTTATCGACGTAGGTTTATTATGCCTGATAACCCAAAAAACGGCCGCACGCTCATGAGCTGGGCCAGGTCTTGATAGACATGGAGGAGTTTTTGATGTAAATAACGGTCCCTCCATACGGCTACAGACAGGGGTGTTTAACCCCCTTTGTGTCGTGATAGGGGTTAGTCCGCTAGGCAGAGAGCTGGCCACACGCTGGTAAGCTGGGCTAGTCTCCGCTTTGTTTCTAACCGGTAGCGATTGGACCACGCCCTGACAAGGCAGGCGGGTCTCCGCTCTGGTAGATAACATGGGAAAATCACCTTTACTGAAAAAGTAAGGTGGGGATTTTCCTTCCTTTGCCTCTTTATGAGGTAGCAGCCATGAAGAGGAAACCGGTGGTGGGGTCATTACCGACCCCTCCGCCAGTGAAAACCGGGTCACGCTGCCGTGGGGGGCCGTAGCGGGCCCTCCCAGTGGTCAGCGGCGGGGGCTGGGGATGCCGAGTGGGGCATGGCTCCGTCGGTAGAGGTGGAGCCAGTGCCGCATCACGCCGAAAACTCAGTTTCGCAGCCGTTGACGGCCTAGTCGTCACCACGGCGGAAGAAGAAGAGGTGGACCAGGTACATCGTCGCGGCACTGAGCTTGCTCAGAAGCTCCTCCTCCGCTGCAGACAGACCGTTGGGTCGGTCTGTGGTGATCTTTCGCAATGGCGGCGTTAAACACGGCGATGTTATTCGCCGCCGCCGCCGCCTGCGCACCGAGCTCATCAGAGCTTTCTGATTCTGACACCGGCACAGACCACTCAGCTGGGTGAGGGCGGCGTGATGTCAGGGCCGGCTGAGCGGGCGGGACCATCCCTACTTGGGGAGGTGCCTGCCCAGAACGCCGTTCTTGCTTGTCCTCCGCTGCTAGAAAATCGCAGCGGCAGGTGTCCCGGAGGAACTTCTTCGTGGTCGGCGGCGGACGATCCATCGCTGAAGGGAAAAGTCTCCTCCGCTGAAAAGTGTCCTCCGCTGCTTGGAAGTCGCAGCGGCAGGCGTCCCGGAGGAACTTCTCCATAGGCGGCGGACGATCCATCTTGAAGGGAAAAGTCTGGCGGGTCCTCCAGTCTTAGTAGTCGTCCTTCTCAGTCTTCAGATATAAACCCGTGCTGAACTTTTTGGGAGAATGATGGAGCGAAGTACGCCCCTTTATATAGCACCCCAGGCGGGCGCAGGCATTGAAAAATTCAGTCATTGGCTACTTTAGGTAGCGGGTAAACTAATAGGAGCAGAGCTCCCCTATGGGGCGGAGCTCCACGATATAGAACCAGAGTATTTATAATTTAATAAATTGATCCATATCAATTCATAACATAATTCGAATTGAATATTGGGTTGCTGAAAAATAAATTGTATATCCATCTATAGAAAACAGACATTTCCAATGAGTGAGGGTTGTGCCAATGCTTCAATCCACTGTCCATGTACTGTAAATATACCATTATGGTGTTACCATGAAGCCCATTTCTAGCAGAATAAGAAAGATTGTTTATCTACTTTAAGTAAAATAATAAAGTGCCTCCAGTTAGCTCTTTAGCTGGCAAGTGTGCAGCAGACTAGCTCATCTCATCACCTCTGAGCTAGCTAGCTAGCTAGTTCTTTGACACCATGGAACTATAATCAGACACTAGTCACAATAATAACAACTTTTCTCTGTCAGAACACTCAGCAAGCATATTTGCTAACATTTTAACTTGCTTACTTTCATCTGCAGACATCTCACCCTGCAAAAACTCTTGCGTCTCGCGTGCACACACTTTTTTTTTTATTGACAGCTGATATAATTTGTTTGTGTTGGAGGGGGTGGGACATTAGTAAGGGATTGAAATTGGAAAAGGTTTCCAGGGTGATTTTTTGGGGGGAAGGCTGCATCTTTTTTACCGGTAGCTCGCGAGCGACGTGTTGGAGACCCGTGTTTTAAAGGGACCTTCATGGTAAATAGTGCTACTTTTAGAACTTGCCCTACGGGCGACTCGCGGGGTCTCTGCGGGCGACCAGGTGCCCGCGGGCACCGTGTTGGCTACTCCTGCCCTACCTCATCATCCTCGACGCCTCGCACAACGAACTCTCCAACTTCTTTGGATTCCAGCCGCCCAAGAATCTCAAGGTGGGACCTTCAGCAGACAGGATAAGGCAAAGCTTTGATGAGTGGCTTGGGGTTTCCCGTCCCAGAAGATAGACCTAGCCTAGCCGCAGATTTCCATAGGCCATCTGTGGTGTCAGCAGTATGCTAACTCAGTATTGCCTGATCTTGAATGAGGATGAACGTATGGTACTTCACAGCAATTAGGTTAAATACTTTACGTAGAGTGTGTGATATGATGCCACTTTGGCAGGTGGTGCTGCTGTGATAGGAGGTCATAGGTCATGGTTCAGGCATTGTGTTTCTGCAGGAGGTCAACTTCTCTCACAACCGGCTGTCAGTGATGAAGGATTTGGCAGCCTATTCGTCTTTGAGTAAACTGAAGCTGGACTGTATCCTTTTAAAAAGCATTGGAATACACACACACACACACACACACACACACACACGCACACACATGTACACACGCGCACACACACACACACACACGCACACACACACGCACACACACACACATATACACTTGCACGCACACACACACACACACACACACACACACACACACGCAAACACACACGCAAACACACATAAACACAGTGCACACTTAATTCAATTCCCTTATCATTGAAAGCGAACCTCCCATTGTGGAGTGGTTATCTCTCAGGACACTTCCCTGTTGGATGGTTCTTAACGTGTGGCCTTGCTGGCAGACAACTATTTCAGCAAGATCAGCGGTCTGGAGCAGTGTGGCAGCCTCACCCATCTCAGCCTGGCGCACAACAAGATCTCCCGCATCAACGGCCTGGACAACCTGCCACTCAAACACCTCTGTCTGGTACGTCCTCCTGACTCTACTGTACTGTATCTGCCTCTTCGTGAGCTTAGAATTATAAGGTTCTATTTCCGTTTAGGGCAGTTCAGAGATATTGAGCGTCAAAGTTTTTACATTCCATTATGTTTTGTGAGATGGAACCTTTGTATTTTATTAATTACTAACTCAAAAATGTCAACATTTTAAAAAATAACACCACACAGGCATTAATAAACACCTAATGGATCAGATTATGTAAAAAACTAAATTCTGACCCAAAATTGAGATAGAACCTTATAATTCTAACATCACGTCTTGACTGTTGGGATATGAGATACAGTTGGCAAGAGTGGGCAATGTGTCACCTAAACAATTTACCTTTTAAACAATTGTGTTCCCATCGTGTGCAATGATATTGATTCAATATGTGACACGGTCTGGTGAAAAGGGCCGCATGTCAGTAATTCTCAAGTCTCGCAAATGAGAAATCTTGTTTTTTATTTTGTTTTTTTATTTAAATGTGTTTTCCATGTGTTTTTTGCATATTGTGAAAATTGAAGTGTTGAAGAGCCCACTTGATATAACAAACAACAGTTTTAGGATCACTAAATACTTAGTTATAATTTGTGAATTGGATTCACTGTCTCGTCTGCTATAGGCTACTGGGTAAGTGATACATAGCTTGCAAACAAACGTACGTTTTAAGACGTGTTCAAAACAAGGACTGTCTAATTATGTGTAGTTAATTAAGTGTTTTTAGCATGTTGATCTTCTATCAGCATTTTGTGATGTGCTAAACATGCAGTTAGATCGCGCTAGCCTACTAGCAGCTGTTTTGCGTTTGTTCTGATTCAGAGCGCGCTTCTCTGCTATTTGGTTTGAGGTGTACCAATATTCAAATAAGCATGTCTTTTTTATTTATTTTGTTATTTTTAATTTTCAGATTTCAATGTATGCCACATCAACAACTCTTTTTAGGCATAGTCCCCCTTTTCAGGGTACCCAAAAGTGATGATACAGATTGATCAAAATGTCTAAATGAAGCAGTAATTTTGAGTATTTGGTTGACAATCATCCCTGCATGGAGTCTGTGACTGATTGAACCTAGCAGATGCTCCTCTGGTGATGCTCTGCCAGGCCTGTACTGCAGCCACCTTCAGTTGCTGTTAGTATTGAAGACGTTTTGCCTCAAATCTCCTCTTCACCAAATGAAACATGAAACTACATGTTCAATAGGATTTAAATCTGGAGACTGACTTGACCCGTCAACAACTCCCCCCCACCCCCCATGGTTTAGTTCCTTTTAATTATGTTCCAAACTGCTGGTTTTGGTAGGTTTAAGGTTTTATTAAGGTATTTTTTTAAATGTCTACCCTTTACCTAATCGTATGGTTTGATTTAATAATTAATTAATAATAATTTTGCCATTTAGCAGACGCTTTTAATCCAAAGCGATTTACAATTACGAATTACAGGGACATTCCCCCTGGAGTAACTGAGGGCTAAGTGCCTTACTCAAGGGCACACTAGTAGTGGTGTGGTTTCAGGCAGGATTTGAACTCACAACCGTCCGATCACAAGTCCAACTCACTATCCACTAGACCACCACATTTAAAATCCAAATCTTTGGAATGTAGAGTCAAAAGAAGAAACAACGCATTACGGTGACATCACTTACACAGGGGACTGTATAACCAGCAGACACATCTAGCTTCCATGTATTTTCCTGTCAACGTTTTGTTTTCCAAGGCTATTTACATTGGTGTATTCCCTCCAACACCTGGCGTCCATGTCATCACTTTTTTAGGAGCTTATTTCCCTCAATATATTTTCGGCTATCCGTTCGCACAATAATTTCAGCATGTTTTTCTTCGTTAGGGGGATTTCTGCAGGGGGGTTTTCTCCCCCCTCCCCCCCCTCTCTCTCTCCAGGTTCACATTTAATCCGTAGTTCAGCTTCCAGTTTTTTTTTTTTAAGACCTTAAGGGTCTTAAACATGAACATGTGTGGGAGCCACCATATGGCCCACCAGTGGGCCTCCGGACCCTCCTCTCCCCTCTCTCTCTCTCTCCCCCCACTCTCTCTCTCTCTCTCTCTCTCTCTGACGGCTGGTAGAGTTGTCCTTTATCAAAGTGATTCCTCATTGTCAGCGCGGCCCCGCGTCCTCCGTCCTCCCTGTCTGTCCACTCCCACCCCTCTGGGACCAGCTGCCAGCGTGAGTGAGGCTGGACCCTGTTCAAGCCGCATACGCACACACACACGCACACGCACACAAACACACGCACACACACACACACACACGCACACGTACACGCACACGCACACGCACACGCACGCACACGCGCACACACACATACGCACACACACATGCATGCACATACATCATCTCTCCATCGCCTCCCTGTCAGACGACCCCTCTCCCCCTCTCTCCCCCTCTCTCCCCCTCTCTCCCCTCTCTCCCCCTCTCTCCCCTCTCTCCCCCCGTCTCCCCCCCAGTCTCCCCCCCTACCAGCGTGCTCCTGTCAGCGGCGCCTCTCTCAGCCCGTCACACCCGGGACCCCGTAGCGTCCAGGTGCCCACAGCGCGGTCACCGCTCCCCGCTGATGGTAGCCCTCTGCTAGGCAGGCCGCCGGGGGGGGGAGGGCAGGGTGAGAGGGCCGGGGGGCCGGGGGCCTGGATGGATGACAGCCTGCGTAGGGGGGAGGCTGGATGTGTACACACGGAGAAGGAGAGGGGGATAGATGAGATGCCTGGGTCTGGTGAGAGAGGCTGGTTCTGCTCTTTAGCGCGTCGGCGCGCCGTGCCATGCTGTGCCCACGTCTCGCCAGCTGTTCACCTGTCACTCCTCACCTGTCAGACGTACCTGAGAGGTGCCAGCCTGCCAATCACATCACAGCGTCTGAGGGAAAGTTTAGAGTCTCTCCAGATGGGGAGGGGAAATACGCTGTAAACTTTGATTATCCAGGCGGTGCCTCTATCAATCAATCAATCAACCAATCAATCAATGAAACTTGGAATGAAGGAATAAAACAAGAAGTAGGAGATAAGAAATAAGAATAAAAGTGCAAGTTGAGATAAACACTAGATAAAAGCCAGGCCTAAAAATATGTTTTAAGCTTTCTTTTTCTTTTTTTCTTTCTTTTTTTTAATGATATCCACACTCTCTGCCACCCTCAAGTCATGTGTGTGCGTGTGCGTATGTGTTTAAACACCATATGGACAAAAGTATTGGGACACCCGAACATCACACCCATATGTGCTTGTTGAACTTATCATTCCAAAACCATGGGCATTAATATGGAGTTGATCCCACCTTTGCTGCTATAACAGCTTCCACTGTTCTGGGAAGACTTTCTACTAGATTTTAGAATATGGTTGCGTATTGGTAGAATATTGGTTTGCTCCGAGGTCGGGCACTGATGTTGGGCGAGAAGGACTGGCTCGCAGTCGGCTTTCCAATTTATCCCAAAGGTGTTTGATGGGGTTGAGGTCAGAACTCTGTGTGCAGGCCAGTCAAGTTCTCCCAGACCAAACTCGGCAAACCATGTCATTAGGGACCTCACTTTGGGGGGCATTGTCATGCTGAAACTGGAAAGGGCCTTCCCCAAACTGTTGCCACAAAGTTGGAAGCATACAATTCTCTAGAACCGCATTGTATGCTGTAGCATTACGATTTCCCTTCACTGGAACTAAGGGGCCTAGCTCAAACCATGAAAACAGCCCCAGACGATAATTGTGTCCACATACTTTTGTGCATATAGTGTAGATACACGTATTATTTTCATATCTTCATATTTCAGATGGGGAATCAGATTGAGAAGATTGAGAACCTAGAGACCCTCAGGACCCTGCAGGTTCTGGATCTGTCCCTGAACCGGATCCAGAGTCTCTCAGGCCTTTAGGACCTCCATCTTCTGGGATCCATCAACCTGGAGAGCAACGCGGTAAATCACAGCCCAGGGTTCAGGGTGGACATTCCACCGCCTCTGTCAGGATCACTGAACACAGCTGGACACCAGGAGTGGCATGCCTTATGATGCTACTGTAGACAGATCCCATCTGTTCATTCTGTGAATGAATCCAGTATATTTTTGCATGAACGGTGGGTTTAGTAAGAAGTAATGTTGTATTTCACGATGACGTTTCTTCTCTATACCCAATCCACCTGGAGGCAGCTCTCGGC
Organism: Nansenia antarctica; assembly: GCF_963989245.1. Lineage (NCBI taxonomy): Eukaryota > Metazoa > Chordata > Actinopteri > Argentiniformes > Microstomatidae > Nansenia > Nansenia antarctica. Next base: position 22,882,108 of record NC_137677.1, on the reverse strand, counting down.
CGGTAGAAACACCATCAACGACGTCCCCCTCCCCCACCCGGCGACGACCCCCCCTCCCCCCTCCCTCCCCCACCCGGCGACGACCCCCCCTCCCCCCTCCCTCCCCCACCCGGCGACGACCCCCCCTCCCTCCCCCACCCGGCGACGACCCCCCCTCCCCCACCACCCGGAGACTCTCTACCGAAACCGTGGAACAATGGGCAACCCCCCCCATCCCCCAATCCTCAACTTGACGATGACCTGAATGGAGACTACTGACACTGTACATACTTTGTGTTTTGTCCCCCGCCCCCACCTGTGGTGTATGTCCCCACCTGTCCTACCCGCTGTACATACCTTATGTTTTGTTGTATTGTTCTTCCCATGTTGGATGTATGTTTATCTTGTAGATAGTACTAGTTATTTGTCTGTATTATCTTGTAGATAGTACTAGTTTTTTGTCTGTCTTACATGTAACGATGAATTGAGTATCAAGGACCCCAATTGAAATAAGCCAGTGGCTTTCTTGGGTTTTTATCCTGTTAGTTGACCTTGTATGTAATATGTACTTTCATGTACCTACTTCTGCAAATCTTCTAATAAAGTTCTCAATCAATAAAAAAAAAAACGGTTTCAGATCAGTGAGATCAAGGAGGCCAAACACATCCATGACCTGGTCCTACTACGAGAGCTCAATCTGCAGAGAAACCTGGTGCAGGTATGGTACAGCAACGTAACACACCCACGCATTGGTGTCACTCAGTACAACACACAACAGCACGATACCAGCAATATACTGTACTGGATCTACATAATGCTTTCAATATACTGTTATAGATCTACATAATGCTTTCAATATACTGTTCTAGATCTACATAATGCTTTCAATATACTGTTCTAGATCTACATAATGCTTTCAATATACTGTTCTAGATCTACATAATGCTTTTCAATATACTGTTCTGAATCTACATAATGCTTTCAATATACTGTTCTAGATCTACATAATGCTTTTCAATATACTGTTCTAGATCTACATAATGCTTTCAATAAACTGTTCTGAATCTACATAATGCTTTCAATATACTGTTGTGGATCTACATAATGCTTTTCAATATACTGTTCTGAATCTACATAATGCTTTCAACATACTGTACTAGATCTACATAATGCTTTTCTGTATACTGTACTGAATCTACATAATGCTTTCAATATACTGTACTAGATCTACATAATGCTTTCAATATACTGTACTAGATCTACATAATGCTTTCAATATACTGTACTAGATCTACATACGGTAATGCTTTCAATATACTGTACTGGTTCTACATAATGCTTTTCAATATACTGTTCTGAATCTACATAATGCTTTTCAATATACTGTTCTGGATCTACATAATGCTTTCAATATACATAATGCTACATAATGCTTTCAATATACTATACTGGATCTACATATTGAAAAGCATTATGTAGATCCAGAACAGTATATTGAAAGCATTATGTAGATTCAGAACAGTATATTGAAAGCATTATGTAGATCCAGAACAGTATATTGAAAGCATTATGTAGATTCAGAACAGTATATTGAAAGCATGATGTAGATTCAGAACAGTATATTGAAAAGCATTATACTGTATTATCCAGCATTATACTGGATCTACATAATGCTTTTAAATATACTGTTCTGAATCTACATAATTTCCCCATTGTTATTTCCATGGCAGGACCAGCCTGATTATAGACTCTCTGTGGTCTTCCTCCTTCAACACCTGACTGGCCTCGACCAGAAGAAAGTCACAGCAGAGGAGAAGGTAAGTGCACTGTGTGTGTGTGTGTGTGTGTGTGTGTGTGTGTGTGTGTGTGTGTCTGTCTGTCTGTCTGTCTGTCTGTGTGTCTGTGTCTGTGTCTGTGTGTAAAATTGATTGTGAATGCTCACCACTCTATTTGAAACAATAGAGGCGTTTGTCGAGGTGTATGTAGCAACACATTCTAGGACATGTAGGAATACTGTGCCTTTATGAAGGAAGGTTCATGAAATTGGCCATGTCCACATTAGTATACCAGCTATAATATAGGCATACAGTTAGGTCCATATATATTTGGACACAGACTGAATTTGTGTTATTTTAACTGTTTACCAAAACATCTTCAAGTTACAGTTATATAATGAATATGGGCTTAAAGTGCAGACTCTCAGCTTTAGGGTAAGGGTATTCACATCCAAATTGAAGGAAGGGTTTAGGAATTACAGCTCTTTAATATGTAGCTCCCTCTTTTTCAAGGGACCAAAAGTAATTGGACAATTGACTCAAAAGCTGTTTCATGGGCCAGTGTGGGCTATTCCTTCATTATTTCTTTATCAATTAAGCAGGTAAAAGGTCTGAGTTGATTCCAAGTGTGGCATTTGCATTTGGAAGCTGTTGCTGTATACGCACAACATGCAGTCAATGGAGCTCTCAATGCAAGTGAAACAGGCCATCCTTAAGTCCAATGCACACGCCCCCGATTTTGTCGCACCGCCGAATTCGATTCCATTGTTTTCAATGAGCCAATGCACACGGCGTTCGATGCGATTTTATCGCACGACAACATTCGATTCTCCATTCACACCAATTGAAATAATTCAAAGAATTGGGATTCAAATGTTATCGTGCGACAAAATCGCACGCCGTGTGCATTGGCCTTTAGGCTGCAAAAAAAAGAAGAAAATCCATCAGAGAGATAGCGGGAACATTAATAGTGGCCAAATTAACTGTTTGGTACATTCTGGGGGAAAAAGAACACACTGGTGAGCTCGGCACCACAAAAACATCTGGACGTCCTTGGAAGACAAGAGTGGTGGAGGATCACAGGATCCTTTACATGGTAAAGAAAAACCCCTTCACAACATCCAGCCAAGTGAATAACAGTCTCCAGGAGGTAGGCATATCATTATCCATGTGTACCATAAAAGAAAGACTTCACACAAACAAATACAGAGGGTTCACCACAAGGTGCAAGCCATTCATAAGCCTCAAGAATAGAAAGGCCAGATTAGACTTTGCCAAAAAACATCTAAAAAAGCCCTGTTCTGGAACAGCATTCTTTGGACAGATGAAACTAAGATCAACCTGTACCAGAATGATGGGAAGAAAAAAGTATGGAGAAGGCTTGGAACGACTCGTGATCCGACGCATACCACATCATCTGTAAAAAAATGTGGAGGCAGTGTGATGACATGGGCATGCATGGCTTTCAATGGCACTGGGTCACTAGTGTTTATTGATGATGTGACAGAAGACAGAAGCAGACAGATGAATTCTGAAGTGTTTAGGGATATTCTGTCTGCTCAGATTCAGACAAATTCAGCAAAGTTGATTGGATGGTGCTTCACAATACAGATGGACAATGACCCAAAACATACTGCGTAAGCAACCCAGGAGTCCTAACTCCTAACCCAGGAGGCAAAGAAGTGGAATATTCTGCAATGGCCAGAGTCACCTGATTTCAACCCAATCAAGCATGCATTTCACTTGCTGAAGACAAAACTAATGGGCAAAAGACCCACGAACAAACAACAACTGAAGACAGCTGCAGTAAAGGCCTGGCAAAGCATCACAAAGGAGGAAACCCAGCATTTGGTGATGTCCATGGGTTCCAGACTTCAGGCAGTCATTGATTCTCGACAAAGTATTAAAAATGAAAATGTTATTTATGATTATGTAAATTTGTCCAATTACTTTTGACCTCCTGAAAATATTCCTAAACATTTCATACAATATTTTTGTTCAACCCCTTGCGTTAAAGCTGAAAGTCTGCACTTCAATTACATCTCGATTGTTTCATTTCAAATCCTTTGTGGTGGCATAGACAGCCAAAATTATGGAAATTGTGTCACTGTCCAAATACTTCTGGACCTAACTGTATATTTGCTATCCATTCTTAGTTGTATGCACGTGAATTGTCTAATGACAGATGGCATCAATCCTCCTCCATGTGGAACCGATCTGAAAATTAAGAAAGCATTCACAGTACTCATGAGACTCATGCGCCCTCTCATTGCTTTCTATAGGGCTGCTACTTTTGTTACAAAACCCCCCAAAATGTATATACAGTACTTTGTTGGTTGCAGTTGTTTGAAGTCACTTTTAGAATCATTTATATGCGCGCTGTTAGGTTCGCACAGCTGCGGGTAAAGCACCCGATTCGTTCGATGCGATGCTGCCCAGCTGTCTGGCTCACTGAACAATCTATGTTAGATGTTGTGTACGTTTCCAAACCAAATAACAGCTTCAACCACCAGAGTCCTTTTTGCTAGTTTCAAGGTCATGTAAACTAAGAAATTTGCTGGAGGATGCTGACTTGGGAGTAAGTAATAGTTTTGGGCTCCTGAACTTATATGAACTTATATTAACTTATATGAAGTTAAGTGTGTTACAATGGCCTCTCATTCACCCATTCACACACCAATGGCAGCAAGCTACCATGCAAGGCGCCCCCGGCCCGCTCATGTGGAGCAATTTGGGGTTCAGTGTCTTGCCCAAGGACACCTCGACACGTGGCCAGCCGGGGTTCGAACCGCCGACCTCACGATCATTAGAGGCCGGCTCTACCTCCTGAGCCACAGCCGCACCACAGATCTCCCATCTTCTCCCTCCTGTGTTCCCCAGGTGTCAGCTGTCAACAGGTACGACCCCCCTCTGGAGGTGGTGGCAGCCCGAGACCACATGACCCACATGGTGTACCAGCTGATGCAGCCTCAGGTCATCTACGACAGGTAAACTCCGGCCACCGATTGGACCAGGCTCACCGTCCGTCCCAAGACCTCTCAGCCAATCAAAGATTGATACGATGGAAATGATGAATAAAGCATAATGTTCCAAAACAACTTTGTCCTTGGGAGTCTGTGGAATGAAATAAACATTTGAAATAGGTTTGTGAGTTATTTATCTTGACAGGAATTCACAGGACTGTTAATATTGTCTGGCCTTATTTCTCTCTAAATGGTATCTCCCTCATGCCTTATCTCCCTCCTTGTGTTGGTCCTCAGCACCCTGCTCAGTCTGGACTCTCCCTACCCCATGCTGGTTCTGACGGGACCCCAGGCGTGCGGGAAGAGAGAGCTGGCCCACAAACTCTGCCTGGAGTTCAGTGAATTCTTCGCCTATGGGTGAGTTGGGCCGAGCCCGCCTGTGCCCATTGGAATACGGTCCTAACATAAGGACGCAACAGACACAAGAATGTGAATCCTATTAACACTGTACAGGATAGGAGTTGTCACATTAACGGTTAAGTGTCAGGTTGTTTTCACTGCAGATCAGATCTCACAACGCCTGGAAACGTCTCCAACATGTCAGGAACCCTTATCGGCATGACACAGCCATCTGTGGATCTGTCCAGGCGCTATCACTTCATAAACAACCTTGAACGTTTAAGCCTTAGGTTTTAGCTGTTTAGGCGTACTAAAATCATTCCATTCCACTCCAATAAACATCAATTATTATTAGCTTTAGCGTCTCTCTAAATCAGATGTTCAGTTCCTCCCACGTAAACACATCAGAAACCAACGCGTGAGTAATGTTGAGTCAGGACTAACGTGGGCCTCTCATGGGAGAGGAGAGATGGATACATACAGTCGATAAAGTGGAAGCCGGGCACATGCCGTAGTGCTGAAATCAAACACACTGCTAGAGATGACACTTTCCTGGCTCTCACCTCTTGACTGGCTTTAATGGAGACCCCTGTCTGCATTCCCAACCCACAGGGGATACCCCCCGTCCCCCCCTAAAGGATACGCTCAAAATAGTTTGCATGCTTACCCTTCATAAATTGAGTTGAATTATGGAGTGTGTGTGTGCGTGTGTGTGTGTGTGTGTGTGTGTGTATGTGTGTGTGTATGTGTGTGTGTGTGTGTGTGAGTGTGAGTGTGAGTGTGAGTGTGAGTGTGAGTGTGAGTGTGAGTGTGAGTGTGAGTGAGTGAGTGAGTGAGTGAGTGAGTGTGAGTGTGTGAGTGAGTGACAGTGTGAGTGTGAGTGAGTGAGTGAGAGTGTGAGTGTGAGTGTGAGTGTGAGTGTGAGTGTGAGTGTGCGTGTGCGTGTGCGTGTGCGCGTCTGCGTCTGCGTGTGTGTTAAATCTATGTGGTACGTTTGTCCTTTCCACACAGAGCGTGTCATACCACCAGGGGAGCCTACTTTGGGGAAGAGGACGGGAGTGACTACCATTTTGTCGCCGAGGAAGACTTTCAGAACAGGGTCCACATGGTCAGTCTGATGAGAAGGCGTACCGAACAAATGTCATCCTTACGATACCGGAGAGTTTAGATTAGTCCTATACATCCAGCTATGGTACATCTGTACTGTGCATTATTACCTCTCCGTTCACGTAAGTGGTGCTCGCAGGGTCGTTTTGTTTTGCCGCTTTTCCACTACCGTACCGTACCGAACCGTGTGAGCCTGGTTTGTTTTGCTTTCTCCACTGCCAACCACGCCGTACCAGGCCATAGTACCCGTGCTGGTTTTAGCTACCCTTTCTAACGAGGAGCGAAAGGTACTATCCGTGCTAGGCTGTGTGTGACGTGTGACGCTGCACATCATTTTTGATTGAAGTGCAGCGGGGTCAATGGAGGGTCAATGGAAATCGTCACAACATCGTCATCCCATGTTCATAGAGTTCACCGCTAACCGCCATTTTTAAATACCACAACAGATTTCGCTCTCTGAAAATGTCATTTACTTTTTCTGTAATTACTTATTAATAAACATTAGAAAAATTATGATAACCATCTTATTATCTTAGTTTAATGTCATTTCAATGCATCATAGAACTTTTCTTATCGTATTTCCCCCCCGTTGAGCTGTATGGCGATGTGCTGTGCCTATGCTAGACCGTTCCACAGTCCAGCGCGTTTCATCATCCCCCTTCTAAAACTGCCACCCCCCTTACCATCCCTTATCAGTGAACGTGGTATTACTGCTATTTCAACATTTAGTTTTGCCGTGTCGTTCCTCTGCAACGAACGCAGAGATTGTATGAGCGCCCCGGCGTCAGTCCAATGGAAGCGTCAAGCACAGCCTTTCCTGTATATATAACGTTACATGTTTTAAGGCTGATCTGTGCATGATATTGCTGCATTTTGACATAATTCTTATCGCATTTCCCCCCTGTTGAGCTGTAAGTGCTCTTATGACACATAACTCCTATTACTGTCCCGGCTCACTCTGGGGTCTGTTGTGTATGATGGAGAAGCGTTTCTGAATGTACCGTACGGGTAGGATACAAATGCTACCGTACCGGTCTGGTCAATGGAAAAGCGCCATTTGTGAACGACACACATATCACATCTATAAGACCCTTCAAAGCATACACACATTGTGAAATTCCAAAGGTAGAGAATTATATGGAAGTTCTAGATCTTCTACACATGGTGCCTAAGGTGCTCCAGACTCTCCCTCAGCGTGGACTTCTTTTAACTCATGGTCCGTCACTTTCCTGAAGGTGATTATGTCAGCGCTATGGGCCTTACAGAGAGTCTGGCAGGAGGGAGGAGACCCTTTGATGTGCGATCCGAACCATCTTCAGATGGTAGATAGAGAGGAAATGTCTCAGGTTTACAGACTGCCCCTCCCCCCCCTCGTCCTGTGCCAAACCATAATATATTATCAGCTCAGACATACTCCAGATGTGCACTCTCACCCTGTAATCATAGTGCTCTACCCACCAACTACATTCCCTTTGAAGCAATTATCCTCAATCAGTAACGCTCGTGGTTGTTTTATTGTGACTTAACTTGGCCTGCAAACAGAAGGAAGATTAGGGGGGGGGTGTTGCTTTGCAATCTAGGCTGAATGGTTTAGAACCGAACTGCCGTGAAACGGGGGGCGGAAGTCTAAACAGCTGTAGCTTCACAGTTAGTTCCTGAGGGAACGGGCTAAGTCCCTGAATATGCGGTATGCCATGTTCAGGGACTTAGAAGATACGGTATGCCGTGTTCAGGGACTTAGAATATGCGGTATGCCGTGTTCAGGGACTTAGAATAGGCGGTATGCATAATACATAACACATGTATAGGATACAGAGATACACTTAATTTCTATCTGAATATTCAGCTATGCTATTCAGCTATGCTGCTGAATATTCAGATAGAAATTAAGTGTATCTCTGTATCCTATATTCAGCTACGCTGCAGCTTCAGCTCATACCTAGCGAGCGGCTACACAGTCCGTAGGGTCGTAGTGGAGTGTAATGGATTGTAACTGAGCCAAAGCTGTCCCAGGTGTAAGGGAGGCAGGGGGGGTCAAGGGTCAGTCGTGTGAAGTAGCAGGAAGAGTGATCTTGGCAATGACAGCGAGGTCAGGAGTTCACCTCGCGGGTAGGGACGTTGCCCCGGTGTTAAGGCTGGGTCGAAGGGTCGTGGGTCGAAGGGTCGTGTACAGTAAGGCCGTTACAGAGATGAATGTGACTCATAACTCTCTGAAATTATGCACACAGAAGGGACCGCCAAGCCAAGCCGTTATCTTCAACAATCTGCTTTCTCTATCTCTTATCTGGTCCTCTGTGGCTCAGTTGGTAGAGCATGGTGTGTTGTTATTATAGTACATAACATTGGTTCCGCCCTATGTTGTTGTACCCGGACCGGGGGACCGGGGTTAGAGCGACAGAGTGTCTGGAAGACGGATGTGCAACGTGTGATTAAAAGCCAGTTAAGAAACCCCTGCCTGTTTATTCCTAGTTAGGAATACTGGAAACAACAAACATAACATGGTGTCAGATAATGGGACTGGCAACGCGGAGTTCATCGACTTAAAGGAACGAAAAGGAATGTGCTGGATTCCGAAAGCACACATCTGCGGACTGCTAGCAAGAGGAGCGTCACGCGAGCATGTCTAGCGAGAGTGGAAGTGACAGTGATCAAGCTACCGTGAGTGAAAACGATTCGAACAATCAACAAGGAGACCAAGAAAATCCTGCACCCGTAGTGTTCCCCATCATGGATAAACTCAGTCCTCCCACACCCATGCAGTTCAGTGGCAATCTTGCTGATAATTGGAAGAGATTCAAGCAGAGATTTAATATTTACTTGGCCGCGAGCGGGGCGGGGGGAGGAGATGAAAAGCTAAAAGCGTCTATATTTTTGCATGTAATAGGAGAAGATGCATTGGACATTTACAACACCTTTCAAATAGATGAGGAAGCAGGTTTGTCATCCCGTCATCCATGCGCAAGGAAATGCTGCAGAAAGTGCATGAGGGACATTTGGGTGAGGAAAAATGTAAACGTAGAGCGCGTGAAGTAATGTACTGGCCAAGGCTCAACCAAGACATCAGCCACACCACAGCTGCATGTGAAATATGTCTCACCTACAGGTCCAAACAACAAGCAGAGCCGCTCATGCCCCACCCTGTACCCGATCGCCCGTACCAGAAGGTCGGAGTGGATTTGTTTGACTGTAACGGTAAAAGCAACATTGTAGTCACAGATTACTTCTCCAACTACCCGGAAGTTGCAACACTGCAGTCAACATCCAGCAGAACAGTCATAGCCTACCTTAAAACAGTCTTTGCGAGACATGGAGTTCCCTGTGAGGTGTTTTCAGATAACGGGCCACAGTTTTCCAGCAGCGAGTTTGCTGGTTTTGCAGAGGACTGGGGTTTTCACCATGCCACCTCAAGCCCTAACTACCCGAGATCCAATGGGCTCGCAGAGAGTTCAGTCAAGGTTGTCAAGGCTCTCATGAAGAAGGCTCAAGATGGACAGGAGGAGTTCCAGAGGAGTCTGATGGTATACAGGAGTGCCCCTTTGGAAAATGGTTTGTCCCCAGCCCAGATGCTGATGGGAATGCGCTTACGCACTAACCTTCCTATCCATGAGAACCTGTTGACACCTGTAGGAGCGCACACAATGAGGACAAGGAAACAAGAACAAAAAGAGAAACACAAGTTGCAACATGACAAGAAGGCAAAACGCTTACCAAGCCTCAAGCCAGGCGATACAATCCGTATCCTGGATCACACCAAAGGCACATGGAGGCAAGGAGGATGCGTGCAAAGAGAAGTTGCACCACGCTCATACCTGATCCGGACAGACCATGGTGCAGCTCTGAGACGAAATCGTGTGGATCTAAGACCACAGGTAACGGTCCCAGAGACAGATTCTCAACAACAAAGCACTGCAGAAGTGTTAGATGCTCCCAGGAGTGAGCAGTTTGGTCAGAGTTCTCCGGACCGCAGTGACTCCGTCATGCCAAAGGGGGGCAGCACACCCTCTGAGACCTGTTGCAGGCCTAAAAGGACTGTTAAACCTCCTGAGAGACTTATTGCACAGTGCTAAAAACCATGTGGACTGTGGGCATGAGACAGAGTAAAGAAAAGAGGACACTTATTGTTGAGAGTTAAATGTAAATGAAAATGTTTGTGAAAAAAAAAAAAAAAGTTTGTAAAGAGATATGTGATACATATGCTTATTATTTGAATGCATAGGTTCATGTTTGAAATGCAGGTTTATTATTGGAATGCACAGATTTAAGAACAGTCAGAAACTAATGTTTTGTTATATGACTACAAGAAAAGAACAAGTTGTTTTGTTTTGAAAGAAGGGAAGATGTGTTGTTATTATAGTACATAACATTGGTTCCGCCCTATGTTGTTGTACCCGGACCGGGGGACCGGGGTTAGAGCGACAGAGTGTCTGGAAGACGGATGTGCAACGTGTGATTAAAAGCCAGTTAAGAAACCCCTGCCTGTTTATTCCTAGTTAGGAATACTGGAAACAACAAACATAACACATGGTATTTATTTCTCTGATCTTCCTTCTTCCTCTCTCCCCATGTCCCCCCCCCCTCTCTCTCTCTCTCTCTCTCTCTCTCTCTCTCTCTCTCTCTCTCTCTCAGGGTAAGTTCATCCAGACCATGCAGTATGGAGGACACTGGTACGGGCTGTCTCGTGAGGCCATAGAGGAGGTGGCCAGGGAGGGCCTGGCCTGCTGTGTGCACATGGAGCTGGAGGTACACACCTCCATGTGTTCAGTCTGAAGAACAGCTACTTTGAGCCGTGCTACGTCCTCCTGATCCCCACAGACCAGGAGCAGTACGCCCAGCGCCTGCGGAGCCGGGGCCTCTACACCCAGGCCCAGATAGACAGCGTCGCGGCCCGCATAGGCCTCTACGCCAGGGTCAACAGGGAGCGCCCGGGCTTCTTCGACAACGTCATCGGCTGTGGTACGTAGGCTACTCACTTCTGGATAATCCCAAACTCAACAGCTTCTGTAGTATTTTTACCTTCTGAAAAGGATGGCTAGGACTGGTGATATCAAGCGAAAGGTTCTTTATATACAGATTCTGCAGACAGACACTTCTGATCACTTTCTTTTCTATAAAACAAGCTATTAGATGTTCACTTTCAATTCAATGTACAATTCGCATTTCTCAAAAAACAAACTGTCAACTCATATGACGTCTTGCTGCAAGACATTCTAGAACCTGTTGTTCTACCCATTCTGAGCTAATACAACAGAAATGTAGGCTACTTCTTTTTAACTATCTTAACGATAAATAATAACTCTTAACTGTCAATCAATTATGTAACATATTAATCAATCTATTTTAACTGTCAATCATGAAACCTATAAAGTTACAACAGCTTTGGTGTCCTATGCTGTGATGTCCATGTAGGGGAGAGCACACGTTATGGAACCCTAACGAATTACTAAACGGAGGGAACTAATTACTAAACGGAGGGAACAAATTACTAAACCGAGGGAACAAATTACTAAACCGAGGGAACGGATTCACACATCAAATAATTTTTTTCTACCATATGACCCCAGGGGGGCTCCGTACAGATGAATAGATCAGAACAGAGGAAGAAAATCAAAACACATAAACATAAGAAAGGAGGATGATATTCCAACAGTAAGAACAAGTGAGGACTGTAGAGGCTAACGGAAGGTAAGAAATAAAAATAGCTAAAATAAAATGTGATTGGATGATGAATAATTTACATTTTGTTATTTTAGCGGAAATAACATGAAGAAATATACTACGAGTCATCAATGGAGAATGGTACAATACTAAATGACGCATAACATACATGTAGCGTGTTCAAATAAGTATGCTCTCATTAATCCAACATAACATTGCTCTAAATATTGTTCCTGCTTCTCCTCCTCCTCTGGACCCCATTGGCTGACAGTTCTGCTGCTGGTGCTGGAATTATGACTAGAACAATATATGCTATTCTTCCACTGAATAAATACTCATGTTTTATGTATTGGACATTACCTGCGTTCTCTCTCTCCAGCGCCTCCACCTTGTGGAGCAGTTCTGTCTTGGTGACGCTCAGCTCCTCCTCGCTGGCCATCGCTCTGGTCGCCATGGCTGGCATCATGTTTCTCAGCGCCTGTAGCTCAGCCCAGATGTCCAGGTGGTGGTGGGGTCAGAGGGGTCACCTCCGCTCTCTCCCTGAGGCCATGCCCCAGACAGGCAGAACAGCAACACCAGCAGAGCCACAGACACCCTCATTCTGAAATTATGTGGTCTTTGAGGCTCTGTCCCCCTCCTTATATACACACTGACACACACACAAACAAGCACACACACACACACACACACACACACACACACACACACACTCACACGTCTTGTGAGCCACTGCATGATAATTTAACATGTGTTTCTGACAGAATAACAGAAAAACACCAAGAACATCCTTATCAAAGTGGGAGCACTGCCAGTTATGAGCTAACGGCAGGTATCTAGTGGACTAGCAGGTGAACTCAGGTGAACTGAAATTTGAAACTCAGGTGAACTGTATTTGGTATACGAGTGAATCAATGAATTAGACATATACATAAGTTTAAAGCATCAAAATCCTGTTTATTTTAGCTACACAGACCAACAGATCACACAATGTACCTAACCTAATGTTACACTAACCCTCCCCACCCTCCCCTACCCACCCAAATATCCGTGGTCAAAATAATAAACAGACCAACAGTTTAACATAAAGTCACAAGTGCCATCTAAAATGGTAACAATAAACCCATTGGTCTCAGGATACCTCTAAGCCTACTACTTCTTCTGCTTCTTCTCTTTCAGCCAGTTGCTGAGACAAACTAACCTGTTTACATTTTCAGAGCTCAAGGCTGCACTATGTTGCCTGCCAGGAGAAAAGTCTCTCACAAGGGACAGAAGTGGCAGGGCTGGCCAAATACAACAACAACAAGTGAGATTAAAATGCTTTAAAAAAGTTAATGCGTTCTTTTTTCTGTAATTAATTAATCGAAATTAACGCGTTAAAGTCCCAGCCCTAATAATAACATGAAACAATAAATGAATCATATGTATATGTATAATAAAATGAAACATACAATGAATAATATGTATATATATAATAACATGAAACAATAAATGTATAATATGTATATATATATATATATAACACTAAACAATAAATGAATAATATGTATATATATAATAACATGAAACAATAAATGAATAATATGTCTATATATAATAACATGAAACAATAAATGAATAATATGTATATATAATATACTACAATAAATGAATAATATGTATATATATATAATAACATTAAACAATAAATGAATAATATGTATATACAGTATATATATATAATAACATTAAACAATAAATGAATAATATGTGTATATATAATAACATGAAACAAAGACAAACATAAAAAGGAACAGAGCAAGACGTTATAACTAGAACATTCTTATCAAACATGGACCAGAGCCAGGTATGACCTAACACACATACACATGCACGCACATGCACACGCACACCCTTGTGATCCACTGCATGAGCATTTAACATGTGTTTCTGACAGAATAACACAATATGAATATAGAGTTAGTGTATAATGTCATTTAACTGACGGTTTCATCCAAAGCATGCATGTACAGTGGGGGAAATAAGTATCGAACACATCAACATTTTGTCTAGAAAATTTCCAATGAGCCTATTTAAGTGCAATTTACACCAGACTTTGGTATTAACTCAAACAATCCAGACAAAAAATCGAAACATTTAAGTCCATATGTAAAGTTATATATGTGTAATAAAGTGGAATGAAACAGGAAAAAAGTATTGAACACAACACACTAACTGAAATTAATTCAATACTTAGTGGAGAAGCCTTTGTTTCTAATGACAGCTTCAGCTTCCTCTACACAGATTGTCTAAATCTTGAAGATTAAGGGGCCCTCTTATGAATCTGGATCTTCAGATGTGGTCTGTGAGGCTCTGTCCCCCTCCTTAAAAACATACTGACACACACACACACACACACACACACACACACACACACACACACACGCAGCTCTTGTCCTTGTAAGAGAGTTATGAGTTAAACAACCACTTAGTAACCAAACTAGTAATGAAACAACATGGTCAGAGATGTCTCTCTCTCTATCTCTCTCTCTCTCTCTCTCTCTCTCTCTCTCTCTCTCTCTCTCTCTCTCTTTCTCTCTCTCTCTCTCTCTCTCTCTCTCCTCTCTCTGTCTCTCGTGTGTGGTATAACTGGTATAAAGTCCTGATGGATATTATTATTATTATTGTTGTTATTATTGTTTTTATTGTTATTGTTATTATTATTAATAATAAGAAGAATATTGTTCATGATGTGATCATCATTCCTCTTGTCAACATTTCCCTTTCAGAGTTTCAAACTCATTGAAACACTCTGGTAGAATATTAACATGGCAGTAACGTATTTACCCTGGTAGAATATTAACATGGCATTTCCATATGTACACAAGTACATCATTGTTAGACTAACTCTGTTCTGCAGTTTCCTATGAGTTTTTTTTTCTATAGAGAACAATCCATCAGTATACAGTATGTCTGTCTGTGGTGCTGTAAATATCAGAATAAAATGAATTCTAACAACAGTATGTTTCCATCCTTGAGAGAGAGAGAGGGAGGGAGGGAGGGAGAGAGAGAGAGAGAGAGAGAGAGAGGGAGGGAGGGAGGGAGGGAGGGAGAGAGGGAGAGAGAGAGAGAGGGGAGGGAACCGTAACACTACCCTTGACACTGGCCTTATATGACTATGAAAACCTTAAGCACACAGCCACTTTATTACTGAACTATCTATTATTACTAGTTGCACCACTAGTGTATCCTGTCTTACCTGTAATATTGTCACCTTTATCTTGTATTATGCCTATTGCCTTATTGTTGTGCTGCAATGTCAGGAACTGAAGCCACATTGTATTCTCTTACACGTGTAATGTAGCGTAACAATAAACTTGAAACATTCATGGCTTTTCTACTGGTTAGATGACGAACTGCGCTTAGTACTTGTCAATGACACTAAGGTTGAATCTAATCTAATCTAAAAGAAAAAACATGATTTAGGATAATAAATACAAAGGAAGATATCTGTTTTAAGGGGAGTAATCACATGTAACACAACCAATTGTGTGTATATGTTAAAATTCCCATGTTATAAAATCTACATTGGTAAAACCAACCACAAACCACCAGGCTACACACACACACACACACACACACACACACACACACACACACACACACACACACACACACACACACACACACACACACACACACACACACATTTAAAAGCACTGCCAACTAGCTCTCCTCATATTCATTTCACTATTGGCCTATGAGAACAACTCAGAGTAAAATTCATTTTCACCTAAACATGAAAATAGGCTGAAACATCCCTTTAAAGACCATAATATCTGTGAGCACTAAACATTCTGATACTCCAAAACTTCGAAAGAAGTCTAAATATGCACAGTTTGGGAACATAGCACAAAACTATATTGGTCTGCACTACAGTGACAAGGCTCTAATTTTTACAGATGGGTGAAAAGACCCAGAGACAGGCCGAACAGGAGCTGCAGTATATCTCCCTCAGTATAAGACAGGAATTAAAAAAAGAACCACCGATCATTTATCAGTATACACAGTGGAGCTGCTAGCAATTTTGACAGCATTGGAACGGTTGGTAGATAAATAGGGTAAATAATGCATTAATTGCTTCAGACAGCCGGGCAGCATTGTCTAGTATTAGATCTTTGAAATCTTGCAGACAGGATATTATTTTCAGGATTCATCAGTTAATGTATGGAATATATAGCACAGATATGTTGGCTCTGTTTGTGTTCCTGCTCATGTAGGGGTAGAAGGAAATGAAGATGCAGATATATATTAGCTAAGCAGTCACTTAAATCACAACAATAGAAATGGATATTCCACTGTGCAAAGTTGAGGTAAAATCAATCATTAAAACACACATGCAGGAATTATGGCAAGAAGACTGGAACAGAAATGAAACAGGAAGACATTTGTATAGCATTCAGAAGAAAGTTGGAATAGGAAGTAGGATGGGTAGGAACCGGAAAGAAGAGACAGTCATTTCCTGTCTCAGGATAGGTCACACTGGATTGAATGACACAGTTCATAGAAAAGGAAAACACCCAACTGGCATTTGTGCCACTGTAATAACCAGGAATCTGCTCAGCATATGTTGCTGAAATGTGAGAAATATGAGGAACAGAGAAAGCTACTGAAATCAGCAATTCAGAAAGTTTTACTGTAGGGAATTTACTTGGAAACACATTTAAAGTATACAACCAGATAATAAAGTATTTGAAAGAAACTGGATTAATAGATCAAATGTAACACCGCCCCTCCCCAATTTTGCTTATTATTTCCATTTTCTATAATTCTTTCCCCTGTCAATCTGACGTTCCACACAGTCCGGTAGGTGGCGGTAATGCGCCTTAAGTTAGTTGCCAACTGCCAATCCCCCCAAAAAAACGAAGAAGAAGACGCGGAAACAGGAAGTTCACATGTGTTGACCACCAGATCGCTTTTAGACTGTTATGATATCAGAATGGCAGAGATACAGCAGTTGAAAGTGTTTATCTCCGAGCGATTAACAGCGGCAGCTTTTGAGATATTCGGGGCGGTGGAAAGAACGATGTCAGAGTACCAAGGAGAAGTCTCCCGTTGCAAGGAGGAGAACCACCGTCTACGGACGTTGCTAAGCATCCGTTTTCAACCGGAGATAAAGCTTCATAGAACAGGTTCGTTTTTATTACAGTACTACACTCAAGGCTGCAACTAGCTGCTACTCCGTTTTAATGTGAAGACCAAGTGATCTTGATGACTGAGGCATATGGGATGCTAGCCGGGCTGAGCACCAAAATGCGTTTTGAACATGGAAACACCATGGATATGCTAGCTAGCTAGCTCTCAATGTCAAGCTATGGAGAGTGCTAAGCAGCTAGCGAACTACGTTTTACTTTACAACTGTAAGGAGGCGTTTCAATAGCTATTATTATATCATGTGAGCAACCTTGTAAACCTTGTATTATTATATAAAGTGAGCAACCTTGTAATGTAGCTGTAACTAGACACGCTGACTTTAATGTAGCTGTAGCTAGATCGTAGATGGTAAGGCCCAATCCCAACACACCCCTTGCCCCTACAGTTTTGCCCTACCCCTCCATTTTGCACATTCACAAGTAGGGGTAGAGTGTCCCGATTCTTGTTGGGATGGAGGGGTAGGGTAAAGTGTTAGGGCTACATGGCCCTCCAAACAGAGTTGTTTCAGAGGCACACTCCAAACAGAGTTGTTTCAGAGGCACACTCCAAATCTAGTGTTATGACAAACCTCCCAGAATGCCTTGCGAAAGATAGTGGCGAACTCACAAGCAACCACAAAGGTCATTATGTTCTTCTTTAATACATTTGTAAAAGTGATGATAATCATCATATTATCTTAGTTTAATGTCCTTTCAATGTATTATAGACCTCTTCTTTATCACAAGCATAACAAAAAATCGCTAGTATGCTGATGTAGAATTGCAGGCGTTCATGCTTTTCTATGATACTACTGATGACGTATCAGGGACTTGAAGGGTTATCCCATTTAATAGGGGAAGCTTTCAACCACTATCCCTTGCAACTGTTCTGAGGGGAAAGCCGAAAAGAGAGTGGCTCTCCAGAACAAGGGGTAGGGGTGAAAAAGGGAAACAGGATTTAGCTTTGGTTACGAATCCTGGGCGCATTCAAAAACATTTGATTGGTGTTAGCACGAGAGTTCACCATATTGCTTAGCCTTAGACCAGTCTATTCCTTTTAAATCCATCCAGAGTGCACCATTCAGAGAGAGGGGTAGAGAATCAGGCCGCAGCCCCGTCAATGTGGAAGAAGCTTTAGCACAACAATTCATAGTAGTGCCTAACCTCTGTTAGGTTTTTGGTAATCCGTATGTTTGTGAAATTAACTCTCCACTATATGTGCCTCTTCCTTTGTTTACTCTACACAGATCCACCTCACAGCCCAGCTACCATGTCTGAACAAAAGTCCACAGAGTCCCTGGGTTCTGGCTGTGGTTCTCCAGCCCAGACAAGCACAGAGCGGGGTCCAGAGATGGTGGCAGTAAAGCTGGAGGACTGCAGTCAAACACTGGAACTCAATGTGGTAGTGAAAGAGGGGGAGGAGGAAGTGATGGTGACAGAAGAGGAAGGAGGAGAAGAAGTGGTGGAGAAAGACATGATGGTGAAAGAGGAGGAAACAGTAGAGGATGTGGAGGAGATAGATGGCGAGTTGGATGGTAAGTTAATGTTATTAAGTTGTCTAATGTTAGGATGAGTGGAAAGTGATATTTAGATAGTTCTCTCCATTTCCTTCCTTTCCTTTACATTTCATATGGTCTGGTTTTTATTGAGAAATATTGGTGTGAATCACTGTTGATAAATGTGTGTGAACGAGTGCGCACATTTTGGTTCTGTTACCGGACCAACCAACCAAAAACCACAAACCTGAACAAACTATCATATAGACCACCGCCAGGTCACGCCACTCAAGGGAGCTCAGATGGAGCTGGCCAGGCAGTGATAGTGTTAGGGTCAGAATGACCCAGACAGTGATAGGGTCAGGGTTAGATGGAGCTGGCCCAGGCAGTTTTAGGGTTAGGATCAGACTGAACCAGGCAGTGATAGCGTTAGGGTCAGACTGACCCAGGCAGTAATAGGGTTAGGGTCAGATGGAGCTGACCCAGGCAGTGATAGGGTTAGGGTCAGATGGAGCTGACACAGGCAGTGATAGAGTTATGGTCAGACTGACCCAGGCAGTGATAGGGTTAGGGTCAGACTGACCCAGGCAGTGATAGGGTTAGTTTCAGATGGAGCTGGCCCAGGCACTGATCGTAAGGTGTATGTACCCGTTTGGTAAGCTAACCCCATACTTTTATTTATCATTCTTCTTAGAAAACCAGACCACCTTTTCTGTTCTTCTGTTCAGTCAATGTGGAAGACGCTTTACTACAGCATCTCATAGGGGTGTAACGGATCACGGAAATTCCGTGATCCGTTCGGATCGCCCTCCACGGTTCGGAACGCATGTGTACCGCGGATCAATTGCAAAATGTTAACAAGTAATAATATTACTTAATATCTTACTTAATATCTCTTGTAAATCACAATGTAGAGTTGCCATGAAAAGATAGACGCGACAGTTGCGGGCTTTGTTTCACTCTAAAGCGCAATGATAGGTTGATAATGCGAAAGAAAAAGAATCTGTTGTTTGCTCGCTACACGTGAAGCTGGGAATCCACAACAACAATGGAATGGAATGGAATCGACTTTATTTGTCATTGCTACAGTACAGGTACCAAACAACGACATTTAGGAGGGGTGGCTCCCCTGGTGTTAGGAAAGGAAAAAAAAAAACATTTTAGAAAAAGCATAAAAGCATAAAATCACAAGAAGGTAAGGAGCTGGTTTACATCAATAAAGGCTATGTCCACAATCCACTGTACTATACTGCACAGATAGTCAACTAGGGTTGTCATATTGCACAAAAGTATTTTTTCACATTATTTTAAAGTGTCACAGTTTGCAGGCTTGAAAATGTACATGTTTGTGCCTCAGCACTAGCTGCCATACAATCCGTCCGGACTGTCCTGGGCCCAGAACTTAGGCCTTTTCTGTGTTCAGGGCCTTGACGGCCCTGTGGTAGAAGCAGTCCTTCAGTCTGTTTGTCTTAGCGGCCGGGGTCCTGTACCTCCTGTTCGAGGGCAGCTTGACAAAGTGTACGTGCCCAGGGTGGGTCGGGTCCCTGGAGATCTTGGAGGCCCTCCTGAGACAGCGTGTGTTGTACAGCTCCTCCAGAGAGGGTAGGGGGGCGCCGGTGATCTTCTGTGCTGTTCTCACGACTCTCTGTAGCGCGGCTGCGTTAACAAGGCTGCGTTCGTAAATCCGCTCTGGAATCTGATCAGCGTTCAAGGAACGCCTCTTGTCCAATCAAATTACTTGGTCCCTTTATGACGTCGGACCCAGTGTGCGCTCCGGCGCTCTCAAAGCAAATTTACGAACGCGGCCCAAGTGTATCATGTTACGTTGTTCGGCGGAGAAGAACTCAATGCCTCCCTCGTCATTTAAATCCCATGTATGGGACCACTTTGGCTTCTCTGTCAACTATGACGGGAGGCACGAAAAAGGTAGCTCGACAACTTCTGATAATGTAGGCATTTTTTTCATACCATGTTCAAAATAAGGGTTCACTTTATTATTTAGTTAAAAGTGGCATAAAACATGTTTATTCATCTGCTTTAAAGAGCCCAGTGATTCACTGCTGCAACCAGGCGCCTCCTCCCTCTCTCCTATCATTTAAATTGAGTGTATTTCAGTATAATTATGTAATGTTTGAGTGTAGAATATGTTATATATATATTATATATATATATGTATATATATATGTATGTGTATATCAGGGTTTCCGTTAGAAAAATTTGCCGTCGGACATCGTGTCCGGGAAGAATTCGATTTACCGGACAAACGTGATATATTCCGGTCATCATATTAAAATATATTTTTTATTTTTTTTTCAAAATCATATTTTTTTTCTTCCAAATCTAATATAGCTGTTTGTCGCGGTGATTACTGTTGTGTAGCGGCCTATATATGCCATTTAATGTCTATTTCTCATCCGATACGATTAGATGCGAGCTATATAATATATAATAATATAACATGATTTGACGCATGCGCGCTATGCCATGCGTCAAATCCAGCGCTGAACGGGTCCAGCGCTGAACGGGTCCAGCGCTGAACGGGCGCCTCACTGGGAACTGAACAGACAGCATCGATCAATGAACGGACTCCACATTACGTTAACTGAAGTTTGTTAAATTGTTTGGGATTAATGTGAGTTTTCTATTTTCTCTTTCCAGTTTTACCCTTTTTTTAAAATCAATAAAACAACGTCATTTCTATAACCAGGTCTCGCTGGTTGGGAAGGCATTTCGTTTAGCTCGGGAGTATGACAATGGGGAGAACATAACTGTTTATTGAGAAACAATTGATAGGCAGTCTGGGATACGTATATAAAGAAATACCACAATGTCTAGATGTATAACATTTTATTGAACAGTAACAGTGCAAGCATGTAGGCTTCTGGCGTGACACGGCTAGCCTAATTTCCGTTCATATGCCTTTTATCAGATAAAATAAAATAGAATAAAACTCTTTGAAAATAAATAGGCTTTAAATTAACTTGCAATGCGTATGTATAGGCTAATTTCCGTTCGATGTTACAGCCTAGGCCTATCGCCTATGCCTTTTCTCAGATAGATAGGGGATAGCCTTAAATAAAATAGCCTAGAGTAAAAACTCTGAAAATAACAATGGCTGCTCATATAATTCAACTACTTATTAGGCCTACGTCGCTTTTTGGCAGCATTGAAGCGTGCAGCTGCGGACTTGAAATCAAAGCTGCAAAGTGTCTCTCCGCAACTTGCAATGCGCATTAGCCGTGTGACCTTGCCCCTCCCCAAGGCGACTTCGGTCCGCAGTTTTAATTCGGTTCTGCAGAGAGAATCCTCTCTCTGCAGGCACACTGGAGACGGGAATCAAGCAGGCTATCTTGGCCAACGTCTTCAGAGTCAGACTTCTCCTCAGGCTCAGACTCATTGTTGCTTGGCTTCATGAAATAATTGCTAAGCTTACTTTGTTTTGCCATCTTTCCATTAATTTAATCGCTCGCTATGGTGCACTTTGAGCTGCAACGTTTGCGTATTACTATGGTGGACGGGTTGGCAGGGTTGCCAGATAGGCATGGGTTACCGCCGAAGCTGTAATCCCATCTGGCATCAATCCCATGTGGCACCTGTGCGCTGTTTCGCATAGGCCGGCCTATACATTAGGAGTCATCATCATGCCGGTGTCAAATCATATCATAATAAAAGAAATACATAGCCTATATATTCGTCTTTTTTAAAATAGAAGGAATCAGAATGTGAACTTTAGCGAATTGTATTCAAAGGGAATTATTTTCACCGGACAATATGTCCGACGACTTTTCAATTTGTCGGACTTCAACAACTTTTACCGGACAAAGACCGGTAATTATCGGTTAACGGAAACCCAGGTGTATATATATATATATATTACCAGTTTTGACATCTTGAATGTTGTTGGTTTTTGTCACATAGTAAAAGTGGTGTTTTTACAGAATTCAAGGAAAAAGCAGTTTTTATCAAAACAAAAATGTTTTGTGTTGATCCGAAAAATGATCCGATCCGTGACTCAAAAACCGTGACACGATCCGATCCGTGAGTTAGGTGATCCGTTACACCCCTAGCATCTCATAGTAGTGCATATCTTCTGTTAGGTTTCTGGTCATTTGTATGTTTGTGAAATTAACTCTCCACTATGTGTGCCTCTTCCTTTGTTTACTACACAGATCCACCTCACAGCCCAGCTACCATGTCTGAACACAAGTCCACAGACTCCCTGGGTTCGGACTGTGGTTCTCCAGCCCAGACAAGCACACAGCGGGGTCCAGAGATGGTGGCAGTGAACCTGGAGGACTGCAGTCAAACACTGGAACATAATGTGGTAGTGGAAGAGGAGGAGGGAGAAGTGATGGTGAAAGAAGAGGAGGAAGGAGGAGAAGTGGTGCAGAAAGATGTGATAGGAGAGGAAATAGAGGACACACATTTGGGTGGTAAGTTCATGTGATGAATTTGCTAATGTTAAAATGGTATTCATTGGACAACTCCTAGTCAGTGCTCTATGGTGTTAATTGTGTACTACTGTAACAGTCAATACTTAGTTTGACAGTGCCTCTTTAGTCTCTTCTATTGTGGCATTGATAAGTGATATAATGATCTTTCTGGGTCAGGTGGCCGGAAATGATATATTGATGACTCAGAGAGAAGGTTGAATCGTAATCATTGTATTAGGCAGATCTGGGTTGCATTCCCATGTACAGATGTTTCCAAGGCAGCATGCTCTGTTAAGTCCAAGCTTCAATCATGGCTACGACATGGCTGGTGCCGAGCCTGGCTGTGGCATAAAGAGATGCCAAGCAAAGTACTGATGTTTGTTACAGCTTATATACAGTTCTCAGAGAGGAAATAGCTTTTACCTCGTAACTTACAATAGTGACATTAGTTCCCATACATGGCTATTCTGTGTTCATGCTGTTCTGTCTTGCTGACCACTGCAGTGAGGCTCCTATGTCCTTAGAGTTAAACTGGTCTCACTGTTACTTGACCTGGTATATGCATGCTCCTAAAAATGTTGTTTACTACTGAGAGTGGGCACACATAAAATATGTTTAAGGTTAAACAATGAGTATTGCAATATTTGATAGGCACACAACAATTGCATATAGTTACACAAAAGCGCATCATATCAATAAGTCTCTCTTGAACTCTGTGTTCAGTCATTATATTCTACAGACCCCAGAGATGTTGTCACTTCTGCCCCGATACTGTTTTTTGCCACCGATACCGATCACAGATAATCTATGAGAAATATTGGCCGATATACTGCCGATACCTATCAAATAATAGCCTAATACTAATAGGATAATAAAAAAAAGAAAATTTGTGTGGATGAGACAATTGACATTTAGAGCATCCGATAAAGCGAGGCCTAGGCCTAAATGTTTTAAAAGTCTTTTCAAAAATCTCCACAAACCTTTTGCTAGGCTGGCCGAGTTGTGTCTGTACACTTTCTCTGCCTTTTTCTTCTCCTTCTCTGCGGTCAGCTTTTCAAACTCGCCATGCTCTGCTACAGTAAGGCCCGATCCCAATTCACCCCTATGACTCTGTTTCACCCCTCCTGCTCCGTTTCATGTTTTCATCGGGGGCTAGGGGGGGAGGGGGAGGGCTATCCACGGCTCAGTTTGGAGATTTTTTGGGACCACGTTAGATTTCTGAGCCATAACCCTACCTCCCAGGATGCATTGCGAATCATCTACAGAAATCTGATTCCGCTCTAGGCAATGCGGAAGACAACCACACATGTCATTACTTTTTACTCTGTGATTACTTGGTAATAAAGATTTGAAAAATTATGAAAATTATCTCATTATCTTAGTTTAATGTCATTCAATGCATTGTAGACCTTTTTTTATAACAAGCATAACCAAAAATATATAACTAAAAATAACCAATATATGCTGATGTGCTGTGCCTATGCTTAACATAGAAATACACCGTTCCAAAGTCCAGCGTGCTTCAGCCAAGTTTAAGATCTGAGGGTTTTGGTGCTCAGCAGTAGAGGACAATAATAGCTAAACTATAACCTGGGCACTTCCATTAGACTACCAAAAGCAAGACAATGGAGCACTCATATCTGTGCGTTTGTCACCCTGTTCCTCTGCAACAAACGCAGAGATTGTATGAGCGCCCTGGCGCGCCCCTGTCCAATAGAAGCGCCAGGCACAGCCTCCCCATAGAAATACACCATGTCATCGGAGCGCGATTCACATTTCTCAGATGTACAATCCTGTTTAAAAAATAATAATAATAATAATCTTACATGTGTCGTTTGACAGCGGGTGATGGATTTGATGTAAAGTTATCTATCAAACATTAGGCTGATTTGTGAATGATAGTCACGCGTTAGGACCTATTTCATGTCGCATTTCTCCTCTTTGATGGCATATGACGCTATAACTATGGCACTTATTAAACCAAAACACGCAATCTAATCCAAGCAGTTGTTATTATGTAATATTATTGATGGGTTATATCATGTTCTGACTAACAGCGGCTGTTTCTCCAGCGTTCCTGTCACATCGAATTTCGGAACGCCATGAAAATAAATCTGCCCTCCGTGTCTAATGTTATCTATCTAACGTTACATGTTTTAAGGCTGATCTGTGCATGATACTGGTGCATTTTGACATACTTCATGTTGCATTCCCCCCTTTGATGGCAGATGATGCCTGAAATTTACCTTAAGTTCACAGTGTTTCCTCCAGGAATTTTTACATTGGTGGCGGACAGCCCTCGCAGCGCGCGCAATATTTTTTCGCGTGCACGCTAGGGATGTCCCGATCCCACTTTTTCACTACCGATACCGATACCTGGGCTTCGGGTATCGGCGATACCGATACCGATCCGATATTTGTATAATTTTTTTGACCCCTGAATATTTTTTTTTTTTTTTTTTTTTTTTTTCCTAACACCAGGGGAGCCACCCCTCCTACATTTCGTTGTTTGGTACCTGTACTGTAGCAATGACAATAAAGACCATTCATTCATTCATTCATTCATTCAAATACCTCCCCAGTATATAGTCCACACCAACAACAGTTAAATTAAAGACTGCCAGCCTTTATTAAAGCAACAAATGCGACGTGTTGTGGATTGGAACTACGGATCATAAGCTTTCAAATGATGTGTCATACATTGAAATCCGAAAAAATATGAAGTTAGAGTCATTTGAATGTTGTTAGACGTCAGGCACATATAGGGTTAACCTCTTTGTAATGAAACCGGAAGCACACAGCGCAGCGCTATGCGCATTTTAAGCGCATATAGGACTCGCGTGAAGCGCTATGCGCATTTTAAGCGCATATAGGACTCGCGTGAAGCATTTCTGCGACACGCGTTTTTGTTCACTGTTTTTATTCACTCATCGCTTATACACATAAGTTTGACTGCGGATGACAGTAGGATCGGATCGGAGCCTTTTTTTTCTTCTGGTCCGATCTCCGATCCAGCATTCAGGACCAATATCGGGTCGATATCCGATCTCAGTATCGGATCGGGACATCCCTAGTGCACGCGCATGAAACGCGCGCGCACGCGTTTTTTTTCTTCAAAACAACGACCTCATTTCAGCCAAAACTAGAGGATGGCCAAAAAAATTATAATGAATATACAGAATATAAACTTGTGACTGACAGTCACATACACACACACAAAGATCATCAGCTATAATATAATACGAAGTAGGCCTACATGAGCACAAAAGCGGCTAACGTTACTGATTAACTGTTTACTGTAGTGCAGAGAGATGGTAGTCGTAGGCGGTGTATCAAATGACAAAGCTAAACGTTTAATGAAGGACATGAACGATTGTCAACAACACACTCAAGCAGTAAATAGAACAGTCTAAACAACTTGGGTACTACGCACTCAACTGCGGACGGAACAATACTCTCAACCTATAGTTCCGTGCGTGAATTATGTCAACCCACCACATTACAGAAGTAAAATCACAGTCAGATGGAGCATTCGGTAAACAGCTGAGTATCAGCTGAGTTAAAAAACAAACTCTTTGATGACACCCACATCAGCCCTGTTTTCCCGTACTTCTCCCGTGTGTCTCTGAAGGTCCAAATGTTCCCTGAATTTTAGCTGCATGTTTTTCCAGCATGTAATTCCGTTGTCAATAAAAAAATCGTCTCCCCTTCTTTTCCCCTTGACAATCCTGTGTCTTTGCTAAAGTGACGGCACATAAGAATAGTTTTTTGACTTGCTAATGTCTGCTGATACACCAACACAGCTAGCCGATGCTGATGGCTCTCCCGCTGTAGTTGTAGTTGTAGCTGGTGGTGGTGGTACCCCGCCAAAAACGCTGTTAGCTGATCCACCACCTAGCTTCTTTGGTCCTGCCAGCCATGCAGTTTCGGGTCGCTCATAGCCACTGCTAGCTTCAGCAATGTTTGAAGTGTCTGGGACATCTTTTTTCTTGAAAAATCCATCCATCTGTCGCTGTTTTCGTTTAATTTTTCGAAGAAGCTCTCTGGACTGCAGCTGCTCCCGCGTTAGCATTAGCATCCATTTTTTCTTCTCCCTTCTCACCGTCACGAGCTCAAATGACACTTGTCGGCCGATCTAACTCTTAACACTCACTTACAGGACTTCTGACACCATGTCGTGTTATTCTATTAAACATACACGTGAGTCCTTCTGTATTTCAATGTAAGTGTCTTTATTTTAACTCGCTCTGTAAGCTCTACAATACCGGTCTCTTGTTGTCTCGTCGTAACCTGCCCACCTGACCTGGGGGGTATTCCATCAACGTCGCTAAAGGAAAATCCTGGCTTATTTTTGATAACTCTCGCGAGACCTATCAGAATATGCCTGGATATTTTTAAGAACTCTCGCGAGATTTATCAGACTAAACCTGGATTTTCTCTTTAGCGATGTTGATGGAATACCCCCCTGATGTCACTACGGTGGCCTGTACACAATAACAATAATACCACAGTTCACATTTAGACCAATCACGAGCCCTTGTGTCACGTCGTCAACTGAATGTCATTAATCTGATTTTGGATCAGCGGTTAGAGAGAGATGGGCGTGGATTTAGGTGCACTTTTAGTCAACATCCATTATAGCGCTGATCTAGGATCAGATATATTTTAATCAGCTAAAATGTTCAGATATTTTATTTTATTTTATTTTTTGAGAACTTTTT
Organism: Nansenia antarctica; assembly: GCF_963989245.1. NCBI lineage: Eukaryota > Metazoa > Chordata > Actinopteri > Argentiniformes > Microstomatidae > Nansenia > Nansenia antarctica. The sequence goes on along the minus strand of NC_137677.1, from coordinate 22,854,412 downwards.
TTTTTTTTTTGGTGTGGACTGAATCAATTCGCGGCCCGCCACCAATAAATGCATGTAGAGGAAACACTGGTTCAGCCGCGAAGTTCTTGCATGGTTTTCCTATCTCAGTGCATACTGGCAGGGTAGGAGCACAGGATGATAGCCTACAGATCACCTATTCTGCCATGGTCTGATAATGAAGCATTGTTCTTTTTTGTTTGATGACTTTGATCTGTTAATAGTGTAAAACCGAGCGTCAATGCTTTTCTATGACACTACTGATGACGTATCAGGGTCTTGAAGGGTTGTCCCATTTCATAGGGAAAGATTTCAACCACTATGGCTTGTGGCTCTGTTCAGAGGCCTTGGCTCCAAAGCAAGTGGCACTCCAACACAGATAACATTTGCGTATCTGCAACTTCTGCACATGCTTCTGGTTAGGGGTGTAACGGATCGCCCCCCACGGTTCGGCACGCATGTGTATACCGCGGATCAATTGCAAAATGTAACCAAGTAATAATATTACTTAATATTAGTTAATATCCCTTGTAAATCACAATGTAGAGTTGCCATGAAAAGATAGACGCGACAGTTGCGTGCTTTCTTTTACTCTAAAGCGCAATGATAGGTTGATAATGGGGGAAAAAATCCAGAACAACAAGGCTGCGTTCGTAAATTCGCTCTGGAATCTGATCAGCATTCATGGAACGCCTCTTGTCCAATCAAATTACTTGGTCCCTTTATGACGGCGGACCCAGTGTGCTCTCCGGCGCTCTCAGAGCAAATTTACGAACGCAGCCCAAGTGTTTCATGGCGAGTGCTGCTAATGTTGGCGACAGAGAAGAACTCGAAATGCCTCCCTTGTCATTTAAATCCCATGTATGGGAACACTTTGGCTTCTCTGTCAATTATAACAATGACGGACAGTGTCATTGGAAGTGTGGTTGATAAAAAAGTTACGGTGTTTAAGCGTTGTGCAACGAGAAAGTCGTACGAGCATGGCCACACATTTGACGGGAGTGTTGACGGGAGGCACGAAAAAGGCAGCTTGATAACTTCTGATAATGTAGCCAATTTTTTCATACCATGTTTAAAGTAAGGTTTCACTTTATTATATAGTTAAAAGTGGCAGAAAACATGTTTATTTGTCTGCTTTAAAGAGCCCAGTGATTCACTGCTGCAACCAGGTGCCTCCTCCCTCTCTCCTACTGCATCATTAAGTTGAATTAATTAATTAATGAATGAATGAATGGTCTTTATTGTCATTGATATAGTACAGGTACCATACAACGAAATTTGTGAGGGGGGGCTCCCCTGGTGCTAGGAAAAAAATACTAAAAACAAGAAGGGAAAAGAGCTGGTTTACATAAATAAAGGCTATATACACTATCCACTATACTATACTATACAAATAAAACACTGTGCTGTACTCTATGCTATGCTATAAATATCCTAACATTTCCTATCTCTGAACCTTATGTGCACGAGGGTTGTCATATTGCACATAGTATTATTGCACATTCACACATTGAATGTGTGTTTCTGTTTAATATGTATTGTATGTTTGAGTGTAGAATATGTTATGTATGTATATATATATATACATGTATGTATATTAGGGGTGCAACGGTTCTCGGTTTTTTTACGGACGGTACGGTTTGCGTTCCACGGCTCAATTCACTAGTGAACCGTGACGGTTTTCGGTTTATGCTGCGATTTGGCTGCGTTCGTAAATTAGCTCTGAGAGCGCCGCAACAGTTTGAGGAAGCCCCGGATTCCTACAAGTCTGCGGTGTGGGGTCATTTCGCTTTTCCCGTTGAATACGACAATAAGGGGGGGGAAACAGTGGACAGAAATATTACTGTCTGCAAGCTCTGCTTAAAGCGTGTGCCATATGCAAATGGTTGCACCTCTAACATGAACCAGCATATTCGCCGCTACCACTCAACGATAACACTGACTGGGAGCAGGAAAGCCAGTCAGGCAGCGTCAGTGAGCAGACAGCAGTCTCTCTCTGATGCGTTCGGACAGACGTACACTACCACTTCAGAGAAACACAAAAAAATAACCAATGCAGTGGGGATGTTCATTGCAAAGGATTTGCAGCCCTTTTCGGTGGTTGGAGATTTGGGTTTTCGAAATCTGATAAAAACTCTCGAGCCCCGTTACAGTGTCCCCTCCCGTACATCATTCAGCACCAAAATAATCCCCAGCTGTCAAGGCTAAAGTGCACTTTTACTTTCGAAAGTGTTTATTTATTTTTGGACATTTGAAAGTGTTTTTTGTTTATATACAATTATATATACATTATATACATAACATATACATGTGTATGTTAAAGTTCCATATTATGTATAAGCAAAATAAAGTAAAGTAACAGTTTGTAAATAAATAGTAGCATTTGTTTCTGAACCGAACCGTACCGAAAACCGTGACCCAAAATACCGAACCGTACCGAACCGTGGGCCAACTGAACCGTTGCACCCCTAATGTATATACACACACACATATATATATATATATATATATATATATATACCAGTTTTGACATCTTGAATGTTGTTGGGTTTTTTTACACAGTAAAAGTGGTGTTTTTACAGAATTCGAGGAAAAAGCTTTTTATTTGTATTTGTATGTTTTGTGTTGATCCGAAAAATGATCCGATCCGTGACTCAAAAACCGTGACACGATACGATCCGTGACTTAGGTGATCCGTTACACCCCTACTTCTGGTGCATACTGGGAACTGGAGTCCTAAGGTTATAAACACATATCACCAGACACACTGCTGACATATTTTAGTTTAACAAGCATGAGAGAGTGGCTCGTTTAGGTTAATGAGCATGTGACAATGAATTGGCTCAAGTTGTTTGCGTCATTGATAGGGCTGTCCCTAACGACTATTTTTCTAACGATTAATCTAGCGATTATTTTTTCGGTTAGTCGGTTAGTCGGTTACTCTAGCGACTAATTTAACAATTAGTCTAACAATATATTTTTTTACTGTTCGATTAATGTATCACTTAATTTTCCTCAAAATAATGGCTGTATTGTCTCTCTCTGTTTAACAGTGTCTATATAAAGCACTCTGGGTAATAGCTGCTGCTCTTATAAAACAAAGCAGCGTATGACATGCACATTACTCAGACGGCCACCCCTTTAAATGATCAGCTGATGTATGGGGGCTGTCTGTGGGCCCGCAATTAAACACAGACACCTTTAATTCGGCGAACTGCTACTACTACTACTGTAACTGCCTCTGTCAAACAGCCCCAGACACAGGGCAGACTCACTGCTATGTTTAGCCAACTTGAATGCCAACATGGCCATCAGGGTTTTTCCTGGCTCAAAATGAGGCGGAGGTGGTACCAGTGGTGTTTGACATCGGGGGGGACCCATGAAGCAGGGCTGTCTGGGGGTCCTTAAACATCAAACACTTAATTTCTTGCTTTCTGGTGAATTAATATGCACCAATTTGTGCCCTTTCTGCATCAATTTATGGTGGAATTATTTATGTAAAGGAAAACACAATATTCAGGCACCAGATGACCATTCAAAATATAATGTAATATAATGCAATATAAGGCTCTTAGGCATTCTGTACTTTCAAATATGTATTCTCCTTGAGCAGTCAACATACTATCAGCTATTTTGCTAGCAGAAACGAAAGCTAACTTATTTGCGAAACAGCGCCCCCGCCACCATGTCGGCGCAGTGCAGCAATTGCAGTTAGAAATGACAGAAATCCACCGAGTGCAACGCTTGTAGAAAATACGACCGTCAGTTTGTCGAGAGCTGGAGGCGGCTAGAAATATGACGGAGGCGGCCGCCTCATAATTCTCTATGCAGGAAAAACCCTGGCCATTTAGAAGTCTGTCCATCACCACAACACATAGCTAGCTAGTAGCTACATGGCTAGCTAACGTTACTCTCGCTGCTATGTTATGATTAGCTAAATTGATGCTAACGTAGCATGCGAGCTACGAGCTAGATAACATAGGTGCGAGCACCACAATGACAATAGGCTACCGTAGCTAGCCAGCTACATAGCTAACGTTACTAACACCAGAAGACAAGACATACAAACTGTATAGAAGATTGATACATTGAAAAAGGCATGAATATTTTCTGTTTTTCTCCCTCCCCTCCACCCACCCCTCCCTCTCAAACATGTCTGCATGCATATATACATATAGATTTGCCCATCTACACACACACAAATATAAACAAGTTTACGACTAGCAGATCTTCTAGTAGGCACCCACTTCTTTACATATTTCATGGGGTTCCAACACTCAAGTGGAGGTCCAACTAGTTAAATAAAGATAAGAGCTGAGGTGTTTTCAATTCTCAGTTGTGTGCGCAAAGGTGTGACAACATTATTCATTTCTGAAAAACCTCTTTCCCAATCTGCACTACTCACAGGAATGGTATCAATTGCATGTCTGAGTTTAAGAAGGGCTTTCTGCATGGTGATCTGTGTATGGTCTATTATGTTTGGCAATATAATATGCTATATTGAAGACATTCTTAGTGGAGGCTAGACACTCCTCTTGTGTTTTCAGAAAGTTTGACTCCAAAGTGTTTTCACCCTGTTTTTTGTTTTGTTTGTTTTTCTACTATTTCTTCTGCTAGCTTGTGGCTCTGTGAGACACTGTGTTCTTGTATCTTCTTTCTCAAAGATGTCATTTGTTTCTCCCTGGTTCTGCCATATTGGCCAATGGAGTCCACCTGGAGTCCTTATCAAACTCTACCTAGCTACAGTATGACAGATTCAGTTAATCCATTAATCAGATACCCAAAGCTAAATATATAAGCTGCAATAAATTATTTTAGAAACACTCCAGAGATGTGGTGTTACTTCTGGCACTGCTGAGTCTATGGAAGCAGCACTTGTTCTCATGTTGTTTCTAATCCTGTATATGTTCCTATTCTTACAGGAGAGAGCTCCAACCCAGACTCAGACATGGAGCCCAGCTCCACCGCATCAGGAAGCCATAAACAACACAGACGGAGGAGGAGGAGCTCAAGACAGAAGAATCACCACTGTTTAGATTGCAGTGAGAGTTTCATTTGTCCAACTCACCTTAAATCACAACCACAGACTCAAGGAGGACAGAAGACTCACTCTTGTCTTCAGTGTGGAAAGAGATTTGGTTACCGTATTTTCCGGACTATAAGTCGCGGTTTTTTTCATACTTTGGCTGGTCCTGCGACTTATAGTCAGGTGCGACTTATATATCAATAATTCATAATCTCTGACTGACATGAACTGACATACGGTAATCTCTGACTGACATGAACCAAGGAGTAACTTCCGCTAGCGCCTCATACACGATAGAATAGCCATTATACTTGACAATGTGGACATTAAACACGACAATGTGGACATTAAACATGATGTTATGGACCTTATACACAATGTTATGGACGTTATAAACGATATTAAAGTCATTTATTCCTTCCAGAGACTGTTCTATGTTGCTAAGTTACCCCCGCGAGGCTATTTTGCTACTTCCGCTAGCGCCACATACGCGATAGAATAGCCATTATACTCGACAATGTGGACATTACACACGACAATGTGGACATTAAACATGATATTATGGACCTTATACACGATATTATGAACGTTATACACGATATTAAAGTCATTTATTACCTTTCAGAGGCTGTTCAATGTTGCATTGTTTGTAGGCCGCCCTTCATCCTAACTACTTCCGTTTTTCACCAAGCTATCTTTGTCATGGCCTTATACACGATAAATAGTCGTTACACTCGACAATGTGGACATTAAGCACTATATTATGAACGTTATACACGCTATTATGAACGTTATACACGATATTAAAGTCATTTATTACCTTTCAGAGGCTGTTCCATCCTGTTTGCTTGCTCCCGCGACGCCATTTTGCTAACCTTCGTTAGCAACGCGCTAGCTAGCCCTGGCTTTACACTCGATAATTTAAGTATTTCTAACCTTTCAGAAGAAGTTTTAACGTGAATTATGTCCTTCCTGGGCTTACAAATCCTCTCATGTCTCTTCACAGTGCCAGACTAGAGTCAAGCTCAACAGGGTCTTCTTTCCCCGCTGATTCCGCCAAGCCCGTTCCCTTGAACCATGCGACTTATAGTCCAGTGCGACTTATATGTGGTTTTTTCCTCTTCATGACCCATTTTTGGCCTGCTGCGACTTATACTCGGGTGCGACTTATAGTCCGGAAAATACGGTATATGAGCCAACTAAAGAGACACCAGAGAATACACACAGGAGAGAAGCCATTCTGCTGCTCCCAGTGTGGGAAGAGTTTCAGTGTGGCAGGAGACCTAAAGAGACACCAGATAACACACACAGGAGAGAAGCCATTCTGCTGCTCCCGGTGTGGGAAGAGTTTCAGTCTGGCAGGACACCTAAAGACACACCAGAGAATACACACAGGAGAGAAGCCATTCTGCTGCTCCCAGTGTGGGAAGGGTTTCAGTGATGCAGGAAACCTAAAGAGACACCAGAGAACACACACAGGAGAGAAGCCATTCTGCTGCTCCCAGTGTGGGAAGGGTTTCAGTCACGCAGGAGACCTAAAGAGACACCAGAGAACACACACAGGAGAGAAGCCATTCTACTGCTCCCAGTGTGGGAAGAGTTTCAGTCACGCAGACGCTCTAAAGAGGCATCAGAGAATACACACAGGAGAGAAGCCATTCTGTCCTGTGTGGACACATTGACATTGTTTAATGATGGGGGGGGGGGGGTTTAAATGTGATTTTCTTATTTTTGATGTTATGAAAGTTTAAAGGTTGAAGAGCCTCAATGTAACAAACTACAGTTTTAAGATCACTTTCTTATACTTATAGTTTGTTGTCTCAGTGTTATGTTTGTATTTCTGTTCAGTTCAGTTGTGTACGTGTTTTTGTAGTCCACTAAATCTAGGACTACAATTCCCCAGATGTCTAGCCATTAGGTGAAATATTTGACACGTGTGTTGTGCATTGGCTAATAAAGTGATGCTGTTTGAACCCTTTATACTCCTGCATTCACTTGTCACTGCTTTATGCCTGAAGAAGGTCTATGACCGAAAGCTTGCAATAAAATAATGATTTTTGCACAGATTTCAGTGTGCGGATGCTGCTTTATTCACTCTAAAACAATTCATAATCAAAGAGTGTAAAAGCTGTACAGTAATAATAATAATAACTTTTATTTGTATAGCGCTTTTCCTGCAAGCGTTGCAGCTCAAAGTGCTCCAATCGTTATATAATCATAATATAATTATGCTGTGTGTAGTTGACTAGCGAGTGTGTCACATTGATTTTCAACAAAGTTGAAATGTATTTAAATTTTCAAAATAAAGTTCCCAACATTGGACAACAGCTTCCACCCCATAGATGTAAATGTGTGTTTGTGTCGATAGACCAATGAGAAGTGAGAACATCTTGTCCTCCTTGTTGTTGTATTATTAGTATAAGTGTTACGGCTGTGTTGTGTTGTGTGCAGCCCTAGTGTGTTTGTGTGTTGTTTCTCCCAGGTGATTGTCCTTCCTCCTGCCTGCTGCCATGGCAACAGCTTGATTGACAGGTGTGCTGACTCACTCACCTAAGGGTGGAGGGAGGATGAAAGGCTGGGAGAGACGTGGTGCCAGTGGGCCAGACGACAACTCCCCAGTTGTTTCTGTGTTGGTTTTGTGTGATACAGCTGTAGTATGGTGTCTTAGTTTTGTAGGTTGTGTTTGTTAGTCTTATGTTTGTAGCAATTTAGCCTTAGTTGCATTTGATCTGTTAGTTAGGGTTAGAGGGTTACCACTTGGTCAGTTAATTAAATTACTTAATCATTCATTTATACATTAGATTCATTTCGCTCTTCTTTGATAGAGTAGTTTTCAGTTCATGTGTTTCTAGGAAACCTGTTTGTGTTACTATTTTACAATAAATCTTGTTTTATTTATATTCTCCCATCTCCTCTAGTTCTTTATCTTATTGTTACATCCCATATCCGTAGATCTTATATGGGGTCGTAACAATAAGGCTGATCTGTTCATCACATCATGTGTACCCTAACGGTACCCTTAGGGGTCAATTCTTGTGAGCCTAGCCCACTCACGTGTGTCTTTATTAGTGGTTAATTAGTAGAATGTACATGACAAGACAGCTGTGTGTCACCCCTCATGGCTGAAACTCACTTGATCCATATTCTACAAGTGTTGCTGAGTACAGTGGTAGTGATCATGTTTATAGCCTTGGAAATATGTTTGTGTGTACAGTCCATTATGGGTTCCCTATGTAATCTAGAGGTGGCACTTTTAACTGTTGGGACGCAGGAAAGGACCAAGAATACTTTGTATCACACCCCTCAAGGTTGAAACTCACTTGATTCATATCCACTTGATTCATATCCACTTGATTCATATTGACTTGATTCATATTGACTTGATTCTTATCCACTTGATTCATATTGACTTTATTCATATCCACTTGATTCATATTCACTTGATTATTATTACTCAGTACTCAGAAACACTTCTAGAATGAGTCAAGTGATTTTCAAACTTGAGGGGTGTCATACGAAGTATTCTAACACATATTCTAACATGATTACTACAAACATGTTTAGCCTTGGAAGATTATTTGTTTACAATCCATTATATGTCCCCTATGCAGTGCAGCAGTCTTTCATCATGGTCATTAGGATATTAGGATTCTTAATAGGACTGGTTGTTAAAATCCCTAAATATTCAGCACAACAATTGAGTGGAGTTGGAGATGTCCTCTTGGGTGGAGTGGAATTTGGCAATGATCACGTGGTGCCACCAGTACGACACATCTTCAGTTGTGGTCCCCGACCTCATTGGGTGTTTCGGCCAGTTATCACAAGACACCCTCTGCCGAGGTTGGCCCACCACAGGCTGATCAGGCCTGGGTGTGTGTCGCACGGTGGCACCACGTGGTCATTTGGGAGCCCATGTTGGGTCCCTACGTTTCAGCCACAGCCAGTGACTGCTCCGTTCTGCTGCAGTGGACAGTTCTCTGATTGCCTTCCGTTGGGCCTGTCCTCTGATCCCTACTGCCCTCAGGAGCCTAGTGGTGGAGCTGGCTACAAAGCCTCTGCAGCCCACCTCCACTGGCCACACCTTCACGTTCCAGCCCCGCCCCTCTGCTTCGACTGCTAAGTTGGCATACCGCAGCCTCTTCCGTTCGAATGCCTCATCGATGGCCTCCTCCCATGGGACCGTCAGTTCTACGATGAAGACACGCCGGCAGGACTTGGACCAGAGGACTAGGTCTGGGCGCAGGTTGGTCGCTGCAATTTCGGCGGGAAGGTGAGCCTCTGGCTGAGGTCTACCCGCATTTCCCAATCCCGGGCTGCGTTCAGGGGGCCTGAGTCTGGAGGTGATGGCTTGGTCCTCTGTTTCTCCCCTTCCCGGATGAAGGTTGTTTTCCGTGGAAAGGTAGTCTGGGCATTTAGAGGCATGATGTTGGTGGTTACCCTCTTGTGCTCAAGTTCGGCAGCCAAGCACTTTAGCACTTGGTTGTGGCGTCAGGTGTATCTTCCTTGAGTTAGACTGGTCTTGCAACCCACCAAGATGTGTTTGAGGGTTGCTGGGGCTGCACACTGGAGACAGGCTGGGTCCTCTCCGTACCAGAGATGTAGGTTGGTAGGAGAGGGCAGGACATCATATGTGGCTCTGATGATGAAACTTAGCCTATTAGACTCCATGCTCCACAGCTCGTTCCACGTGATTTTCCTCCTCTCCACGCTCTCCCACTTCATCCAGCGGCCTTGCTGGGCTTGGGAGACTGCCTTGGCGCACCTGGCTGCTTCCTCCTGGTGGCGCACCTCCTCAACCACCATCTTCCGCCATTCGGTTGGAGTAGCCTTTTGCCATGTGGGTGTTGTTGTTTCCAAGCCAAGGCCCCCTCTGCCATGTTGGACATGCCCCACTATATCCCGGTGTCTGAGGGCGGTCTTTGCCACCGCAACTGCTGCAGATGGCTTCCATTTCCTCCCCGTTGCTAGGATTGGAGCAGCACCTCTGACGAATGGATCCCGGGATTCTGTGAGAGTCATTTCCAGCCTTGATTTGGCACATTTGTACTCCTCCACCAGGCTTGAGATTGGTAGGGAGAGGGCTCCGTTGCCATACAGGCCTATGCTGCTAAGGCCTCTCGGCAGTCCAAGCCACTTCCTCACTTGTGCATTCACCAGTCTCTCCAGCCGGTTGGCATGGGATAGTGTGACCTCGTAGATGGAAATTGGCCACATGAGACGGGGCAGCAGTCCAAACTGAAAGCACCACAGCTTCAGCTTCCCAGGGAGAGCAGTGTTGTTGATCTGCTTGAGGCCACTGATTGTATCCTGCTTGAGTTGTTCCACCTGCTTCGAGTCTTTGAGTTCTGCGCTATACCAGCGGCCAAGGCTATAATTGTAAAGTATTAGGCAACAAGAATCAATCAGAAATGCCGCAATTTGCTTCTATCCTTTATCCTATCTTTTGCTTCTATCCTTTACTGTATCTTTTATCCTTTTTTTTTTCAGTATCTTTGCAGAAAGTAAGTTACGGTACATTTACTCCAAAGTACACTACATTTACTTGTGTAAAATTAAAAGTGAAAAATAAAGTGGAAGATGCAAAGTTCAAACAAAAAAGAAAAACTGAAATTCCAGGGCTACAATACAATAGCAATCACACCAAAAATGTCTCACTCCTGAGGGTTTTGGTCTGGTCTGCATCTGGTCACATCTAATGTCTTCCCAGGCAATGCATCTAGTCTATTTCATTTCATTGTATATATTTTGCTACTGTAATATTTTCTAGACATTTCAATATGATTACTGCAAATAGTGAAAATACCACCGCTCATCCGTTATCAGACTTTGCTGAGGTGCTGGAACTGAAGAGTATCAATAGAGTGCAAAATAACAGCATCTGCACACTCAAACACTGTGCAAAAAAACAGTTTATTGCGAGCTTTCTGTCATATATGACAGGAATATGATTACTGCAAAATTGCACAAAATAATTCCGTTTTGAACGTGTTCTTCACAGTTTTGAACACAGTGGTTTAACAATGAAAAAATGTGTTGCAAATACATAGTATTTTGCAAGTGGGAGAGTTTGAATGAGAGAAGTGTTATGGCATTTGGAGAACGTAGTCATTGAATGCATTCTGTATGAAAGCAATGCACAAATCACAGAGAAAGAGTCACAGTTTTGTTCACATGGGTTTCTGCTCTGCTGACTGTATGAAGAGTTGTGAAACTGTGGTTTCAGTATTGAACATGGTGACTTAGCGACCGTAAAAAACTGTAATACAAGTATGTGGTCATAGCTTAGCGAACTGGTGCTTTCTTCCATCAATTGTTCCTGCCCGTTTCTAAACCCAGCCACAGGTTCTCGTTAAACCATCTCTTCTGAAAACACAACATCCTGGATGACAGGGATTGAGATGCTATACTCTTTACATTTGGCTGGTTAGGGATGTCTCCAACCTCCTTTTGGATATGTCAAAAAGAAAGATAGTCCTTCGTCCAATGTGTCGCTGGGTTTATGAAAATCATGTTACATTTCATGTTTATTTAATGTGGATGCTGAAATTAACTCATGTAACTCATACAACTCACATTCTGTTGATGAGTACCTGTATCCATCCCTCGATGCTGTCAACTGCACAGGACTCAACAACTGGACTTGCCCCTCGGTATCATTCGGTGGTTGGATATTGGGTGGCCCTCCTGTCATAAATGCCAATGCTCGAAATTCAGATCCAAACAAAAACATCCTCCCTGATAATAATTATAACCCTCCGAAATGAACTTGCAGTGTTGGACACTCGCTGTTGTGTTTCTGCATGCGCCAGAAGAGGCAGAAAGGTGTCCACTCCCCTAGAACTCCCCTGACCAGTAACTTTTTATATACAAACCAAGTGTTGACCCCAGACATTCCATTTTAGAAGATGCTTTTTGGGACCAAAACAGTGTAAATTAAATAGCATAAAATTAAATATTCTCTGACTGCTACCCATTAAACATTGTCATTCCAACCATTAGAAAGCTTTTAGCTTTTATGCTACATATTGCACCGTTAAGTCACTGTAAGTGTATTTTGATACAATAGGCATGTTATAGGCTTTTTGTCAGTCACTCATCCTTCAGCTAACTAGATCTGTTAGGTTTCAGGTTTTGTTTTAAAGTCTTTGAGCAGTCAGTATGCATGAGCAGACACACAAACACAAAGACAGGGTCAACTCTCACTGTGTGTGTGTGTGTGTGTGTGTGTGTGTGTGTGTGTGTGTGTGTGCGTGTGTGTGTGTGTGTGTCTGTGTGTGTGTGCGTGTGTGCGTGCGTGCGTGCGTGTGTGTGTGTGTCTGTGAGAAAGAGAGATATCAACTGACTGCATGAATAATGTATCTCCCTAATTATAGCAATATGCATATCATGGTTTCAGTAAACCTGCCTGTCGTGTGTGCATGCACCATCCTCACATCTGCTGCCTCTTCTCTCCACACAATAATCAGTATGACCTTAGTATGACCTTAGTCAAACAGTCCTGTCCTATCCACAGAAATACACTTGTCATTCATTTACATTTAAAGGGATAGTTCACTCTAAAATCAAATGTTTGTGATCAACCACGTCTTTACTCCAGTCGATACACCAAAACACTTTATTATCTCCTTATCCCATGTGAATGATGGAATGTTGAAGGTAATGGTCAGTGGTCCTCTGTGGCACAGTTGGTAGAGCATGGCGCTTAGGTTGTGGGTTCGTTTCCCGCTGGGACTGATATGTTCAATAACGGAGACTGAACTCAGAGCTTCAAGTCGGAGCTTGTACTCCATTTATTCAACATCGTGTTACCCAACTAACGTAAGTCGTCCTAACACATAACATAACACGGCACTGTAGTAAAGTCCAAACTGTCGTAAAACTACAGACGTAACAGGGACCATATATACTGAAATGTATGCAACAATGTAAGTCACTTTGGATAAAAGCGTCAGCTAAATGTTATTATTATATATTATATTATTTATATATTATATTGTAATGCATTTGACATTTGACATTTTGATAATTTATTGTAAAATGTCAGAATGAAGACATGAATGGGAGTTCCCTTAAGTTTCCTGTTTTCAGATGTCTAGTGCTCGGATGGCAAGATGAGTCGCCAACTAACCAAAACCCATCACTGTAAACCCTGATGTCCATCCTCCTTACAGAGGAGGAGATGAGGTGTGGGTCGATAGATCCAAGTGGATCTCTTCCTGGACATAAATAATTTTCTGGCTAAGATCCTGTCCAGGATTTAATTCCTGAACCTTTATTAGGTTCCTGCATCTTTCTAAGATTTCACTAGGATCCTTTTTTAACATTTTACTAGGATGCTTTTTTAAAGATTTCAATAGGATCCTTTGCAAGATGTTACTGCAGTAGGCTCCTCAATCTGAACCAGATATTGGAGAGAAGATCTTACATAATGCTAGATGTCTACAATGGATACAAATGCTATTTGAGCCAAGAAACTTTTGAAGCATTTTGTCATGCAGATCAGTCACAGCTGATCACCATTGTTGTGCGCTGTTTGTGGAGTTGCACAACACTTCTTAGTATAGAGGCTGCTGTATAGGAGTCAACTGAACGGGACTGTGGAAAACAGTTTCAAGTTTCAAGTTTCAAGTTTCCAGTTGGGTGATCCTTGGGTTCAGTTGGGTGATCCTGGTGTAACTCTTACCACAGCAGCATCTCCCTCTCTCTGCCTCCTCCCATTGTCTTTCCATAATTTCCCCCATTTTACACATACTCACACACCGCTCTTTTGCTAACTTAAATGTGTTATGTTCTCCCCACTCCTCACCCTTTCTTCTCTGTCTCACATTATCTAGTAGTGGTGGTCTAGTGGATAGTGAGTTGGACTTGGGATCGGAAGGTTGTGAGTTCAAATCCCGCCTGAAGCCACACCACTACTAGTGTGCCCTTGGGTAAGGCACTTAGCCCTCAGTTACTCCAGGGGGAATGTCCCTGTAATTCGTAATTGTAAGTCGCTTTGGATAAAAGCGTCTGCTAAATGACAAAATTAATTTAAAAATTAAATCTCTCCCTCGTCTCCCGTCCCTCTCTCACTCAGTAGCAGTAATTACCCATTCTTGTTGGGAGTCTAGCCGCTGTAGAAAAATCGTCCCCTATTATTGACATGAATATTTCATAAGTAATTTTGACCGAGCAGTGCAGTCAACTGGACCTTATATCAATACTGTCAGTGTTTTAACACACACACACACACACACACACACACACAGGGTTGTTTACATCCTCATCAACACATTATGACTAACTAGTTGAGTCATCAGGAAGTGGCTTCACACATCCAAGGACACTCCCTATGTCTGTAATGAGGCATACACACACTCCGTAGATCTATGCAAATGATGTGGCTGATTAATAACAGAGTGAGAAAGGTGATGAAAACAGCCCTAAATCAGAGGGTTAGCTACACTGATATTAAACGCATATTAAAATCCCAATGTGAATACTTTCGGCTTGAACCCGAAGTAAGTTCAACTATATTCTGACAGCATGCCTCGGATGGTAGTGCTGTGGTTACAAAGAAGACTGTGCAGTCACATCAAACTACACTAACAAGCAAAGCATAAATAAAAGGTCTAGTCAAAAGAAATGGTTTTCAAATGTCAACAGAACATGGAATAGGAGAAGAGGGGAGGGCAGGGATACAACTGGGCAATTAAATATTGACTAGAAAGTACAAAAGCCTTTAGCTGCTTGCTATTCCTGCAGCTTTTCATGCAGTCTCTTCACCAAAGAGTGTCCATAAAGGAAAGCTTAATTTAAATGCATGTGTTATCTCAATCTGTATATTAATTCCTGAACTTAATTTAATTCCTGGTTAACCATTACCATATTAAATTAACTAATTGTTCTGTGCAAACCTAAAGATACTATCTATCTGCCACAGAGTCTCAATGGCCTAGCTTGACTTTGACAACTGAACAAATATTTAAGTTGAATTTCAGTTGTGACCCTAAAAACATGTATTGGCCTAAAAATGTAATCTCAAACTAAACAACCTGTGGCAACTGTTCAACTGTTGTGTACAGTATAATGACATATAGTAATATTAATATTACTGTTGATATTGAATAATGATATATAGTGTGTGATCCGAGTTCTTTAACAACATTAGCATGGATTTGTGACTCAATATTGCCATCTATTGACTGTTTTTGATCAATCATTTGGGGAAGGAGGATATAATGGAATGGAATGGAATGGACTTTATTTGTCATTGCTACAGTACAGGTACCAAACAACGAAATTTAGGACCTTTTTTAATCAGATAGCATTTACAGTTTTTTACGGTCGCTAAGTCACAGTGTTCAATACTGAAGCCACAGTTTCACAACTCTTCATACAGTCTGCATTCGTAACACTCATGTTGGCCAATGACTTCATTCATGTCTCAAAAGAAGCTCGTTCAACCACACACTGTCAACTATGTTCACTCAGAAGCATACACTGTCATTCATAACATTCTGACTTACAAAATACTAACAACAGGGAGCATTACATAGTTTGAATGATTTTCACAAGAATGAATATTTCATTATAAAAATGGTTTGATTTAGAGTAATCATAGACGGAATAGTTGACTGTACAATTGTAAAGTATTAGGCAACAAGAATGAATCAGAAATGCCGCAATTTGCTTCTATCCTTTATCCTATCTTTTGCTTCTATCCTTTACTGTATCTTTTATCCTTTTTTTTTCCAGTATCTTTGCAGAAAGTAAGTTACGGTACATTTACTTCAAAGTACACTACATTTACTTGTGTAAAATGAAAAGTGAAAAATAAAGTGGAAGATGCAAAGTTCAAACAAAAAAGAAAAACTGAAATTCCAGGGCTACAATACAATAGCAATCACACCAAAAATGTCTCACTCCTGAGGGTTTTGGTCTGGTCTGCATCTGGTCACATCTAATGTCTTCCCAGGCAATGCATCTAGTCTATTTCATTTCATTGTATATATTTTGCTACTGTAATATTTTCTAGACATTTCAATATGATTACTGCAAATAGTGAAAATACCACCGCTCATCCGTTATCAGACTTTGCTGAGGTTCTGGAACTGAAGAGTATCAATAGAGTGCAAAATAACAGCATCTGCACACTCAAACACTGTGCAAAAAAACAGTTTATTGCGAGCTTTCTGTCATATATGATAGGAATATGATTACTGCAAAATTGCACCAAATAATTACGTTTTGAACGTGTTCTTCACAGTTTTGAACACAGTGGTTTAACGATGAACAAATGTGTTGCAAATACATAGTATTTTGCAAGTGGGGGAGTTTGAATGAGAGAAGTGTTATGGCATTTGGAGAACGTAGTCATTGAATGCATTCTGTATGAAAGCAATGCACAAATCACAGAGAAAGAGTCACAGTTTTGTTCACATGGGTTTCTGCTCTGCTGACTGTATGAAGAGTTGTGAAACTGTGGTTTCAGTATTGAACATGGTGACTTAGCGACCGTACAAAACTGTAATGCATTATTTACCCTGTTTATCTACCAACCGTTCCAATGCTGTCAAAATTGCTAGCAGCTCCACTGTGTATACTGATAAATGATCGGTGGTTCTTTTTAAAATTCCTGTCTTATACTGAGGGAGATATACTGCAGCTCCTGTTTGGCCTGTCTCTGGGTCTTTTCACCCATCTGTAAAAATTAGAGCCTTGTCACTGTAGTGCAGACCAATATAGTTTTGTGCTATGTTCCCAAACTGTGCATATTTAGACTTCTTTCGAAGTTCTTGTTGTATACCTAAATCTACCAGTGGATTTACAAATAACCAAGGTGGAGTCATTGAATGTGGAACTACTGGACTATACTGTACTTTATCTAAGTCACATCGTTTAGCTATTGTATTCCCTATCCATACAAAACTCATATAGTCAGTCTTATTATGCTCCCAACAGTCTTGTATGATTGGTTTAGTAGGATGTGAATTGTTCTGACCTTGTAAATTAACCCAGTATGCTAACGTAAATTTAATTCTTCGTATCCACAGTGGCTGTTCCCCAACTTCAACTTGTATTGCAGCTACTGGAGATGTTTTAAATGCTCCACTACATATCCTAAGACCTTGAGTTTGCTGCACGTCCAACTTTTTAAGATGACTTACTGCTGCTGACACATATGCTAAACATCCATAATCTAAAGCAGCCCTCATCAATGCCTGATACACATTAAACAATGATGCTCTATTAGCTCCCCAATCTCTCCGTGCCAGGCATCTTAACACATTATTGACCTTTTTACATTTATCTTTTACTTTCTCAGTATGCTGTTTCCAATTCAACTTTTCGTCAAATAAAACACCAAGGAATCTAATTACACTAACCTGTTGTAATGTATGCCCATATAACTTCAAAGATATTTCTTTTGATCGTTTACAAAAACAAATAACCTGAGTTTTAGGTATTGATAATTTAAACCCCCATTGTTCCACCTTCTCAATTGCCGTCTGCATTTTCTTCTGTATATATTTGAATGAATGAATGAATGAATGAATGAATGAATGAATGAATGAATGAATGAATGAATGAATGGTCTTTATTGTCATTGCTATAGTACAGGTACCAAACAACGACATTTGGGAGGGGTGGCTCCCCTGGTGCTAGGGAAAAAAAATATTCCTTTTTCTATTTGTTCAAAAATGTAATTAATCATGATAATACTGGACTACAAACACTACCCTGTGGAGTCCCATTCTCAACCCTGTATTCCTTTGAATGTTCTGTCTATAACCTGTATTATCCTGCCAAAAAGAAAATCTAATACCCAATTATATAACCTACCGTCTACCCCCAATTTATTTAATTTGATGAGCAGTCCTTCCTTCCACAACATATCATAGGCTTTTTCAACATCAACAAAGACAGCTAACACCATTTCTTTGTTAGTTTGAGCAATCCTAATGTCTGATTCTAGACAGAATGGAATCCATAGTATTTCTTCCTCTACGAAACCCACTTTGAAAAGGGGAGAACAAATCTTTACTTTCTAAAGCCCAATTTATACTTCTGCGTCGAATTTACGCGCGGCTACACCGTAGCCTACGCAAGGGCTCTCCCAATTTATACTTCTGCGTCGGTGTACACCAGTGGAGGCTGGTGACTTCCAGAATTGAGGAGGCCAATTTTTTTTCCGCTTGCTCGATTCACTCGCGATGGAATGTTCCCTGTTCTTCTTATCTGTCTTTGTTAAAAAATTATTAATTTGTGTTTGGTGGTACTGAAGGGATTGGGACACTCTCAGGATGGTGGATGAAGCAGCTTTTATTGCCTGCACAATGGGTCATCAAATAAACAAAACAATTGGCATGAATCTCTGGTCCGCCTGCAGCAGCTATTGTCCCTTCTGCTCAGGCTCACAATGTTCACCACAACATACTACATACAATCAATGACATGTCAAAAGCACTCAAACACTATGTCAATCAGACACACAACATACAATTCAGAACAATACTTCATCCATTTCTAATATTTATCCTGCAGAACAGCACTCATACGCGTGTGGCGGAAAAAGGTTCTACACGGAGGCCAGGCCTCCTGTTCCCACCCATTTTCAGTGATTTGGCCAATCACATATTGCCATGAAAAAAATTGCATTACATTGACTTCTATGAGAAACCACTTTCCGACAGGAGGCCTGGCCTCCGTGTAGTACCTTTTTCCGCCACACGCGTGTATGAGTGCTGTTCTGCAGGATAAATATTAGAAATGGATGAAGTATTGTTCTGAATTGTATGTTGTGTGTCTGATAAAAAATATAATTATTGCTTTTTTAAATCTCTCTCTCTTCTCTCAAATTATTGGGGAGGCCAGGCCTCCTCCACCTCTATGGAGGAGCCTCCACTGGTGTACACATAGCGGTATAATATCGCTTTTTTTGTTATGCTTGTTGTAAAGAAAATGTCTATAATGCATTGAAATGACATTAAACTAAGATAATACGATGGTTATCATAATTTCTCAAAACTTTATTAATAAGTAATTACAGTAAAAGTAAATGACATTTCTGTCATGGCTTCCGCATTTACGAGAGAGTCGGAATGTGACGCTACCAAGCGGACCAATCACAGTTCTTATAGATAACTTTAAATATGTCTATCATAAATATAATTTAAACCCAACAAACAGCCATGGGGCTCCCTGTAACTAATCATTTATTTCTAAACAGGATTGTACATCTCGTAAATGTGAACCGCGCTCCTTATAGGAAGGCTGTGCCTGACACTTCCATAGAGCGCTCCGTTGGAACGGTGTACTCACAGCGGCATAATAGCCTTTTTAATATAAAAAGTAAATGACATTTCTGTCATGGCTTCCGCATTTTGGCCTACGAGAGAGTCGGAATCATATCGGAATCATGTGCTACCAAGCGGACCAATCACAGTGCTTACAGTTGCATAGGCACTGTCGCGTAGTTACATTTTTGGAGAGGTATGCGTCAACCTACGCTGTAGCCTATGGCGTAGGCTGCGGGCCTACGCAAGCTACGGCATAGGCTACGCCGTCAATTTTACGCAGAAGTATAAATTGGGCTTAAATAATATGTTAGCCTTTCTGTTATCAATCGCTCCATAGTTAACTGTTAACCCTAACTGTGATGTAAGTGCAATTGGTCTATAGCTTGATGGATCTGATGGGTCTTTACCAGGTTTTAGAATAGGTACAATGACTGACTGTTTCCATTCATTCTGAAACGTTATTAAACAATTTTAATACTACACATAATGTATAATCATTCATATGGGCTAACATACTATAACAAATACCATATTTCCCTGGTGATGATTGCCTACACACATTTACAGCCCTTTTTAATTCAAACATGGTAAATGGTAGATCTAAACTGTCACTTGTTGCACTCCTCTTCATATTAACACCGATATTCTGAGCAAGAGTTGTATCCCTACTTTGTCTAGCGTTAACTGATATATTTCCTGAACTTTCACTAGTGTTTCTGCCAGAAGTTCTACCTTTTCTTTATTACTTACTGCTGACTTATTGCTACCTGTCAACACTGGTATTACATAATTCCTCTTAATTCCACTCATACTTCGGATCATTCCCCGTATATCGGACAGCTTGACACACATTAGTAGTAAAATTAAAGATGTTAGAAACACTTTTGATTACGTCATCACCGGGTCCTTTCGGAGCTGTGTTCTGGAACTCCGCCCACTTAGCTCGGGTGTGTTCCTTCTAAATAAAAGCGCCCACGTTCAACTTGTTTAAGCATTTAGAAATACTACATATGGATAAAGTCGCCCAAATGATGTGCTACTACATCTGGAAATAAACATGTCAATAAAGATGTAATCCTACTCTATGACTCTATTATTTTGCTTTGAAGGGTTTATAATTCTTCTAATATCCTAATGACCATGATGAAAGACTGCTGCACTGCATAGGGGACATATAATGGATTGTAAACAAATAATCTTCCAAGGCTAAACATGTTTGTAGTAATCATGTTAGAATATGTGTTAGAATACTTCGTATGACACCCCTCAAGTTTGAAAATCACTTGACTCATATTCTAGAAGTGTTTCTGAGTACTGAGTAATAAGAATCAAGTGAATATGAATCAAGTGGATATGAATCAAGTGGATATGAATCAAGTGGATATGAATCAAGTGAAGTGGATATGAATCAAGTCAATAAGAATCAAGTGGATAAGAATCAAGTGAATATGAATCAAGTGAATATGAATCAAGTCAATATGAATCAAGTCAATATGAATCAAGTGAGTTTCAACCTTGAGGGGTGTGATACAAAGTATTCTTGGTCCTTTCCTGCGTCCCAACAGTTAAAAATGCCACCTCTAGATTGCATAGGGAACCCATAATGGACTGTACACACACATATTTCCAAGGCTATAAACATGACCACTACCACTGTACTCAGCAACACTTGTAGCATATGGATCAAGTGAGTTTCAGCCATGAGGGGTGACACGCAGCTGTGTCCTGTCATGTAAATTCTACTAATTAACCACTAATAAAGACACACATGAGTGGGCTTTACCCCTAAGGGTACACGATGTGATGAACAGATCAGTCTTATTGTTACGACCCCATATACGGTCTACGTATATGGGATGTAACAATAAGGTAAAGAACTAGAGGAGATGGGAGAATATAAATAAAACAAGATTTATTGTAAAATAGTAACACAAACAAGTTTCCTAGAAACACATGAACTGAAAACTACTCTATCAAAGAAGAGCGAAATGAATCTAATGTATAAATGAATGATTAAGTAATTTAATTAACTGACCAAGTGGTAACCCTCTAACCCTAACTAACAGATCAAATGCAACTAAGGCTAAATTGCTACAAACATAAGACTAACAAACACAACCTACAAAACTAAGACACCATACTACAGCTGTATCAAACAACACCAACACAAAAACAACTGGGGAGTTGTTGTCTGGCCCACTGGCACCACGTCTCTCCCAGCCTTTCATCCTCCCTCCACCCTTAGGTGAGTGAGTCAGCACACCTGTCAATCAAGCTGTCGCCATGGCAGCAGGCAGGAGGAAGGACAATCACCTGGGAGAAACAACACACAAACACACTAGGGCTGCACACAACACAACACAGCCGTAACACTTATACTAATAATACAACAACAAGGAGGACAAGATGTTCTCACTTCTCATTGGTCTATCGACACAAACACACATTTACATCTATGGGGTGGAAGCTGTTGTCCAATGTTGGGAATTTCATTTTGAAAATGTAAATACATTTCAACTTTGTTGAAAATCAATGTGACACACTCGCTAGTCAACTACACACAGCTTGTTTTGTGAGCCTGCTAACAATGTAAAGCAGTGTTCTAGTTACCTAGGTAACAATGTAACGCAGTGTTCTAGTTACCTAGGTTACAATGTAAAGCAGTGTTCTAGTTAATAGTTATAGGTGTATGTAGGTCCTGTTTTCATCCAACTGAGCTGATGTGCCATGCAGGGGTCATAGAAGTCAATACCACACAGTAGTCAAATGTAATATAGTCTGGGCTGCCACATATCCCTCATATCTCAACACATGACTGGTAATCCAGAAGAGGTTCCTAAGGATGATCTCTCTATCTAACAGATTTGAACCATCTGCTGCTGACACCACTGTACAAGTGTTCTGGTCCTTTGTGTCACAGATGAATGAGGCACCTAGCAGACATCCTGTCTGGGATCACATCCACACACCTCTTTGTTCCTTATTATTACGTTTGAATGCATCAGTAGTTGGGTCCAGTCATGTCTGATCGTATCTTAATGTGTGTTTCATGAGTAATATGTTGGTGTCATTTTCATTATTGTGTGATGTTTCTTTCCAGTATTTTGTTGTGCCTTTTTAAAAACATTCCACAGAAACCCAGACAAATGGTCAATGAGCTCATTACAGTTTGTATTGGGATGTAAATAGTGTCACACCCCTGGCTGATGTTTCTGTGAAAAACACTGCTTATGAATTGAATACTTTTGTTGTGTAACTTGTCAGTGAGTGTCCCTATTTGATCAAATATATTTAGATATTTATGATTGAAACCACAGCCAGTGTTGGAATGGGATGAATTTGCAATCAGAGATCGATAAAAGGTATTTTTATATTCATGGTTGTTCTACCCACCAAAGTACAAGTCTGAAACCCATTAGCAACAGAAAAATAAAAATAAAATTCTAGAAGTGTTGTTTTGTGTAAATTCAAGATCCCTTGAGCCAACATGGATTCGTGTGGCATAACAGACGTTTATTTACACTTTCTGTTGTTTTACTGATGTTTAATGGTGTTCTATGGGCCTACAGGTCTGTTACTCAAGTTGCATGTGTGTCTTTGTGAGAAAGGCTCTGTTATAAAATGATCAGACCTGTTTCTTTCTCTTGTGGACTGCATCACTAGCTATTAGCAATAGTCTAATTGATCAAATAAAACTCAGATAAAAGATTTATATTTGAAAATGAACACATGTTATTTAAATAGCCACAAATAAACACACACTCACACACAAATAAACAAGTTAACCTCTTAAAAACCCTGAGGTTGAACAAATAACTATTTACAGAGGAGAAGAGAGCGACTTCCTCATCTTCTCCAACCACTGCTCCTTAGCCAGACTCAGTCAAGGGACAATATACGTTTTATGACCATAAAGAGGCGTGGTTTATTTCACAGGTTGCTGTGTTGTTACATTATCTGGGTCACAATTGTGAAACAATTATATTGTTAATCCCAATAATTTAATTAATTGTACAGCAACAGGTTGAATTGTTACCTTATAGTGACAGCCACTGAGTTTCCTTACATATACAGTGGGGGAAATAAGTATTGAACACATCAACATGTTGTCCAGTAAATGTATTTCCAATGAGCCTATTCAAGTTAAATTTGCACCAGACAAAAATTCTAAGTCCATATGTAAATAAAGTTATGTATAATAAAGTGGAATGAAACAGGAGAAAAGTATTGAACACACTAACTGAAATTAATTCAATACTTTGCTGTCACGCCATTGACTTTCCTTCATATACAATCCCATGTCTGTTCAGTCTGAAGTTGGTGTATTTCACAGACAAACGTTACCTTCTGGTGGAGGGCATTCCACTTCTTTTGTCTGGGGGCTTCTCCCCTACATTAGAGGGCCCTGGGCACCCCAGTGGTGGCGAAGGTGTTTAGGTGAGACAGCCACTGAGGCAACAATGAAGGAAGAATGTTCATCTAACTGTCAAAGTCTGTCGTAGCAATAGTTTATTATACATCATATTTTTATCAAGAGTTAAATCAATCTATCTAGAAAGGGCCCTTCCCTTCATTTAACAGTATAATGACACATCACATTCATCAACATTTTCACCAGCTAAACTGTGGTGGAAAATCATCATTAAATCATCATCATGTTATTGTTAATATTGTTGTTAATTAAATCATCATATGTGGTTGTGGTATTGTTAATTTTATGGTAGAAATGTTCAGTGTGATTCTCTCATTTCTTTGAGGTATTTTTGTTAATGATTAATGTGTAGCAACGTTTGTGGGAGCTGATAGTATCATCTTTTTCCTCATGAAATGTTTAAAGGTCACTTTGAGACAAGAAATAGGGTCAGGGTGTCCTGGCAGCAGAGCATTTCATGAAGATGGGTGAGGGATACAGTTTATGGGAAAAAGACGATCTCGTCTCACATTTTGTTTGTTAAACTCGGATTGGATTAAAATAGTGTAGGGGGTGTGTTCTCAGATTTTAAATATTAGTATAGTATAAATAGAAGTATAAATTATTATGATATGATTTAAACATTTCGGAGTGGCTTTGCAAACCTACTCATGTCTTTGTTATAATAAATAAAGACTATATTCTTCTAATGAATCTTCGATGTTCCTGATCCAAATTCTACCACGACAGATATCAGGTAACTTAAATATTATTATTATTATTATTATTATTATTATTATTATTATTATTATTATTATTTGACTGACAGTCTTCCTCGGGTATAAGCTACCAGCAATATTTTTTGGTAGTAAGTAGGATAAATTACCTTGCATTTTAGACATACTGTACCTTCCTGAAAAGATAATAGCCTGTCTCTATAATAGTCTGTCTCTATAATAGTCTGTCTCTATAACAGTCTGTCTCTATAACAGCCTGTCTCTATAATAGTCTGTCTCTATAACAGTCTGTCTCTATAACAGCCTGTCTCTATAATAGTCTGTCTCTATAATAGTCTGTCTCTATAACAGTCTGTCTCTATAATAGTCTGTCTCTATAACAGCCTGTCTCTATAACAGTCTGTCTCTATAATAGCCTGTCTCTATAATAATCTGTCTCTATAATAGTCTGTCTCTATAATAGTCTGTCTCTATAATAGTCCGTCTCTATAACAGCCTGTCTCTATAACAGTCTGTCTCTATAACAGTCTGTCTCTATAACAGCCTGTCTCTATAATAATCTCTCTCTATAATAGTCTGTCTCTATAATAGTATGTCTCTATAATAGTCTGTCTCTATAACAGTCTGTCTCTATAATAGCCTGTCTCTATAACAGCCTGTCTCTATAACAGTCTGTCTCTATAATAGCCTGTCTCTATAACAGTCTGTCTCTATAATAGTCTGTCTCTATAATAGTCTGTCTCTATAACAGCCTGTCTCTATAATAATCTCTCTCTATAATAGTCTGTCTCTATAATAGCCTCTCTCTATAATAGTCTGTCTCTATAATAGTATGTCTCTATAATAGTCTGTCTCTATAACAGTCTGTCTCTATAATAGCATGGTGCTCTCTTGTGTTGAGGTAAATAAAAGCCATGTACATTAAGTTCAGAATAGATTTCAAGATCCTTCTGCTTCTTTATAAAGCTCTCACTGGCACAGCGCCATAATATGTTCAGACCTTTCGCTAGCAGATCAGCCTAATAAAGCTCTCAGGTCTTTTGCTAGTGTAGAATATTTTCTTTGTTTGGTGATTGTCAAAAATGAGGAAAAGGTCCTGAGCAAAGTTAAGACTATTTATTCAAAAAAGACAAGATCAGGTCATCAGGATCAGGTTACACACAAACAGTCATCCGGGTTGGGGTCCGAGGAACAAAGAGACTGATCTTCCGTGAATTCCTAACTTTATACCCAGTGGAACCACCTTTAAGCCCTCCTCTTCCTGCTAAGCTTTTACCCCAACAAGGAGCTATCGATCGGTCTTTAACCTTTGTGTGTGCCTATGTGTGGGCGCGTGCCAGGGTTTCCGTTAACCGGTAATTACCGGTCTTTGTCCGGTAAAATTAGTGGAAGTCCGACAAGTTGAAAACTCGTCGGACATAAATGTCCGGTGAAAATAATTCCCTCTAACCATTTTCAGCTGAGCACCAAACACACACACAGAACACTGCCCGAGAGAGAAGGACCCGCCCCCTTTAGTTAGCCTATAGGCTATAGGCTAACTAAAGGGGGCGGGTCCTTCTCTCTCGGGCAGTGTTACACGAGTGTGTGTGTGTGTGTGTTTGGTGCTCAGCTGAAAATGGTGTCCCGAAGCGGAGCGCTTTAACTTTATCGCACAATAACAAGGATAACAAACAAAACGGACAACATTTACACTAAGATGGAGACAAACTTCAGCGATATGATCTAACAGCCGGTCTTCAGGACGACATACAGACCCGTATGAGCTTACAGGGCTATCCCCTATCTATCTGAGAAAAGGCATAGCCTAGGCTGTAACATCGAACGGAAATTAGCCTATACGCATTGCAAGTTAATTTAAAGCCTATTTATTTTCAAAGAGTTTTATTCTATTTTATTTTATCTGATAAAAGGCATATGAACGGAAATTAGGCTAGCCGTGTCACGCCAGAAGCCTACATGCTTGCACTGTTACTGTTCAATAAAATGTTATACATCTAGACATTGTGGTATTTCTTTATATACGTATCCCAGACTGCCTATCAATTGTTTCTCAATAAACAGTTATGTTCTCCCCATTGTCATACTCCCGAGCTAAACGAAATGCCTTCCCAACCAGCGAGACCTGGTTATAGAAATGACGTTGTTTTATTGATTTAAAAAAAAAGGGTAAAACTGGAAAGAGAAAATAGAAAACTCACATTAATCCCAAACAATTTAACAAACTTCAGTTAACGTAATGTGGAGTCCGTTCATTGATCGATGCTGTCTGTTCAGTTCCCAGTGAGGCGCCCGTTCAGCGCTGGATTTGACGCATGGCATAGCGCGCATGCGTCAAATCATGTTATATTATTATATATTATATAGCTCGCATCTAATCGTATCGGATGAGAAATAGACATTAAATGGCATATATAGGCCGCTACACAACAGTAATCACCGCGACAAACAGCTATATTAGATTTGAAAAAAAGAAATATGATTTTGAATTTTTTTTTTTTTATTATATTTTAATATGATGACCGGAATATATCACGTTTGTCCGGTAAATCGAATTCTTCCCGGACACGATGTCCGACGGCAAATTTTTCTAACGGAAACCCTGGCGCGTGCGTGTGCGTGCCTGACCATCTGTCGCAAAACCTCCTTGTCTCAGAGGAAGGGCCTAAATGCCCTTGTAGGCCCTCAAGAGAGGTCAACCCTTTACAAAGCTATATATATATATATAATCCGTGTTATGTGTGTGTTTTAGGTAAAAATATACGACACATCCCCCCTCGGACCACCCAGAGGGTGTTCCGAAACTAAATGATCACATAAAACAAAACAAAAACAAAAACCTCACATATCGCAGCTAAGAAAATAAAAATAAAAAATAACAACAACAGACAGAAAAACCATATCAACACCTAACACAAGAAGCACAATAACACAGACCAACCCAGGACCAGTATTAGGAACCCAAAGATATCATGCAAAAAATAGAAACCAACCAATAATAAAAAGAATCTTGAAAATAACAATCACAATTAAACTAAATACAGTCCATCATGCACAAATCAATATAGAAACTTCCAACGACCGATGTTTTCTTTGTCCTTGAAGCGCCAGGGTCAGAGGTTACTAGCACGTGAACCCAGTTGGAGAACAGCCTTTACCGCTGTCTCAGATTGATAACACTTTCATAGTCAGGAGCTTCCATTTTCGTTGCGCTAGGAACAGAACCTTGCTCCTAGCTTCGCATAACCACCACATCACTTCTCAACTGACATCAATCACATACGATATAGAAATAAACAAACAATACACAAATAATGACATTCAGTTATCATAACACATAATTCCCCAACAGTAAGCACAGGACAAAGGGAATGCATTAATGCATAGATCTTCACCTCAGATGAGGACTAGTCTTCTGAAAAGTTCATTAACGTGGACTGAGTGACTGATTTTCCAAAAACAGTCAATGAGGCCCTGTCTCCTAAGAAAGTCAAAATCATGTCTGCTATAATAGGTGCTCCTATCTTAGCAAAATAAGTTTCCCATGCCCCTAAGACCGTTTCCAGCCATGCTATCATCTGCTGTCCATTCCCGTCGTTCCCTTTGATCTGCTGCTTCACTACCCTATTCATAGTCTTTAATCTTTTCCTAACTGGTCGTCGTCCGTCAGTGTCATTGAGGTTCAGGCAGCCGCCTGGTCCCCTCCCACGCTGATCAAGGTCTGGGGAGTCGCCCTCAGCATCATCTGAAGCATGATGCAGGCACTCGCCAGCATCCCCAGTAGCACAGGTGTCCAGGCTTTGGACACTCCCAGGCTGGACCTCCAGACTGCCAACACTCTCTGCTTCGTTGGTTTCTGGTTTATTGGCATCTGGACAGCTTTCCACTGTCCCCTCGGCTTCAGGCATTGCCGGTAATCTCACTGGCTGTAACGCTGGCATTGTCACTGGCTCAGGCAACACCACAGCATCTCGTCGTAGCTCCTCCTTCTCAGGTTCTCTGGGGACCTCGGCACCTGTTGGCACAACATCCTGCCTACTCTGTACATCCACCCCCCTGTCCACCACCCGTGGCCCTATTGGGGTAGGGATATGCCCAGACACCACTGGTGTACCCACTCTGATGTTGTTTCTCCAACAGACCCCACATTGACCTAAAGCATGGTCAATCTGTTCCATCAAATATGGACTCCAAAACCCATATTCCTTGGTGATCTTGCGTCTTACCTCCCCCCTAGCCACATGTGCTAATCCATGAGCTTCCCGTATTAACATGCCTATTAAATCTGAGGGTGCTACAACCAACCCCTCATGATTCCTCCATAGACCTGTGTCATCCTGACTTGCCCCCCTTGCTAGCCAAACGTTCTTGTCTAACGTAGTTACTCTACTCTGTAACATCAGTAAATCCTCAAGTGTGACCATGCCCTGTAATTGCTTTTCATGTGTGACCATAAGACCTTTACCTGCCTTGTCTGCTCCTGTAATGGCTTTGGCTGCATCTTCTGCAGCCCTGTTACCTGGTGTGACATGTGATGAGTCAGACCTGTGTGTGGCACACTTCACTATGGCTAATTCCTTTGGCTTCATCATGGCTCGTAACAGCTTCATGATCTGTGCGTGATGCTGTATAGGCGTACCATCAGTTCTCTTAAAACCCCGCCCCCTCCATACAGCTCCATTAAAATGACAAACATTATGTGCATAGGCAGAGTCGGTGTACACTGTCACTCTCCGTCCGGTTCCCAAGTTGCATGCTTCTGTGAGGGCAATCAACTCAGCCAACTGAGCCGAGCAAGGCTGAGGAACTGCCTCAGCCTGTTCTACAATAAACTTTGAATTCTGTGCTTTAACTAAGGAATACCCAGCGCACAAAGTTTCTCCTACCCGGTAACAAGACCCATCAACCCAATATTCTATATCAGCTCCCTTTAAAGGCAAAGCTTGTAGGTCTGTTCTATGCTTAATCACTCTGGCTGTCGATGGAATCTGAACACCGGATGGCACCGTCACCTGACAGCCGTCAGGTGTGCATTTTACTGTACAGTTCAATTGGCATAGAGCATCTCTCCCTAGCAGCCCTGTTGGCGTATGTTCTGACACAAGTATTGGCAGAGTTGCTCTCTGTCCCTTGTACTCTAAGTCTACAAGCTCAGTTGTAGGAATCAGCTGTTTAATTCCCTCAAATCCGATTGTCTTCACATATTCTCTAGACATAGGGAGGTGCGTGGCGCCTTCAGGCTTCTTTGTCACCACCAGCTGGCACCTCCCACTCGGATCTTCCGGGCACCCCTATAGGCCAGCTGCTGGGCCTCCGTAAGGGTTCATCACTCCTGGAGCAGGTGTAGCAGGAGGCCAATATCCTCCTCCTTGGCTCCCCCCTGCGCCCCCCTGGGGCCTGTTGTAGCAGGTACAGGCTAGATGTCCATTCTGGTCGCATTGGTAACACGGTTCTAGCATCTTCTTCCCTGCTGCTGTCCATCCCCCTGGTGGTGGTCCTTGGCCAGGCTGGTTGTACATCTGGTATGGAACCGCTTGCACCCCTGGTGGCCCTTGTGGGTATGGATACCCCCCTTGTGGCCCCTGTGGGTAGGACTGGTAAGTAGCAGGATACCCCCCTTGTGGCCCCTGTGAGTAGGACTGGTAAGTAGCAGTCTGCACTCCAGGTGGCTGTTGCTGTGGGGCTAAAGCCTGCACTCTGTATGCTGCGAAGAGCTCTGGATCATAAACTGATGTATTGATATATCTATGAAGTCCTGCCTTCATCAATATTTCCTGCATTGTATCCAATCCTGCAATAAAGGCTAAGAGTCTTTTCAGGTCTCCCATCGCGGCCTGCGTTCCTGTCAGTCTCACGTCGACCTCAGTAGTCCACGAATGTCCTCCCTCCTCCAGAACTGGGAGTTTCTCCATCACTTCAGACAGATCTGTATGATGCCACGGATGATATTCCATCTTGTTACCCCGAATCAGCACTGGACAGTTCTTTAATGTATTTGATGACATTCGATGACAATCTTCCTCTTCCTCCCTTTCTCGTTGCTCCTTCAGCCATCTGTGGTGTCTTTTTGCTGTGGCTATCATCTTCCTGACCTGAGCGTGGTAGCCTTCGTCTGCACTGTCGTCATCTCTTGAGTCTTCACGGCCATCTTTGCTGTCATCTTCCTCGTCACTCCTGTCGTCCCCTTTTCCCCTTGGCTTCTTCTTGGTCTTTTTCTTCTGGGAATGGTCCTCCAGTGCCTTAGCATATGGAGGGGGACTGGAGACAGGACACATGTCTGTGGATGGAATGTTCAATTTCTGTTCCAGTGTTCTGGCCAATTCATTTTTCTTTTCCGGTTCCATCTGAGCTATTTTCTGTCCCTCTACCTTAAATAGATCTAAAATAGCTAACTCTAACTTGCGTTTCTCTGATCTAATCTTTCCTCTTTGATATGCTTTGTGCACATTGATAAGTATTTCCAATGTTGCAATTATTTGTAAATTAAGGCTGCCCTCTTTCGGCCACGGCTGTTCAATGTATGCCCAACGGCTATTCCATTTCGTAGACATTTTGCTAATTTCCCTAACAAGAGGATTCATTTTTTCCACTACAGCCATAGGGGATAACGTAGCTAACATTCCACTAGGTTCACAAATATCTTTTAACACCTTCGTTGAATTTGACCCCATTCTACTTGCTCAATATGCTGACAATATTCTATATTAGATAAGGTGTACGCTTCTTACAACCCACCTTCCTATTGCCTTATTTGCTAAACAAATGCTAGTCCAATTTAACTGTATTAACCGTCCACACAAAACCCTGCAACTTCAGAATAACAGACTTGCCTCTTGTGTATGTCAGTGCAGTATTAACTTAAATCTAATATCTGTGTAAGTACTTTATACTTAAATGTGTTTCCTAATTGTTTATGAATATGTGTCACTTAATTACTCATTCAATACTAATTACAGTTCTGGTCAACACAATTATTAAATCACAAAGGCTGGTCAACACCTAAGTATTCACTGATTTACAAAAACCCTTTTACTGCTTAATTATCAATACAAACTATTCTGCTATTCCTAATCAAAAGCTGTGGACATGACCTAACTTGAAATAAAAAGATGTAAAACACGAATATTAATTACAACCTGTAAAGAAATCGACTTGTTATTTGGAAGGAATAAAATGATTAATTATTAATTACAATCTGTAAAGAAATCGACTTGTTATTTGGAAGGAATAAAATGATTAATTATTAATTACAATCTGTAAAGAAATCGACTTGTTATTTGAAAGGAATGCATAATTAATTAGACTTAGTCATTGACACTTCATTGATGTAAACCTGTGAAAGAAAACGTTATCCTTAGACTATTATAAACCAATTGATCAAAGTTTTGTGAAAACAGAAAATGAAATGATCTGAATAATTAATTCAATCAATTTGTAATTAATTAAATTAATTGAAGTAATGTAATATATTACAATCATTTATAACCATCCATTTATTATTGTAAAGGACTATTTCATCGACCTCAGATGGATCATATCAGATGGATGCACTGAGGACCAGTGTTCCAAAATGTCCCGTCGTGTTTTTGTCCACCAGATGGCGACAAGCAACCGACAATGTCTTATCGTGTTCCGTCCACTAGATGGCGGCAAGCAACCGACAATGTCTTATCGTGTTCCGTCCACTAGATGGCGGCAAGCAACCGACTTGCGTATCGATTGCGCATGCGCCAGCTCCTCCGTGTAAAATGGAGTCTATGAATGTTTTAACCGTAACTCTAAACTATTTAAAATACCCCGCTGATCAATTCACTTTATCTCTATCTCTAAATTACTACACAACCTATGTGAAATGAATTTAACTTTATCTGTAAGGGATAAGTAATGAAATTAATCAAATTCAGGTTCCCTTCTAAAGGGATGTTCCACTGTGTGTGTGCGCTTTTTGCAGAGCAGGAAGGGGGAAGGGCTTTATTGTTCTTGAAAACCCACAGCCGTATTGGGGCCTGCTTAAAACAATCTCTTTAACACAACTTGTTTTCATAAACAATTACTTTTCACGACACAGCAATATCAAGATTATCTTTCAATGCAGTTAAACGTATTATTTGCCAAAATAATCTTATTCAAATACTCATACCATGTGTATGCTTTTTACACGGTCCCTTCACAGAGATATCTAGGCCTGTGTGTGTCCGCGCGTGCCTGAGCGTGCGTGTTTCTGCTCCGCTGACAAAGGACAAAGGACAATGCCAATGGCGTCTAAGACACACTTCTGGCTACAGTTCTGAAGAATTGATTTCTTAATCTGCTTCAAATACTGCTCTTACTTACAAAACACACTTCATAATCCAGTTATACTTTATCAAACAGGAATTCTCATTCCTTACACTCATCAGACTATTTTCTGATCTAAAACATTTATCAGCCCACTGGGAAAACGTCTCTCCCTCAGTTTTATGCTAATAGCTCGTTCCCAAAACAAGCCTACATGCAGGTCACTCTCTGCTGTACTACAAACACGATATTTGAACGTATCGAACAATCAAATCACTATATTTACATATACAGATTTCACAATCCGGCTAATTGTCCAGCCCCTACCCAATCATATACTTCAACACATCAAGATTCTTTCGAATATAGCTCATCTGATAGACACAGTCAATTTTGCACAGCTCCGCCTTGTCCTGGCGAAAATCCAACAAGGGAGAAGACTTACCTCTATGCTGAATTGAAGAGACGCAAAAAATGACAGTAATTCGAATGGCTATTTTTCATCTCCCATTAGGCTCGCCACATATGTAGAATATTTTCTTTGTTTGGTGATTGTCAAAAATGAGGAAAAGGTCCTGAGCAAAGTTAAGACTATTTATTCAAAAAAGACAAGATCAGGTCATCAGGATCAGGTTACACACAAACAGTCATCCGGGTTGGGGTCCGAGGAACAAAGAGACTGATCTTCCGTGAATTCCTAACTTTATACCCAGTGGAACCACCTTTAAGCCCTCCTCTTCCTGCTAAGCTTTTACCCCAACAAGGAGCTATCGATCGGTCTTTAACCTTTGTGTGTGCCTATGTGTGGGCGCGTGCGTGTGCGTGCCTGACCATCTGTCGCAAAACCTCCTTGTCTCAGAGGAAGGGCCTAAATGCCCTTGTAGGCCCTCAAGAGAGGTCAACCCTTTACAAAGCTATATATATATATAATCCGTGTTATGTGTGTGTTTTAGGTAAAAATATACGACACTAGCATATCAGCCCAATAGAGCTCTCAGGTCTTCTGACGCTGGTTTTTTCTGTGTACCACATGTAAGGTGGTGAGGCTGCATTCTCATTTTATGCACCCAAATTGTGGAATGCACTGCCAGTTTACATTAGGAATGCAACCTCAGCAAATATGTTCAAGTCAAGGCTAAAAACCCATCTTTTTAATATTGCCTTTAAATGACTAAATAATTAAATTATGATTATATAACGATGGGAGCACTTTGAGCTGCAACGCTTGCAGGAAAAGCGCTATACAAATAAAAGTTATTATTATTATTACTGTACAGCTTTTACACTCTTTGATTATGAATTGTTTTAGAGTGAATAAAGCAGCATCCGCACACTGAAATCTGTATAAGAAAGTGATCTTAAAACTGTAGTTTGTTACATTGAGGCTCTTCAACCTTTAAACTTTCATAACATCAAAAATAAGAAAATCACATTTAAAACCCCCCCCATCATTAAACAATGTCAATGTGTCCACACAGGCTAGAGAACAATCTAACAAATGTGGGGGAGGAATAGTGTTGGAGTACGTCCAGGAGTATGTCCAGAAAATAATCTAATCTAATAGAAAACTGAGAAGTGATAGGATCTATATCTTAATATGATATGATGTACAACATCTCAGTCTTGTAGCTGAAACGTTAGGAGGATTTATTGCAAACATAACAACATACCAGTATTCAGTCACACTCGGCTTCTAAACACCAAGGCCTCATCTGGGTGGAAGGGGCGGTGACATGACGCAGGAGGGGACAAGGACATCTCAACTCCTACGACCTCGATTCCTCCTTCACTCTCCAGGAGGGAGAGGAGGAGAGGAGAGGAGGGGAGGAGGGGAAGGGAAGGGAGGAGAGGAAGGGAGGGTATGAGAAGAAGACAGGAGGAATTGAGAGAAAAAAAATCTAGAATAGGCTCATGTCATGACACAACCTTCTCCCTGATCCTTCTTCTTCGGCGTATGGGTTGTTGTTTCCTCTCCACTCCACCAGGCTCGGGCCGAGGGGCTACCCTTTTACCACCCCGAGACCTGTTGAGGGGATCACCCGGGCTATATTTCTGGACACCCCTCCAGAAGCCACGTCATCGTCTCGTCATCTAATACTGACAGACCATGCATCCCGTTGGGTGGGTGGTACACCGGGCAATCCAGGATGACATGGTCTGCGGTTAGGTCCTCTGCGCCACACTCGCACGACGCATTTGGGGCCAAGCCCCATCTGTGCATTGATGAGCGGAAACGCCCGACGCCGGTCCAGAGACGATTGAGCCTCACCCAGGATAGCCTTGGCAAGTCCATCCCGAGGGGCTCAGGGCCGGCGATGGGATGTGGTCACGGAGTTTGGAGGTGTTTGCCTCCCACTCCGTGCGCCACATATAATCCGCCCATCCTGCCTTGCTGCCTGAGATCCTGTGCGGCGGGCACAAATTGATCCGATCAACAAGTAAATAGCCATACAGTATATGATGGTTCAGCCAGCAGACCCCCCCCCCCCCCCTTCTTCTTTAGGGCTCCTGCCTCCTTTAAACTCCTCCCACACTGGGAGCAGTCGTATTAACTAGTGTATGTGTTCTCTGGTGTTTCTTTAGGTTTCCTGCCCGACTGAAACCCTTCCCACACTGGGAGCAGCAGAATGGCTTCTCTCCTGTGTGTATTCTCTGGTGTCTCTTTAGGGCTCCTAACTGACTGAAACTCTTCCCACACTGGGAGCAGCAGAATGGCTTCTCTCCTGTGTGTATTCTCTGGTGTGTCTTTAGGTATTCTCCCTGGCTGAAACTCTGCCCACACTGGGAGCAGTGATATGGCTTCAATCCTGTGTGTATTCTCTGGTGTCTCTTTAGGTTTGCTGCGTGACTGAAACTCTTCCCACACTGGGAGCAGCAGAATGGCTTCCCTCCTGTGTGTATTCTCTGGTGTTTCTTTAGGGATCCTGCCCTACTGAAACTCTTCCCACACTGGGAGCAGCAGAATGGCTTCTCTCCTGTGTGTATTCTCTGGTGTGTCTTTAGGGATCCTGCCTCATTGAAACTCTGCCCACACTGGGAGCAGAGATATGGCTTCTCTCCTGTGTGTATTCTCTGGTGTGTCTTTAGGCTTTCTGCGCGACTGAAACTCTTCCCACACTGGGAGCAGCAGAATGGCTTCTCTCCTGTGTGTATTCTCTGGTGTCTCTTTAGTTGGCTCATATAACCAAATCTCTTTCCACACTGAAGACAAGAGTGAGTCTTCTGTCCTCCTTGAGTCTGTGGTTTTGATTTAAGGTGAGTTGGACAAATGAAACTCTCACTGCAATCTAAACAGTGGTGATTCTTCTGTCTTGAGCTCCTCCTCCTCCGTCTGTGTTGTTTATGGCTTCCTGATGCGGTGGAGCTGGGCTCCATGTCTGAGTCTGGGTTGGAGCTCTCTCCTGTAAGAATAGGAACATATACAGGATTAGAAACAACATGAGAACAAGTGCTGCTAATAATCATTTCCAAGGGTCAAAGTAGATTTTTAACATTAGGACCGATAACATTATTTTCCATTCAAATAAACGCAAATTAACGGACAGAAATAATGCCGGTTCTGTAGCACTAGTTATTGTTGTTTTTGAATTACCCATGCACAGAAAAACAATATAGCCTACACAATACACATGCATACTATTAATATAGTTCAGTAATTATTATTACTGTAGTGTGGAATGGGACGAGAGTCTGACGTCATTCAACTTGTGTTTACAGTTGGGCTACCTGTCTTTAGCCTAGCCTTGTGAGAGCTACTTTGCTAGTGTTTTTAGCCTAGCCTAGCCTGGTGAGAGCTACGTTGCTAGTGTTTTTAGCCTAGCCTAGCCTGGTGAGAGCTACGTTGCTAGTGTTTTTAGCCTAGCCTAGCCTGGTGAGAGCTACGTTGCTAGTGTTTTTAGCCTAGCCTAGCCTGGTGAGAGCTACGTTGCTAGTGTTTTTAGCCTAGCCTAGCCTGGTGAGAGCTACGTTGCTAGTGTTTTTAGCCTAGCCTAGCCTTGTGAGGGCTACGTTGCTAGTGGAGGAATATGCGTGTTTTGTTGGTCTCTTTGTAAAAATAGCAGTGTTTCCATCTTATGGCTCTATGGCAGATCGCATGCTGAAAGTCCGAAAGGAGAAAGGCTATTAAGAGGCGTCAAAACGTAAAGTTGAAGTGAAATATCGATGGGATCTAACGCTGGCGGGCAGTGCTCCTCAGGTTTTGATGTGAGTAAAAACATTTCATTGTTGGTCGCTGTTTTCCGAGAGTCTGAGGCTGGACAGTACCGTACAGGACAGGATAGTACAAAATGCGTGCATCGCTCTAATGCAAGTGTCGGTATTATCGGCATGCATCTTTATGTTCTGCAATATTGTTGTTAGCCTAATTTAAGTATTCAGAGGGTTTAGAGAACGAATGGCACATAGACAGTTTTTATGAATGGAACCGTGTACTCCATCACCTCGCATCTCAAAGGTGCATGGTGGTGAATGCGCTGAGCCCGTTCCCAATGCTTTAGCCAAAACAGACCAGAGTAGCTATTACCATGGATGAATTAAATTCCATTTAATCTTCATTTTATTTTTTGTGTATTTGGTCGTTTCGGGTAGGCTATAGCTAGACCACTGGTAAACATTGCAATTGGAAATGGCTGGACAGCTATACACTCGCGCACCGCTCTAATGCATGCTCACATTTATGGATGTTGGCACGCATCGAATAATCGACATGAATTGAAGAGTTGCACATCCCTACATCTGACGCTGGCTTTCTCTGTGTACCACATGTACAAAAGAAAAGATTTTGTGAGGCTGCATTCCCATTTTATGCACCCAGATTGTGGAATGCACTGCCAGTTTACATTAGGGATGCAAATATGTTCAAGTCAAGACTAAAAACCCATATTTTCAATATTGCCTTTAAATGACTAAATAATTAAATTATGATTATATAACGCTTGCCCGGAGCAAGTAAAAAATTCACTGGGTTTGTTTGTGCGAGCCCAGCGACGCTGCTGGATCCTGGATATTTTTACCTGTGTGCAGGAAGAACAACAGACGGCGCAGGCGCCAGACCAGACGACCGTGGAGTGAAGATATTATCAAAGCGTACACGATGCGACGGGTGATCGAAAGGCACGTACGCTTTAGTAATTTGTTATAATAAATGTTTGATGCCTACAACGCTGAATATCTGCCAGCCCCTTTGATCTACTCATTAATCTGACCTGGCCTTCGCCAAATACATAACATGAACTCACCATCCTCATCATCTTCACCATCCTTCTCCTCTTCATCCTCCTCTTCTATCATCACATCTTTCTCCTCTACTTCCTCTTCTTTCACCATCACATCTTTCTTCTCTTCTCCTTCCTCCTTCTCCTCTTTAATTGCCACATTGAGTTTGAGTGTTTTCCTGCAGTCTTCCAGCTTCACTGCCACCATCCATCGGCCGTGTGTGCTTTCCAGGACTGGAGAACCACAGCCAGAACCAGGGGACTGTGTGGACCTGAGTTTGGACATGGTAGCTGGGCTGTGAGGTGAATCTGTGCAGTGGAAACAAAGGAAGCATATACAGTGAATAGTATATTTCTCAAAAACAAACAAACAAAAAACAACACCTAACCAGACACTTAACATAAAAGGGTTAACTCTCTACTCCCTCCACCTGTCATTCTTACCAGCCTGGGAGTAACTCTACCAACAGGGAGGACATGAACACACTCACTGTTACTAGGATAAAACACACACACATCAAGTAATAGTAAAATACATAAATATAATATATATGTATAAATATAGGCATATATGGCTTTTTCTGATTCAGTTACATGTGTCAAGACAATGAAGGCTTGTTGCTTTATCCAGTCTGTGACTAAAAACGGAGTCAGCCACAATCTCGCGACTCTCAGGCAGAAGAAAATGTTTGAGAAAGTCAGACAGATTTGATCCCACCAAGGAACAACCACCAATACCACACACACACACACACTTACACACGCACGCACGCACGCGCACACACACACACACACACACACACACACACACACACACACAGATTTGCCTTTATTCATGCTTTGTTCGTGGCTCTTAACACTAGAACAGCCGTGAGGTGTTAAACAGCACCAGTGAGTACAAAAAAAATTCTACCTTTGCACTCGATCACATTTCAGGACCCTCCTTTCATGACTTTTCCTAGATATGTGCGTTCTACCACCCAGCATTTTTACATTTTCAAAATCGAGTTAGTATAAAGCGTTTTAGCAGTATTTCTGTGTGTGTCTGTGTATTTGTGGCTGCTATCTTTTTCTCCAAGCCTGCAATTCTCTTTTATATCAGCAGAGGTAGCAAGGGGGCACACACTGTGCTCAAATTCAGGCTTCAGTGCTGAATGAGACACAGTGCATAAGACTGATATTTGTGTTTATATATAGGCTATAATAACAATCAAAATAAGATATGTATATGTGCAGACAGTTATGAAAATGATAAACTGTACAGTATGTCTCCCAATCAATGTTCGTTCAGACAATACAACCAAAGGCGTAAAAATACTGATGTTCTCATGATGTAATTATAGATATAGCTAAATTAGACTGTAGACTGCTATGGAGGTATATTGAAACCAATATATAGATTATATATATAGATTATATATACAACCTGATTGGATTAAATAAGATTCTGTTGTGATTGTGTTGACATTGTTGTGATTGCAAAATAAATCTTGGTTATGTAATGTGTAAAGAACATGATGACACGAATGCCTATTATGATGATATGCAAAAGGGACAATCTGTGTCTATGAATCTTGAACAATCACCGGTTGAATATGCTAATATAGGAACAGTGCCTAAAACCCCACTTCAAAAGGTTGTTATTCAAAGGCAGCATCCAAAGCCTACTAACACATTGCACAGTAAAAGAGAACATGATCAAATGTCAACAATGAATAATCAGTCAACAATGGATAATCTTATCAATCAAGACACCATGTCCAATGTAGAGCAAAAACATGACATCACTGATATCCTTCTTACTCAGCAGAAACTTGCTTTACTTCCTGTGAGGGAAATGAATACATTTGATGGAGACCCAATGAATTTCCTACACTTTATGCGTGCTTTTGAACATTGTATTGAGGACAAGACAAGTAGCAATCCAGACAGGCTTTATTTCCTGGAACAGTACACCACTGGACAGTCACGAGACTTTGTGCGTAGCTGCATGCATATGCAACCAGACAGAGGCTATGCTGAAGCTACTTGAAAAGAACTTTGGAAATTAAATCAAGATAACCAGTGCCTACATGGAAAAAGCCTTGAACTGGCCAAGCATAAAGGCTGAAGATGGAGAGTCACTACAGGCCTATGCACTGTATTTGAGAGGATGCAACAATGCCATGCAAGACTTGCACTATCTGGAAGAGCTTGATAGCCCATCAAACCTCAGGCTTATTGTCTAAGCAAGTTGCCCTACAAGTATAGGGATAAAGTTGCCCTACAAGTATAGGGATACATGGAGGTCTATTGCCTGCAATATACTTGAGATTAGTCATGGCAGGGCTAAATTCAAAGACCTTGTTGGCTTCATTGAAAAACAAGCCACAATTGTTTTAGATCCTTTGAATTTAGCCCTGCCTGTAATGTCAGCCTGTCAGCCCCTAAAACTGCTGTAAGCTTGAGAGCCGTGTTTGAAACCCGCTTGGCTCCCCTTGGGAGGTGTGGGGGATGGAAATCCTTTGTTTGGCTGATCTGCGACAATCAAGAAGAATAAGATTACCATCCCCCATGCTTCAACCATTACATCAAGTGAATGGAACTGACTTTAGAAACGAGTTATTCTGGTTTATTTCCGAGGACCACAGGAAAGGCCAAGGATACACATGTGTGAGGAAACGTAACAGCGTTTTGTTACAGAACTGTTCGCAAATGTTCCATTTGTTCATTTGCTTTATTGAGGTGACTCTGCGAAATGACAATAACTAAACAAGTCCTGACAACAAAAATATATGTATAATATTGTATATAATGTTTTTTCTGTATATCACTGTAGACCACAGTCTCACTCACATATACACAACACAACACTGTTGTGTATAATACCGTTTTCTCAGTCGCTTTGGTGCATTTCTCACATCACTATTAACATTTGCACAACAGTTGTCAGTGTCATCAAAATGAAAAGTCCTGACACCATTGTTTATGAACAAGATAGTCAAATGGCTTTGTCATGTTTTCATTATGACAGTTCACTCTGTAAGTGTTTTCCAATGCAAAAAAGTAAGATCTTGGTGACACTACCTGAAAATGCTCAAGACAGTACTATACACTATTTGCACGGCCATATGAAATCTACAGTGGGTTACACATTACTGTATTTAGTGAGGTAAATAAGTACAAGACGCTGAATAGTTATGTTTCACATTTTTACTGCATATGCTCTTTGCAATTCAAATGTGTTCACAGCATTGTGCAAAAGAAAAATACAAACTTATTTACAACAAACATAAGAAACACCCTTTGGGTATAGCTGTGCACAACTGTAAACAATATTGCAGTACTTATTGGACATACAACATACACAGTACTGTAAATTATTCATTCGCATCCAGACGTTCCTGTCTGTCTGGCCACATATTTTCATCAACATCACAGCGAATATCATCCCTGGCAATGCAGCGAGGAAAGTAC
Source organism: Nansenia antarctica (assembly GCF_963989245.1). NCBI lineage: Eukaryota > Metazoa > Chordata > Actinopteri > Argentiniformes > Microstomatidae > Nansenia > Nansenia antarctica. The sequence goes on along the minus strand of NC_137677.1, from coordinate 22,813,013 downwards.
CTCCTTGAGAGGCGAATCCACCCTCTGCAGGACTGTGCTGTGATGTCATCACATGCAGCATCCATGGCCGCTAGCAAGGCCATTTAGACCCCTCTCATTCTCAGGGATTATGTCCCTGTAAAGAGTGTCTAAAAAAGTCAGCAGATGTTGTGTGTTGTATGGACCAAGACAGGGTATATGGGTGAGGACGCCGTTTTCTGAGACGGCTGCACACATTGTAATATTCCCTCCTCGTTGGCCTGGGACATCAGTGGCTCTCTGTCCAATGCGATTTCTGCCACGCCTTCTACCTTTTGCCAGATTGAAACTCACCTCATCAAGATATATGAATGTGTGCAGCGGTTCCCTGGCGTCCAGCTCCAGTACATGCTTTATCCCAGAATAGAGAGAGAGAGAGAGAGAGAGAAACTATAACAACTTTTCCTGTGTAACATAATGCATTTTGGACAACATATTGTACAGTATGAACTGTCATGTAACCAGTTTACAGCACTGAACATTAGAGTATGCATAGAACACATAAATGTTTTACCTGTACATACTGGTGACGGATCTCCTTCACTCTGTCACTGTTCCGTTCAAATGGCACATTATACAGTTGTTTCATGCGCATTTCATTTCTCCTAAGCACTCTGTCAATTGTAGAGATTGAAACAGATTCAATATTGCCAAAGATATTGTCATCCTCTATAACAGCGCTCTGGATCTCTCTCAACCTTATGGCATTGTTTGCAATCACCATTGCACAAATGGCTTCCTCTTGTTGCGGAGTAAAAATGGGCCCTCTTCCACCTCTGTGAGGTTGTCTTGCAATCCTATGTGGTGCAGAGTAAAATTAGAGTAATGTACAGTAAACATGAGATATACTGCTTTAACCCATATTACTGTAGTGTACAATAACAGTGCTTCCCACTTGTAAAATGCTGCAGTACAGTACCATACTGTAAATATGGCAAATATTTACTGTAACACTACTTTACACTACAATACAGTAAATATGTGCTGCAGTAAATCTGTAAATCTAAATGTAAAATGTAAAAAGTGACGACAAGTTCTTGTCCCACTGTAAGGATTCTTAATAGGACTAGATGTTAAAATCCCTAAATAATTAGCACAACAATTGACTGAGTGGAATGTATGACACAATGACAGTAGTGCAGTGCAGATAGTTTAGTGCTGAATTACTGTCCAATATACACACCTGTTCTCCCGACAAATGTTATGAATGAAAGTGAAACCGCAGGGTGCGTTCGTAAATTCGCTATGAGAGCGCCGGAGCGCACACCGGGTTCAACGTCATAAAGGGACCAGGTAATTTGATTGGACAAGAGGCATTCCATGGGTGCTGACCAGATTTCCAGGGCGAATTTACGAACGCATGCTAGCGAATTCGACGACGAAAATCGTCAGAGGAGATATACGGGTTATTTTGATAAACTGGACACATTTTGGGAATATATATTGGTACTTTCTCACCTGAAAACATATTAAAACTTCATAAAATGACATGGTAACACTTGTAAAGGCAAAATTACAGCTTTTTTTTTTGTGAAAAAAAATTGAGGATTCAAATCGCCTTCTGCTTGCCGGTGCGAAATGCATTCTGGGAAAAAGGCGTCGGAGCCTGGCAGACGGCCTTGTGTGACATCGCCCTCCAGCGATCTTTGTGCGTCAGTACACTCTTCTCTATGTTAAACTATCATAGTGCTGAAGCACACCTCATCGCGATTGAATAAGGTCGCGATCCGCCGCGGTCGTAGTGTTAAATGAGCTGTTGTCATTATTGTCAGTATTATGTTATTCTCAAAACGTGAGATCTGATAGTACAAGCTAACTATTAAACACAAGTAGCAGGCTAGCCACTCTTCTAAAACACCACTCTGAGATGTATTTAATGTAAACAAACTAACCATTATATTATTTGTTTATAGAATTATATTGTATTTCATGTAAACAAACGCGCAGCTTCTGGGCGGGAAAGCAGCGCTTTGTTATCAGCCCCACCAGAGAGCCATACAGACAGATCCACGGTTCATCTCTTCAGATCAAACCTCAGCACATATTGGTCTAACTTAGAGCATTCATGGACATTTCAGGTGAATGAAACAGCTGCCTACTTTAAAGATACGGGTCATGTTTCCTTACCTGTTTGTTGTTGAAGTTGTTATGATCGATAGTGATGTGTCCTTCCGTGTCGACGCTTCGTAGCGTGTGTCGAGTAACCGAGGCAGATATTTGTGATGCGCGTATCGAGGCACGTGTTGATGACGTATATGGTAAGAGGCATGTGTTGATAATAAAAAATGAATAAATGAATAAAATGTTGTTGTTCCTAGTAACACAAGCACATTTATTCAATTCAAAGTTTCACACACCAAAGCCACGGTGTCATTATCACTCTGCCTGCTATACATTTATGGTCCACTTGATGGCGCAGTAGAGCAAATGAAGCAACACGAAGCTTCAACAGTTCATGAAGCTTCATCTCGCCATCACTAGTTACAACCAGGGAGAATTGTAGCAGGTTTATGGTGTAATGTTTCCCCTCAGGCACAGTTATAAACTTAATAATCTCTTGTGAGGTCTTCCGCTTCAACAGTGTGGCTGTGTTCGGAATAGCGTACTAGCATACTGCATACTAGCATACTCAATGAGTATATACTGCATACTACCTACTAAATTCACAAAAAGAGTACAGTAGTATCCGAAATTATGCATACTCCCAGAGTATGCCTCCCAGAATGGATTTCGCCGGGAGCGGCGAATTTAGACCTCCATTTTAAACCTCCATTAGCTAAAATATGTAATTTTGGCTTTACAAGTGTTAACATGTCATTTTATGAAGTTTTAATATGTTTTCAGGCGAGAAAGTAACCACATATATTCCCAAAATATGTCCAGTTTACCAAAATAACCCGTTTATATATCTGATCTGACGATTTTTTGCGTATTCTGTTCGCTAGCTGCGTTCGTAAATTCGCCCTGGAAATATGATCAGCACTCATGGAATGCCTCCAATCAAATTACCTGGTCCCTTTATGACGTTGCACCCCGTGTGCGCTCCGGCGCTCTCAGAGCGATTTTACGAACGCACCCTACGTTTACCTTCACACACTCAACAGAAATATCGTAACATAATTACACGTTGTAAAATGATTTGGGGGGCCAATATCTTAAGTATATCTCAAGTAACTAGCTTACTATATTGTTGTCTTAACAGTTGGTAAAATAACATGATTAAAATAAATATATATGAGCAATAACATATCGTGGGCTGCAGCAAGCACAATAACAACCCAACCTGTCCGTCTGAAGCGACAATACTGGGATCATTCGTGATTGGGCTACAAGCAGTCAAATACTAGGTCAGGGGTCGGCAACCTTGAATGTTGAAAGAGCCATATTGGACCAAAAAACAAAAAAACGAATCTGTCTGGAGCCGCAAAAAAATTTAAAGCCTTATATAAGCCTTATAATGAAGGCAACACATGCTGTAAGTGTCTATATAAGCTATAATATTAGCCTACTATCAAAATTACTAAGTAGGCTAGAAATACATAAGCCTTAGCACATATGCATACAACCGAATGCAAACGTATTGTGCTTTACAAAAGTGAAACACTAGGATAACGTAAAGGGGGTCTGGGGGGTTCCCCCAAAACATTTTAACAGAGTAGATGCAATTTCGTGTATTCTGGTGCCTTTTAACAGGTGGGTTGATACTTTTATCTGGCTATACTAGCCTGAGAAAAAATATGGATAAGTTTGTAATTTCATCCGGAGGAAGTGAGCAAACCAAGAGATCGTCAGCCAAAAAATAGACAAATCGACAGACTGTAGACTCCAGTACCAAATGAAAACTAGCCTCCCTCGTCCTCTTTTCACTATTTTAAGTTAAACCCTCTCAGACCCACAGGAACGCCGGCGCTCCCAAATATCATACCTTCTTTAGAAGTTCATAATTCGAAAACGGTTTGAGCTAAAGACAAGCCGCTTTTTGCATTTAAAAGTAGGCAAATAGCGCTCACTGGGAAGCTCCCGTTCATCGATGTGCGTCGCCGATGTCTGTATATACAGTAAATCTATGTGGATAGTTTCTTGCTTTGCCTGCCGCAGTACTTCGTCAATCCCTGTGGATATAGGTCTACTCTAGGTCTCATGTTGGGTCCAGTCAAAATGTATAATACTAGTCATGTGACAACATATCCGAATCCTATTGGCCCTCGTACAACATTACAGCGTAAACAGGGAGTTGTAGTTCAAGGAGAGAGACGCGGCAACGTAAAAAATAAATAATCGTTGTTAATTTCCATTTGTGGTCAAAGCCACAGGGAGCCACTGAAGATGGGCAATCCGGAGCCGCGGGTTGCCGACCCCTGTACTAGGTGTACATGTGTGTAAGACACAAATAAACGTGGATTTCATGCATTTCAAGTGGCATATTTGTAATCATGACGACTAGCCTGGTCTAAGAATGCATTTCATCATGTTAATGTAGTGAAAATACCACCGCTCATCCGTGATCAGAGTAGCTGTGTAGCTGGGGTGCTGCAGCTGAAGAATATCAAATAGAGTGCAAGAAAGCAGCATCTGCACACTCAAATATGTGCAAAAAACGATGTTTATTGCAAGCTTTCGGTTCCCAGGCTATCGGACAATGTAAACAAAAGCTGTATGACAAGTTTGTATGACAGTTTGACGAGGCTGAAAGCGCACAGGGTTGCCACATGGGATTGACAATTTACAGCCTAAACTTTCTATAACCTCAAAATCAAGTAGCCCATTCGGAGGTAAGCCGCCCCATCTGGCAACCCTGGACGCAACTCTGCAACTCTGGACGCGAAATGCATTTTGGGGATTAGGAGACGAAAGGCCGATTTAAAGTTCTGCGTAAAGTCGACGCCGTAGGCTACGTGTAAGCTTACGTAGTCCCGCGTGACCGTGCGTAGCCTTGACGCGCTCCTCTCAAAAAAATCTAAGTACGCGTCAGAGCGTACGCGTACGCGTCAGCTCTGTGATTGGTCCGCTTGGTAGCACATGATTCAGACAAAAGTCCGACTCTCTCGTCGGCCAAAATGCGGAAGCCATGATAGAAATGTCATTCACTTTTTCTGTAATTACTTATTAATAAAGATTTGAAAAATTATGATAACCATCGTATTATCTTAGTTTAATGTCATTTCAATGCATCATAGAACTTTTATTTACAACAAGCATAACAACAAAAAGATCGCTATTATGCCGCTTTGAGCTTTGAGCTCCGTTGACTTCCTAACCGGAAGAGGCACAGAACAGGGGCATAGAAAACACACTGCCACCTAGCGATGTGACGGTGTAATTGCAGCGCGGCCTACGCAGAAGTGTAAAGTGCGAGAGCCCTTACGTAGGGAACGTAAGCTACGCACGTAAATTCGACGCAGAAATTTAAATCGGCCTTTAGGGTGAATCCCAATTCACCACTCTGGCTCCGTTTTCAGCCCTAATCTCCTTTTTGCGCGTTCACGTGTAGCCGTAGTGGCGTCCCAATTCATTACTCATTTAGGGTTAGGGTTAGGATTAGGGTTAGGGTTGGCTCTGTCATGCCAAAACCTGCTGCTGCCAAAAGCTGAAGGGCCATCAGCGGCCTAATCGTTTAGAACGCGTCACGACCAGCTGGCGACTGTGACGTCAGTCTAGTGTTTTCAAATCTGCCGTTTTGGCCGCCATTAGCTAAAAGCTGTAATTTGGCTCTACAAGTGTTAATATGTCATTTTATGAAGTTTTAATATGTTTTCAGGCGAGAAAGTAACCATATATATTCACAAAATGTATCCGGTTTATCAAAATAACCCGTTTATATATCTGATCTGACGGTTTTTTTCCCACTTCTGAGAGCAGACGACACATGTGCACAGCACACACACACACACACACAGAGGAAATCGCGCAATCAGCAGGGAGAGGTCCAATACAATGTTGGCAATATTCTCTATTGGTTAAGTGCTCCCGGTTTCAAAAGAAAGAAACGGAGGTCTGATCAGCAGATCATTTCTCATAAAGTTGCAAACGCAACTTGAGCCCTGGACTAAGCATCCTAAAACAATGCACAGCAATTCAACTTAATTTAAAAAATGCGCGTTTCGTTCAAGATCCATTAGAGTAGGACATGTACAGTTATGATAAGTACAGTCATATGTAACTTTTGGACTAGTATAGTAGTTGATATTGTAATAAAACGTGCCAATGTCAGACGATGAACAAACACATCACGAGTCCACACTGATTCAGAAAACGGAATAAACTTTATATATATATATATATATACACAACACTTTGAAAATTCATAGGGGGGAATTCATCAGGGGGATAACGTTTGCAAAAGAACTGTACAGGTTACAATCAGGTATATAATAATAGTTAGGGAGTAACATATCATTCACAAATTCAACAATAATAGAACCAGTATACGTATGTTACACAGTCAACTGTTAAGTGGGACAATGACAAGCTGGTCTGTGTCCAGAGGGGAGAGAAGAAGAACAAAGGATGGAAGCATTGGATTGAAGGAGGAGAATTATACTTGGTGAGCTCTTGTCCTCATACATGCATTTCTTTTTTACTACAGTAAACATTGTATCCAAGAAAAGAACAAAAATCAAAGTAAACATTGTCAACAAGAATGAAGCCCTGCATTTGTATAACTTTATATTTGTTTCTCTCTTAGGCAAGTCTAAAGGTTGTGGTGGTGGTGTGTCTGAGGTGGTGGTGGTGTGTCTGAGGTGGTGGTGTGTCTGAGGTGATTGTGGTGGTGTGTCTGAGGTGGTGGTGGTGTGTCTGAGGTGGTGGTGGTGGTGTGTCTGAGGTGGTGGTGGTGTGTCTGAGGTGGTGGTGGTGGTGTGTCTGAGGTGGTGGTGGTGTGTCTGAGGTGGTGGTGGTGTGTCTGAGGTGGTGGTGGTGGTGTGTCTGAGGTGGTGGTGGTGGTGTGTCTGAGGTGGTGGTGGTGGTAGGGCAGAGTAGAGTAGGGTAGGGCAGAGTAGGGTAGGGTAGGGCAGGGTAGAGCAGGTAGGGCAGTGCAGGGTAGGGCAGAGTAGGGGAGGGGCAGGGTAGGGTAGGGTACCACCTCAGACACACCACCACAACCACCTCAGACACACCACCACCACCACCTCAGACACACCACCACAACCACCTCAGACACACCACCACCACCTCAGACACACCACCACCACCACCTCAGACACACCACCACCACCACCTCAGACACACCACCACCACCTCAGACACACCACCACCACCACCTCAGACACACCACCACCACCTCAGACACACCACCACCACCTCAGACACACCACCACCACCACCTCAGACACACCACCACCACCACCTCAGACACACCACCACCACCACCACCTCAGACACACCACCACCACCACCACCTCACTTAACAGTTGACTGTGTAATATACGTATACTGGTTCTATTATTGTTGAATTTGTGAATGATATGTTACTCCCTAACTATTATTATATACCTGATTGTAACCTGTACAGTTCTTTTGCAAACGTTATCCCCCTGATGAATTCCCCCCTATGCATTTTCAAAGTGTTGTGTATATATATATATAAAGTTTATTCCGTTTTCTGAATCAGTGTGGACTCGTGGTGTGTTTGTTCATCGTCTGACATTGGCACGTTTTATTACAATATCAACTACTATACTGGTCCAAAAGTTACATATGACTGTACTTATCATAACTGTACATGTCCTACTCTAATGGATCTTGAACGAAACGCGCATTTTTAAAATTAAGTTGAATTGCTGTGCATTGTTTTAGGATGCTTAGTCCAGGGCTCAAATTGCGTTTGCAACTTTATGAGAAATGATCTGCTGATCAGACCTCCGTTTCTTTCTTTTGAAACCGGGAGCACTTAACCAATAGAGAATATTGCCAACATTGTATTGGACCTCTCCCTGCTGATTGCGCGATTTCCTCTGTGTGTGTGTGTGTGCTGTGCACATGTGTCGTCTGCTCTCAGAAGTGGGGAAAAAAACGTCAGATCAGATATATAAACGGGTTATTTTGATAAACCGGATACATTTTGTGAATATATATGTGTGGTGGCCTGGGAAAACCCGTCGGATGTCGCTGGCGTTCGTTCGTGGCAAAGAGCAAATATAGATGGAAATCGCGATTTTGGCGATTTTGATATTATGTGGTATTCTAGTACTTTGAACTCCATACTACATTATGGTGAATAAACATTTTAAGAAAACAAAAGAGAAAGTACTTATTTTGATGTTTTTGTGGCGGGTAGTTTGCTAGCGAAACAACATCACGTTGAACGTGTCTCATTCTCAGTTAAGCAACGCACGCACACATGAGCGAAAGGAGAGACGATACTTCCACCTGTGTTATTGCCAGTTTACTGATGCTCACAATAAGCATAAAGTAATAAAATCTTAACTAGAAGACACACAAATGGATCTGTCCCTCGCATACCGACGAGGCGAGCAGACTACCACCGCATCACAAGCAGACAAACGAGACCGGCCGATCTGCATAGGCTCCTCCCCCGACCCGGAGGAGAAAGGGGAGGATTTCTCCCCTTTCACTTTTTTTGACATGCTACATTAAAATGCTCATAACTTTTTAAAATAAAGGGCTATCTCAGTCATTCAACCAGTTATGAATAGCTGAGAACTTCTAATTTATGGAAATATAAAAAAATGAAAATGTCAAAATGCCACCATGTGAAGGGTTTTCCCAGGCCACCACACATATGGTTACTTTCTCGCCTGAAAACATATTAAAACTTCATTAAATGACATATTAACACTTGTAGAGCCAAATTACAGCTTTTAGCTAATGGCGGCCAAAACGGCAGATTTGAAAACACTAGACTGACGCCACAGTCGCCAGCTGGTCGTGACGCGTGCCAGCTGGCCGTGACGCGTTCTAACCGATTAGGCCGCTGATGGCCCTGCAGCTTTTGGCAGCAGCAGCTTTTGGCATGACAGCTCCAAACTGAGAAAATCTTGACCCTCGTTCGATTCGGAGCCATGAGACTCCCTTCCGGCATGCATTGCGAAACATCTACAGAAATGTTCTTTTCGCTCTCGTAATACGGAAGCGAGCCTGAAATGTCATTTACTTTTTCTGGAATTACTTGTAATTAAAGACTTGAAAAAATATGATAACCATCGTACTATCTATAGTTTAATGTCATTTCAATCCATCATAGACCTTTTCTTTACAACAAGCATAACAACAAAAGATCGCTATTATGCCGCTATTGTGCCTATGCAGGAGAGCCCCATGGAAGCGTCAAGCACAGCCTTCCCATAAGGAGCGCGATTCACATCGAGATGTACATTCCTGTTTAGAAATAAAAGATTACCTGTGGCGTTTGACAGCGGATGATGATAGACATATTTAATGTGAAGTTGTAGTTGTTGGTTTGAGGGATATGAAGAAGGACTAGGAGCACATGGTTAATGTGTAAACAAGAGCTGTGTTTATTGCACACTCTGCATTCACTTCCTCATTCACACTTCCTGGTCGCCTTAAATACACCTCATCACCCTGCTAAGGCACCTGGGTAATGTAGTGAATTCGCCCTGATCACTCAGTGGGTGTCTAGTCACCACACAGGTCCCCCCCAGAATTCACAAACACTGACTTCCCATAACGTGCCGGAGCTCGGAGGACTCGTCCAAAGCGATTACGGGACTCCGGAACTTGGGCTGGACGGAAATCTCTTGGCTGCTGACAGCCTGGCCCGGAACCACTGGGAGGTTTTTTTGTTGTGCTTGTAGGAGGGCGGCCACGACGTGGTGGACGGGCCACCTCCACAGCCCGTTCTCCATCTAGATGAGCTGTCTTCAGGCGGTCCACTGAGATATGCTCCATACTTCCCCCTATGTCAATGATAAAGGTCTTGTCGCCTGTCTCCACAACTCTGTAGGGGCCATCGTAAGGCGGCTGTAGAGGGTTCCTATGTGCGTCGTGGCGGATGAACACATATCTTGCTGATTGGAGATCCAGAGGGACATGGATACGTGGCAGGCTGTGATTTGAAGTAGGGGTCGGCATAAAGGCACTTGCCTTGTCCCATAGATTACGAAGTTGTTCTGGTGCAGACCAGGGAACGTTAACAGAGGGGAAAAAATCACCCGGTACTCTAAGGGCCTGGCCATAAACAAGCTCTGCCGAAGAAGAGAGGAGGTCCTCCTTAGGTACAGTACGAAGTCCCAGCATCACCCAGGGTAGCCTGTCGATCCAGCTATTGCCCTGGAGGTCCACTTTCAGGGCTGCTTTCATGGAACGGTGAAATCGCTCACACAGGCCATTGGCCTGGGGATGATATGCTGCAGTCCGATGGAGTGAAATACCCAACTGTTGGGTGATAGAGGTCCACAATTGTGAGGTGAATTGTGGTCCCCGGTCTGAGGAGAGGTCAGAGGGAACCCCGAACCGGGCGATCCAAGTACCAATGAATCCGCGGGCCACCTCAGCTGTCGTTGTTCCCGACAGTGGAACCACCTCTGGCCACCGTGTCGTTCTGTCCACCATTGTCAAGAGATGGGTGAACCCTCCAGAAGGAGGAAGAGGTCCAACTAAATCCACGTTGATGTGGTCAAAGCGCCTTTCTGGGACTGTGAACTGCTCCAATGGTGCCTTCACATGTCGATGGACTTTTGTGAGCTGGCATGCGATGCATGTTTTGACCCAGTCGCGAATGTCCTTCTTCATGCCATGCCAGACAAATTTTTCTGTCACCAGACGCTGTGATGGCTTCCGGCCTGGGTGTGACAAACCATGTATGACATCGAAAACCTTCCGTCTCCACATCTTGGGTGCCAGAGGACGGGGCTGGCCAGTAGAGACATCGCATAGCAGTGTCGTACCCTTATCGTCAAAAGGGACATCCACCAACCGAAGCCCTGTAGTCGCCGTCCGAAAGGCCTGAATGTCAGGGTCTGCATCTTGGTCCACAGCCATGCGGGCATAATCGATGCCGAGGTGGACGGTGCTTGTGAAGGTGCGAGAAAGGCAGTCAGCCACGACGTTCTGCTTTCCTGCTACATGTTGTATGTCTGTAGTAAATTCAGAAACGTAGGAGAGATGACGCTGTTGCCTGGCTGACCATGGCTCCGACAGTTTAGACATGACAAAAGTTAAAGGCTTGTGGTCTACAAAAGCAGTGAATGGTCGAGCCTCTAGGAGGAAACGGAAATGTCTGACTGCCAGGTAAAGGGCTAGTAGCTCACGGTCGAACGTGCTGTATTTCTGCTCACTAGCACGGAGCTGCCGGCTAAAAAAAGCGAGAGGCTGCCAAACCCCGTCAATCTGCTGCTCTAAAACAGCACCAACTGCGCGGTCTGAGGCATCAGATGTCAAGGCAATGGGGGCATCTGGCACTGGATGTGCTAGCATGGTTGCATTTGCAAGAGCTTCCTTGGTGGCAGAGAATGATCCTGCTCCTGCCAGGTGGGCTGAGAAATCCTGAATGTAGGGAACTGGATACCGGTCAGGCGTAGTGGCATCATTAAGCCGCCGGTAATCACCACACGGGCGCCAGCCTCCATTGGCCTTGGGAACCAGGTGCAAAGGCGAGGCCCAGGGACTGTCAGACCTACGAATGATGCCCAGTCTCTCCATGGAGCTGAACTCCTCCTTTGCTATCGCCAACTTTTGTGGGTCCAGCCGGCGGGCTCGAGCATGCACAGGCGGACCACTGGTAGGTATGAAGTGTGTCACATTGTGTTTTATGGAGCCAGCCAAAAACGTTGGCGTTGTGATGTCTGAAAACTCCAGCAGGAGTTGGGCGACATCATCAGCCGGTGAAAGGAGAGCGGCCAGTCTTGTCGATGTAGCGGTGGTGTGCTCACAAGCCAGTGAGCAGAAGGTCTCAGCGTTGACAAGCTGACGGTTACCCACATCCACCAGCAGCCCATTAGCACAAAGAAAATCAGCACCCAGGAGCGGGGTGGACACCTTCGCCAACACAAAGTCCCAAGAGAAACGTTGTCCAGCAAAGCACAGTGTTAAGGGGCGTGTGCCAAACGTGGGGATGGGGGTGCCATTAGCTGCTTCAAGGTTGGGGCCCAGTTTGGCTGCTCGGATATCCAAGGCTGACGCCGGCAGAATGCTGACCTGAGCTCCAGTGTCACAAAGAAATCTGCGGCCAGATATAGAGTCAGTAATGAACAGCAATCCGCTGGAAGGGCCGACACTCAGGGCTGCTAACGAGTGGCGGCCAACGCGTTTCCCGACCAGCTACAAGGTGGCAGGCACTTCTTTGCTTTGTTGCCGAACTTGCCGTGATAGAAGCAGAGACTTGACTTCTCACGGCGGGCCACAGCGCTGGCGGAGACAGAGTGTGTGTGCGGTTGATGCATGCATTCCTCCCAGGCAGTGCTGGTGTTGGTAAGGGGCGTGACTGAAACAGTCTTTCTCCCAGCTGAAAAAAAAACATCAGCTTCTTTAGCCAATTCACGAAGGTTTGCCTTTACAGAACTGGCTAAAGGCAAACGAATCTGGTCTGGGAGTTGCTGCAAAAAAAGCTCTTTAAAAAGGAAACATGGTTGATGATTGCCAAGCAGAGCCAGCATATGGTCCATTAACTCAGAGGGCTTTGAGTCTCCAAGCCCAGGGAGAGATAGGAGCTGCCGGGCTCTTTCTGGTTCTGACAATCCAAAAATTCCTTTCAGGTGCCCTTTAAGAGTGGTATATTTGTCCCTGGCTGGTGGGTTTTCTATCAGGTTTATCACCCGTGCGGCAGTTGAACCCTTCAGAGATGCCACCACATAGTAATACTTTGTGTCTTCTGCAGTTATATCCCTGATGGCAAACTGAGCTTCAGCTTGCACAAACCAAGCACTAACATTTTGCTCCCAAAACTCAGGCAATTTGAGAGCAACTGCATTAGCCATGTTCAAAAAAGTTTCAGAAAAACGTCCAAAAAACTCACTTGTCAGGGTCACCAATGTAGTTGTTGGTTTGAGGGATATGAAGAAGGACTAGGAGCACATGGTTAATGTGTAAACAAGAGCTGTGTTTATTGCACACTCTGCATTCACTTCCTCATTCACACTTCCTGGTCGCCTTAAATACACCTCATCACCCTGCCAAGGCACCTGGGTAATGTAGTGAATTCGCCCTGATCACTCAGTGGGTGTCTAGTCACCACAAAGTTATCTATCTAACGTTAGGCTGATGTGTGCATGATAGACACGCATGATCTATTTCCATGTTTTATTTACAGCTATGGCACGTATTAAACCAAAACAACACGCAATCCTATCCGAGCAGTTGTTATTATGTAATATTGTTGATGGGTTATATCATTTAATGTTATTTCAATGCATTATAGACCCTTTCTTTATAACAAGCATAACAAAAGAAATCGCTTTTATGTCGAGGTGCTGTGCCTATGCTTAACATAGAAAGTTCCACAGTCCAGCGCGCTCAGGACAGCGGCCAGGACACCGGAGCCAGCAGGACAGACCGGAGCACTCATATCTGCGCGTTTGTCACAGGCTGACAGTCACCGTGTTCCGCTGCCCCGACGTCAGTCCCATGGAAGTGTCAAGCACAGCACGATCTCGATTTCAGATATGTACAATCATGTTTATTTAGAAATAAATTATTACCTGTGGTGTTTGACAGCATGATAGACGCGAATATACCCTTGGTGGTATATGACGCTATAGTTGTTATTATACCAAAACAACTGGCAATCTAATCCGAGCAGTTGTTATTATGTACTATTATATGTATTAGTACTATATATGTGCCATTTTTGATGGAGGGCAGTGAGCGGGAGACTCATCAAGGACATGTAGTTAACTAATGCAGTGGACAGCGGCTGTTTCTCCAGCGTTCCTGTCACATCGGATTTCGTAACGTCATAAAATTAAATCTGTAAGTCATGCATTTTTCCATGTTTCCCTTTGATGGCATATGACGCCGTAAATGTAACTAAAGTTCAGCCTCGAAGTTGTTGCACTGTTGTCCTAAATCAGTGCAGACTGGCAGGGTAGGAGCACAGGTTTCATACAGGTTAGAGCTTATTCTGTCATGGTCTGATAATGAAGCATTGTTCTTTTTTATTTGATGACTTGTTTGATCGATTGATAGCGTTCAAGTTCATTCAAGTTGTGAATGAATCGCGAGCGTCAATGCTTTTCTACGATACTATGTGTAATGTCACTTGGACATAGAATAATAAGACACTTGAGTCTGGATTCAACAAAGGTATAACCAGTAGGGGTGGGACGATTAGAAAATGTCATGTCACGATTATCGTGGGCAAAATAATCGCGATCCACGATATTATCGCGAGAATTAAAAAAAAAGAATGCCAAGAATTTTTAGAATGCCAATAAAACACACTGTAATCACTTTAACTTAGATTTTGTTGTATTTTTATTGAATCATGTTAATAACATTAACATCATTTTAAAAACATCTTGACAAAAATAAAAATCTTTAATAAAATCTTAAATAAGGTAATGATAAATTATAAGGTATCACTGCATAAATAAAGGAAAAAAATACTGTCAAACAAAACTTGAACACTGACACTTTTCTGTCATCAAACTGAGTGCTAGCCTTGTGGCTTAGAGACTTGAAAGCTTCAAGATAGGTTAAAGTGCAAATGTGAGAAATCTCAATTATATTACTATTTATTTATAACATACGATTATGACATCCTCCCTCTCGCCAGTTTGGGGCAACATAGACTTCTCCCCTGGTGCCACGGATAGGGGTTTCAAGCGGTGGGACAGCAAAGGGATGGTTACTATCGGACATTTATATGATACGGAAATACTACTTTCATTTGACCAATTATGTAAGAAATATGACCTACCACGAAATGAGTTTTTCAGATACCTTCAGATACGAAGTTTTTTAAATAGCCAAAAAGACACTGGCCTCTGTCACCAACCCTCTCCGCTGGAGGAGATAGTCTCTGCTGGAAACATTAATACTGATGAAGCAACTTGGTCACTAATATGGCAATCGGCAAACGACATCTCAATCTGTAATAGGACGAAGGAAACGCAATTTAGACTACTACAACGTTTGCAGATTACTCCCCAACTTAGACATAAAATGGATCATAACAAATCGGAAATGTGTACAAAGTGTATTACCGAGGTTGGGAGCTTTGTTCATTGTGTTTGGACTTGTAGATATATAGATGATTACTGGAAAGGTATAGTGGATAAAATTCATCTAATTCTAGATGTTACATTGGATAATGTGTCTATTGTTTGGGTTCCCAGACAAACAACTTAAAAGTATGCATTCCAAAAGACTTCTGTGTATCCTCACTTTTTGTGCAAGGAAAAATATATTGCTGAAATGGATAGACTGCAAACCGCCTACAATAGCTGGATGGCACAAGGTAATGAAAGGTTTGGTGGATTACACTCAAGAAAGTACACAAGACTAATGTGTAACAGATCTACAATGTATGGGTCACAATATTATTTACTGTGCTGGTGTTGTGCTGCCGCTGTGTTTAGGACTGTAAGACATGGATGCTGTCTCCGATGGGGGTGATCCCCCCATATATTATGGCATTTGTTGTCATTTTCTTTTCTGTTTATTTCTGATATGTGACATGGCCTCCTCCCCCCCCCTGTTTTTTTTGTTTTTGTTTTGTTTTTAAACATTTTCTGTTTATGGACAATGTACTGCATAACAAAGTGCAAAACTAGTTTTCTACTATTAATGGGACAATAACCTCCCCCACGGATACTAGTTGTTGTTGTTATGTCCTGTTGTGTACATGTCTCTGTGAAACACTGTGAAATATTAACCCCCCCCCCAAAAAACACACATAGGTCACATACATTAATACATACAATAAAAACAGACAGACAAAGCAGTGTTTATAAAATGTAGTGCCTATTTAAAAAGTCCAGTCATTTAAAAATATAAATTAAAAATTAAAAAAATAAAAAAATAAAAAAAACGATTATGACGATTATTCAACTAATTAAAATTCTCCACGATTAAGTTATCGCGGGTGTTTTTATCGCGATTAACGATAAACACGATAATCGTCCCATCCCTAATAACCAGTTTACTTCGGTTCTCTCGACACCTGTCAGTCACCTACTGGTATATCATGAACTCTCTCTAAGGCGCATGCGCTGTCCTGACTATGAATTAACCCATTCATTACACTACGGATGACGTATTAGTCGTGAAGGGTTGTCCCATTTCCCCCGGGGAACCACTACGGCTTGTGGCTCTGTTCGGAGGCCCTCCAAAGCGAGTGACTCCAAATCGAGCCGAAGTGGTAGAAAAGAGAATCGGGATTGGGCCATTGACTAGGGGTTCAACAGTAAATACCATTTTAACATTGGCCAAATTCATCGCATGAACTTACCATCCAACTCACTCTCTTTCTCCTCTACACCCCCTCCTCCTCCTTCTTCTTTCACCATGGCATGTTCCTCCTCCACTTCCTCTCCTTCTTCCTCCTCTTCTTTCACCATCACTTCCTCCTCCTCCTCTTTCACTACCACATTATGCTCCAGTGTTTGACTGCAGTCCTCCAGCTTCACTGCCACCATCTCTGGACCCCGCTGTGAGCTTGTCTGGGCTGGAGAACCACAGCCAGAGCCCAGGGACTCTGTGGACTTGTGTTCAGACATGGTAGCTGGGCTGTGAGGTGGATCTGTGAAGTAAACAAAGGTAGAGGCACAAACAGTGGAGGGTAAATTAAGATTATAAAAACCTTTCAGATAAGATATGGGACCCACAGATAGGATATGCATTACTCTGAATTGCCAACACACGTGGAATGAAACTCCTGAAATAATAATAATAATAATAATAGCTAGGGATGTCCCGATCCCATTTTTTCACTACCGATACCGATACCGATAACTGGGCTTCAGGTATCTGCGATACGGATATCAATCCGATATTTGTATTTATTGTTTTACTCCTGAATAATAACAAATACTTCCCCAGTATATAGTCCACAACAACAGTTGGCTATTAAAGACTGCCAGCCTTTATTCAAGCAACAAAACAGTACTCTGCAGTACTCAGTGACCAACTGGTTTAAAGTTAAAACAATTTAAACTGCAGCATTCAGCATTGTAAAAAAAAAAAAAAGAGTTTACGTTTAACGTTTACCCTACGGTCTGATTTCTAGTTTTAGTGCCTTCATGTTTTTATTCTATTTATCTTCTCTTACAAATGGCAAATCAATTATAGCACCCTTTTTAAAAGTGTAGCCTAGTGACGCTGCTGGTGAGACCAGAAACCAGTCCCAGAATCAAAGGGGTGTCAACAATATCTGCTTTTCGTTTTTTTCATAACAGGCAACTTGTTTTAAGTACCACTCGATATAATATACAACAGTTTAACGATCACTAAATACTTATAATCTGTGGGTTGGATTCACTGTTGCCAGAGGCTACCGGTAAGTGATACCTGGCTTGTAAACATAATTTCGTTTTAGAACGAAACGTTAGGCACTAGCTGTTAGCAGCGTTTTTAGCAGTCACCATTCAACATTGATACAAACAAACATTCAAATACTCGTGTCGTCTTGAATTTTTTTCCGATTTCAATGTATGACGCATCATTTGAAAGGTTACCATCTGTAGTTTCAGACTATGTAAACAACCGAAAAATTACGTAAACAAATGGTTTATGATTTCACCAGCTAGCATCATGACATTGTGAGACTCATTACACAGTACACACAGGTAGCTACTAGCCAACTCTCATGCTCGTTAGGGCTGGGTTCAAAAAATCGATTTCCCGATTCTGAATCGATCTTCATTAAATGAGCGATTATTGATTCATAAATCCCGATATCGATCTTTCTTTTTTTTTTTTTGCTTGCAGCTTCAACCCGCAACGAGATCTCGTGGCCACATCTCGCGCTACAAGAATTTATCATATCTCACGCAACGTGAGGTCTCAACACTAAAATCTAAAAACATGGCGATGGCAGGGACACTCAAGTCACCACCAGGCTTAAAGTCAGATGTCTGGGTGCATTTTGGATTTAAAAAATGTGACGATAGAGATGAGCTGGACAAAAGCAAACTCATATGTAAATAAATAGTACATTCATGTAACTGCTTTGGAGTCAATTCATTGATATGTTTAACAATGCTACATGTTATAGGGTTCCTTGAACCATTTATAGCATTAGTTCGGAGAATCTCTTTCATATTCAAGCAAAAAATGTATATTGTAACTAGATCGAATCGGAATCGAATCGAATCGAATCGGGAGCTGTGAATCGGAATCGAATCGTTTTGGGAAATCAGTGGCGATACCCAGCCCTAATGCTCGTGACCACTGACTACTACTGTTGTCATCACGTGAGAGACACGCCGGATCGCGAGCCCCAGATCGCTGCCTATTTTTTTTCTGGTGCGATCTGCGATCCAGCATTCAGGACCAATATCGCGGCGATATGCGATATCAATATCGGATTGGGACATCCCTAATAATAGCTTAGATTTATATAGCGCCTTTCTCAAACCCAAGGACGCTTAACAGATTTCATAGACAGAAAGTCAGACAGACAGAACAGAAAAACAAAGCAAAGAAACAAAGACAACGAGAGTGACAAAACTAGACTAGGGGCCAAAGGCCTTAGAGAACAGGTGGGTTTTGAGGGCTGATTTAAAAGTGACCAGGGTAGGGGCATTGCGGATTGCTGTGGGGAGAGAGTTGCAGAGGGTGGGAGCTGCCACACTGAAAGCTCTGCCCCCGAAGGTCCGTAGGTTGGTGCGGGGGGTGGAGAGTAGGCCCATGCCTAAATACCTAATTTAAACCAGCTACTCCATAGAGTGTCCACCCTGAGATTGGGAGGTTGTGAGTTCGATCACCAGCCGAGTCATACCAAAGACTATTAAAATGGTACCTGATGCCTCCCTGCTTGGCACTCAGCATTAAGGGTTGGATTGGGGGGGGTAAGACCCTGCGACATACCAGGGTCATGTCCAGGGGGTGTACTTGTATCAAGCCACCACATGCTACGGAAACAGGAGATAGGCTCCTGCCCTAAGAGACATTAGACTCTGCTGCCTCATACCTACGACCGATAGGGGTGTAAATCACCAGCTTCATCACGATACGATATTATATCGATTTGTTTGTATGACGATACAATGTTTGACGATATCACAATGTCAGTCACGATACGATTTCGATTCGATATGACGATATGATCGATATGACGCGATATCATATGCCAATCTAACACAATTATCAACTCACAAAAACAACTAGAACAACTAGGCTAGTGCTGCAACACCTTAAGCCCCAGGTGAAGGACTTCCTGGACCCCCGGCAGTTTGCATACCAGGAGAGCATGGGGGTGGAGGATGCCATCATTTACATGCTGCACAGGGCCTACACACACCTGGAGAGGCCACAGAGCATGGTGAGGACCATGTTCTTCGACTTCTCCAGTGCATTTAACACTATCAAGCCATCACTGCTGGCTGACAAACTAGCAGTGATGTGTGTGGAGGACTCCCTGACGGCTTGGATCCACAACTACCTCACAGACAGGCGTCAGTATGTGAGACTGCAGGGCTGTCAGTCTGAGGTGGTGGTGTGCAACACCGGTGCCCCCCAGGGAACTGTTCTGTCACCCTTTCTCTTCACCCTCTATACCTCCGACTTCCAGTTTAGCTCCGACCAGTGCCACCTGCAGAAGTTTTCTGATGACTCCTCTATCGTCGGTTACATCACAGACGACAGGGATGAGGAGTACAGGGCCCTGGTGGAGAGCTTTGTGCAGTGGTGCGACACCAACTACCTTTTGCTTAACACCAGCAAAACAAAGGAGTTGGTGGTGGATTTTAGGAGGAAGAGAAGGACCCCAGCCCCCATCACCATCAAGGGGGTGGAAGTCGAGAGGGTGGACTCCTACAGGTACCTGGGAGTACAAATTAATAACAAACTGGACTGGACTGACAACACCGAGGCTCTTCTCAGGAAAGGGCAGAGCAGACTGTTTTTCCTGAGAAGGCTGAGGTCTTTCGGTGTCTGCAACAAGCTGCTGCAAATGTTTTATCAGTCGGTGGTTGCCAGCGTTCTGTTCTTCGCCGTGGCCTGCTGGGGTGGAAACTTCTGTGCCAGGGATGCTGCGAAGCTAAACAAACTGGTGAAAAAGGCCAGCTCTGTGGTGGGGACCGGGCTGGACAGCCTAGAGGTGGTGGCAGAACAGAGGATGGGGAAAAAACTGGCGGCCATGCTGGCCAATCCCTCCCACCCGATGTACTGCGAGCTGGCGGGGATGAGGAGCAAGTTCAGCCACAGATTTGTTCTCCCCCGTCAAAGTACAAAAAGATTTGGACAGTCCTTTGTTCCAGCTGCACTCCGACTCTACAACCAGGCCCTGCAGGGTGGGGGTGACCTGGAGCTGGAACTTTGGAACTTGGAACTTTTTACTTATTGAGCCTGCACTGTTTTATGTATTTTATTGAATGTTTTCTGTTTTCTGTATTGAATGTTTTCTGCCCTAACTGAGCTGTTTGACAACAAAATTTCCCCATTGGGGACAATAAAGGTTTTCAATCAATCAATCAATCAATATGATTTGACCATTTTATTTGTGAGCTCTTCCAGGTATCCAGCATTTAAATCATATTGTATTATACAGTATTCTTCTGTTACAAAAAGAAAAATAGACCCGTTCACTAGTCTCACAAACAAGAGATATTCAGCTTTAAAACATTAATGTCCTATGAAACAAAACTGCGCGGCCAAGCGATGTCCCCCAGACAGGCGAAGGCGCTGTCCAATCCAGTTGAGAAACTGGACGGGGGCGGGGTGAGCGCGGCCGCTGCAGCGAATGGAATTCCAAAACAAGCGCACCTCAAGCTAAAAAGCGAAAGACAGGACTTTCCTCGTGACTTTTTTAGACGGATTTGGTAGAGGCAACTCATATATAATGGTGACAGTCACGCAGAATGTGCCATTTCAAAATAAAGGTGTATCTTTAAGATGACGATATAGATCGATGTTTTTACATTGCGTCGATGTAATCAGATCGTTAGTCAATGAATCGATGCATCGATGTGAATCGATGTATCGTTACACCCCTAACGACCGAATCATAGCCGTGCTGATATTCAGTATAACAGTACGTATGTGATACTGCTTTGTTGTGGATATAATTGATTCTTAATAGATTTAGTAGAACTTACAAAAAGAGCTTAGATCAATTGTCTCCAAAGAGGCCTTTTATTATGCCAAGTTTACATGAGCGCAGCAGCAAGAAGCAAGCAGGAAGCAAAAAGCCCCCAACGATGGGTGGGACTCATATTTATAGAACTGTCCTTGGTCATGTGGTCACTATTCTTGGGAACCAATCATATTATACAAATCTGTGATTACATAAGTTATGGGCCTTGTCCATAGTCAGAATTGTTCACTGCGCCACAGATCTTGGCACATCCCTTTCAGGAAGGAAATGGGCCTTCCTTGAGTGCTAGATTTCGCCCCTACTTCAGAGAGACTTACATTTCTCAGTATAACATGATATAAAACCACTACAGCTTAAATAAGTCAGCACACAGGCTTCAAATCATACTGGCTAAATCCTAGCCTCGTTCTAACCAGTTTGTGCTTCGACAACAAGCTGGTTACTTGTGTAACAACCAAGCGTGCAAAACCTGGCCCCCGAACTTGCTTTGGTAAAGAACTGCTTGCTGTGTTGGTTAGTCCACCGCGACTAGCATCCGCCATTGTTATCAGCTAGCTAGAGTTAGCTAGCGTTACCTAGCAACGAAATGATCAAATGTGTTTAATTTCATGTCTCAATCCAGTTACTTACTGTTGGTTGATTGGCTGTTGTAACTGCAGCTGGGTCTTGAATAGGAGGAGTTGCTGCGCGTATCAAGTCCTTCCTGGAAATGCAGAATTGATTGTGCCTCATTCATAATAATACAGTCAGCTGCACATTGGAAAATCGGGACTGACTTGGGATGGACCTCGGTTGTTAAAACCAAACTCTTTATGAAGGACACAAGATGCTTTACAGGACAATTTGCATGACCTGGTTTGTTTGTCATAGCTGCAGCTAACGTAGCTAAAGAGGGTGGATAGCTGCCTGCTTCTGCTAACTGGTTAGGGGCGTTACCTAGCAACCTGGGGAGGGCTGTTACCTAGCAACCTGGGGAGGGTTCTAATACAAGGTTCAATGTGATTAGTCTAATACAACGAGGTCCTGCGATGACACAACATTACATTACGTTATTTCTTCCTAAACAGATCTGAATAAATAACATGTGATATACAGTAAAAGGTGTATGTTAGTGCATGTGGCCTTTAGGGCCTCTAGTTCCATACACACCGGGGCTAACATGAATAAATAACATGTGAAATACAGTAAAAGGTGTATGTTAGTGCATGTGGCCTTTAGGGCCTCTAGTTCCACACACACACCGGGGCTAACATGAATAAATAACATGTGACATACAGTAAAAGGTGCATGTGGCCTTTAGGTCCTCTAGTTCCACACACACACCGGGGCTAACATGAATAAATAACATGTGAAATACAGTAAAAGGTGTATGTTAGTGCATGTGGCCTTTAGGGCCTCTAGTTCCACACACACACCGGGGCTAACATGAATAAATAACATGTGACATACAGTAAAAGGTGTATGTTAGTGCATGTGGCCTTTAGGTCCTCTAGTTCCACACACACACCGGGGCTAACATGAATAAATAACATGTGACATACAGTAAAAGGTGTATGTTAGTGCATGTGGCCTTTAGTGCCTCTAGTTCCATACACACACCGGGGCTAACATGAATAAATAACATGTGACATACAGTAAAAGGTGTATGTTAGTGCATGTGGCCTTTAGGGCCTCTAGTTCCACACACACACCGGGGCTAACATGAATAAATAACATGTGACATACAGTAAAAGGTGTATGTTAGTGCATGTGGCCTTTAGGGCCTCTAGTTCCACACACACACACACCGGGGCTAACATGCGCCATACTGGACGCTACTAGAATAGGCTACAAAAGAACCAACGCATTTGCCTTTGGCCAGTTAAAGTTATTATTCATCTGGCTAATATCTTAGTTGTCCTTACCTGCGACGCGATGCTTTATTTAATCACACTCCGGGAGCGTCGAGATGCATACGCTGTCTTGCATAAGGAGAATGGAATCAACCTTTGATCAGATGAAAATGAATGAAAATGCTGCTCTGACAAAAACACAAACACTGTCGGGTTTTGATGACGTCATCGCCGCGCGTTTCATAATTCTATTCTTCTTCTTTTGGGTTTAACGGCCGCGTGCATCCTTGCGTTGCATTACTGCCATCTTCTGGAGTTAGTTAACTCATACAATGTCCATTTTGTTAATGATTACAAAACTGAATATGATATACATTAACCTACTACTACTAGTGTGTGTGTGTGTGTGTGTGTGTGTGTGTGTGTGTGTGTGTGTGTGTGTGTGTGTGTGTGTGTGTGTGTGTGTGTGTGTGTGTGTGTGTAGCCTATGTTTGGTTTTACCAATGTAGATTTTATCACATGGGAATTTTAACATATACACACAATTGGTTGTGTTACACTTAAAACAGATAT
Organism: Nansenia antarctica; assembly: GCF_963989245.1. Lineage (NCBI taxonomy): Eukaryota > Metazoa > Chordata > Actinopteri > Argentiniformes > Microstomatidae > Nansenia > Nansenia antarctica. The sequence goes on along the minus strand of NC_137677.1, from coordinate 22,789,415 downwards.
CTTCCTTTGTATTTATTATCCTAAATCATGTATTTTCTTTTAGATTAGATTAGATTCAACCTTAGTGTCATTGACAAGTGCTAAGCGCAGTTCGTCATCTAACCAGTAGAAAAGCCATGAATGTTTCAAGTTTATTGTTACGCTACATTACACGTGTAAGAGAATACAATTTGGCTTCGGTTCCTGACATTGCAGCACAACAATAAGGCAATAGGCATAATACAAGATAAAGGTGACAATATTACAGGTAAGACAGGATACACTAGTGGTGCAACTAGTAATAATAGATAGTTCAGTAATAAAGTGGCTGTGTGCTTAAGGTTTTCATAGTCATATAAGGCCAGTGTCAAGGGTAGTGTTACGGTTCCCTCCCCTCTCTCTCTCTCTCTCTCTCTCTCTCTCTCTCTCTCTCTCTCTCTCTCTCTCTCTCTCTCTCTCTCTCTCTCTCTCTCTCTCTCTCTCTCTCTCTCTCTCTCTCTCTCTCTCTCTCTCTCTCTCTCTCTCCTCTGTCCCTCCCTCCCTCTCTCTCTCTCAAGGATGGAAACATACTGTTGTTAGAATTCATTTTATTCTGATATTTACAGCACCACAGACAGACATATTGTATACTGATGGATTGTTCTCTATAGAAAAAAAACCTCATAGGAAACTGCAGAACAGACGTAGTCTAACAATGACGTACTTGTGTAAATATGGAAATGCCATGTTAATATTCTACCAGGGTAAATACGTTACTGCCATGTTAATATTCTACCAGAGTGTTTCAATGAGTTTGAAACTCTGAAAGGGAAATGTTGACAAGAGGAATGATGATCACATCATGAACAATATTCTTCTTATTATTAATAATAATAACAATAACAATAAAAACAATAATAACAACAACAATAATAATATCCATCAGGACTTTATACCAGTTATACCACACACGAGAGACAGAGAGAGGAGAGAGAGAGAGAGAGAGAGAGAGAGAGAGAGAGAGAGAGAGAGAGAGAGAGAGAGAGAGAGAGAGAGAGAGATGGCAGGCAGTTACATCTCTGACCATGTTGTTTCATTACTAGTTTGGTTACTAAGTGGTTGTTTAACTCATAACTCTCTTACAAGGACAAGAGCTGTGTGTGCGTGTGTGTGTGTGTCAGTATGTTTTTAAGGAGGGGGACAGAGCCTCACAGACCACATCTGAAGATCCAGATTCACAAGAGGGCCCCTTAATCTTCAAGATTTAGACAATCTGTGTAGAGGAAGCTGAAGCTGTCATTAGAAACAAAGGCTTCTCCACTAAGTATTGAATTAATTTCAGTTCGTGTGTTCAATACTTTTTTCCTGTTTCATTCCACTTTACATATGGACTTAAATGTTTAGATTTTTTTTTGTCTGGATTGTTTGAGTTAATACCAAAGTCTGGTGTAAATTTCACTTAAATAGGCTCATTGGAAATACATTTACTAGACAAAATGGTGATGTGTTCGATACTTATTTCCCCCACTGTACATGCATGCTTTGGATGAAACCGTCAGTTAAATGACATTATACACTAACTCTATATTCATATTGTGTTATTCTGTCAGAAACACATGTTAAATTATCATGCAGTGGATCACAAGGGTGTGCGTGTGCATGTGCGTGCATGTGTGTGTGTGTGTGTGTGTGTGTGTGTGTGTGTGTGTGTGTGTGTGTGTGTGTGTGTGTGTGTGTATGTGTGTTAGTTAGGTCATACCTGGCTCTGGTCCATGTTTGATAAGAATGTTCTAGTTATAACGTCTTGCTCTGTTCCTTTTTATGTTTGTCTTTGTTTCATGTTATTATATATAGACATATTATTCATTTATTGTTTAATGTTATTATATATATATATATTATTCATTTCTTGTTTCATGTTATTATATATAGACATATTATTCATTTCTTGTTTAATGTTATTATATATATATATATACATATTATTCATTTATTGTTTCATGTTATTATATATCTATATATATATATATACATATTATTCATTTATTGTTTAGTGTTATATAATATATATATCCATATTATACATTTATTGTATTATATTATATATATATCTACATATATATACATATTATTCATTTATTGTTTCATGTTATTATATATATACATATTATTCATTTTATTGTTTCATGTTATTATATATATCCATATTTTTCATTGTATGTTTCATTTTATTATACATATACATATGATTCATTTATTGTTTCATGTTATTATTAGGGCTGGGACTTTAACGCGTTAATTTCGATTAATTAATTACAGAAAAAAGAACGCATTAACTTTTTAAAAGCATTTTAATCTCACTTTTTGTTGTTGAATTTGGCCAGCCCTGCCACTTCTGTCCCAACATAGTGCAGCCTTGAGCTCTGAAAATGTAAACAGGTTAGTTTGTCTCAGCAACTGGCTGAAAGAGAAGAAGCAGAAGAAGTAGTAGGCTTAGAGGTATCCTGAGACCAATGGGTTTATTGTTACCATTTTAGATGGCACTTGTGACTTTATGTTAAACTGATGGTCTGTTTATTATTTTGACCACGGATATTTGGGTGGGTAGGGGAGGGTGGGGAGGGTTAGTGTAACATTAGGTTAGGTACATTGTGTGATCTGTTGGTCTGTGTAGCTAAAATAAACAGGATTTTGATGCTTTAAACTTATGTATATGTCTAATTCATTGATTCACTCGTATACCAAATACAGTTCACCTGAGTTTCAAATTTCAGTTCACCTGAGTTCACCTGCTAGTCCACTAGATACCTGCCGTTAGCTCATAACTGGCAGTTCTCCCACTTTGATAAGGATGTTCTTGGTGTTTTTCTGTTATTCTGTCAGAAACACATGTTAAATTCTCATGCAGTGGCTCACAAGACGTGTGAGTGTGTGTGTGTGTGTGTGTGTGTGTGTGTGTGTGTGTGTGTGTGTGTGTGTGCTTGTATGTGTGTGTGTCAGTGTGTATATAAGGAGGGGGACAGAGCCTCAAAGACCACATAATTTCAGAATGAGGGTGTCTGTGGCTCTGCTGGTGTTGCTGTTCTGCCTGTCTGGGGCATGGGCTCAGGGAGAGAGCGGAGGTGACCCCTCTGACCCCACCACCACCCGGACATCTGGGCTGAGCTACAGGCGCTTAGAAACATGATGTCAGCCATGGCGACCAGAGCGATGGCCAGCGAGGAGGAGCTGAGTGTCACCAAGACAGAACTGCTCCACAAGGTGGAGGCGCTGGAGAGAGAGAACGCAGGTAATGTCCAATACATAAAACATGAGTATTTATTCAGTGGAAGAATAGCATATATTGTTCTACTCATAATTCCAGCACCAGCAGCAGAACTGTCAGCCAATGGGGTCCAGAGGAGGAGGAGAAGCAGGAACAATATTTAGAGCAATGTTATGTTGGATTAATGAGAGCATATTTATTTGAACACGCTACATGTATGTGATGCGTCATTTAGTATTGTACCATTCTCCATTGATGACTCGTAGTATATTTCTTCATGTTATTTCCGCTAAAATAACAAAATGTAAATTATTCATCATCCAATCACATTTTATTTTAGCTATTTTTATTTCTTACCTTCCGTTAGCCTCTACAGTCCTCACTTGTTCTTACTGTTGGAATATCATCCTCCTTTCTTATGTTTATGTGTTTTGATTTTCTTCCTCTGTTCTGATCTATTCATCTGTACGGAGCCCCCCTGGGGTCATATGGTAGAAAAAAATTATTTGATGTGTGAATCCGTTCCCTCGGTTTAGTAATTTGTTCCCTCGGTTTAGTAATTCGTTCCCTCCGTTTAGTAATTAGTTCCCTCCGTTTAGTAATTCGTTAGGGTTCCATAACGTGTGCTCTCCCCTACATGGACATCACAGCATAGGACACCAAAGCTGTTGTAACTTTATAGGTTTCATGATTGACAGTTAAAATAGATTGATTAATATGTTACATGATTGTTAGAAGAGATTGATTAATATGTTACATAATTGATTGACAGTTAAGAGTTATTATTTATCGTTAAGATAGTTAAAAAGAAGTAGCCTACATTTCTGTCGTATTAGCTCAGAATGGGTAGAACAACAGGTTCTAGAATGTCTTGCAGCAAAACGTCATATGAGTTGACAGTTTGTTTTTTGAGAAATGCGAATTGTACATTGAATTGAAAGTGAACATCTAATAGCTTGTTTTATAGAAAAGAAAGTGATCAGAAGTGTCTGTCTGCAGAATCTGTATATAAAGAACCTTTCGCTTGATATCACCAGTCCTAGCCATCCTTTTCAGAAGGTAAAAATACTACAGAAGCTGTTGAGTTTGGGATTATCCAGAAGTGAGTAGCCTACGTACCACAGCCGATGACGTTGTCGAAGAAGCCCGGGCGCTCCCTGTTGACCCTGGCGTAGAGGCCTATGCGGGCCGCGACGCTGTCTATCTGGGCCTGGGTGTAGAGGCCCCGGCTCCGCAGGCGCTGGGCGTACTGCTCCTGGTCTGTGGGGATCAGGAGGACGTAGCACGGCTCAAAGTAGCTGTTCTTCAGACTGAACACACCCTGAGAGGACGCAGCACACACACACACACACACACACACACACACACACGCACACGCACGTTTAATACAACAAGAACTTTTCAACTTGGACATGGTGTTAGCTACTGGCCCTTTTCAGGTCAGGTCATGGCTCCACACATACACTTTGTGTGTGTGTGTGTGTGTGTGTGTGTGTGTGTGTGTGTGTACCTCCAGCTCCATGTGCACACAGCAGGCCAGGCCCTCCCTGGCCACCTCCTCTATGGCCTCACGAGACAGCCCGTACCAGTGTCCTCCATACTGCATGGTCTGGATGAACTTACCCTGAGAGAGAGAGAGAGAGAGAGAGAGAGAGAGAGAGAGAGAGAGAGAGAGAGAGAGAGAGAGAGAGAGAGAGAGAGAGAGAGAGAGGGGGGGGGACATGGGGAGAGAGGAAGAAGGAAGATCAGAGAAATAAATACCATGTGTTATGTTTGTTGTTTCCAGTATTCCTAACTAGGAATAAACAGGCAGGGGTTTCTTAACTGGCTTTTAATCACACGTTGCACATCCGTCTTCCAGACACTCTGTCGCTCTAACCCCGGTCCCCCGGTCCGGGTACAACAACATAGGGCGGAACCAATGTTATGTACTATAATAACAACACACCATGCTCTACCAACTGAGCCACAGAGGACCAGATAAGAGATAGAGAAAGCAGATTGTTGAAGATAACGGCTTGGCTTGGCGGTCCCTTCTGTGTGCATAATTTCAGAGAGTTATGAGTCACATTCATCTCTGTAACGGCCTTACTGTACACGACCCTTCGACCCACGACCCTTCGACCCAGCCTTAACACCGGGGCAACGTCCCTACCCGCGAGGTGAACTCCTGACCTCGCTGTCATTGCCAAGATCACTCTTCCTGCTACTTCACACGGCTGACCCTTGACCCCCCCTGCCTCCCTTACACCTGGGACAGCTTTGGCTCAGTTACAATCCATTACACTCCACTACGACCCTACGGACTGTGTAGCCGCTCGCTAGGTATGAGCTGAAGCTGCAGCGTAGCTGAATATAGGATACAGAGATACACTTAATTTCTATCTGAATATTCAGCAGCATAGCTGAATAGCATAGCTGAATATTCAGATAGAAATTAAGTGTATCTCTGTATCCTATACATGTGTTATGTATTATGCATACCGCCTATTCTAAGTCCCTGAACACGGCATACCGCATATTCTAAGTCCCTGAACACGGCATACTGTATCTTCTAAGTCCCTGAACATGGCATACCGCATATTCAGGGACTTAGCCCGTTCCCTCAGGAACTAACTGTGAAGCTACAGCTGTTTAGACTTCCGCCCCCCGTTTCACGGCAGTTCGGTTCTAAACCATTCAGCCTAGATTGCAAAGCAACACCCCCCCCCTAATCTTCCTTCTGTTTGCAGGCCAAGTTAAGTCACAATAAAACAACCACGAGCGTTACTGATTGAGGTTAATTGCTTCAAAGGGAATGTAGTTGGTGGGTAGAGCACTATGATTACAGGGTGAGAGTGCACATCTGGAGTATGTCTGAGCTGATAATATATTATGGTTTGGCACAGGACGAGGGGGGGGAGGGGCAGTCTGTAAACCTGAGACATTTCCTCTCTATCTACCATCTGAAGATGGTTCGGATCGCACATCAAAGGGTCTCCTCCCTCCTGCCAGACTCTCTGTAAGGCCCATAGCGCTGACATAATCACCTTCAGGAAAGTGACGGACCATGAGTTAAAAGAAGTCCACGCTGAGGGAGAGTCTGGAGCACCTTAGGCACCATGTGTAGAAGATCTAGAACTTCCATATAATTCTCTACCTTTGGAATTTCACAATGTGTGTATGCTTTGAAGGGTCTTATAGATGTGATATGTGTGTCGTTCACAAATGGCGCTTTTCCATTTACCAGACCGGTACGGCACGCATTTGTATCCTACCCGTACGGTACATTCAGAAACGCTTCTCCATCATACACAACAGACCCCAGAGTGAGCCGGGACAGTAATAGGAGTTATGTGTCATAAGAGCACTTACAGCTCAACGGGGGGGAAATGCGATAAGAATTATGTCAAAATGCAGCACTATCATGCACAGATCAGCCTTAAAACATGTAACGTTATATATACAGGAAAGGCTGTGCTTGACGCTTCCATTGGACTGACGCCGGGGCGCTCATACAATCTCTGCGTTCGTTGCAGAGGAACGACACGGCAAAACTAAATGTTGAAATAGCAGTAATACCACGTTCACTGATAAGGGATGGTAAGGGGGGTGGCAGTTTTAGAAGGGGGATGATGAAACGCGCTGGACTGTGGAACGGTCTAGCATAGGCACAGCACATCGCCATACAGCTCAACGGGGGGGAAATACGATAAGAAAAGTTCTATGATGCATTGAAATGACATTAAACTAAGATAATAAGATGGTTATCATAATTTTTCTAATGTTTATTAATAAGTAATTACAGAAAAAGTAAATGACATTTTCAGAGAGCGAAATCTGTTGTGGTATTTAAAAATGGCGGTTAGCGGTGAACTCTATGAACATGGGATGACGATGTTGTGACGATTTCCATTGACCCTCCATTGACCCCGCTGCACTTCAATCAAAAATGATGTGCAGCGTCACACGTCACACACAGCCTAGCACGGATAGTACCTTTCGCTCCTCGTCAGAAAGGGTAGCTAAAACCAGCACGGGTACTATGGCCTGGTACGGCGTGGTTGGCAGTGGAGAAAGCAAAACAAACCAGGCTCACACGGTTCGGTACGGTACGGTAGTGGAAAAGCGGCAAAACAAAACGACCCTGCGAGCACCACTTACGTGAACGGAGAGGTAATAATGCACAGTACAGATGTACCATAGCTGGATGTATAGGACTAATCTAAACTCTCCGTTATCGTAAGGATGACATTTGTTCGGTACGCCTTCTCATCAGACTGACCATGTGGACCCTGTTCTGAAAGTCTTCCTCGGCGACAAAATGGTAGTCACTCCCGTCCTCTTCCCCAAAGTAGGCTCCCCTGGTGGTATGACACGCTCTGTGTGGAAAGGACAAACGTACCACATAGATTTAACACACACGCAGACGCAGACGCAGACGCGCACACGCACACGCACACGCACACTAACACTCACACTCACACTCACACTCACACTCTCACTCACTCACACTCACACTCACACTCACACTGTCACTCACTCACACTGTCACTCACTCACACACTCACACTCACTCACTCACTCACTCACTCACTCACTCACTCACACTCACACTCACACTCACACTCACACTCACACTCACACTCACACTCACACTCACACTCACACTCACACACACACACACACACATACACACACACATACACACACACACACACACACACACGCACACTCCATAATTCAACTCAATTTATGAAGGGTAAGCATGCAAACTATTTTGAGCGTATCCTTTAGGGGGGGACGGGGGGTATCCCCTGTGGGTTGGGAATGCAGACAGGGGTCTCCATTAAAGCCAGTCAAGAGGTGAGAGCCAGGAAAGTGTCATCTCTAGCAGTGTGTTTGATTTCAGCACTACGGCATGTGCCCGGCTTCCACTTTATCGACTGTATGTATCCATCTCTCCTCTCCCATGAGAGGCCCACGTTAGTCCTGACTCAACATTACTCACGCGTTGGTTTCTGATGTGTTTACGTGGGAGGAACTGAACATCTGATTTAGAGAGACGCTAAAGCTAATAATAATTGATGTTTATTGGAGTGGAATGGAATGATTTTAGTACGCCTAAACGGCTAAAACCTAAGGCTTAAACGTTCAAGGTTGTTTATGAAGTTATAGCGCCTGGACAGATCCACAGATGGCTGTGTCATGCCGATAAGGGTTCCAGACATGTTGGAGACGTTTCCAGGCGTTGTGAGATCTGATCTGCAGTGAAAACAACCTGACACTTAACCGTTAATGTGACAACTCCTATCCTGTACAGTGTTAATAGGATTCACATTCTTGTGTCTGTTGCGTCCTTATGTTAGGACCGTATTCCAATGGGCACAGGCGGGCTCGGCCCAACTCACCCATAGGCGAAGAATTCACTGAACTCCAGGCAGAGTTTGTGGGCCAGCTCTCTCTTCCCGCACGCCTGGGGTCCCGTCAGAACCAGCATGGGGTAGGGAGAGTCCAGACTGAGCAGGGTGCTGAGGACCAACACAAGGAGGGAGATATGGCATGAGGGAGATACCATTTAGAGAGAAATAAGGCCAGACAATATTAACAGTCCTGTGAATTCCTGTCAAGATAAATAACTCACAAACCTATTTCAAATGTTTATTTCATTCCACAGACTCCCAAGGACAAAGTTGTTTTGGAACATTATGCTTTATTCATCATTTCCATCGTATCAATCTTTGATTGGCTGAGAGGTCTTGGGACGGACGGTGAGCCTGGTCCAATCGGTGGCCGGAGTTTACCTGTCGTAGATGACCTGAGGCTGCATCAGCTGGTACACCATGTGGGTCATGTGGTCTCGGGCTGCCACCACCTCCAGAGGGGGGTCGTACCTGTTGACAGCTGACACCTGGGGAACACAGGAGGGAGAAGATGGGAGATCTGTGGTGCGGCTGTGGCTCAGGAGGTAGAGCCGGCCTCTAATGATCGTGAGGTCGGCGGTTCGAACCCCGGCTGGCCACGTGTCGAGGTGTCCTTGGGCAAGACACTGAACCCCAAATTGCTCCACATGAGCGGGCCGGGGGCGCCTTGCATGGTAGCTTGCTGCCATTGGTGTGTGAATGGGTGAATGAGAGGCCATTGTAACACACTTAACTTCATATAAGTTAATATAAGTTCATATAAGTTCAGGAGCCCAAAACTATTACTTACTCCCAAGTCAGCATCCTCCAGCAAATTTCTTAGTTTACATGACCTTGAAACTAGCAAAAAGGACTCTGGTGGTTGAAGCTGTTATTTAGTTTGGAAACGTACACAACATCTAACATAGATTGTTCAGTGAGCCAGACAGCTGGGCAGCATCGCATCGAACGAATCGGGTGCTTTACCCGCAGCTGTGCGAACCTAACAGCGCGCATATAAATGATTCTAAAAGTGACTTCAAACAACTGCAACCAACAAAGTACTGTATATACATTTTGGGGGGTTTTGTAACAAAAGTAGCAGCCCTATAGAAAGCAATGAGAGGGCGCATGAGTCTCATGACTACTGTGAATGCTTTCTTAATTTTCAGATCGGTTCCACATGGAGGAGGATTGATGCCATCTGTCATTAGACAATTCACGTGCATACAACTAAGAATGGATAGCAAATATACAGTTAGGTCCAGAAGTATTTGGACAGTGACACAATTTCCATAATTTTGGCTGTCTATGCCACCACAAAGGATTTGAAATGAAACAATCGAGATGTAATTGAAGTGCAGACTTTCAGCTTTAACGCAAGGGGTTGAACAAAAATATTGTATGAAATGTTTAGGAATATTTTCAGGAGGTCAAAAGTAATTGGACAAATTTACATAATCATAAATAACATTTTCATTTTTAATACTTTGTCGAGAATCAATGACTGCCTGAAGTCTGGAACCCATGGACATCACCAAATGCTGGGTTTCCTCCTTTGTGATGCTTTGCCAGGCCTTTACTGCAGCTGTCTTCAGTTGTTGTTTGTTCGTGGGTCTTTTGCCCATTAGTTTTGTCTTCAGCAAGTGAAATGCATGCTTGATTGGGTTGAAATCAGGTGACTCTGGCCATTGCAGAATATTCCACTTCTTTGCCTCCTGGGTTAGGAGTTAGGACTCCTGGGTTGCTTACGCAGTATGTTTTGGGTCATTGTCCATCTGTATTGTGAAGCACCATCCAATCAACTTTGCTGAATTTGTCTGAATCTGAGCAGACAGAATATCCCTAAACACTTCAGAATTCATCTGTCTGCTTCTGTCTTCTGTCACATCATCAATAAACACTAGTGACCCAGTGCCATTGAAAGCCATGCATGCCCATGTCATCACACTGCCTCCACATTTTTTTACAGATGATGTGGTATGCGTCGGATCACGAGTCGTTTCAAGCCTTCTCCATACTTTTTTCTTCCCATCATTCTGGTACAGGTTGATCTTAGTTTCATCTGTCCAAAGAATGCTGTTCCAGAACAGGGCTTTTTTAGATGTTTTTTGGCAAAGTCTAATCTGGCCTTTCTATTCTTGAGGCTTATGAATGGCTTGCACCTTGTGGTGAACCCTCTGTATTTGTTTGTGTGAAGTCTTTCTTTTATGGTACACATGGATAATGATATGCCTACCTCCTGGAGACTGTTATTCACTTGGCTGGATGTTGTGAAGGGGTTTTTCTTTACCATGTAAAGGATCCTGTGATCCTCCACCACTCTTGTCTTCCAAGGACGTCCAGATGTTTTTGTGGTGCCGAGCTCACCAGTGTGTTCTTTTTCCCCCAGAATGTACCAAACAGTTAATTTGGCCACTATTAATGTTCCCGCTATCTCTCTGATGGATTTTCTTCTTTTTTTTGCAGCCTAAAGGCCAATGCACACGGCGTGCGATTTTGTCGCACGATAACATTTGAATCCCAATTCTTTGAATTATTTCAATTGGTGTGAATGGAGAATCGAATGTTGTCGTGCGATAAAATCGCATCGAACGCCGTGTGCATTGGCTCATTGAAAACAATGGAATCGAATTCGGCGGTGCGACAAAATCGGGGGCGTGTGCATTGGACTTAAGGATGGCCTGTTTCACTTGCATTGAGAGCTCCATTGACTGCATGTTGTGCGTATACAGCAACAGCTTCCAAATGCAAATGCCACACTTGGAATCAACTCAGACCTTTTACCTGCTTAATTGATAAAGAAATAATGAAGGAATAGCCCACACTGGCCCATGAAACAGCTTTTGAGTCAATTGTCCAATTACTTTTGGTCCCTTGAAAAAGAGGGAGCTACATATTAAAGAGCTGTAATTCCTAAACCCTTCCTTCAATTTGGATGTGAATACCCTTACCCTAAAGCTGAGAGTCTGCACTTTAAGCCCATATTCATTATATAACTGTAACTTGAAGATGTTTTGGTAAACAGTTAAAATAACACAAATTCAGTCTGTGTCCAAATATATATGGACCTAACTGTATGCCTATATTATAGCTGGTATACTAATGTGGACATGGCCAATTTCATGAACCTTCCTTCATAAAGGCACAGTATTCCTACATGTCCTAGAATGTGTTGCTACATACACCTCGACAAACGCCTCTATTGTTTCAAATAGAGTGGTGAGCATTCACAATCAATTTTACACACACACAGACACAGACACACAGACAGACAGACACACACACACACACACACACACACACACACACACACAGTGCACTTACCTTCTCCTCTGCTGTGACTTTCTTCTGGTCGAGGCCAGTCAGGTGTTGAAGGAGGAAGACCACAGAGAGTCTATAATCAGGCTGGTCCTGCCATGGAAATAACAATGGGGAAATTATGTAGATTCAGAACAGTATATTTAAAAGCATTATGTAGATCCAGTATAATGCTGGATAATACAGTATAATGCTTTTCAATATACTGTTCTGAATCTACATCATGCTTTCAATATACTGTTCTGAATCTACATAATGCTTTCAATATACTGTTCTGGATCTACATAATGCTTTTCAATATGTAGATCCAGTACAGTATATTGAAAGCATTATGTAGCATTATGTATATTGAAAGCATTATGTAGATCCAGAACAGTATATTGAAAAGCATTATGTAGATTCAGAACAGTATATTGAAAGCATTATGTAGATCTAGTACAGTATATTGAAAGCATTATGTAGATCTAGTACAGTATATTGAAAGCATTATGTAGATTCAGTACAGTATACAGAAAAGCATTATGTAGATCTAGTACAGTATGTTGAAAGCATTATGTAGATTCAGAACAGTATATTGAAAAGCATTATGTAGATCCACAACAGTATATTGAAAGCATTATGTAGATTCAGAACAGTATATTGAAAGCATTATGTAGATCTAGAACAGTATATTGAAAGCATTATGTAGATTCAGAACAGTATATTGAAAGCATTATGTAGATCTAGAACAGTATATTGAAAGCATTATGTAGATCCAGTACAGTATATTGCTGGTATCGTGCTGTTGTGTGTTGTACTGAGTGACACCAATGCGTGGGTGTGTTACGTTGCTGTACCATACCTGCACCAGGTTTCTCTGCAGATTGAGCTCTCGTAGTAGGACCAGGTCATGGATGTGTTTGGCCTCCTTGATCTCACTGATCTGAAACCGTTTTTTTTTTTATTGATTGAGAACTTTATTAGAAGATTTGCAGAAGTAGGTACATGAAAGTACATATTACATACAAGGTCAACTAACAGGATAAAAACCCAAGAAAGCCACTGGCTTATTTCAATTGGGGTCCTTGATTCTCAATTCATCGTTACATGTAAGACAGACAAAAAACTAGTACTATCTACAAGATAATACAGACAAATAACTAGTACTATCTACAAGATAAACATACATCCAACATGGGAAGAACAATACAACAAAACATAAGGTATGTACAGCGGGTAGGACAGGTGGGGACATACACCACAGGTGGGGGCGGGGGACAAAACACAAAGTATGTACAGTGTCAGTAGTCTCCATTCAGGTCATCGTCAAGTTGAGGATTGGGGGATGGGGGGGGTTGCCCATTGTTCCACGGTTTCGGTAGAGAGTCTCCGGGTGGTGGGGGAGGGGGGGTCGTCGCCGGGTGGGGGAGGGAGGGGGGAGGGGGGGTCGTCGCCGGGTGGGGGAGGGAGGGGGGAGGGGGGGTCGTCGCCGGGTGGGGGAGGGAGGGGGGAGGGGGGGTCGTCGCCGGGTGGGGGAGGGGGACGTCGTTGATGGTGTTTCTACCGGCCGAGAGCTGCCTCCAGGTGGATTGGGTATAGAGAAGAAACGTCATCGTGAAATACAACATTACTTCTTACTAAACCCACCGTTCATGCAAAAATATACTGGATTCATTCACAGAATGAACAGATGGGATCTGTCTACAGTAGCATCATAAGGCATGCCACTCCTGGTGTCCAGCTGTGTTCAGTGATCCTGACAGAGGCGGTGGAATGTCCACCCTGAACCCTGGGCTGTGATTTACCGCGTTGCTCTCCAGGTTGATGGATCCCAGAAGATGGAGGTCCTAAAGGCCTGAGAGACTCTGGATCCGGTTCAGGGACAGATCCAGAACCTGCAGGGTCCTGAGGGTCTCTAGGTTCTCAATCTTCTCAATCTGATTCCCCATCTGAAATATGAAGATATGAAAATAATATGTGTATCTACACTATATGCACAAAAGTATGTGGACACAATTATCGTCTGGGGCTGTTTTCATGGTTTGAGCTAGGCCCCTTAGTTCCAGTGAAGGGAAATCGTAATGCTACAGCATACAATGCGGTTCTAGAGAATTGTATGCTTCCAACTTTGTGGCAACAGTTTGGGGAAGGCCCTTTCCAGTTTCAGCATGACAATGCCCCCCAAAGTGAGGTCCCTAATGACATGGTTTGCCGAGTTTGGTCTGGGAGAACTTGACTGGCCTGCACACAGAGTTCTGACCTCAACCCCATCAAACACCTTTGGGATGAATTGGAAAGCCGACTGCGAGCCAGTCCTTCTCGCCCAACATCAGTGCCCGACCTCGGAGCAAACCAATATTCTACCAATACGCAACCATATTCTAAAATCTAGTAGAAAGTCTTCCCAGAACAGTGGAAGCTGTTATAGCAGCAAAGGTGGGATCAACTCCATATTAATGCCCATGGTTTTGGAATGATAAGTTCAACAAGCACATATGGGTGTGATGTTCGGGTGTCCCAATACTTTTGTCCATATGGTGTTTAAACACATACGCACACGCACACACATGACTTGAGGGTGGCAGAGAGTGTGGATATCATAAAAAAAAGAAAAAAAGAAAAAAGAAAAAGAAAGCTTAAAACATATTTTTAGGCCTGGCTTTTATCTAGTGTTTATCTCAACTTGCACTTTTATTCTTATTTCTTATCTCCTACTTCTTGTTTTATTCCTTCATTCCAAGTTTCATTGATTGATTGGTTGATTGATTGATTGATAGAGGCACCGCCTGGATAATCAAAGTTTACAGCGTATTTCCCCTCCCCATCTGGAGAGACTCTAAACTTTCCCTCAGACGCTGTGATGTGATTGGCAGGCTGGCACCTCTCAGGTACGTCTGACAGGTGAGGAGTGACAGGTGAACAGCTGGCGAGACGTGGGCACAGCATGGCACGGCGCGCCGACGCGCTAAAGAGCAGAACCAGCCTCTCTCACCAGACCCAGGCATCTCATCTATCCCCCTCTCCTTCTCCGTGTGTACACATCCAGCCTCCCCCCTACGCAGGCTGTCATCCATCCAGGCCCCCGGCCCCCCGGCCCTCTCACCCTGCCCTCCCCCCCCCGGCGGCCTGCCTAGCAGAGGGCTACCATCAGCGGGGAGCGGTGACCGCGCTGTGGGCACCTGGACGCTACGGGGTCCCGGGTGTGACGGGCTGAGAGAGGCGCCGCTGACAGGAGCACGCTGGTAGGGGGGGAGACTGGGGGGGAGACGGGGGGAGAGAGGGGAGAGAGGGGGAGAGAGGGGGAGAGAGGGGGAGAGGGGTCGTCTGACAGGGAGGCGATGGAGAGATGATGTATGTGCATGCATGTGTGTGTGCGTATGTGTGTGTGCGCGTGTGCGTGCGTGTGCGTGTGCGTGTGCGTGTACATGTGCGTGTGTGTGTGTGTGTGCGTGTGTTTGTGTGCGTGTGCGTGTGTGTGTGCGTATGCGGCTTGAACAGGGTCCAGCCTCACTCACGCTGGCAGCTGGTCCCAGAGGGGTGGGAGTGGACAGACAGGGAGGACGGAGGACGCGGGGCCGCGCTGACAATGAGGAATCACTTTGATAAAGGACAACTCTACCAGCCGTCAGAGAGAGAGAGAGAGAGAGAGAGAGAGGGGGGAGAGAGAGAGAGAGGGGAGAGGAGGGTCCGGAGGCCCACTGGTGGGCCATATGGTGGCTCCCACACATGTTCATGTTTAAGACCCTTAAGGTCTTAAAAAAAAAAACTGGAAGCTGAACTACGGATTAAATGTGAACCTGGAGAGAGAGAGGGGGGGGAGGGGGGAGAAAACCCCCCTGCAGAAATCCCCCTAACGAAGAAAAACATGCTGAAATTATTGTGCGAACGGATAGCCGAAAATATATTGAGGGAAATAAGCTCCTAAAAAAGTGATGACATGGACGCCAGGTGTTGGAGGGAATACACCAATGTAAATAGCCTTGGAAAACAAAACGTTGACAGGAAAATACATGGAAGCTAGATGTGTCTGCTGGTTATACAGTCCCCTGTGTAAGTGATGTCACCGTAATGCGTTGTTTCTTCTTTTGACTCTACATTCCAAAGATTTGGATTTTAAATGTGGTGGTCTAGTGCAGTGGTTCCCAACCGGGGGTACGCGGACCCCTAGGGGTACGTGAGGGGATTGCAGGGGGTACGTGGAAAGATTTGGAATTATAATTTATTTCCCTTTCCCAAAAAATAATTAAATATAGTCGTTTCATAAACCTGTTGTTAAAATGGTACGCTGCAACTTAAGTTCCTCCCCGACAGGTAATGACTGTAACACAAGCGGTAGTCACGTCACATTTAAATCACGTCCATTTACGTTCATTTACACGCGCACGTCAGCTAGGCCTGTCAGTATACCGCAAAGATGGACAGATGGCTAAAACGACCAGCTACAGTAACGGTCAGATCAGAGGCAGATCAGACGGTCAGATCAGAGGAAGATCAGACGGTCAGATCAGAGAAAAAAAGGACCCCGCTATTATTTGGAAACATATGTTTTGTGGGGATTTACATGTACATCGGCTGATCCACCACAGCCACAGTGCTTTTTCTGCGGCGAAGTCCTGGCTAATAATTCAATGAAGCCAGCCCATTTACAGCGACACCAGAGCACCAAACACCTAGCAACTGTTGGTAAAACTGACGACTTTTTCAAGCGAAAACTGTCAGAGTTCAAGTCAAGTCAGGCTACACTGAAAAAAGCGGCAAGTGTGTCAAGCAAAGCACTGGAGGCGTCCTATGCTGTTTCATTACTAGTGGCTAAGTCAAAAACCCCACATTCAATCGCCGAAGATCTGATTTTGCCTGCCGCTATGATTTTGGCTCAAACTATGCTGGACAAGAAAGCAGCTGACACGCTCAAGTTGGTAGCATTATCTAACAATACCGTCTCCCGTCGGATTGATGATATGTCCATAAATATTGTCGGACAAGTGGTGGATAAAATGAAGCAAGCCGGTCAGTTCGCTTTGCAATTAGATGAAATGACCGACGTTAGTGGGGAGGCTCAGCTGCTGGCTTTTGTGCGTTATAAAGAAGAGTCGGACATAAATGAGCATATCTTGTTTTGCAAGACGCTGCCAGGAAAGACAACTGGCGAGGAAATATTTCTGATTAAGACAACGATCTGGAGTATTTCTTCAAAGACAACGATCTGGAGTGGAAATCCTGCAGTCACATCTGTACCGATGGAGCGGCAGCAATGACGGGTAAGGTGCGTGGGCTGCTTGGGCGTGTGATGAAGGTGAACCCCGAAATTACCGTAAGTGGATGCACTGTATTATTCACCGGGAGGCACTCGCCAGCAAAAGGATGAGCCCCGAGTTAAGTGCAGTTATGGATGACGCAGTTAAGGTGATTAACTTCATTCAGTCCCGGCCAATGAACCACAGACTGTTTCAAACTCTTTGTCATGGCAGCGGGTCAGAGCATGAGCAGCTACTGCTTCACACAGACGTTCGCTGGCTGTCTCGTGGCAAAACGCTGCTGCGGCTCTATGAATTGCGCATCGAGGTGTTTGCTTTCCTGACAGAAAACGACCACACTCTTGCAGCCCTGTTTGAGGATGCAGTGTGGGTTGCGCAGCTGGCATATCTTGCTGATGTCTTCACTAAGCTGAATGAGCTCAACCTTTCACTTCAGGGCAAGTACTCACACATCCTTAACATGTATGACAAAGTGAATGGATTCATAAAGAAGGTTAAATTATGGGAGAGGAAATGTAAGGATGGAGATGTGAGCTGTTTCCCACTGCTTGATGGCCATCTCGCCACCACTGATGCTGACAGAGGTCCTGTGGTGAAAATAGTTAAAGCACATCTGTCCAAACTTGACACTGACTTCAACCAGTACTTTCATGACATTGAAACAAAGTCAGAAAAACTGGACTGGGTGAGGAACCCCTCAGAGTGAATGACAGGAGCAGCAGCAGCCTTCCTGCAAGCCTGCAGGAAAATCTGATGGACATGTCCTCTGATCGTGGGTTGAAGATGGCACATGCTGACAAGTCATTGACAGAGTTTTGGTGTGATGTTGAAAAGGAATATCCAGTGCTGGGAAAGTGTGCATTGAATGAACTTTTGCCTTTTGGATCTACATATATGTGTGAAGTGACCTTCTCAGCTTTGACCCACATCAAAACCAAGCCAAGGAACAGACTGAGTGTGGAGAGCAGCCTGGTGACTGCTGTTGCCACACTGCCTCCAGAACTGTCAAAGCTTATAAAAGAGAAGCAACCTCAAGTGTCTCATTAAAGCTCAACTGATGAAAAAAAGAATTGCAACTGCTACTGGGTGAGTCTATTTTTCACAATGGTGTAAATATCTATGTATTAAAGGGGAGTGGTTCAAATGATTTCATTAATAATCAGTAGAGTTAGATAAGAAGTTTAAGTGTGTGTGTGTGTGTGTGATAAGTTTTATCCTGTCTCATCTTGTCTGTTTCCTCTCCCCATCAGTCAAGACTCTGGGATGAGAAAATTATGACATCACTGCACCTCAGACAGAAGCCAAAGAGGAGCAGGAGAAAGGGAAAAGAAACAGATATCAAATCAAATTCATTATTATTTATTATTTATTTTTCTATTTTCAGTGAGTGTGTGGGCATGTGGTAACAATTAACCATTGAGGTGGCCAGGTGGCACATGTATTGGCCAATTAGCTCATGTAGTCTAATTTTGAATGGCAATGTTTTGAAATGGCAAACATGTGACTTTATGTCAGATTGTTGTGTGCAGAAAACCGTGTTCAGTGCATTTAAAAAGTGCCATTTTGAATAGCAAAATGTGTGTAAAGCAGAAAATGTGTTTAGAGTTTTGGAGACATGAGAAGAGGTTTTGCTCTCTGTGTGTCAGTAATAAATGTTATATTTGCAAGTTAGAGTTTAATTGATTTTTTTGGGAAATAATCAACACGCATGAGTGAGGGGGTACTTCTGGCATGGCAAAACAGCTCAAGGGGTACACAAGACAAAAAAGGTTGGGAACCACTGGTCTAGTGGATAGTGAGTTGGACTTGTGATCGGACGGTTGTGAGTTCAAATCCCGCCTGAAACCACACCACTACTAGTGTGCCCTTGAGTAAGGCACTTAGCCCTCAGTTACTCCAGGGGGAATGTCCCTGTAATTCGTAATTGTAAATCGCTTTGGATTAAAAGCGTCTGCTAAATGGCAAAATTATTATTAATTAATTATTAAATCAAACCATACGATTAGGTAAAGGGTAGACATTTAAAAAAATACCTTAATAAAACCTTAAACCTACCAAAACCAGCAGTTTGGAACATAATTAAAAGGAAATAAACCATGGGGGGTGGGGGGGAGTTGTTGACGGGTCAAGTCAGTCTCCAGATTTAAATCCTATTGAACATGTAGTTTCATGTTTCATTTGGTGAAGAGGAGATTTGAGGCAAAACGTCTTCAATACTAACAGCAACTGAAGGTGGCTGCAGTACAGGCCTGGCAGAGCATCACCAGAGGAGCATCTGCTAGGTTCAATCAGTCACAGACTCCATGCAGGGATGATTGTCAACCAAATACTCAAAATTACTGCTTCATTTAGACATTTTGATCAATCTGTATCATCACTTTTGGGTACCCTGAAAAGGGGGACTATGCCTAAAAAGAGTTGTTGATGTGGCATACATTGAAATCTGAAAATTAAAAATAACAAAATAAATAAAAAAGACATGCTTATTTGAATATTGGTACACCTCAAACCAAATAGCAGAGAAGCGCGCTCTGAATCAGAACAAACGCAAAACAGCTGCTAGTAGGCTAGCGCGATCTAACTGCATGTTTAGCACATCACAAAATGCTGATAGAAGATCAACATGCTAAAAACACTTAATTAACTACACATAATTAGACAGTCCTTGTTTTGAACACGTCTTAAAACGTACGTTTGTTTGCAAGCTATGTATCACTTACCCAGTAGCCTATAGCAGACGAGACAGTGAATCCAATTCACAAATTATAACTAAGTATTTAGTGATCCTAAAACTGTTGTTTGTTATATCAAGTGGGCTCTTCAACACTTCAATTTTCACAATATGCAAAAAACACATGGAAAACACATTTAAATTAAAAAACAAAATAAAAAACAAGATTTCTCATTTGCGAGACTTGAGAATTGCCGACATGCGGCCCTTTTCACCAGACCGTGTCACATATTGAATCAATATCATTGCACACGATGGGAACACAATTGTTTAAAAGGTAAATTGTTTAGGTGACACATTGCCCACTCTTGCCAACTGTATCTCATATCCCAACAGTCAAGACGTGATGTTAGAATTATAAGGTTCTATCTCAATTTTGGGTCAGAATTTTGTTTTTTACATAATCTGATCCATTAGGTGTTTATTAATGCCTGTGTGGTGTTATTTTTTTAAAATGTTGACATTTTTGAGTTAGTAATTAATAAAATACAAAGGTTCCATCTCACAAAACATAATGGAATGTAAAAACGTTGACGCTCAATATCTCTGAACTGCCCTAAACGGAAATAGAACCTTATAATTCTAAGCTCACGAAGAGGCAGATACAGTACAGTAGAGTCAGGAGGACGTACCAGACAGCGGTGTTTGAGTGGCAGGTTGTCCAGGCCGTTGATGCGGGAGATCTTGTTGTGCGCCAGGCTGAGATGGGTGAGGCTGCCACACTGCTCCAGACCGCTGATCTTGCTGAAATAGTTGTCTGCCAGCAAGGCCACACGTTAAGAACCATCCAACAGGGAAGTGTCCTGAGAGATAACCACTCCACAATGGGAGGTTCGCTTTCAATGATAAGGGAATTGAATTTAGTGTGCACTGTGTTTATGTTTGTTTGCGTGTGTGTTTGCGTGTGTGTGTGTGTGTGTGTGTGTGTGTGTGTGTGTGCGCGTGCGTGCAAGTGTATATGTGTGTGTGTGTGCGTGTGTGTGTGCGTGTGTGTGTGTGTGTGTGTGCGCGTGTGTACATGTGTGTGCGTGTGCGTGTGTGTGTGTGTGTGTGTGTGTGTGTATTCCAATGCTTTTTAAAAGGATACAGTCCAGCTTCAGTTTACTCAAAGACGAATAGGCTGCCAAATCCTTCATCACTGACAGCCGGTTGTGAGAGAAGTTGACCTCCTGCAGAAACACAATGCCTGAACCATGACCTATGACCTCCTATCACAGCAGCACCACCTGCCAAAGTGGCATCATATCACACACTCTACGTAAAGTATTTAACCTAATTGCTGTGAAGTACCATACGTTCATCCTCATTCAAGATCAGGCAATACTGAGTTAGCATACTGCTGACACCACAGATGGCCTATGGAAATCTGCGGCTAGGCTAGGTCTATCTTCTGGGACGGGAAACCCCAAGCCACTCATCAAAGCTTTGCCTTATCCTGTCTGCTGAAGGTCCCACCTTGAGATTCTTGGGCGGCTGGAATCCAAAGAAGTTGGAGAGTTCGTTGTGCGAGGCGTCGAGGATGATGAGGTAGGGCAGGAGTAGCCAACACGGTGCCCGCGGGCACCTGGACGCCCGCAGAGACCACGCGAGTCGCCCGTAGGGCAAGTTCTAAAAGTAGCACTATTTACCATGAAGGTCCCTTTAAAACACGGGTCTCCAACACGTCGCTCGCGAGCTACCGGTAAAAAAGATGCAGCCTTCCCCCCAAAAAATCACCCTGGAAACCTTTTCCAATTTCAATCCCTTACTAATGTCCCACCCCCTCCAACACAAACAAATTATATCAGCTGTCAATAAAAAAAAAGTGTGTGCACGCGAGACGCAAGAGTTTTTGCAGGGTGAGATGTCTGCAGATGAAAGTAAGCAAGTTAAGATTTATGAAACACAGGATAAGATGTAAATTCCTTTGTGCAGGTACGTACGTGAGAGTGTGTGTGTGTGTGTGCGTGTGTGTCGTCTTGATGGTGAGTGATTCATGCGGGGGGGGGGGGGGGGGGGGGCTGGGATTAGGTTTAATTTCGGACGCATCATCAGTAGTGTTCCTCCAGGTCATGGGGTGTTTCGGCCATCACACTATACACCCTCGCCAGAGGTGGCCAGCTCAGGGGGATCAGCCCCGAACTTGCGTCAATCCTAATTCGTCATGAGAATGGCAAGGCATGAGACTATGCAAGGCAGGGGCGTCCTTTTCCCTGAGTCAGGCCTAAGCTGACCGCATACCTTCTGGTTGGCTACTTCGGGGCCCAGCAGGGATCTTTCCTTCTCATAAAAAGCCACTGGCTGCTTCTTTCGGCTGCTTCCGATGCAGCTTTGACGGCTGAACGCAGGCTTTGGCCTCTGATTCCCAGGTCTGTAAACAATCTGGTGGTAGATCTTGCCACAAACCCTCTGCACCCCACTTCCACTGGGCGGACTTCAGTGTTCCAGCCGCGGTGTTGTGCTTCGGCGGCGAGCTCAGCATAGCGTAGATGTTTCCGCTCGTAAGCTTCATCCACTGCGTCCTCCCAGGGTACGGTTAGTTCAATGATGTACACCTTTTTTGGAGAAGGGGACCAGAGAACCAAGTCAGGTCTCAGGGTGGTTATGGCGATCTCTTTAGGAAACACAAGCTGTCGTCCAATATCAGTCAGCATCTTCCAGTCGCGGGCCAACCGTAGCTGGCCTCGCTCAGATGGTGTCGAGCTGCTCCTGGTAACCTTTGCCCCCTCACGGACAAAGGTAATTGCCTGTTGGTGGTTGGATGCTGATGGCGGTAGGGAGTTGGTGGCAGCTCGTTTGTCCTCCAGGGTGGATGCAAAGATCTTCAGGACTTGGTTGTGACGCCACGTGTAGCGTCCTTGGGCGAGACTAGTTTTGCACCCTGAAAGAATGTGCCTGAGGGTGGCTGGCGTGGAACAAAGGGCACACCCCGGGTCTTCACCATACCACGTGCCAAGGTTAACTGGTGTTGGAAGGACGTCGTAGGTAGCTCTGATAATAAAGCTCAACTGCCTCGCTTCCATGGCCCACATGTCCTTCCAGCTAATCTTCCTCCTCTCCACACTGTCCCATCGCGTCCACTGTCCCTGCTTGGCAAGAGAGACTGCCTTGGCCCATCTTCCAGCCTCCTCCTGATGGCGTACTTCCTCCACCACCATCTTCCTCCGTTCTGGTGCTGTGGCCTTACTCCAAGCAGGGCGAGCAGCTGTTAGCCCGAAGCCTCCTCTTCCCTGCTGAACATACCCCACAATATCAGCATGTTTGAGGGCTGCTGTTGCTTCCTCCACCGCTTTGGCTGGTGTCCATTTGCGCCCGGTTGTCAAGGTTGGTGCGTTGTTGCTCACCACTAAATCTCTGGATTCATTCAGTGTCATCTGGAGTCTTGTTTTTGCACACTTGAACTCCTCTGTGAGACTGGTGAGGGGCAGCTTGAGGATGCTATCTCCGTAGAGACCTATCGTGGTAAGGCATCGTGGAATTCCGAGCCATTTCTTGATGTAGCCTGTGACTCCTCTTTCCAACTTCTCTACGGTTGAGATTGGGACCTCATACACTGCGAGGGGCCACAGCATCCGTGGTAGGAGTCCAAACTGCAGGCACCAAGCCTTTAACTTTCCAGGTAGCTGTGTTTTATCGATGGACTGCAGGCCACTGCTGATATCTTTGCGCAGTTGTAGAACCTGGTCTTTGTCCTTCAGGCTTGCATCATACCACCTGCCAAGGCTTTTTACAGGTTGCTCAGACACTGTTGGGATTGGATCATCGCCGATGAAGAATTTCAGGTCAGAGAGCACTCCCTTCACAATTGAGATGCTTCGTGACTTGGATGGTTTGATCTTCATACGGGCCCAACTGATGTTCTCTTCCAGTTTTCTGAGCAGCCTCCTGGTGCATGGGACGGTGGTGGTCAACGTTGTAATGTCGTCCATGTAAGCTCTGAGCGGAGGGAGACGCTGACCAGAGTCAACTCGCTGTCCGCCTACAACCCATTTTGAGGCTCGGATGATGACTTCCATTGCCATCACAAATGCCAGGGGTGAAATAGTGCATCCCGCCATGATGCCTACTTCCAGGCACTGCCAAGAGGTGGTAAAGTCAGAGGTGGTAAAGCAGAACTGCATGTCTTGGAAGTAGGATTTAACCAGGGCTGTGATGGTGTCCGGTATGTGGAAGAAGTCGAAGGCAGACCACAGGAGTTCGTGGGGCACAGAGCCAAAGGCATTGGCA
This sequence comes from Nansenia antarctica, assembly GCF_963989245.1. NCBI lineage: Eukaryota > Metazoa > Chordata > Actinopteri > Argentiniformes > Microstomatidae > Nansenia > Nansenia antarctica. The sequence continues at coordinate 22,765,319 of NC_137677.1, read as the reverse complement.
AGGTCCAGAAAGACGACGTGAATGTCCCGTCTCTCCACCTTTGCCGTTTGGATCTGGTGCCAGATCATGCTGAAATGTTCTGAGCACCCCGAGAATCCTGATATTCCTGCTTTCTGTACAGATGTGTCGATGTATTTGTTTCTTCTCAGATACTCGGCCATCCTCTGTGCAATGACACTAAAGAAGATTTTGCCCTCAACGTTTAGCAGGGAGATTGGACGGAATTGGCTGATGTTGACTGCATCCTTCTCCTTTGGGATGAGGACTCCTCCTGCCCTGCGCCACGCTTTAGGTATTATCTTCTTCTGCCATGCTGTTCTCATGAGCCTCCAGAGAAACCTCAGGACATCTGATGCGTTCTTATACACCTTGTATGGGACTCCGTTTGGCCCCGGGGCTGATGCCGTTCTTGCTCGACGCACTGTGTTTTCCACCTCTTTCCAGGTTGGAGGGCTGATCAGCATGTGGTGTTCAGGGGGGTCGATTGGTGGGATATCAGAGGGAATGGTCAGATGTTCATGCCGCATTGGGTCAGAGTGTGTTTCTTTCAGGTGATTTTCCAGGTCTGTCTTTGTTGTTTTAAGAGCTCCACTTTTTTCCTTTGTGAAGATACTTTTAAGGAACTTGAAGGGATCCTTATAGAACCGTGTTCTAGCTTGTTCTTTCTTCCTTCTACGTTTCCGGAGGTTCTCTGCTCTACGGAGGGATGCCAGCCGTGATTTGATGTCGACTTGAAGTGCGTTTATGCCTTCCCTTTCCACTCCAGAGGCTTTTTTCCACCGTTTCCTAAGTTGTCTTCTTTCTAGGACGAGGCGCTGGATCTCCTGTTGCCTCCTGGAAACGGGTGCAGTTGGAACATCTTTCCCGCCTTTCCTTTCTTGCACTCCAAAGCGTTCTGCCCCATACTGGTAGATGATATCCCCCATTCTCTCCAACTTCTTTTCCACTGTCCCTTTAAGTTGCTCAAGAGACAGGGTCAGGTCAGTATTGATAGTTTCCCACAGCTTCTTATCACCGGCACCAGGCCACTTCACATGCAGTCTATGCCCTGCTAGTCTCTTTTCGGCTACAGGTCTAGGGGGTTGGGTCGGTTCTACCACTGTTGTTATCCCCTCTGTGTTTGCTTCCTCCACGACAGTGGTACTGATGTACTGCAAGCTATGGTTTGCGTCCAGTTGCTGTACTTCATTCGACTTATTCGATTCCTTTCGCAGAAAGTAACCAACGCGAGGCCTCTGTCTCTCCTCTGTCAAACACTTCATCTTTCCTTGGTGAATTCTCAACCCCCGGTAGGATGTATTCTTCCTCCAACCACAGGGACATATCTGCTGTTCGTGGCCCGTTGACGTGGCTGTAGCTGGGGCAACTGTTGTGGCACTCTCTTGCACTGTGCTCCCGATACTCATAGTCGTTTCCAGTCCAGGGTCTGTTACCATAAAGTCAGCCGATGAGTCATCTTCCGCCCCCGCTCTCGCAGACTCTAGGGGTGTTCTCTTTTGTTGTCTTTTCGTAGCTATAGCGGGTGAATCCAACATGTCAAAGACATGGGAAACTACAAGCATGGGAAGCTAGCCCATGCCCGTCCCAGTGGGGTCTATTCCCTCCCGTCAGCTGTCTCTCCATGCCGCCACAAGGACTTTCCCCTGTCGTCAGCTGATCTTTCTCAGCGGTCACTGGACTCAGTGCCCAGTTACTCAGATTTATGAAACACAGGATAAGATGTAAATTCCTTTGTGCAGGTACGTACGTGAGAGTGTGTGTGTGTGTGTGCGTGTGTGTCGTCTTGATGGTGAGTGATTCATGCGGGGGGGGGGGGGGGGGGCTGGGATTAGGTTTAATTTCGGACGCATCATCAGTAGTGTTCCTCCAGGTCATGGGGTGTTTCGGCCATCACACTATACACCCTCGCCAGAGGTGGCCAGCTCAGGGGGATCAGCCCCGAACTTGCGTCAATCCTAATTCGTCATGAGAATGGCAAGGCATGAGACTATGCAAGGCAGGGGCGTCCTTTTCCCTGAGTCAGGCCTAAGCTGACCGCATACCTTCTGGTTGGCTACTTCGGGGCCCAGCAGGGATCTTTAAAATGTTAGCAAATATGCTTGCTGAGTGTTCTGACAGAGAAAAGTTGTTATTATTGTGACTAGTGTCTGATTATAGTTCCATGGTGTCAAAGAACTAGCTAGCTAGCTAGCTCAGAGGTGATGAGATGAGCTAGTCTGCTGCACACTTGCCAGCTAAAGAGCTAACTGGAGGCACTTTATTATTTTACTTAAAGTAGATAAACAATCTTTCTTATTCTGATAGAAATGGGCTTCATGGTAATACCATAATGGTATATTTACAGTACATGGACAGTGGATTGAAGCATTGGCACAACCCTCACTCATTGGAAATGTCTGTTTTCTATAGATGGATATACAATTTATTTTTCAGCAACCCAATATTCAATTCGAATTATGTTATGAATTGATATGGATCAATTTATTAAATTATAAATACTCTGGTTCTATATCGTGGAGCTCCGCCCCATAGGGGAGCTCTGCTCCTATTAGTTTACCCGCTACCTAAAGTAGCCAATGACTGAATTTTTCAATGCCTGCGCCCGCCTGGGGTGCTATATAAAGGGGCGTACTTCGCTCCATCATTCTCCCAAAAAGTTCAGCACAGGTTTATATCTGAAGACTGAGAAGGACGACTACTAAGACTGGAGGACCCGCCAGACTTTTCCCTTCAAGATGGATCGTCCGCCGCCTATGGAGAAGTTCCTCCGGGACGCCTGCCGCTGCGACTTCCAAGCAGCGGAGGACACTTTTCAGCGGAGGAGACTTTTCCCTTCAGCGATGGATCGTCCGCCGCCGACCACGAAGAAGTTCCTCCGGGACACCTGCCGCTGCGATTTTCTAGCAGCGGAGGACAAGCAAGAACGGCGTTCTGGGCAGGCACCTCCCCAAGTAGGGATGGTCCCGCCCGCTCAGCCGGCCCTGACATCACGCCGCCCTCACCCAGCTGAGTGGTCGGTGCCGGTGTCAGAATCAGAAAGCTCTGATGAGCTCGGTGCGCAGGCGGCGGCGGCGGCGAATAACATCGCCGTGTTTAACGCCGCCATTGCGAAAGATCACCACAGACCGACCCAACGGTCTGTCTGCAGCGGAGGAGGAGCTTCTGAGCAAGCTCAGTGCCGCGACGATGTACCTGGTCCACCTCTTCTTCTTCCGCCGTGGTGACGACTAGGCCGTCAACGGCTGCGAAACGGAGTTTTCGGCGTGATGCGGCACTGGCTCCACCTCTACCGACGGAGCCATGCCCCACTCGGCATCCCCAGCCCCCGCCGCTGACCACTGGGAGGGCCCGCTACGGCCCCCCACGGCAGCGTGACCCGGTTTTCACTGGCGGAGGGGTCGGTAATGACCCCACCACCGGTTTCCTCTTCATGGCTGCTACCTCATAAAGAGGCAAAGGAAGGAAAATCCCCACCTTACTTTTTCAGTAAAGGTGATTTTCCCATGTTATCTACCAGAGCGGAGACCCGCCTGCCTTGTCAGGGCGTGGTCCAATCGCTACCGGTTAGAAACAAAGCGGAGACTAGCCCAGCTTACCAGCGTGTGGCCAGCTCTCTGCCTAGCGGACTAACCCCTATCACGACACAAAGGGGGTTAAACACCCCTGTCTGTAGCCGTATGGAGGGACCGTTATTTACATCAAAAACTCCTCCATGTCTATCAAGACCTGGCCCAGCTCATGAGCGTGCGGCCGTTTTTTGGGTTATCAGGCATAATAAACCTACGTCGATAAAGGGCATTGTTACTCAAAACAAACACTCTTTACAGACGGCAAACCATCCCTAAGGAGGATTTTCCATGGTATCTACCAGAGCGGAGACCCACCTGCCTTGTCAGAGTGTGGTCGAATCGCTACCGGTTAGAAACAAGGCGGAGACTGGCCCAGCTTACCGGCGTGTGGCCAGCTCTCTGCCTAGCGGACTTACCCCTATCACGACACGAGGCGGGTTAAACACCCCTGTCTGTAGCCGTATAGAGGGACCGTTATCTACCAGAGCGGAGATCGACCTGCCTTGTCAGAGTGTGGTCGACTCGCTACCGGTTAGAAACAAACCGGAGACTGGCCCAGCTTACCGGCGTGTGGCCAGCTCTCTGCCTAACGGACTTACCCCTATCACGACACGTAGCGGGTTAAACACCCCTGTATGTAGCCGTATAGAGGGACCGTTATTTACATCAAAAACCCCTCCATGTCTATCAAGACCTGGCCCAGCTCATGAGCGTGCGGCCGGTTCTTTGATTTTCAGGCATAATAAACCTGCGTCAATAAAGAGCATTGTTACACATAACAAACACTCTTTACAGACGGCAGCCCATCCTTTTCGAAATGACCCCACCTTGGGCTGTGCCACCTCCTCGGTGGGCAGTGGCGGCTGGGGTCATACAGAAATTCAAGTTTTTTCTGTCGACTGCACCACAACAGACGGTCCAGCCGCTGTCGTTGCGTTATGCAGAATGACTAGAAGGGACAGGTATTCTGTCGGGCTGGCTAGACAGGACATTGAGGAGGGGATATGCACTACAGTTCATTCAGCCTCCTCCGCCCTTCAGGGGCGTGAGAGAGACTGTTTTTTGTCCTGCCCGATAAAGACACGTGCGCTCCAGGAGGAGATTACGAATCTCCTAACAAAGGGCGCAGTGACATTGGTTCCGAGGGACCAGTGGGACATGAGATGGTACTCCCCGTATTTCCTTGTCCCAAAGAATTCGGGAGACATGAGACCCATACTAGATTTCAGGGTCCTCAACGAGAGAGTGGCGAAACGCCCCTTTCGTAGATACCTGAGGGTCGCGTATTTCGTGTGCCAATCACAGAGTGGCACAGGAAATTCCTACGTTTTGCTTTCCAAGGGAAGGTTTACGAGTACACGCGCCTGCCCTTCGGGTACGCGCTTGCTCCTCGTTTTTTCTCCAAATGCGTGCAGACAGCACTCGAACCACTGAGGCGAAACGAGATACGCATATTAGCATATCTCGACGACCTACTGGTCTTGGCCCAATGCCCAAATCGAGCCATTCGGGACGCAACCTCACTGGTGCAGCACCTCACTCAGCTGGGGTTAGCTGTAAACTGGACAGAGAGTGCTCCGTGGCCGGCTCAATAGTTTTCCTATCTAGGCATTCAGTTGGATACTGCCGAGATGAGGGCCAGTTTATCGGCACCACGGAGAGCGACACTGACGTCAGCTCTCCGGGTGTGCCGAGTGACAAATACAATCACCGTTCTGTCAAGGATGTCCTTACTAGGACTGATGTCTGCAGCCCATGTAGTGGTCCCCTAAGGCCTGTTGCACATGCGCAGACTGCAGAGGCGGTTCGCACGACTGCGACTGGTTCCAGTGAGACGCCGTCGCAAGTTGATTGTAATACAGAGATCGGTCAAAACCGACCTGAGCTACTGGAGAGACCCGCGCGTCATCGCGCGCGGAGTCGCCTGAGTTCGCTGAAAGCTCTCCACATTCCAGGTCTGCTCAACGAAGGAGCAGATCTGTTATCACGGGGAGGCCCGAGGGACGACGACTGGAGGTTAGCACCCTCCATTGTGTCGCTGATTTGGGCACGGTTCGGGCAAGCAGAAGTGGTTCTGTTTGCGTCATGGACGAATGCGCAGTGTCACCTTTGGTTCTCCCTGCGCGAACAGGACAACCCGCCATTGGGAGTCGATACATTCGCACACCACCCATGGCCGAGGGTCCTGTTCTACGCATTCCCACCCCTGACATCTATCCTCCCACTGTTGGCACGAGTGAGGTCAGAGAGGCTAGAGTTAATTCTTGTAGCCCCGGACCGTCCCGGAGCCCCGTGGTTTCCGGAACTGATGGAGATGTTGGTAGAGGGCCCATGGCCCATACCTCATCGACAAGATGCACTCTCTCAAGCCGGAGGCTTGGTGAAGGGGCCGCCTATGAGGGGGGGCCCCTCATGGCCTGGTTACTGAGAGGGATTGTTAGAACGCAGGGGTCTGACAGACGCGGTCATTCAGACCATTCAGAGTGCGCGCGCGCAATCCACTGCAAAGGGATATGCGGCGCGCTGGCGAGTTTACACAGTGGTGTGAGGGACAGGACGTTGACCCTGTCTGTTGTCGGGTCGAAACGTTCTTGTGCTTCTTACAGTCGCTGTTGACAAGGGATTGGCGGCGGGAACTATTAAAGTTTACGCGGCTGCCATCTCAGCTTGTCATGAGGGTTTTGCGACAACGACACTGGTTTTTCAGTAATTCGCTGGTTAAGCGTTTTTTGACTGGAGTGTGTAGGCTTAGACGCCCTCATAGGACTCTAATGCCAAAATGGGACCTGTCGATTGTGTTAGAGGCGCTGTGCGTGCCCCCATTCGAACCCATTGTCACTGTGTCGTTGCGTTTTATTGTCTCTCAAGACGAGTCTCGCCTTGACTACGGCTGAGCGAGTGAGTGATTTGTGCGCTCTCTCGTCACGGGCAGATTGTTTGATCATATCTGATGACGAAACAAAAGCTGTATTACGCCCTAACCCGGCTTTTATCCCTACGGTTAATCGTGGTTTTTAGGGTTCAGAGCTGTGCTCTAAGCGCCTTTTTTTCCTCCTCCTCACGACGGAGAGAGGGAGAGGCGTTTTACATTGTATTGTCCGGTGCGCGCGTTGGCACAATATGTGAAGCGCACGGCAGGACTGAGATCTTCTCCCCGGCTTCTGATCTGCTATGGCGGACAGAAAGCCGGGACACCACTCTCGAAGCAGAGGCTGTCCCTTTGGATTTGCGAGGCTATTAGCCCGTGCCGACTGGCATTCGGGCTCATTCCACCAGGGGCATGGCCACATCAGTGGCCATTCTCAGGGGAGTGGGAGTGGAGGAGATATGTGTGGCGGCGTCTTGGTCATCGCCATCACTTTTTATACGGTATTACTTGAAAGATATTTCTTCCTCATCCTTTTCTCATTCTGTCCTCAGTTTTGCTGATGACTGATGTAGTGGGGAAGGCACTTGGATTACCCTGGTCATGGGGATTCTATTCAAGTGCTGTCAGGATGAATACGGATGTGCCTGGGGAAGGGACCCTCCTCCAGGACATGTTCCGTTAGATCAACAACCCTACGTGCTCACGTAAGGGTTAGGTCAGTGATATTCTTCCTCAATCCTTTCTCATTCTGTCCTCAGTTTTGCTGATGACTGATGTTGTGGGAAGGGCACTTGGATTACCCTGGTCATGGGGATTCTATTCAAGTGCTGTCAGGATGAATACGGATGTGCCTGGGGAGGGGACCCTCCTCCAGGACATGTTCTGTTAGATCAACAACCCAACGTAAGGGTTAGGTAAGTGATATTTCTTCCTCATCCTTTTCTCATTCTGTCCTCAGTTTGCTGAGGACTGATGTAGTGGGGATGGCACTTGGATTACCCTGGTTGGGGATGCTATTCAAGTGCTGTCAGGATGATTACGGATGTGCCTGGGGAGGGGACCCTCCTCCAGGACATGTTCCGTTAGATCTACAACCCTGCATGCTCACGTAAGGGCTAGATCAGTGGAGCAGACTCGGTGTGGGTTGGGCCAACTTTTTAAGGTTGTCTTGAACCAACATCAGTGGTCAGCTCCGGGTGCCGCTGAGATTGTTTTCGGATTAATAGTCTCAGTGGGGGTACATTTGGCCTCTCTCGCTCCGCCTAAACCAATAGGAGCAGAGCTCCCCTATGGGGCGGAGCTCCACGATATAGAACGATAGTTATGGAGATAGACTCCAGTTCTATGAGTGGAGCGGAGCCCCATAGGGCTGCTGGCCCACTTCGACTCGTTCAAACCCGGCTGTTTTGTATGTTGGGAGAATGATGGAGCGAAGTACGCCCCTTTATATAGCACCCCAGGCGGGCGCAGGCATTGAAAAATTCAGTCATTGGCTACTTTAGGTAGCGGGTAAACCAATAGGAGCAGAGCTCCCCTATGGGGCTCCGCTCCACTCATAGAACTGGACTCTATCTCCATAACTATCGTTGTTATGTTTGCCTTTTGGTTGACAGCAAAAGAGGAGGATAGAGAAGGAGAGAAGGAGAGAGAGCAGGATGGTGTCGGCACACCAAAGAGAGAGAGCAAGAACCAGGTGAGAAAGTGGACAGGTAGTCAAGACCACATACTGTATGCCACAGTCCATGCCACCCCCTCCCCAAGGCAGCAAACCTAGGGGAAACACTGAGAGCAGATAGCTGAACTGTTCAGTGTCAAGCCTGGAGAAATGGAGATGGAGGTTATAAAGCTCCAGAATAATGTCCAGCTACAATCGCAACAACATTCACAACATTTCTGGAGCCTGGTAGACCCAGAAAACTATAAGAATATTCACCAAGCAGCCCTGAAAGTATTTGTTTTATTTGGCTCTACATACCTTTGAGAATCAGATTTTTCTGATATGAATGTAATGAAATACTACTACTACTTCTGAGTGAACTTAAGTGGATACACTCCAGCATACATAACTCTTGTAGACTCCATGCAGTGACATTCATCTCAAATGTAGGAATGAGTGAATGCATTATTACACACATGCACACATTTTTTGAAAGAGACAAAAGAAGAAAAAAATACTAATGTTTTCTGACTGAAAAAACTAGAAAAGGTGAATGCACTTATTACACACATGTGGACCATACAATTATAAGCTTTTGATATGTGAATGGAGGTGATGTGATACATTGATATATGGATACAGAATATACTGCTACTACTATAGTGAGCTTACACATTGACATTTGAAACAGAGCATGCTAGTGAAGAATTTCAGAGTGTTTTGATACGTTATGTGAATGAATGTAAGTAATAAGATATGAGTAGCTCTCGGCCACTTAAATTTTTTCAAAGTAGCTCTCGGATGAAAAAAGGTTGGAGACCCCTGAGGTAGGGCATGTGGCTCACGCAGGATAAATCTACCAGTCAACAATCGTTAGGAGAGTTGGCCGAGCAGAGGGCGAGATGGCAAGGATACACAACATGTTAGTTCCCATACTGTAATAGGTTCTGAAGGACACAGGCGACACGTTATTCATGACTTACTAAATGAATCAATAAGCATACCACGACTTGAAGACTATTCTTTAAACATTAGACATGATTCACATACCTTTTATTCTGTTGTATGGAAGTTGTAGCTTTTGAAGATGGATGTAGTTGCAAAGGATGGATACATCATTTAGATTTCGACCCTGGAGAAAGCCAAACAATTCGGAAATTGAGTTTCACCTGAAGTGAAATTAAATCGGAAGGAAATAAATGCACCACAATTTGGAAGTGGGCCTAAACTGATTCGGGCAAGTTAAACTGACATACAGATGGATGGATGCAGTGTTTCCTCTACATGCATTTATTGGTGGCGGGCCGCCACGATGGAATTTCCTCCGCCACGAATTGATTCAGTCCACACAAAAAAAAAAAAAAAAGTTCTCAAAAAAATAAATAAAAAAATCTCTGAACATTTTAGCTGATTAAAATATATCTGATCCTAGATCAGCGCTATAATGGATGTTGACTAAAAGTGCACCTAAATCCACGCCCATCTCTCTCTAACCGCTGATCCAAAATCAGATTAATGACATTCAGTTGACGATGTGACACAAGCAGGGGCGGCGCTAGGGGGTGGCTACTTGGGCTCAAGCCCCGGATGTTTTCTGAAAAGCCCCGAATGTTTTACTTTTCCCAAAAAAAAAAAAAAAAAAAAAAAAACTCTCTTGAGTAACGTGCAGTACCGGAGTCCAACAGAGAGGCAGCAGCTGCGCGCGACATTAGCCTGCGTACTGCGTAGCCTGCCCTGCCCTGAAGAAGAAGTGATCTCAATCAGTTTTCAATTGTAAGGATGGATATCCGAAAGTTTTTTTCAACAAAACAAGCGCCAAGAACTGTTGCAGCAGCAGTATCAGCAGCTGACTACAATGACATCACCAGCAGTGATGACATAAGGTGTGTTTCCATTAGAGTTTTTCGAAAAATAAATGCGATATTTCTAACATTTCGAAAAAGTACAATTACGATAATGCAGCCGTTTCCATTCAAATGTATTTCGCTTCTCATGAGTCACGCATCCTCGTCTCGCGAGGGTAATACGCTGCTATCTCCCGCGAAATTCAATTTTGCGGAAGAAGGAAGAGCAAAAGATGGATATTCCAAACATGTTGCGAGCTGGAACTGTTGTTTTGATGGCCACAGCTGCTGCTGTTGTGGTTGTCAACAACAGAAGACGAAGGCAGCGGGTGATCCACCACGAACGGCAGAGTCCGTATGTGTGGGAACGAGCACGTTTGAAGGATTTCTGGGAGAGAATTGTTTTAGAGGAATTCACAGAGGCATTGTGGATTCAGAATTTCAGGATGAACCGGGAAACGTTCAATGTGCTGTGTGATTCTATTGAAGACCTTGTGGCCCCAGACCCGTTATGCCCCCGGGAGGCAGTTCCTACTCGAAAGCGAGTGGCTATCGCCCTTTACAAGCTGGCAACCTGCGCCGAGTATAGAGTAGTTGGTGAAACGTTTGGTGTCAGCAAAACCACTGTACATAGATGTGTGTATGGGGTATGTCGAGCCATATGCAGCAGGTTGCTGAAGCAAAAAATCAGAATGCCAGATGTGGACGAGGCCCTGGAGATCGCACAGCGCAATTATGAGGCACACAAAATACCCCAGGTCTACGCTGCGATCGACGGGTTGCACATACCAATTCGTGGTCCGAGTGAAGGCTATCGTGATTACGTAAACAGGAAGGGGTGGACATCAATCTGCCTTCAGGTTGTATCTGATGATCGATTAATTATCAGGGACATCAACGTGGGAACGCCTGGATGCGCGCATGATGCTGCTGTGTTTGCAACATCACAGCTGTTTCTAAGGTAAAACTCCAAATCTTATAGGCTACTTGACGCGAAGTTGCGAAAAACCCGTTTCCATTACACTTTTTCGAAATACTTCAATATCGAAACGTTTCAAATACCACCTCCTGAGAGCGTGAAAACTTTTTATCGATAATTGGGAGGTTTTTCGAAAATGTGCTGTTTCCATTACCAGTAATTCTTTTTTTTCTTTTCGATATGTCGGTTTTGCGAAATTCTAGGGTGTATGGAAACGCAGCTATAGATGATGTTTCAGGTTTGTGAATCTTATTAGAAAGGTGACTGACTCACTGACACTACTTTTCCGGTTTGCTAATGCTAGCTGGCTATCATAACATAACGTTATGTTATAATGAAAATGAAACATAGCAAGGTACTGTTACGGTACATGGTAAGAAATCAAACAAAGGATAATACTTATACAAATAAAGTGAATAACAGGCTGATAGTCTTTGATATCTGCACTCTGGTTGACTGAGTAACAAGTGAAAAAGAATGATGTAACGTTAATGTTACAGCTAGTAAACATGGAGTAACCACATTAAGTATGCCCTTATGGTAGTATGTATGTATACAGAACATGACTCAAATCTATCCTAAGATGTAACGCTAACTAACTAAGTTTGTTTAATGTCCCAGGGGGGATTTTATTTCACAGTACTATACACAGGCCAACAATACATGTAATATATCGTCATATAACACAGGACAAGACTCTAAATACAATATAAGTGGTGAGCACAGAGTCTGCCCTGATATACATACTGTAACATAACTAGCCTCAGCCCATCAATTCTGTAATTCTATACAAATATAAATGATGGTGACTGACGTGTGTGTGTGTGTGTGTGTGTTTACTGTCTATTTTGTAATACAGCCTTTTGTCCGCTTTAAGGTGGTGGTAAGTTGAAGGTTGAAGGCAAATTTTTCCGGCGCGCTCCGCGCGCACATTATATTCTCCCTCTGGGCTAAGCCCCGGATCTCCTACAATCCTAAATCCGCCTCTGGACACAAGGGCTCCTGATTGGTCTAAATGTGAACTGTGGTATTATTGTTATTGTGTACAGGCCACCGTAGTGACATCCGGAGGGTATTTCATCAACATCGCTAAAGGGAAAATCCAGGTTTAGTCTGATAAATCTCGCGAGAGTTCTTACAAATATCCAGGCATATTCTGATAGGTCTCGCGAGAGTTATCAAAAATAAGCCAGGATTTTCCTTTAGCGACGTTGATGGAATACCCCCCAGGTCAGGTGGGCAGGTTACGACGAGACAACAAGAGACCGGTATTGTAGAGCTTACAGAGCGAGTTAAAATAAAGACACTTACATTGAAATACAGAAGGACTCACGTGTATGTTTAATAGAATAACACGACATGGTGTCAGAAGTCCTGTAAGTGAGTGTTAAGAGTTAGATCGGCCGACAAGTGTCATTTGAGCTCGTGACGGTGAGAAGGGAGAAGAAAAGATGGATGCTAATGCTAACGCGGGAGCAGCTGCAGTCCAGAGAACGGCGCCAGTTTCAAGTGCTACGTTAGCAGACATTAGCAAGTCAAAAAACGATTCTTATGTGCCGTCACTTTAGCAACGACACAGTATTGTCAAGGGGAAAAGAAGGGGAGACGATTTTTTTATTGACAACGGAATTACATGCTGGAAAAACATGCAGCTAAAATTCAGGGAACATTTGGACAATAAGAGACACACAGGAGAAGTACGGGAAAACAGGGCTCATGTGGGTCTCATCAAAGGTAAGAGTTTGTTTTCTTTAACTCAGCTGATACTCAGCTGTTTACCGAATGCTCCATCTGACTGTGATTTTACTTCTGTAATGTGGTGGGTTGACATAATTCACGCACGGAACTATAGGTTGAGACTATTGTTCCGTCCGTAGTACCCAAGTTGTTTAGACTGTTCTATTTACTGCTTGAGTGTGTTGTTGACAATCGTTCATGTCCTTCATTAAACGTTTAGCTTTGTCATTTGATACGCCGCCTACGACTACCATCTCTCTGCACTACAGTAAACAGTTAATCAGTAACGTTAGCCGCTTTTGTGCTCATGTAGGCCTACTTCGTATTATATTATAGCTGATGATCTTTGTGTGTGTATGTGACTGTCAGTCACAAGTTTATATTCTGTATATTAATTTTTTTTGGCCATCCTCTAGTTTTGGCTGTGATTAGAAAAAAAAAAAAAAAAAAACTTTGTTTTGAGCGCGCGTGCGCGTTTCATGCGCGTGCACGCTAAAAAAAATCCATTGGAAAAATTCCTGGAGGAAACACTGGATGGATGCTTCTTTTAGAAAATGAAAGAAATATTTCTATCTCATGTCAAATAGTTATGCCTCTTACGAGACGTTATATCAGATGATTGATGGTAGGCTACATTTACATTTACTATCAACCTGTGTAAGTGTGTGTGTGTGTGTGTGTGTGTGTGTGTGTGTGTGTGTGTGTGTGTGTGTGTGTGTGTGTGTGTGTGTGTGAATGTGTGTGTGTGTGTGTGTGTGTGTGTGTGTGTGTGTGTGTGTGCGCGTGTGTGTGTGTGTGTGTGTGTGTGTGTGTGTGTGTGTGTGTCATACCTGTCAACATTGGGATTTGAAAATAAGGGATATTTTATACATTACTTGACACCATGATGTCAATGGGAAAAGAGCAATGCTACCAGAGATCATTTCAAAACGGAGATAACCGAGGCTGCGTTCGTAAATACGCTCTGAAAATCTGATCACCACTCATGGAATGCTTCTTGTCCAATCAAATGACTTGGTCCCTTTATGACGTTGCACCTAGTGTGCGTTCCGGCGCTCTCAGAGAGGAAACAAGTCAACTCCGACATGGATATAACGATTGTGCGCATGCGCCAACGTCTAACAATTAAGTGTTAAATTATATTATATTATAGGTTAAAAATGCGGGAGATTTACGGGAAAATATTTAAACGGGAGCACAGCAGAAAAGAAAGGTAAAATACGGGAGAATCCCGGGAAAAACGGGAGGGTTGACAGGTATGGTATGTGTGTGGTGTGGTCTCTTACAGGCACAGAGAGGAACTGGTAGACATGCTTCAGTCCATCGGCTGAGTGACCCAGGTTGGACAAGCTCCTTGATACTTCATCCTCTGTCAACACACTATCTTTCTGTATACATTTCGCACATAAAAAAAAAAAAAAACTTTACTTACATTCAAAATTCAGCAACATTATGTCACAGTATTTTATTTGCAAGACACAATGGTGTTTGTTTACTTCAAAATAAGGCAAGTTCTTACTTAGACTTAAGCCGGTGTGTGATAAAACCACAAAGCAATGGTTAAAAAAAACGAACATTGATTTTCAGGTTTTACCTGAGCCGGCTTACTTATGTCAAAAGCTAAACAAGGCAAAGCTAACTTGTAAAAAATATTCACACAAACGTGCAGTATCCTTATTAATTCATTTATCCACTTCGTGAGCTTAGAATGATAAGGTTCTATCTCCGTTTAGGGCAGTTCAGAGATATTGAGCGTCAAAGTTTTTACATTCCATTATGTTTTGTGAGATGGAACCTTTGTATTTTATGAATTACTAACTCAAAAATGTCAACATTTTAAAAAAATAACACCACACAGGCATCAATAAACACCTAATGGATCAGATTATGTAAAAAACTACATTTTGACAAAAATGGAGATAGAACCTTATATTATAAGTATATATACTCATTCTAACGTCACGAGTTACCTTCATCGCTGTCTTCTTCACCTCCTCTTCCTCGGAGGTGGAGCACGTGTGTGATGGAGACGGCTGTCCGTCCGTCCTCTCCTGTCCGTCCGGCTGTCCGTCCGTCCTCTCCTGTCCGTCCGGCTGTCCGTCCGTCCTCTCCTGTCCGTCCGTCCTCTCCTGTCCGTCCGGCTGTCCGTCCGTCCTCTCCTGTCCGTCCGTCCTCTCCTGTCCGTCCGGCTGTCCGTCCGTCCTCTCCTGTCCGTCCGGCTGTCCGTCCGTCCTCTCCTGTGTTAACGACTCCTGGGGACAGCAAGTGGCTGACACAGGGTAACACTGTGGCGTTGTTTCTTTCATTATGTCTTGTAAAAGCGATAATGTTGAAGTGGAAGACATCTCATGCAAATGCGATAACCTTGTCAGTGTTTACAACAAAAACAAACGGTGGTTTAGCTCGTTCTGGTTAGCTTAGTTTAGCTTAGGAAGCCAGTTGGCCCAACTACTAGCGCGTGAAAGCATCGTTTCTGTTGCTTAGTAACGGTTGGGGGTGTGTGTATTGCACTATGGGAAATGTGGTCTATTGAGGAGAGCGAGAACGTGTGTGCGCCCGGTGTAGATGAGAAGGGTCCAGCTGCAGCCTATGTTTGGCATCACCCGGACGCTTGATGGACCATATTTGGTTCGAGCGCGTCATCACAGAAGTAACCGCGAGAAACCGCGAGATTTTGAAGGATCTTAAAGGACTTAATGGACTTAAAGGACTTAATTGGACTTCAAAAGGACATCAACTCATTTGTATGTTACAACTATCCATGTTAGTGGTGAAGGTATGTTTTGAAAAGAAATTGTCATGAATTAATTGTCTAACGCTATCTGTAAACTACATCACCAGGCAGGAAACGCTTGCCTCAGGCTGATTCACCAAATGGCTACTATGAAGGTATGTTTTTTTCAAATCAATTATGCAAGAAATGTTTATACTAAGGATAGTTGATTGTTGAAGTGCCTGGATGAAAAGGTAATGTTGTGGCTTATATGCCTTGTTGTGATTTTAATAGATAGCTGGAACTCAGCCATATGTTTTACGTACCATTTTCTAGCATTGACTAATTTTAGATGCACTTGAATTCTACAGGGAAAGGAGGTTTTAATTGCTGACCTTCATGTAACCGCAACGTGGGTCCATCCCCACAACTGTGATCCCATGAGCCATTTCCCAGTAAGTAAAATGATTGAGCCGGTATTTGAATAAGATAAACAGCTATGTAGACAACATTGTATCCAGCATTACAATTGGCATGCCCTTCATGGGACATCAGCACATTAGCTGTGTTGGTCCTAAATACTTTTTTTTTTTTTTTACTTGATTTCATCAAGGTAAATTAAATGGTTTCCTAACACTAAGCCAAAAAACCACTACATGTATGAGAAAGGACTTCATCAAATTCTCATGTAATTCATAATCATGCACACCCCAGTTAAGTGTTGGATAAAAATGATAAATGCAGTACATGGTTTTGAACAGGAACATGCTGATCAGAAGGATGCCCTTATCCTTCCACTGTGGGTTCCAGGCCACTTTGTCCTGTGTGTAAGTGTACTATACCCATATATATACAGAGCATAACTTTATATGCAACATATGACATCCACAGTAGTAGATTATAAAGACATACAATGTAGTTGAGCATTTCTCAGCTTTAACCTTCATATGCCATTTGCTTGTGAGTTTGTGTCTATTGTATTACCCCCAAAGTGTCCTTTTTGCTTATTGTCCAGAATGCGTTATTCCCTGTAGGTAATGAGGCCACACCAGAAAGACATTTTCTTTCTAGATTCGCAGTATTTCAAAACTCCAAGGGGATTCACCTCTGAAGCCTACAGAACACTATTAAGGTTGCCCCAAATATTTTTTGCTCTGGCAGTCACGTTCCCCTGACCTGCCAGGCGGTCCCCTGACCTGCCTATGAACTTTGTCCTGGCGGTCCCCTGACCTGCCTATGATGTTTGTCCTGGCGGTCCCCTGACCTGCCTATGATGTGTGTCCTGTCGGTCCCCTGACCTGTCTAATGTTACTGCCATTTCTAAAGACTTGTGTTCAATCAGGAGGCATTGTGGCAATGCATGCATTATGTACTGATTGTTTGTCCAACATTCAGAAAGGATTGGCTTCCCGAAAGCTGGAGTGGACTTAAATAGACACATTTCCAACACAAGGAAAGAGAGACACAGAGAAATCTTCCTCATTGAACTTTTGCAAATAAGCATGATCGACCGACTTGCATGGTGTGAAGTGGTTCTGAAGCAGCAGTGGTACGAATGTTGTTCCTTTTTTCTCTCCTGTAGGAGGTGTGTACTTCTTTGTTTGACTTAGTTTTATTCTTGGTTGCCCAGGGGTGTTGCTGAGAAAATTGTTGCGGGATCCTGGACAGAGAAGACTGGTCTGGATTTGGAGGTATTGTTTGAATGTTACTATCATATTATAGCTATAGTCATAATTACCTACTATTCTCTAACTGTAACTTTTCTTCGTACAGGGGCTTCCGAGGCAGACCAGTGGCAATGACTGTGGTGTCTTCATGATAATGGTGAGTTATGGCAATGCCACCAAGTGATATGGCACACTTGATTGTTCCTTAAAACCATCAAAAAATGTGTAAATGTATGTAACAATGACTGACCACCACTTAGACCTGACCAACATTCTGTTTGTGCATTTGCAAATAAAAAGCTGTGCAATAAAAGGTATTAAGGAACATTCATGTGTGCAGACCTCTCATATCACTTTCCTATGGAGTTATCAGCCATGTACATTTCATTGGATGTGTGTGACTACCTTCTCACTGAGTTATAAGCTGTCACATAGTAATCTTGTCTTTGTGTCTTTTCTCATTACAGTATGCCTGGTATTTCGCCATGGAGGCTACCTTTGACTTCAGCATTGTAAGTATTAAGAAAACAAGAACCCATTATATCAATATGCTATAAGACTTTGAATGCAAATTGAGTAACTGCTCTTTCTTTAGGATGACATGTCTCTCCTGAGAAGGTGGTGGTGTATTGTCCTGGTGGAAAACCTTGGGCTGGAAGGGTATGCTGCAGTGCTACAAAAATAATAATTGTATTTGTACATTTATTATCAAGAGGACTTTGGGGTAACACCTGGCCCTACAATTCAACCTTCCGGTGAAGAGAATGTGTGTTAATTTCAGATTTGGAAGGAAGTTTGCTCACTTTAGTGAGGAAGGCAGAGCGACCCTTCACGACAGTGTCCCACCTGTATTCAGGACCTATTCAAGTCTTAAAAGGAGGCATGCAAGCAACACCATGGTCAGTGCATCTCTCACTAATGGGGCTTTTCCACTACGGTGCTGACCTGGTGCTGACCCGGGTCAGCCCGCTTCGTTCCCCTTTTCCATTCGTCGTTCCAGGTCGGTTCGGTCCCAGGTCAGCTCGCTTCTTTAGCTCCACATCGACCCCAGGGTCTAAAATTTCATATCCGGGTCTCTTTGCCAGGCTGCGTGTGACGTGTGACGCTGCACACCGTTGATTGGTCAATGGAAAATCGTCATCCCATGGAAATCACCTCGAATCTCTAACCGCCATTTTTAAAACTCAGACGGCAGCGAACAGCATACAACAGCGTACTAGATACTAGTTCT
Organism: Nansenia antarctica; assembly: GCF_963989245.1. Classification (NCBI taxonomy): domain Eukaryota; kingdom Metazoa; phylum Chordata; class Actinopteri; order Argentiniformes; family Microstomatidae; genus Nansenia; species Nansenia antarctica. The sequence continues at coordinate 22,747,053 of NC_137677.1, read as the reverse complement.
TTACTGTTAATTTGACTGTTTCTACTATTCTTTTTAATTATGGAATCGTGTTCGAGTTGGGCACCAAACGAGGTCCAGGCCCTCATCTGTATTTGGTCTGAAGACCAAATCCAGCGAGATCTGGACTCTACCGTTCGTAATCAGAAGACATACTTAATCCAAATTCATTACACATATTGTACCGTTCTCTAATAGTTCCATACATAACCTACTGTGTGGAAGTGTGGGGAAACACATACAAAACAATCACAAATCCAATTTATTTACTACAGAAAAGAGCTATACGAATTATAAACAGAGCTGCCTATCATGAACCAACTAACAAATTATTCATAAACACCTATGATCTCAAATTTAAAGAATTGGTGGACTTCAAAATGGCACAAGTAATGTATAAAGTAAAAAATAAGATGCTTCCAGACTGTATCCAGAGACTGTTTCAAGTTAGACAGAGTAATTATGAACTCAGAGGAATATGTATGTTTATGAAAACAAAGATTTGAACAAATGCAAAACAAAGATGTATAACAGTTAAAGGAGTTAATTTATGGAATACTTTTGAAAAGGAAATGAAAATGTGTAGTACATTAAAAGGATTAAAAAAATTATTTAAAAATAAGATGATTAACAAGTATAAAACAGAGGTTTAAATATAGTTTTTGTTTGGTATTTTTTGAACTTTTTGTTGACATGCGTAAGTGACATTTTGTTTATAAAAGTTTCAATGTTTTGATTATGCATTCATGGGGGGACATGCATACATGTAACAAGGGTAGGCGAAATAAGCCACGGCTTCAGCCTACACCTTTTTGGTCCTGATGTTATAAATTGTGACTATGTACATTTTCGTATATCTGTATTGTGAATTGTATAGGGGACCAAAATAAACATTCTCAATCAATCTTCCAGACAATTTCTCGCCGTTTGTTGGACATTGGCGTTCACAAGACACCCAAGCAGTGCAGAGATAAACTGAAGAAACTCAAAGCGGATTACAAGAAAATCAAGGGCCGCAGTGGAGTTGAACCACGAACCTCGCATTGGTACGACGCTATAGATGCGGTGATCGGACTCCGACCGAATCACGCGAGCATAGTACCGACGGCGTCGATGGTCCCGGCAGTGTCGTTGCTGGAGGCCACCATGGCCGATACTATCCAGGAGGAGCAAGGTATGATATGATACAATAGACGTATGATACCAATCTACTACTAACTAGCTACTATCTTAACTGTATTTGTTGTAGCTGCTAGCTAGCTAACAACAGCAGCCATTGTTTGTCAAGTCTTTGTTTGGCTAGCAGCTCGTCTTAACTCTATTTTTCCTGCTTAACGGGATGTTTTATTAATTAGTGTTGATATAATGTGCTTTTCAGAGGACACACAGGTGGAGACCGACGACGAGTGCATCCCGAATACTCCGGGTACCTCCACCTCCACCCCCAGTCCCAGGCCCAGTCCCAGCCCCAGCCCCAGGCCCAGGCCCAGCACCCCCTGTCCTGTGACCCATAATCGCTCAGGTATGAATGGTCTTTATTGTCATTGATATAGTACAGGTACCAAACAACGACATTTGGGAGGGGGGGGCTCCCCTGGTGTTAGGAAAAAATAATAATAAAATAAAATAAAACTAGAAGGGAAAGGAGCTGGTTTACATAAATAAAGGCTATGTACACTATCCACTATACTATGCTACTATACTGTACAAATAAAACACTGTGCTGTACTTCATGTATTACTTGTGACCTTGAATGTACTTCTTATTTTAGCCAAAAGGAAAAGGGACCTGGCATTTGAACACCTGGGGCCGGATTCACCAAAGTGTTCTTAAGACAATTCTTAAGACAATTCTTAAGAAAAAAGATAAGATGTTCCTAAGAATGTTCTTAAACGCTATTCACCATTTTTTCTTAAGAATTGTCCTATGTCTTAAGAACTTCTTAGTTTTCTCACTTAAGAAGTTCTTAGATTTTGAACTGTGATTTTTACACCTGTGTCTCTCTCTCTCTCTCTCTCTCTCTCTCTCTCTCTCTCTCTCTCTCTCTCTCTCTCTCTCTCTCTCTCTTTGAACTTATGAAGAACTTCCATCTAAAATGTGAATATAAAATAAATAATAGTAAGGACATTGTTTCAGTTACTTGGCCTACTTAAATAACATGTTCATAATGATTAATTAAGTAGTATACATCAAATACAACAACTGCCTCCTTGATTTACTTTCTGAGTACATTGTGGTGTAATCTAGGAATAGGCCTACATGTGACACAGGCTGAAAGGCCCATTTCAGTTATATCTCAAACATACAAACATGTGATAGACATTCACACATTCACACAAAACATTCACACAAAAGTACTCTGACCAACTTGAATTAACAATATGTGTTAACACATTGTCTAGGGCTAAACTAAATATTAATAAAATCAAATAAATGCAATACAAAATTGTTCAAGTAAGACTTACCTTTCACTTTAGCTGCTTTAAGACAGGTGAGAGCTTCTCTTAAAGTTAAGAAGACATTTGAGAAGAAATCTAAGAACTTTGTTTTGGAGAATCTCATTTGTTCTTAAGTTCTATCTTAGGAAAAATCTTAAGAAGAAAGTTAAGAAAAAACTAAAGTTAAGATAAGATTTTCTTCGGGAATACCAAATCTTCTTAAGTTTTGTCTTAAGAACAAATGTTGTTCTTAAGAACACATTTGTTCTTAAAAACGCTTGGTGAATCCGGCCCCTGGCCTTCATGAAGGAGTCGGAGCAGTGCAACAGGCAGCATCTCACTGTGGTGATGGAGAGGGAGGATGCCAAGGAGCAGGCCGCCCAGCAGCATCTCACTGCGCTGATGGAGAGGGAGGATGCCAAGGAGCAGGCCGCCCAGCAGAGGGAGGTTGCCAGGGATAACGCGGCTGCAGCCTTCCAGAACGGTTTTTTGGGCGACTTTGGAGACTTTGTCAATGTCATGGCAGGACGCCCAAGGAAGTAGAAAGACTGACTTTTGACTTATGTCTGACAAATATTAGTAAATAGTTTGAGAGTGACTTTGCACGTTTGCAGTGTTTTTGCACGTTTGCTGTGTTTTTGCACGTTTGCAGTGTTTTAATTGTCTTTCACTACACTTTTCTACCTTAATAAATACCGTGATCTAATCTCTGTGTGTGTGTGTGAACCTAACAATGATGCCACAGTGACCTAAAGTAGTAGCCATCTCATATGCTGAGCATAACAATGCTGCTACAGTTCATAAAGCAGACAAGTGAAGGCAGTGGTTTTAAGGGTTCAAAAAACATGACTTTATTATGTGTAGAACAACATATGTGCAGAACAATGTCCACTAGCAATGATTCAAACATGCAGACAATCACAATGATGCTACAGGGAGGTAAAGTAGCGCATCAGCCCCTGACGCACACCCAGTCCCTCAGTCTCAGCCCTTTGTGGCCGCGCCACCAAGGATGGTTCTGGTGTGTCATGAACACTCCATTCCTGTATGTAGTCCTCACCTTGGGCTTCACAAAGGTTGTGTAGAGCGCAGCATGTAATCACCATTGATTTCACCAGGGCCAGATCACAGTCATTCCGCTTCATAAGGCAACGCCACCTGCCCTTGAGTCTGCCAAAGGCATTCTCAACAGCAACCCTTGCTCTGCTTGTTTTCATGTTGTACTGTAGTTGTTCTTCAGTCAGTCGTCCGTTATCAGAAAATGGCTTCAAAAGCCAGCTGTGCAGGGGATATGCAGCATCCCCTAGAAGGTAGTAACCAATGTCACATCCACCAATGTTCCTTGTGCGACCTGAGAAAAGGTTTCCAGTGCTGGCTTGCTCCCACAGCTCGGACCGACGGAGAACACGGGCATCATGCATACTCCCTGTAAACCCTGTGCAGACATCCCAGAACAATCCCTTTCCGTCTACAACGGCTTGCAGGATGATTGAGTGCCAGCCCTTACGGTTGAAATAGTCACAGTGGTATTCTCTTGGTGCCAAAATGGGGATGTGAGATCCGTCAATAGCACCAACACATTGTGGAACCCCCCATCTATGCTCGAAGTAGTCAGCCATTTCCTCAAACTTTGCCTGGGTTGGAACATGAATGAGTTCTGGTACTAGTATCGCTTGTACAGCAGCGCAGAAGTCTCTCACACACGGCCACACAGTTGTGATACTGACACCAAACAGATGTGATACACTTCTGTACTCGGAGTTGGTCGCCAATTTCCACAGTGCCATCGCTACTCTTTTGTTGAGGGGGACACACAAACGGAAGGCTGTGTCTCGTCTCTCCATGGCTGGTCGAAGTTTATGGCATAGATACAGGAATGTTCCCTCCGACATTCTGAAGTTCTGTACCCACAGAGCATCGGTGAAAGCAGGGACCACGAAATCCCACCACTCGTTAGCTCTGTTGATGGCCCACGCTGACGGGGCGCTGCGAAGATTTCGCAAAAAATGAATGATCTGGAATAGATCAGAGATAATGTGTTTTGTCAATTCGGAATAAACCCAAACCAGTCATATACTAGAAATAGCCGTGAAGGATAACAAAACCCACCTGTGTTGGTTGTTTACGCCGACGATCAAAGCCAACATCGTCGCTCCTTACGATAGCCCACATCAGTTTCTTTCTCTTTTCAGCATTCCTCTTTAGAGCATCCTTCATTCGGTCTTCTCTCTTCTGTCTTCTGTAAAGTCTCTTCTGTCTTCTGGATTCCCTCTTCCGTCTTCTCTCTTCTGTGTTCTGGATTCTCTCTTCCAAAATACAATGTTGAATGATATACCACAGGCATAGGATAGCTGCAACTTCCTCCATGCTGCTATTGTTGGTGCTGTGGTGTGTTGTGATACTGTCTCGTGAAAATATACGTCACCACCATGGCGCGCTGTTATGACGCGTAACTCCGCCTACTATCGTCTACTCCTCCTACTAGTCCGGGTCGGTTTGTGTATAATGGAAAACCAGAACAGATCATAAGTGACCCGAACCGATCCGAACCGATCCGAACTGCACTAACCCGGGCCGCTGATGGAAAAGCACCATAAGTATCTATGACCGTGTGCCAGTTTCTGAATGGGCTACTGCTCCTAAAACACATACTCCATGCAACTTTATGGCACATGCAATATGTTTAGTGGTACTGTGTCATTCTGAATCCAGCCTGGATCTCTTTTTGAAGTAGTTAACCCTTTCATGTAAAACATACTGGCAATAATGGTGGACTCTGTACAGATGCCACTGGACACTGACGAGGACCACGCGTACTTCAAGAGGCCTTACATCTTTCCTCCTAAAGAATTGGTTAGTGTGAATGAAGTTTATTGCATACAAACATACTATCCACCATTCACAGCTGTACACATAGTCATGCTTATGTGTGTATCCATTTAGGAAAGTGATGTTACCATGGACAAAGATGTCAGAAGCCTGGATAGTGAAACCACACTTTCTATCAAGACACTTGAGGTAAGTAAGGAAGTGCAAATGATCAAGGAAAGAAAGTGACTCATTCAGTACTTAACTGCACCTTTTCATTGTAACATGGTTAAGCACTGTATTATTACATTTTAAGGAAAGGGCTCAACAAGCCCAACACCAACGAAGAGTGACCAATGACTTGTTAGTGGATTTCATCACTCAGGACAAAGGCTTACTGCAACATCTTGAAGTGAGTTTGCAACTGAAATGTCTAAGTAAAGTGACACATTTAAGCATAATATAAATAATGAAAGTGAAATGTTTTATATTTGTGTAGTGATTGTACATTTACATAGAGCATCCTCCCAACACACTATATATTTGCAGGCAATCATGGCAGGACAAGTCAAGTCTCTTTGGGCAAAAAAGAAGGCCACAGGTATCATCTTCTTTGACGATGATGACCAAATGGACAGACTAGTTAACTTCCTCTCAGGAGTGGTAAAAAAAACACAGACAACATTGGCTGATCCGGTGGCATTCGTCATTGATGTGCTTCTGCCAGAGGTGACAATTCACTGACACTTTTTATTTATTTATAGACTACATATTTCATATTATATCATATGTCACACTTTAACTCATGGTCAATATCCAGTAGGATCTTATAATGCCATTTGCTCATATCAGGTCTTGCTTAGTTGTCACCTGCAACATGGCACAACCTTCTTAGATGTCTACATTTTACTATAACTGGTGTGGCTTTAATCACTTCATGACACAGGCAACAGTCCACGCCATTGCAGCTGTAAACTGTGTTTCCAATGAGAAAGCCATGGAAATGTATACATGTGGACCACAGTATGACTTGAGGTAAGCTGGAAACATGAGGAGAGTGCTAATACAATTTCCATGACAGTTTGCAACCACTGATGAATGTGAGTTTCTTAAATTATTTATTAATCACTTCTTTATAACATTTTGTCTCAACAGTGAGAAGCAGCTGTCTCACCATTATATGGTCGAAAATTTGAGCAAAGAACAGAAAAGGAAGCTGAAAGACCATAGAGACAATGTTGAAAGAGCACTTGCGATAAAGTGCAAACAGCAATGATGTCTTGATTGAAGCGCATTGAGTCGCATCTTGTGAGATGCGCTATACAAATAAAACTTGAATTGATTTGATCCCTTGTACACTTTTTTGGGCATTTGTGTTGCAACCGGTTGCAACACACCTGTACATTCTGCACTCTACCCTGTTAGGCCCTTATTTTACTCTAGACAGAAGGGTTGTACACTTGTTATTAATTCCATTTGGTATACCTCATAAACTTTCTTGCATTTCTGGTGTTTGCATTTTACATATTCTAAATATATGCTATCTACATGTCGCACTGGATGGGGTTAGTGCTGTTGACTCATCAAGAAGTAAAGACTAATTCACAGTGTATGAAGATTCCAGTAAGGGTTTTGTGCACTCAGCACCATGGACACCTCCAGCCCAGCACCTTGCACCACGGTTCCTGCCCTGCTCCATGGATTACAACGATGATCGCCTGACCCTTGCCTGACTCCACCAAGTCCTTTGCCTGACCCCTCAAACCTGTTTGACCTAATAAAGTCCCACACCTGGGGTCATTGACATTCTTTTATTTATATACAGTTAAACAGACTGCACTTATATAGCGCCTTTATCCAAAGCGCTTTACAACGGCCTCTCATTCACCCATTCACACACACATTCACACACCAATGACGGCAAGCTACCATGCAAGGCGCCGGCCCGCTCACTGGGAGCAATTTGGGGTTCAGTGTCTTGCCCAAGGACACCTCGACATGTGGCCAGCCGGGGCTTGAACCGCCGATCTGCCAACCTCGCGATCATTAGACGGCGGCTCTACCTCCTGCACCACAGCCGCCTGTTAGGTCTGGAAGTATTTGGACAGTGACACAATTTCCATAATTTGGGCTCTGTATGCCACCACAAAGGATTTGAAATGAAACAATCAAGATGTAATTGAAGTGCATACTTTCAGCTTTAATTCAAGGGGTTGAACAGAAATATTGTATGAAACATTTAGGAATTGCAACCATTTTTATACACAGTCCCTATTTTCAGGAGCTCAAAAGTAATTGGACAAATTAACAATCATACAGTACAGGCCAAAAGTTTGGACACACCTTCTCATTCAATGCGTTTCCTTTATTTTCATGACTATTTGGTACATTGTAGATTCTCACTGAAGGCATCAAAACTATGAATGAACACATAGGAATTATGTATTTAACAATAAAGTGTGAAAAATATGTCTTATATTTTAGATTCCTCAAAGTAGCCACCCTTTGCTTTTTTGTTGTTAATAAAATATATAATAATAATATTTAATATAATATGTGTTAATAATAATATGTTCTTATATATATATATATATTTAATATTATTATTATTATATATTTTATTAACAACAACAAATATATATTTTATTAACAACAAAAAAGCAAAGGGTGGCTACTTTGAGGAATCTAAAATATAAGACATATTTAGAGTTATTTCACACTTTTTTGTTAAGTACATCATTCCACATGTGTTCATTCATAGTTGTGATGCCTTCAGTGAGAATCTACAATGTAAATAGTCATGAAAATAAAGGAAACACATTGAGTGAGAAGGTGTGTCCAAACTTTTGGCCTGTACTGTAAGTAAAATGTTCATTTTTAATACTTTGTCGAGAATCCTTTGTAGGCAATGACTGCCTGAAGTCTGGAACACATGGACATCACCAAATGCTGGGTTTCCTCCTTTGTGATGCTTTGTCAGGCCTTTACTGCAGCAGTCTTCAGTTGTTGTTTGTTCGTGGGTCTTTCTGCCTTTAGTTTTGTCTTCAGCAAGTGAAATGCATGCTTGATTGGGTTGAGATCAGGTGATTGACTCTGGCCATTGCAGAATATTCCACTTATTTGCCTTAAAAAAAGTCCTGGGTTGCTTACACACTATATTTTGGGTCATTGTCCATCTGTATTGTGAAGCACCATCCAATCAACTTTGCTGAATTTGTCTGAATCTGAGCAGACAGAATATCCCTAAACACTTCAGAATTCATCTGTCTGCTTCTGTCTTCACATCATCAATAAACACTAGTGACCCAGTGCCATTGGAAGCCATGCATGTCCATGTCATCACACTGCCTCCACGTTTTTTCACAGATGATGTGGTATGCGTCGGATCATGAGCCGTTCCAAGCCATACTTTTTTCTTACCATCATTCTGGTACAGGTTGATCTTAGTTCCATCGGTCCAAAGAATGCTGTTCCAGAACAGGGCTGGCTTTTTTAGATGTTTTTTGTCAAAGTCTAATCTGGCCTTTCTATTCTTGAGGCTTATGAATGGCTTGCACCTTGTGGTGAACCCTCTGTATTTGCTTGTGTGAAGTCTTTCTTTTATGGTACACATGGATAATGATATGCCTACCTCCTGGAGACTGTTCTTCACTTGGCTGGATGTTTTGATGGGGTTTTTCTTTACCATGTAAAGGATCCTGTGATCATCCACCACTCTTGTCTTCCATGGACGTCCAGACCTTTTTGTGGTGCCGAGCTCACCAGTGCATACTTTTTTTCTCAGAATGTACCAAACAGTTAATTTGGCCACTATTAATGTTCCCACTATCTCTCTGATGGATTTTTGTTTTGTTTTTACAGACTGAAGGTCTTTGCACACCAATGCGTGCGTTTTCGCATGCGTATTTTTAAATCCGTCATCCTAAAAAAACGTTACGCACCGAGACCTTGCACACCGGTCCGTTGCGGAGTCCGTTGCGTTTTTTTACGTTGCGAACTTTCGCAATATGCACTCTACATTCTAAATGCTTGATTTAGCAAAAGGTACAAACAACTGAGAGCAATATAACTAAAACCAAATGGTAGACCACATCAGTAGAATGTATTATCAGTAGAAAAGTACAATACATGTTTATTTATTTTAACAAAGCGTGCGCATCTCCTGCAGTGTGATATCCTAATCATACCATGTGTAGACTCTCCGCTCAGGGTTGCCAGATGGGATTGAGAATTTCCAACCTAACCACAGTCTAAAAACAGCTAAATCCACCCCCAAAAAAGAATAGAATAGTAGAATAGAAAAAGAAACCTCTATAACCATGCTGAATGATGGACCTGTATGATGCACTGACAGCCTGTGACTGTGCACCTGCCCGGACCCTGCCCTTCTGAAACTGTGAAACCACAGTTTCACCCAACAGCATACCACAGAATATCATTTGCATAAGAATATTACTTTTATTTCTTTGTGCCAGTTTGAGAATAGAGATGACATTAACACAAATAAGGCAACTTGTACTCAGCACAAGCCTGTCAAGCAAAGGAAAGAAACAATCTCTCTCTCCATCTCACTCTGGATATCAATAATATGGTAACAACCTTTTAGTCCTGTCAGAAATACTCAAGAATAGTAGGCTAGTTTTAGTAGAAGAAGGGAATTATTATTGTATGCCTACTGTGGATGCCATGCCTCAATGTGATGATTTAGCCAACATAAGACTATCCAGCCTATGTGTGTAGAAATTCTTTAGATTACATAAAGACTGTTTTAGTGTAGCCTATTAGATACAGTACCAGTCAAAGGTTTGGACACACTTCCCCCTTCAATTGAAGTTTGTGTCCAAACTTTTGACTGGTACTGTACCCACGGGGAAACTGTTGCAACATGATGTGCAAGCAACTGACAAAAAACTGCAATACACTTCTCTATTTCTCTTCAAACAAGACTGCTCTTGTGTCATCAGGTTGCTGGGCCAGACCTGACCATGCCACACAGCTAATGTAGGCTGAGTGAGTGTACCACTTTGTGAAACATATTGTGAATCGGTGTAGGCCTATAGGCCTATATTAACTGAATCAGAGAGAGAAAACGGCATACTGATAACTGTGAAAACAGACATATACCTGTAAAGTATGTTGGAAAAGACAATTATGACAAAATATCTGACTGTAGGCCTTTACTGTGCTAGGCCTAGGCTACATGGTGTTAACCTATTCCATATTGAATTCCAAACACATTTCCATGAAACAAGAAAGACCTGGGGCAAGCAATGAACATGTATGTTGTTTTCTTTCACTCGACTAACCGCCGAGATAATACTTGAGACATGTACTTCTGTAAACATTAATCCAACTGTCCTGCAGTTCTAATTTGACGATGTGTCCCAGTCTATACCATGGTGGAGCGGTCAAAAACAACTCTCAAAAGACTTTTGACGGACGCGAAAAACGCAGAAAATCGAACCTGTTGCGTTTTTTTTTTTGACGGACCAATATTACGGATTGGTGTGCAAGCGTGGTTGACACAACATGAGTTCTAATTTATTTTTTTAACGGACGTAAAAAACGCGCGTAAAAAACGCGTTGGTGTGCAAGGGCCTTAAGGCCTTTGCACACCAATGCGTGCGTTTACGCCTGCGTATTTTTTATCCGTCATCCGAAAAAAAACGTTACGCACAGAGACCTTGCACACCGGTCCGTTGCGGAGTCCGTTGCGTTTTTTTACGTTGCGAACTTTCAGGGTCTGTTGACACGCCTACTCTCCTCTCCTCTCCTAACCCTTTCGCAATACGCAACATGGAGTCTTCAAGCAGTGAGGATGATTTTGTGCTCCTCTCACTTCTTGAAAATAGGAAAAGGAAAAGGAAATATTGGATCCACCCCATCCTCAGAACTCGTCGGCAGCAAGGGGAGTTTCACCTGCTAATAAAAGATCTGAGGAATTATCCAGATCGTTTCCAGGTTTACCTCAGGATGTCGGTGGAACACAATCACTAGTCTACGAATGAATGAATGAATGAATGAATGAATCTTTTATTTCGAACATGATTTAAAAATAAAAAAATAAAAACGAAAAACTAATAATGACCACTAGTCTAATCTTTCGTAATCAATACATACCATTCCCGATTCCAGTCTGCTCTCCAATACTCTGCCATATTCTGTCTTTATATTCTGAATCTTTGTAATCACGGCTCTTTTTTTCATAAAGAGCTTTGTGCTCTGACACAAGTAGTATTAGCTTCTCGGAGGCCATCACTTTCTCTTATTTTATCACTTTACTTTACCTCAGTGGTGTCTCTCACTATTTACCTCAGAGATGTGTGTCTCTCACTATTTACCTCAGAGATGTGTGTCTCTCACTATTTACCTCAGAGATGTCTCTCACTGTTTACCTCAGTGTACATTCGTACGGTGGCCAGAGTTGGCCAGAGTAAAAAAAAAAACTACTCTCAAAACGCTTTTGACGGACGCGAAAACGCAGAAAATCGAACCTGTTGCGTTTTTTTTTTGACGGACGAATAATTACGGATTGGTGTGCAAGCGTGGTTGACACAACATGAGTTCTAATTTATTTTTTTAACGGATGTAAAAAACGCGCGTAAAAAACGCGTTGGTGTGCAAGGGCCTTAAGGATGGCCTGTTTCACTTGCATTGAGAGCTCTGTTGACTGCATGTTGTGCTTATACAGCAACAGCCTCCAAATGCAAATGCCACACTTGGAATCAACTCAGACCTTTTACCTGCTTAATTGATAAAGAAATAATGAAGGAATAAATAGCCCACACTGGCCCATGAAACAGCTTTTGAGTCAATTGTCTAATTACTTTTGGTTATTATATATAAGAGCTATAATTCATAAACCCTTCCTTCAATTTGGATGTGAATACCCTTAACCTAAAGCTGAGAGTCTGCACTTTAAGCCCAGTAAATTCTGTTGGAAATCTCATATAAGATACGTTAGATCCAAAGTATCAAGGAGTATTGCAGTATTGTGCAGGGCAAAACATATTCTGGAACAGAGGATGTTGTATACTCTATATTGTTGTCTTGTCTTACCCTATTTGAGTTACTGTGTGGAGATATGGGGAAATGAATATAAAAGCACTTTAAACCCATTGATTACACTACAGAAAAAAGCTATGAGGATTGTACATGAGGTCGGATATCGTGATCACACTAATAACTTGTTCCTAATGTGAAAAATATGAAGAAAATATGAAGGAAAGCAGAAATATTGCTCTATTGCTCTATTTAAAAAAATTATGCTCTATTTAAAAAAAGTATTTTTAATGAAAAAGTATTAGAACGGATGATACTGAAATATATGTATTAATTAATTGGATTATATAATGTAAGCATAATTGTTAAGTATAAACAGGGGTAGGACAGGCTTCTTCCTACTCCTTTTCGAACAATTGTTAGGACTGTACTCTACATATTATTTTTTTCCGTAGTTTTCACCGTAGTAAGGCGATTCATGGTTTCTACCGTAGTTTCCACCGTAGTAAGGCGATGACGTAGTCTATGCAAATATGCAGGCGCGGTATGATGACGTATGGTACATCACATTTCCGGGTGATGGATTTGATGCGCGCAGTTGGACCCTACTCTAGCATTCAGACGAAAGTTGGAATAGGAAGTAGGATGGGCAGGAACCGGAAAGAAGAGACAGTAATTTCCTGTCTCAGGATAGGTCACACTGGATTGAATGACACACTTCATAGAAAAGGAAAACACCCAACTGGCATTTGTGCCACTGTAATAACCAGGAATCTGCTCAGCATATGTTGCTGAAATGTGAGAAATATGAGGAACAGAGAAAGCTACTGAAATCAGCAATTCAGAACGTTTTACTGTAGGGAGTTTACTTGGAAACACATTTAAAGTATACAACCAGACAATAAAGTATTTGAAAGAAACTGGATTAATAGATCAAATGTTACACCGCCCCTCCCCAATTTTGCTTATTATTTCCATTTTCTATAATTCTTTCCCCTGTCAATCTGACGTTCCACACAGTCCGGTAGGTGGCGGTAATGCGCCTTAAGTTAGTTGCCAACCGCCAATCCCAAAAAAGAAACGAAGAAGAAGACGCGGAAACAGGAAGTTCACATGTGTTGACCACCAGATCGCGTTTAGACTGTTATGATATCAGAATGGCAGAGTTACAGCAGTTGAAAGTGTTTATCTCCGAGCGATTAACAGCGGCAGCTTTTGAGATATTCGGGGCGGTGGAAAGAACGATGTTAGAGTACCAAGGAGAAGTCTCCCGTTGCAAGGAGGAGAACCACCGTCTACGGACGTTGCTAAGCATCCGTTTTCAACCGGAGATAACGCTCCATAGAACAGGTTCGTTTTTATTACAGTACTACACTCAAGGCTGCAACTAGCTGCTACTCCGTTTTAATGTGAAGACCAAGTTATCTTGATGACTGAGGCATATGGGATGCTAGCCGGGCTGAGCACCAAAATGCGTTTTGAACATGGAAACACCATGGATATGCTAGCTAGCTAGCTCTCAATGTCAAGCTATGGAGAGTGCTAAGCAGCTAGCGAACTACGTTTTACTTTACAACTGTAAGGAGGCGTTTCAATAGCTATTATTATATCATGTGAGCAACCTTGTAAACCTTGTATTATTATATAAAGTGAGCAACCTTGTAATGTAGCTGTAGCTAGACACGCTGACTTTAATGTAGCTGTAGCTAGATCGTAGATGGTAAGGCCCAATCCCAACACACCCCTTGCCCCTACAGTTTTGCCCTACCCCTCCATTTTGCACATTTACAAGTAGGGGTAGAGTGTCCCGATTCTTGTTGGGATGGAGGGGTAGGGTGAAGTGTTAGGGCTACATGGCCCTCCAAACAGAGTTGTTTCAGAGGCACACTCCAAACAGAGTTGTTTCAGAGGCACACTCCAAATCTAGTGTTATGACAAACCTCCCAGAATGCCTTGCGAATCATCGGTAAGATAGTGGCGAACGCACAAGCAACAAAAGAAAACCACAAAGGTCATTATGTTCTTCTTTAATACATTTGTAAAAGTGATGATAATCATCATATTATCTTAGTTTAATGTCCTTTCAATGTATTATAGACCTCTTCTTTATCACAAGCATAACAACAAATCGCTAGTATGCTGATGTAGAATTGGGAGCGTCCATGCTTTTCTATGATACTACTGATTACGTATCAGGGACTTGAAGGGTTGTCCCATTTCATAGGGGAAGCTTTCAACCACTATCCCTTGCAACTGTTCTGAGGGGCAAGCCGAAAAGAGAGTGGCTCTCCAGAACAAGGGGTAGGGGTAATAAAGGGAAACAGGATTTAGCCGTGGTTACGAATCCTGGGCGCATTCAAAAACATTTGATTGGTGTTAGCACGAGAGTTCACCATATGTGACGCGATCTGGTGGAATGATCAAAGAGGGGGCAAAGTAATTTTCTGTTTTTTACATATGCTTAAACTACAGATTGTAAGCTTTCAAATGATGTGTCATACATAGACATCGGGGAAAAATGTAAGACAACATGAGTATTTGAAACTTGTTAACCCTGAAAACTAAATCCTGAGAAAAAGCCCTTCAAAGATTTGGGACTTTTTCACACCTTCACACAGGCAGGTAATGGGCGGTAACAATAGCTGGTCAACCCCACCCCCAACCACTCCCCCTCTAGCTTGACGGCTATCAGCTGTCAATACTGGTCACTGGGTCAGACAGCTATAGTTATACAGCTATAACATTATTACCTAGCAAGGTATTACCTAAGCTAATTACCCAGCTTATTATTATTTATGGTTGTTGTAACTGTTATAGTTAGTCTTGTAATGATACAAAAAAGTATTCAATCAGAATCAGAATTTATTTTACAGTACACAAGCATAGGTAGGATAAAGATATCACTGTAAATATTGTGTCATACACAGAATATGGGCACACTTCACAAACACGTCACGTCATGTCGACCAAAGCACATCTAATAAAAATAAAAATATATGGGCACACTTCACACCAATATTGCACGTCACGTCATGTCGACCAAAGCACAAAAAAAGTGTACCAAATCACAGTACTGCAATCAGAATGAACCATGTAAAAAAAGTAGGAGTAAAAAAGTGGCACGTTATTACAGTGATAAATTGCTCCTATCCGAGGCACAGAGTTACAGCTCAAATCTAGACTTTATAAAATAACATCAGGCATGACTAATATTAAGGAGGAAAAAGCAGAACAATACTGCGGCAAGCTGTGCAAAGTACAATCAGTGTGCAATTCCTGCATTCCTCCTGTGTGTTTGTCCTGCAGCTACAAACGGACAGCCTTTTTCTGAGGTGCCTTTTTCAGAGGTGCTGTGGAGTCTGGTGGGCAGGGGCATGTAGTGTCTTTCGCCTCATCAGTACAGAATTCTCTGATCTTGTCAAAAAGGTACTTCTGTCTGGCCACGTCAAGTCCGGGTGGGGCTTGCACAGGAAGATCACCTCTGGGGGGCTTGACATCAGTGTGTTTCAGTAGCTGAAACTCGACTGGTACTGCCCCGTCGTATTCCCAGGCTATAACCACGCCAGGTTTCCGAGCATCAAAGCTGCAACAGAATGAAGACAATGCATTAAATGATTGCCCACAGTAAATGATATTATATGACCGCCATACTATGTTCATAAAATGAAATAGGTAAATACATGACAATGAATTACCTGAAGTGCTGGTAACTCTTAATCTGTGGGAGCTTTCGGAAGTAGCCACCCAGATGCTTTTGCCAGTCGTAGGTTTGAACCAGCACGGTGCCATTCTCCAGGCCTACAAGCTGGGGGATGTTGACGTGTTTCACTGGAGAGCTGGCCCTCACGACTTTAACAATGTCATCCAAAGTGTCCACTCTGGTCTTCCTGAAGCACTGCTTGATAAGGCCAAAGCACCAGTCGGGGCCAAACTTGGTGTGGCCTGCAATCAGGAAGTGGAGGCCCAGTGTCTTGTGAAGGCCATGCATGGTCCGCCATGCACAGTACCACAGCATGAAGTTGTTCTTGTTTTGGACACTGCAGTTGTCACAGTTCAGGTCCACGTATGTTTCTCCAACTCCATTCTTCTCGAAGAAGTGATGCAGGTAATTGATGACTGCGTTGCTGCCCTTACTCGATGACATCCCTTCATCGATGAGGTAGTTCACCTGCTTAGGCATCCCTTCGCAGGAGACACCAAAGATGCCGCACTTGCGTGGAGTCAGAAAGTACATGGGCCCTGGTTGATGAGGGTCAGAGGGGTAGTGGACCTAAGAAAGAGAGGCAAAAGAGGAAGATAAGAAAAAGATTAGATGCAGTGAAAAGTAACATCACAGAGGTGTGTGTGTGGGTAAATGAAATTCAATCAACCAAATCAACAGTGTCATAGGATGAAGTTATTCTCACCTGTTGTGCAAAATCAAAACTGTTTGCACATTAGCATGGCTATCACAGTGTATACACAGGGCCTGGCTGTTAACACAGCCATCAGTCAAGTCATTTTAAAAAGTTGTTTTAGCATATTTAACACAATGTAACATATTTTACATTATGTTACATTTCTGTAATCTTGGATTGTAGTCCCACACACACATTTTACATACCAGATGTTTGCAGAGCATCATTGTAGAGACGCCAGACGGAGGTTTTGGTGACATTGGACGGCAGCAGTTTAGCACTGTATGCTAGCACTAAGCATACTGTAGCACTAAGTATGTTTGTCCAACTCCATACTTCCATAGTAACTCCAGGTAGTAGATGAGGGTCAGTGGACGTAAGGGAGAAGGTCATAATAGAAAAAAGAGGAAGAGAAGAAAAACATTACATGTATTGAAAATCATCAGAGTAGTGTGTTTGGCATTAGCCAACTAGCGGCTAGCTCGGTTCTAACAAAGAAAGCACATGTTTTTAAACTTTTAACATTTCTGTAATCTATTACACTTGACATGTTACAGTATTCCAGTATTACACACTGAACATGAGTCTTACAACTTTTACAACGTAGACATACTAAGTTACTAACCGTACTTACAACATAGACAGAATACCGAGCTACAATGCTAGCATGCTAACAATCTTCAGCTTACAGACTGAACTGGTTTCAGTTAGTTGCTCGTGGGTAATAATAAAGAAATGTCTAAATACACGAACACACTGGTTTCAACTAGTAACTAACTTAACTAACAAAGGCATGTACATACATAGAAGATCTTACCTTCTTAGAGTCTGGTCGAAAACATTCTGGTGTAAACAAAAGCGCACTGCTTCCTGCATGTGGCTTTTTATCCCTCCCCCTCGCCCAGCTATTGGCTACATCGATTGAGCTCACAGCCATTCACACCGATTGTTGTTGTTAGCTGGGCTCACGTTCCCGCCCCCAAGTTCTCAGAAGCATTCAGGCGAAAAATAAGCTTATTTTGTTGATTAAGTACACGTATTTAACTATCGTAAAACTGCTCGAAAAAATAACGAGTGGGTAGTTCAAAACCTTAACTTGTGTCTGGTGACAAAAAAACGAAATCAGATTTTAGTTTTTTTGTTGCAAAAACGCAACTTTGAAGCCTTTGCACTTTGCGCCCGTTTCGCACTTCGATGGCGTCATGCCACATATTGCTTAGACCAGTCTATCCATCCAGAGTAGAGTGCACCATTCAGAGAGAGGGGTAGAGAATCAGGCCGCAGCCCCGTCAATGTGGAAGACGCTTTAGCACAACAATTCATAGTAGTGCCTAACCTCTGTTAGGTTTTTGGTAATCTGTATGTTTGTGAAATTAACTCTCCACTATATGTGCCTCTTCCTTTGTTTACTCTACACAGATCCACCTCACAGCCCAGCTACCATGTCTGAACACAAGTCTACAGAGGGTTCTGGCTGTGGTTCTCCAGCCCAGACAAGCACACAGCGGGGTCCAGAGATGGTGGCAGTAAAGCTGGAGGACTGCAGTCAAACACTGGAACTCAATGTGGTAGTGAAAGAGGGGGAGGAGGAAGTGATGGTGACAGAAGAGGAAGGAGGAGAAGAAGTGGTAGAGAAAGACATGATGGTGAAAGAGGAGGAAAGAGTAGAGGATGTGGAGGAGATGGATGGTAAGTTAATGTTATGAAGTTGTCTAATGTTAGGATGAGTGGAAAGTGATATTTAGATAGTTCTCTCCATTTCCCTCCTTTCCTTTACATTTCATATGGTCTGGTTTTTATTGAGAAATATTGGTGTGAATCACTGTTGATAAATGTGTGTGAACGAGTGCGCACATTTTGGTTCTGTTACCGGACCAACCAACCAAAAACCACAAACCTGAACAAACTATCATATAGACCACCGCCAGGTCACGCCACTCAAGGGAGCTCAGATGGAGCTGGCCAGGCAGTGATAGTGTTAGGGTCAGAATGACCCAGACAGTGATGGGGTCAGGGTTAGATGGAGCTGGCCCAGGCAGTTATAGGGTTAGGATCAGACTGAACCAGGCAGTGATAGGGTTAGGATCAGACTGAACCAGGCAGTGATAGTGTTAGGGTCAGACTGACCCAGGCAGTGATAGGGTTAGGGTCAGACTGACCCAGGCAGTGATAGGGTTAGGGTCAGATGGAGCTGGCCCAGGCACTGATCGTAAGGTGTATGTACCCGTTTGGTAAGCTAACCCCATACTTTTATTTTTCATTCTTCTTAGAAAACCAGACCACCTTTTCTTTTCTTCTGTTCAGTCAATGTGGAAGACGCTTTACTACAGCATCTCATAGTAGTGCATATCTTCTGTTAGGTTTCTGGTCATTTGTATGTTTGTGAAATTAACTCTCCACTATGTGCCTCTTCCTTTGTTTACTACACAGATCCACCTCACAGCCCAGCTACCATGTCTGAACACAAGTCCACAGACTCCCTGGGTTCGGACTGTGGTTCTCCAGCCCAGACAAGCACACAGCGGGGTCCAGAGATGGTGGCAGTGAACCTGGAGGACTGCAGTCAAACACTGGAACAGAATGTGGTAGTGGAAGAGGAGGAGGGAGAAGTGATGGTGAAAGAAGAGGAGGAAGGAGGAGAAGTGGTGCAGAAAGATGTGATAGGAGAGGAAATAGAGGACACACATTTGGGTGGTAAGTTCATGTGATGAATTTGCTAATGTTAAAATTAGGGTTGAGTACCGTTTGGTTTTATTCGATACCGGTGCCAAATCGATACTTTAAAAACGGTACCGGTACCGAAACGGTACTTAAATCGGTACTTTTGATAAAAATAAATAAAAATGTTTCCTCCAGGATTTTTCACATCAGTTGCGGGGTGGTCACTGACGCGATTTTCCGAGTGCACGCCATTAATGCCGAGCAGCGATGTTTTATATAAGGTGATAAAATACGAACATATCCTGATGCTACAGCTGCAGCAGAACATGGGGAACTACAGCACTGAACATAGGTTACCGTATAATATACATGTGACTGACAGATACGCCCAAGACACACACACACACCAGGGTTTCCGTTAACCGGTAATTACCGGTCTTTGTCCGGTAAAATTTGTTGAAGTCCGACAAATTGAAAACTCGTCGGACATAATGTCCGGTGAAAATAATTCCCTCTAAGCACAATTTGAATACAATTCGCTAAAGTTCACATTCTGATTCCTTCTATTTTAAAAAAGACGAATATATAGGCTATGTATTTCTTTTATTATGATATGATTTGACACCGGCATGATGATGACTCCTAATGTGTAGGCTGGCCTATGCGAAACAGCGGTAATAGCCAGATGCCACATGGGATTGCTGCCAGATGGGATTACAGCCTAACCAGTCTATTACCGCTAAACCCAGTAGCCCATTCGGCGATAACCCAGCCCATCTGGCAACCCTGCCAACCCGGCCACCATAATAATACGCAAACGTTGCAGCTCAAAGTGCACCATAGCGAGCGATTAAATTAATGTAAACATGGCAAAACAAAGTAAGCTTAGCAATTACTTCATGAAACCAAGCAACAATGAGTCTGAGGAGAAGTCTGGCTCTGAAGAGATGGAGGCGGCTGACGCCGTCGTGGTGAGCACCGGTTGCGCGAACAATTGCAGGCCCTCCGCCGGGGGTTCCTCCGAGACAACGCGTGCGTGTCCGACGCCCGGCTGGAGGAGCTGCTGGCTCGGGCGCTGGAGGCCAGTAACTACGGCGTGTCTGTGCTGGGGAATTCCAGCGAACCCAACTGGGATTTCATCTCCTCCCTGTTTTTCACCAGCACCGTGCTGACCACCACGGGTGAGTGCGTGTGTGCGTGCGTGCGTGCGTGCGTTAGGGATGGACGGTTTCCAATTATTGAAACCGAAAAACCGTCAAAGACTAAAACCGCGGTTTTCCGGTTAACCGAAAAAAAACAAAAAAACAAAACAAAAAAAAAGAGCGACAATTTCAAATAATTGAGCCCTACTGCTACAATACACTCATGTCGAACACCATTAAAACACCGTAAGCACAGTCGCAACACATTTAGGCTACTTAGTTTCACAAATATAAGTGGAAAGGCAGACTTTTGTAAGCTACACCATACATGAAAACACATGAACACTTAACACACCAGCTCCGCTGATCCAGGGTGCACGCCTGCACGGAAGATCATCTCTTGGAACAGCGTCTTCATTGAATGAGCTGCTTTCTCAATATCTTGGTTCTTAGACAAAGTTTCAGCTGCTGCTCAATGTATTTAAATATTTGAATACTGCTCAATAATCACTGAAATATTAGACTTAGAATTATGCAGTGAACATACTTAAAGCTTTTCATAAAAACGACATGCCGCGAGACTGACTCGTCCTGAACTGTCGTAAGTCAATCAACAAAGAATGCCCCATCAAAATAAAAGTGCCCATGGTAGAGCTGTCAAAATAGAGCTTTCAAAATAAATGTACTAATACAGATAGAGATAAATACAGAACTACCTTTGCGTCACTAAGTGACCGCGTATCTTCTGAGACATGCGTTCTGTCATCACTTTCAGTAGCGCCTTCACACACAGTGGTGCTGTGCACAAACACTCTTGATCCGTATAGCTCTTGTTTTATTATATTGTGGTTTAGTAAATACTGCACTTGGAGTTACATTCAATGCATGATTTGTGCTATAGAACATAAATAAAGTTTGATTGATTGATTGATATCAAATCAAATCACATTTTATTTCTATAGCGCATTTCTCACAAAAGTGACCCAATGCGCTTTACAGAGAGCAGCGAAAATGATCTTATTAAATGTAAGCGAGTAATTGTAAAAAACCTTTCCTATCTACCAATAACTGAAGGCAACTATCTTTCCCATAGAGTGATTCGTTACCCTTAAATATAATCCCAATTATATATTAATCCTCAGTTATTCTTCACAACTGACCAAACCTCTCACTCATTGCGCGGCAGATTCAGACTGTATCATTGTTATTTTCACACACGACAAACATGTGACATGTTCCAGTTTTATTCTTTGAACAACATAGGAAAAAAAAATAAAAAAATAATCCGGTTTCAGACGGTTTTGATAAAAAACCGTTTCTATTTTTATAAACCCCGGTTTTCGGTTTAACCGAAAAACCGTCCATCCCTAGCGTGCGTGCGTGCGAGACAGCGAGTGAGAGAGAGAGAAAAAAACTAATTAAAATGTCATCGTATCCCAGCCTGCCTATCAATTGTTTCTCAATAAACATTTATGTTCTCCTCATTGTCATACTCCCGAGTCCGATTAAGTATGATTTGACAGGCAGCTAAACGAAATGCCTTCCCAACCAGCGAGACCTGGTTATAGAAATGACGTTGTTTTATTGATAAAAAAAAGGGTAAAACTGGAAAGAGAAAATAGAAAACTCACATTAATCCCAAACAATTTAACAAACTTCAGTTAACGTAATGTGGAGTCCGTTCATTGATCGATGCTGTCTGTTCAGTTCCCAGTGAGGCGCCCATTCAGCGCTGGACATAATGGCATAGCGCGCATGCGAATCATGTTATATTATTATATATTATATAGCTCGCATCTAATCGTATCGGATGAGAAATAGACATTAAATGGCATATATAGGCCGCTACACAACAGTAATCACCGCGACAAACAGCTATATTATATTTTAATATGATGACCGGAATATCTCACGTTTGTCCGGTAAATCGAAATCTTCCCGGACACGATGTCCGGCGGCAGTTTTTTCTAACGGAAACCCTGATTTAGAGTATATGCAGGGTGCAGGGTAACTGTCTTTGTGTTTAGAGCAGGGGTGCTCACACTTTTTGGAACCAAGATCTACTTTTCAAGTAGCCAGTCTGCCAAGATCTACCAGTCTAGTTTCAACATCGCAAACGTACATGCACGTACTACAAACACACACACACACACACACACACACACACACACACACACACACACACACACACACACACACACACACACACACAGTTCCCAGCCTGCATAGTAAACTCACAATACACTATCCCTCTCTCTGTCACACAGCCACAGGAGAAGACCATCACAAACCCTCCCTCTTTGCTATTCTCGCTCACACACATTCACACACACACACACACACACACACACACACACACACACACACACACACACACACACACACACACACACACACACATTTGCCAGTCTGCATAGGGAGCCATAGCACAAACCCTCCCTCTCTCTCTCTCTCTCTCTCACTCTCTTACACACACACACACACACACACACACACACACACACACACACACACACACACACACACTCACTTTCTCTCACTCACACACTGACAGCCAGTCTGCAGTACCATAGCCAACTACTGATCCAACAAACAGAAAAGTAAACCAGATACAAAACAGGTAATTCCCTAGTTTGAAAGGAGGAAATAAATGCATTTCTCTACCTTAGTGGGAGACCTGGCACTGGGAGGAGGCAGCTAGTTTCTAGTAGTCAGGGCTGTAGGAGCTGGTTGCAAGGTGTAGGCAGGCTTGCAAGGTGTCATCAGCCGCTGTGGATCTGTCATCGAAAAGGCAATCTGCAGCCTCGAGAAACGCTTTTCTCACAATTTCGCCGTCTTTGAATGACTTCTTGTGTTTAACAAGAACGTGACTGACGCGATAAGAAGCTATCGTTACAGCTGTACGTTTTCGCTCTTTTGCCACATTTCCCTTCTAACAGCCATCGTAGATCTGCAGATCAGACAGACGCACTTCCAATATCACATCGTGTAAAAGTCCTCCTCCCATTCTGGATGGAAGTTATACGTTATTGGTTTCTTACTTGGTCCAGCTTCCCCACTCATTTGTATACCCTTTCTTTAGTAGTAAATAGTAGAAATTGGAAGGCTAACTAGTTAATTAGTCTCGCCGGTATTTTGTGTTTTGTAGTTGGCGCTGTTGACTGCGCATGCGTGGTGAACCGTGTGTTAGGTGAAAAGATCAGATAGCAGACTGGCTTACCTGTACGTCAATCAAGTGGCAAAAGCCATAGTGAGGATGGATGATAGGCGAACTTTATTATTATTTTTTTGTGAACTTTTTATTTTTTTCGATTTTTAATTTTTAATTTTTTCAATGCCATGCGATCTACCCATACTACCTTTGCGATCGACCGGTCGATCGCGATCGACGTATTGGGCACCCCTGGTTTAGAGTATATGCAGGGTGCAGCAGGGTAACTGTCTTTGTGTTTAGAGTATATGCAGGGTGCAGGGTAACTGTCTTTGTGTTTAGAGTATATGCAGGGTGCAGCAGGGTAACTGTCTTTGTGTTTAGAGTATATGCAGGGTGCAGGGTAACTGTCTTTGTATTTAGAGTATATGCAGGGTGCAGCAGGGTAACTGTCTTTGTGTTTAGAGTATATGCAGGGTGCAGCAGGGTAACTGTCTTTGTGTTTAGAGTTTATGCAGGGTGCAGCAGGGTAACTGTCTTTGTGTTTAGAGTATATGCAGGGTGCAGCAGGGTAACTGTCTTTGTGTTTAGAGTATATGCAGGGTGCAGCAGGGTAACTGTCTTTGTGTTTAGAGTATATGCAGGGTGCAGGGTAACTGTCTTTGTGTTTAGAGTATATGCAGGGTGCAGCAGGGTAACTGTCTTTGTGTTTAGAGTACCGTATTTTCCGCCCTATAAGGCGCACTTAAAAGTCCCAAAAAAAAACAAAAAACGACAGTGCGCCTTATAACCCGGTGCGCCTTATATATGGATCAAAATGTAAAAATTACATGACCAATATTTTTTTTTTAATAATAATACAATGTTTCAGTACGACTGGTAAACTACAAAGCCGCACCGCTTGCAGCATTACGGTAATCAGTAAACGACGGCCGCCATCTTGGAATCTCCGCGAATGCTATGCTTGTGGTGGGTTAACATAATTCACCCCCGGAACTAATAGTTGGGAGTATTGTTCCGTACGGAGGGTTAAGTGGGTGGTACTGAGTTTTAGTTCCTGTTTTAAGTGTGTGATAACAAACAAAGTGAGATTCTTGGTGCTTTCAACTTGAAGTTTTAAAGTACCCACTCGATATAATAAACAACAGTTTAACGATCACTAAACACTTATCATTTGTGTATTGGATTCATTATTCTCGTTTGCCGGAGGCTACCGGTAAGGGAGGGTTGATTTGTAAACATACTTTCGTTTTAGCTCGTGTTCAAAAGCAAGAACTGTGTGTTCATCTAGTTATGTGTAGTTATGTGTTTTTAGCATGTCGATGTTCTCCCAGTATGTTGTCATGTTATTAAAATACAGTTTAGACCTTCGTAGCGATGTGTTTTGTTAGCTGTTAGCCGCTAGCAGCGTTGTGGTTTGGTCAGATTCACTTTTCTCCCATTCAGTGTTTGAGATGAACCAACATTCAAATACGCCTGTCGTGTTCAATCTTTCTCTGATTTGAATGTATGACACATCATTTGAAAGCTTACAATCTGTAGTTTAAGCATGTGTAAAAACTGAAAAAGTACGTTGCACATTTCACCAGGAGCTGTCACATATTGGTTGTTGGTTATAATTGTATAGCCTATTGGTTGTTTTCTGGTGTTGTTTTGCTCTGTTTGTAGTCTACTTGATGTATTTTTATCAGCTGTTAAATCACCACAGCGGTTAATCCACTAATAGAGATAATAGCAGATTGAAAATGCTTGTAGCTAACTACTCTATATCTCGTGGTTGCAGCTATTGCGAATTGCTATTCACGCGAGTCAGCTGTGAATCACCGCAGGTCCTTGACGCTTGTTGCAAAAATGGATGACGAACGGCTGATACTTGAGGTGGAAAAATATATATTTTTGACAGTGGAGCAGGTAGAACGTTGATGGTGACAACGCTCAGGTGGAGCTTGGACAACGGGAAGTTGACACAACACCGATGGAGAGGTGACGCAACGCAGTAGGTGGAGCTTGGGCGTAACGCAACCCCAGTCAAACGTTTGACTGCAGTATCTATTCTATGCGCCTTATAAGCCGGTGCGCCTTATAAGCCGGTGCGCCTTGTATATGAAAACATTTCTAAAATAGGACATTCATTGAAGGTGCGCCTTATACTCCGGTGCGCCTTATAGGGCGGAAAATACGGTATATGCAGGGTGCAGGGTAACTGTCTTTGTGTTTAGAGTATATGCAGGGTGCAGCAGGGTAACTGTCTTTGTGTTTAGAGTATATGCAGGGTGCAGCAGGGTAACTGTCTTTGTGTTTAGAGTATATGCAGGGTGCAGCAGGGTAACTGTCTTTGTGTTTAGAGTATATGCAGGGTGCAGCAGGGTAACTGTCTTTGTGTTTAGAGTATATGCAGGGTAATTGTCTTTGTGTTTAGAGTATATGCAGGGTGCAGGGTAATTGTCTTTGTGTTTAGAGTATATGCAGAAGGCGGGGTAACTGTCTTTGTGTTTAGAGTATATGCAGAAGGCAGGGTAACTGTCTTTGTGTTTAGAGTATATGCAGGGTGCAGCAGGGTAACTGTCTTTGTGTTTAGAGTATATGCAGGGTGCAGCAGGGTAATTGTCTTTGTGTTTAGAGTATATGCAGAAGGCAGGGTAACTGTCTTTGTGTTTAGAGTATATGCAGAAGGCTTGTTTTCTGTTTTATATTGTTTGTTCTGTATGAAGAACACTTTACAAATCCAGCTGCCATTGCTGAGATGTGTAGGCCTACAGGTATTTCAGTATTCCATTTGCTCTCAAAATAGGTTCTAGATTCTTCGTGGCTTTGATTCCACAAGATGTTGGAAACATTCCATTGAGATTCTGGTTGTCACGGTGTGAATGTTCTGTTCTAACACATCCCTAAGGTGTTCTGTTCACATTCAGATCCGGGGACTGGGAAGGCCACTGAAGAACACTGAACTCATTGTCATGTTCATGAAACCAGTTTGGCTTGTGACATGGTGCATTATCATGCTTTAAGGAGCCATTAGGAGATGGGTAAATTGTGGCCCATGGTCATTAACAAACAATGCTCAGACAGGCTGTGGCATTCAAGCAATGATTGTTTGGTATTAACTAGCCAAAGTGTGCCAAGAAAACATCCCCCATTGCATTCCAACATGAATGAGAAGGTGTACAGGTGTTAATAGTATTCGGTGTGTGTATATATTGCCATCAGAAAGAATTCAGACCCCTTCACTTTTTCCACATGTTGTTGTGTTATAGCCTCAGTTTAAAATGGATGCATGTATGCTACGGCTGCCACAAACGATTATTTTCATAGTCGACTAGTCACCGATTATTTTAACGATTAGTCGACTAATCGGATCATAAATTACAGCTTATCGCACAATTACTCAATCGCTCTTATTTAGCTATCATCTTCTAAATCAGCTTCTAAATTTAGCTTGAAGTTGTTAGTTGTTGTTGTAGGCATGTGCTAACTAAAAATAAAGACAATTAAAATGATTGTTCACTCAATGATTGATATTTTAATGAACTTTGCAGATTTATTTCTGGCATCACTTGCATGTAATGTAATGTAAAGAGTAGTAGAGGGTGCAAACTGCTGAGTAAAATGAGGTAGGCTAGGCACTAGGCAACCAAAAGAATACAAAAACAAAAATAAATACTTGTACAGAGTACAAAAGTTTTGCTTTGCTTCACTCATCTCATAGTAGAACGCGCCTTCTTAGCACTGTAACGTTAAGACAACATTTTTAGCTATTTGATAAGTATCGCTTTGATGACAACGTAAAATAATGTAAGAAGGCTTTTAACGTAACGATATCGTTAGCCAATAACAAGCTAACTAGCTTACCGAGACGAGCCATCGTCTTCCTCGTCATCTGCCACAACGTGCTTCCTTTTTAGATGCTCGCGCATCATAGACGTGCTGCCATGATAAGCGAGTTCAGCTTTGCAAATTTTACATTTTACATTCTTTTTTTCAACGTTGTGGTTGAAATGCTCCCACACTTTAGAGGTACGAGGACAGGAAGACATTTCTCTGTTTTTTTTTCCGGGGAAGTCACGTGTGCCCCGGATGACCGACACTGCGAATGTACATCAAAGACACTGGGAGACGCTAGCCAGTGGCAGCTTCAGGGAAGAAAAACGAATGCTTATCGAATGAAATGAATGGTCTTTATTGTCATTGATATAGTACAGGTACCAAACAACGAAATTTGGGAGGGGGGGCTCCCCTGGTGCTAGGCAAAAAAAAACGCTTATTTCAGCTCCAAAAAAACATGCGACTACGGCGATTACCAAATATGTCGGCGACGATTTTGGTAGTCGACGTCGTCGTGACTAGTCGACTAATCGTGGCAGCCTTAATGTATGCAAGTATTCAGACCTTTTGCTATGACCCTCTTAAAATGAGCTAAAATGCTAAAATGTCATCAACAAATTACTCAGTAAGTTGAATTCAGTCCATCTTAATGCAAGAACAATAGTCTGTGATTTTGGAATGCGTCTATCAATTTGAGAGTGATAACATTTCTCTATTTCTTCTCCATTTACAAAAGTGGTTGGAGGACTGCTTCGTTATTGTTTGAATCCCAGTTTGCCCCTTTTAATGTACTCAGATATGTTTCAATATGATGTGCCGATGCCATTTGTACCTGTTAATGTTAATGCTGCTAATAGAACCATATCTCCCTATAATGTGATAACCTACTGTATTGTACTGATATGATATAATGTGATAACTTACTGTACTGATATGATCATATGTGGCACAGAAAAACAGAACCGAAACAAACCTCGATGGCAAGTGACTGTTCATCAGCAAACTTGTCATTTCACAGCCTCACACCCGTCAAATACTGCATATCACCATGAGTGACATTTTTAATAATAATAATAATAATCATAATAATAATCATAATAACAACGTGTATTTGTATAGCGCTTGAAATAGCTTTTCCTGCAAACGTTGTCAGCAAAATAAGTTTGTTTCGCCGTGCTAACGTTGGGTTTTGGGGGGGCGGGCTGATCGATTAGCACGTTTGGTTTCATTGGCTGTCCCGAGGTAGATGGTTTGGTTTCATTGGCTGTCCCGAGGTAGATGAGGTCTATCTATAAGTCGCGAATCTGCCAGTGCAATTTTCAAGATACAACTGCAAATATTTATTGTACAAGTTCTCAAATCGAATCTGCAAGTGCAAATGTTTATTTTACAAGTGCAACTTTCAAGATACAAGTGCACATATTTATTATACAAGTTCTCAAATCAAATCTGCAAGTGCAACTTTCAAGATACAAGTGCAAATATTTATTTTACAAGTGCAAATCTCAAGATACAAGTGCACAAAACGAACCTACAACCTCACGATTAAAGTCCCATATCTAACTTCATATGTGAAGCTTTGAATTGAATAAATGTGCTTGTGTTACTAGGAACAACAACATTTTATTCATTTATTCATTTTTATTTAAAAATAACAACTTCTCTACAGTGCTGGGCTTCAGGCGGTTTAAATTTTTTTCTTTTTTGATGATTTCACCTGCGTTTGCCTGTCCCTTTTCTGTTTCGAGTCTCGCGCCAAATCCGAGCCACTTCCCGAATCGGTCACGTGGACACTTCGCCTCTTACCATATACGTCATCAACACGTGCCTCGATACGCGCATCATAAATATCTGCCTCGGTTACTCGACACACGCTACGAAGCGTCGACACGGAAGGACACATCACTATCGATCATAACAACTTCAACAACAAACAGGTAAGGAAACATGACCCGTATCTTTAAAGTAGGCAGCTGTTTCATTCACCTGAAATGTCCATGAATGCTCTAAGTTAGACCAATATGTGCTGAGTTTTGATCTGAAGAGATGAACCGTGGATCTGTCTGTATGGCTCTCTGGTGGGGCTGATAACAAAGCGCTGCTTTCCCGCCCAGAAGCTGCGCGTTTGTTTACATGAAATACAATATAATTCTATAAACAAATAATATAATAGTTAGTTTGTTTACATTAAATACAATATAATTATATAAACAAATCATATAATAGTTTGTTTGTTTACATGAAATACAATATAATTATATAAACAAATAATATAATAGTTAGTTTGTTTACATGAAATACATCTCAGAGTGGTGTTTTAGAAGAGTGGCTAGCTTGCTACCTGTGTTTAATAGTTAGCTTGTACTATCAGATCTCACGTTTTGAGAATAACATAATACTGACAATAATGACAACGGCTCATTTAAGAGCCACAAACAAAGCATGAATAAAGGCAAATCTCTGTGTGTGTGTGTGTGTGTGTGTGTGTGTGTGTGTGGTATTGGTGGTTGTTCCTTGGTGGGATCAAATCTGTCTGACTTTCTCAAACATTTTCTTCTGCCTGAGAGTCGCGAGATTGTGACTGACTCCGTTTTTAGTCACAGACTGGATAAAGCAACAAGCCTTCATTGTCTTGACACATGTAACTGAATCAGAAAAAAAAATCCATATATGCCTATATTTATACATATATATTATATTTATGTATTTTACTATTACTTGATGTGTGTGTTTTATCCTAGTAACAGTGAGTGTGTTCATGTCCTCCCTGTTGGTAGAGTTACTCCCAGGCTGGTAAGAATGACAGGTGGAGGGAGTAGAGAGTTAACCCTTTTATGTTAAGTGTCTGGTTAGGTGTTGTTTTTTGTTTGTTTGATTTTGAGAAATATACTATTCACTGTAAATGCTTCCTTTGTTTCCACTGCACAGATTCACCTCACAGCCCAGCTACCATGTCCAAACTCAGGTCCACACAGTCCCCTGGTTCTGGCTGTGGTTCTCCAGCCCTGGAAAGCACACACGGCCGATGGATGGTGGCAGTGAAGCTGGAAGACTGCAGGAAAACACTCAAACTCAATGTGGCAATTAAAGAGGAGAAGGAGGAGGAAGGAGGAGAAGAGAAGAAAGATGTGATGGTGAAAGAAGAGGAAGTAGAGGAGAAAGATGTGATGATAGAAGAGGAGAAGGATGGTGAAGATGATGAGGATGGTGAGTTCATGTTATGTATTTGGCGAAGGCCAGGTCAGATTAATGAGTAGATCAAAGGGGCTGGCAGATATTCAGCGGTGTAGGCATCAAACATTTATTATAACATATTATTAAAGCGTGCCTTTCGATCACCCGTCGCATCGCGTATGCTTTGATAATATCTTCACTCCACGGTCGTCTGGTCTGGCGCCTGCGCCGTCTGTTGTTCTTCCTGCACACAGGTAAAAATATCCAGGATCCAGCAGCGTCGCTGGGCTCGCACAAACAAACCCGGTGAATTTTTTACTTGCTCCGGGCAAGCGTTATATAATCATTATTTAATTATTTAGTCATTTAAAGCAGGGGTCTTCAACCTTTTTCAACCCAAGGACCCCTTGGATGAGAGACAAACAGAACAGGGACCCCCACATGTAATATATATATATAAGCCTATAATAACTTTTATATTTACTTCATTCACCTTTTATTTCACCCTATTAACCTATTTATATACTGGGTTATTAGCCTATATGTGTTTATGATTGATAAAACGTTCATGCATAATTATGATTGGTTATTATTATTATTATTATTATTGTTTTTGTTGTTCTTGATGAGGCTTATATTTTCTATTATTATTATTTTTCAACAATGAAACTTTTAGCTTCAGGAAGCAAGGTGTATGCCTACCTCCTGGGTGGAGGTTGTCAGGCAGAGCATCATGTCATCCTCAGGCTGCAGTCTGGAACTGTATTTGCTCTTCAGGTAGGTGAGGGAGGAGAATCCTCTTTCACAAAGATAAGTTGTTGCAAAAGGCAAGAGGCTCACCATGGCCTTTGCTGTCAGTTGGGGGAAGTATTTCTGGCAATGGATTAGGGCTGCACGATTTGGGGAAAAAAATCTAATTGCGATTATTCTGACAGATATTGCGATTGCGATTTAATTTGCGATTAATTTAAAGAGGTTTTTGTAAAGTGCGGCCATATCTCCAGCTAGGAAGGTCGTATCAACGTGCAGTTTGTTTGTACGTCTTCAGGGGACTTAGGAGCACAAATTGGCTCCCGTCTCTAGCACCCCCACAGCCCGAGTTACGAGTGAAAGAACTACATGAAAACATGTTTGTTTCACCCAACCATCTAGGAGAGCTCCATTGGAAGCTGTTCGAAAAAGGGCAGGTACTTTCAAAAATACTTGGCATTGGATGAATCTGTCTATCACCTTATATCATGGGCTAATTTCAGAGAGCATTACCACATGATACCATCAAACTGTTAACTGCTCGAATTCTAATGTAAGGATGAGAACTTAAAAGATATGAATTGGAACAACATATTTATTTTATGGGTTTTTTAAACAGCTGTGATTTTGTTTCTCTCAACAAGTGTCCAAATGTTTTAACAATTCCAATATGAAAATAAAATAGGACCTTTCTACAAACAAGGTTATTCAAGTATGGCTCAGGAGCAGCATCTAAATATTGCACATACTGCAATCAAGTAAAATAAAGTGATAATAAAAATGTCCAGTAAAGAATAATAGGTCCTTTCTGTAAACATTGAAATAGATAAAGCAGGAAAGTATACCGTTTGCAGGCAACTCTTCAACTCAAAATCGTAATGTATGAAGCACGGTGAGACTGAGATACGGCTCGGTCGTCCTGCCCGACAGATCGGTTGTTGTTGTTGCATAGTACTCGAAATTTTTCAGCTCCGTCTCAAGCAGGGCCGCTTTAAGGGGGGGCTAGCTGGGGCGGTGGCACAGGGCCTCGCGCTTTGGAGGGCCTCGCGTGAGGCCCTCCAAAGCGCCAGGCAAGGGACCATATTATTATTTTTGCCTTTAATACATTTCTAAATGTTCACACGTGATAATCAGTCAATCATACATCTAAAATCTAGCATACCTGTAGGACAGGGAGATTCTTAGCAACAGAAAAAAGTAATTTCCCCCTATGACACCTTACGTGAAACGTGAAAAGAATTTTTGGGCGCGCGTTCACACTTGTTGTGCATAGTGACTGCTTAGTGCAACGGACAAAATGCAGAGGGAACGAGACCGAGGAAGAAAATGTTAATCGGGTGCTGAAAAAAGAAATACAAATAAAAGAAAGGAAGGCTTCAGGGCCTCGCTTAGAGGTTCGTTCGAAACATTTCTAAAAACAAGTGAGGCTCCCGTTAGCACCGAAGAAGCTAACGTTACTGCTAGCACTAGCAATGCTAGTAGTAGCACGGCACAGCCCCCCCTGAGAGGCAAAGATGATGTCTCTGAGGTGGAGGAGGACAACTGCTACACCGGCAGGCGGCAGCAGTGGGGCTGCCCAGCCCCAGGTGATGATGGTCAGGAGTGGCGAAGTAGAGGATACGGAGGCGGAAGATGGAGCTACTCAGAGCAGCAGCAGGGCTGAGAGTGATGGAACGCAAGACGAGCCTACGGTGTTAGATATGTCATGTATGATGATCCTGGTAAATTGGCCGGTACATATGGACTCTACAGTTACAGAAGTGATCATTAGAAGAGGTCCCCCAAAGATGAAACCTGGATTTAGTTATCCTAAAAATAATGAGAACAGGAACTTTAGTGAAACTTTATTTCTCCGAAAACTACCAAATGGGGAAAAAATAGAAAGAAAGTGGCTTGTGTACTCTCAAAAACGGGACATGTCTTTTTGCTTTTGCTGTAAGCTTTTCAACATAAAGGATAGGCCTACATGGTGGTGAGTAACATCTCTATTCATGTCAATAATGGCTTGTGCGTATTTAATGTTGGGTATGATGACTGCTTTATCCTAAATCCTAATCCTTTACGAGTATAAAAGGTTTGAAATGAAACAAACATGGTTGTAAACTATCTAAATAAGTAGATATGCTATTGTCTATCAGCACAGCATGTGAGCGCATTTCTTGCAATATATCGGTGCGTGCGTGTCGCGCGGTTATAACAGTAGCCTACATCATTATAAACAGGGGTGCACATAACTTTTTGGGGCCAGTGCTCAGAGGAGCACCTAGGGATGCTGCTTGGTGCTCCCAGAGCTCGCGAGTCACGACCCGTCCCACAGGATGGATAAAAAAGGGATACATGGATATATTATTAGCAAAACGACATTTATTCATAAATAAAGATGAACGAACAAATTATTGTGTGCAAAACAAAAGAAACAAATGCAAAATCAAATGACTGCTCTTTAAGAATGAAAGTCTGTCCGACTCCTTTAAACACAATGAAATCAACTGACATCTCTTTAAGCACTAACTGAATGTCTGTTCTTTAAACACACTGAAATAAACTGACATCTCTTTAAGCACTAACTGAATGTCTGTTCTTTAAACACACTGATATAAACGGACATCTCTTTAAGCACTGCTCTGTTCTGAAAACACTGAAATCAACTATTCCCCCCCCCCAAAAAAGCTGTTGGTGCGCAAGAGCGCCTTCATGCGGCTGATCTGCCGCGCAGCATGCATTTTGGCGACGCATGCGCACTGGCGCACCAGTTATGTGCACCCCTGATTATAAAAGGTCTCGGATACATACCGGTATGTATTGTGTATCTAAATCTAATTAAAAAAAAAAATGTATATATTATTTTTTTTTCCTCCAATACAAAAAAAAAAAAAGGCCTCGCAAATCTGACTTCGCACAGGGCCTCGCATATCTCCCAAGCGGCCCTGGTCTCAAGTATCTTCCTACATTCCGCATACATTTCTGGGATGGCCACATGACTAAAGTACGTGCGGGATGGAATAACATTATCTTTTATCCAGCGTTTGGATGAGTTTTTTTTAACCCTTCGTTGCTCCGTGTTAATAGACACCATGTCTTTAGCGAGGTAGTGCGTGATGGAATTGATTATTTCACGATGCCTTTCGTGACTGAGCCCTTTTCATACGGCGTAACAGCCGCAAACGACTCTAAAACACTAGGTTGCTTAACGTTAGACTGGGCTACGGGACTTTCACTTAACTCTCCGTTTCTGACCGTACACTCGTCATAGAGCTGCCCGTGGTACTTTTTCAAGTGCTGATACAGGTTTGTGGTGTTGCCTCTGGATGTAGCGACTGTTCCACGACAGGTTGTGCGCAACACCTGCTGTTGTTGCACATCTGTCATCCTAAACCCAAAATACAACAGAAGTGCTGTTTTTGAAGCGATTTATCCACACCATTAATGTTGCTAGTTATTGAAACGTCTTCACAGATTCACACGTGGGCGTTTCACCTGCAGTGTTGTTGTTGTTGGGCGTGTGCGTTCATTGACGTTGAATCCGACGCGCTGTATAACGTATCCCAAATCGCAGGCTTTGCGATTTGCTAATCGCATCATCTCAAATCGCGATTTCGATTTAAAATCGATTAATCGTGCAGCCCTACTATGGATCCAGAACTGGGTGAGAGGCTGTGACTCGTACACATTCTTGTGTGTACTGTCTGTGGTTAGGTCGATCAGCTGATCTTCCTCAGCGGCTGTCAGGTTTGAGCCGTCGGATGCATTGTCTTTGAATGATAACCGTATCCATGTCTTGTGCTTTCTCCAAGACTCAGTCTCAGAAAAGTACTTCTCAAATTGACTTTAGAGTGCCTCCAAGTGATCAACAATTGCGCATTTCATATCAGGCGAGAGGGCACATTGAAATGCGCAGCCAGCTCCGCGCGGTTTTGGCCAACCAGAATCTCGAGGATAGCTGTGCGTAATTCAAAGACGCGCGCCAATACTGATCCACGGGAAAGCAGTGTTTCCTCCAGGAATTTTTACAATGGTGGCGGATGGACGTGACGCGATTTTTTCGCGTGCACGCGCATGAAACGCGCACGCGCGCTCAAAACAACGATTTTATTATTCATTTTTTTTCTAATCACAGCCAAAACTAGAGGATGGCCCAAAAAAGAATAATATGAATATACAGAATATAAACTTGTGACTGACAGTCACATACACACACACAAAGATCATCAGCTATAATATAATACGAAGTAGGCCTCTTATTGTCCAAATGTTCCCTGAATTTTAGCTGCATGTTTTTCCAGCATGTAATTCCGTTGTCAATAAAAAAATCGTCTCTCCTTCTTTTCCCCTTGACAATACTGTGTTGTTGCTAAAGTGACGGCACATAAGAATCGTTTTTTGACTTGCTAATGTCTGCTAACGTAGCACTTGAAACTGGCGCCGTTCTCTGGACTGCAGCTGCTCCCGCGTTAGCATTAGCGTCCATCTTTTCTTCTCCCTTCTCACCGTCACGAGCTCAAATGACACTTGTCGGCCGATCTAACTCTTAACACTCACTTACAGGACTTCTGACACCATGTCGTGTTATTCTATTAAACATACACGTGAGTCCTTCTGTATTTCAATGTAAGTGTCTTTATTTTAACTCGCTCTGTAAGCTCTACAATACCGGTCTCTTGTTGTCTCGTCGTAACCTGCCCACCTGACCTGGGGGGTATTCCATCAACGTCGCTAAAGGAAAATCCTGGCTTATTTTTGATAACTCTCGCGAGACCTATCAGAATATGCCTGGATATTTTTAAGAACTCTCGCGAGATTTATCAGACTAAACCTGGATTTTCCCTTTATAGTAAGGGAAACATATGAAAATCTGCAAAGTAAATCGTTACCAAAAATTTTCTTCACCAATGTGTTTCTAAAGGTGTGTAATAACATGTACTAAAAGGTTGAAATTCAACTCCTGTGGGAAACCTCATAAAAAACTGCTCAAAGTTGGGGTACCGATAACCGATTTTCGAAAATTCGAAAATGCTTAAATTGGACTTGAGTAGCTTTTGAGGGGTCAAACTAGGCATTGTTCATGATTCTGAGTTGATTGCAAGCATTTAATTGTCACCAAGACCACTTCCTGGTAGAGAAACTGCCACGCCCCTTTCCATTTACATATACATTTATTTAAATTAGCTGCATAATACTCAGAGCAAATACTGATCCACCATAGGTCAAATGCTTCAGGAGTCAATGTCTGAGTCTTCTTCAACAACATCATGAATACCATTCTTGCATGTAATGCCTTTACAAACTCCACATGCTGAGATGCACTTGACAGCATTTTTCTTGCAGCTGCATCGCCGGTTGCTGCAATCTCCATTACAATTGCAGCTTGTGAACTGGAGTAGCTCGTCGGGAGCCATGGGGTCTAAGGTTGGAACTGGCTCATAACCATGAACACCTAATGTCTATCCATAGTCACTGGGGTCCAGAGACATGCTCTGTAGAAGGATCTAGTCCCGGGTCTGTAGGTAGGCACGGAGAGAATGCTGTGCAGCTGCACCCTCTGTTGGAGGTAGAGTTTCTGGTTTGATCAGCCCAGCCGCTGCCTTTCCCGAGAACATGTTGCATCGAATTGCACCCAGAGTAGTACCTGGCCCATGGTGAATGTACTGGAAGATCCTAGTACCAGCCTGAATCACTGCATCCTTGGTAGCATGTATGTCAAGGAAGATGTCCATATGTTCGTCGATGTCCCCTGCACAAAACCTGTAAAAGAATGCACTTCAAGGTTTGTTTCAGATATTTCAATATACAAATATTTCATTATGATATAATATTATTATTATTACCTGTCAAACAGAGTTGTTTTCCCATGGCCAGCGATAGCAGAAACCGTATCACACCCAGTGAAGGCGTGACAAAAGAGCAGGTAGCGTCTCTTTCTATCTGAGAGAGCTTCTCGGATCCTCTTGACATCATAAGAGCCCTTCGATGTGGTTAAGAAGAGTGGGTGGTTGGTGCTTGAGCTATGGTGCACCAGCATTGCCAGCATGTCTGCGTCTTCTGCCCGCAACTGAAAATAGAAGAAGATATGCAATGCATGTTCAACTATGTGAAAATATATAAAAATAGTCAAAACTCTTCTTTTAAAGTAGTCATAGCTAATGCAAGTAAAATACCTACACAAATGTTACTGACCTCAACAAAGCCATCTGTAGCAGCAGCCAATGCCTCTCTCACAATCGAAGTGTCAGCATCATTGTCACTCTGCTCCACGGTGATGTGAATTTTTCTGAATGTTGAAGAGAGGAGGTGAATGAGCTCACTCTTGTTATGAGTGTTGTCCAAGAACTTCGCTCTTGGTGTCCAGTGTATCATATCCGGTCGAATCTGGAGGTCACAGCATGACTTCTTGGTACGTCGGATGTGGTCATGATCTTTTGGCGATCTGTTATAGCCATCAAAGACCACAATGATCCTTTGAGAGTTACGGCCAAGACACTGCACGTAGCTTAGGTAACTGTTGCCAATCTCCTGCCGAGTCTGACCTTGTTCCCACGTCACCATGTAGAGAAGCCATCCGCCATCAACCACCAAAGTGGAGCAGGGTTGGTTAGTGAGTTCAAGTGGATCAGTTAACTCCTTCAGGCTAGTCTTGGAAAAGCCTGCCTTGTTCGCCTTGTTCATTTTCTGATCTTTGTTACTGAAAAGGGACAATGGGACGGGAGTCAGCTCATACTCCAAGCTTGTCTCAACTGTCATATCCCGTTGGGCAAAAATGATCAGTCGGTTGAACAACTTGAGTGAGTCAAGGTGAATCTTCTTCTCGTTGATCTTGGGAATCTTTCTGAGTGATGACAGGGCTTGTACCTTTGACTTCACCTCCATGGTCGATGTCACTGACTGTCCATCCAGCTTAATCTGCATCTCTCTCCCTACTTCAGCTGCTCTCTCAGCATTGACTGGGTCATCTCCTGTGCTTGTGAATCCTGTAGAGAAAGATACAAACATCTCCTTGTCTCGATCATGGTCGAATGGGTTGTTCTCCTCAAACCATTGGAGGGCAAGTTCAACTGCTTCAGCATCTCGCTTCATCTGTGTTTTGGCAAGGTCTCTGTGGGGTGGAGCATGTTCCTTGACATCTTCCTCCATGCACTGGTTGACATTGGAGAAGTGACTGAGGGTGAGCACCCAGCACTTGTGGCCAGAATCACTGTTTCTCATCCTCCCTCTGCTCAGTCCACCTTCTGATTTGGCTGCCTTCATTAATGTCTGCTCAATACAGATGTCACACCAGGTGCCAGACCAATCATGGCTGGAGTAACGGACAACATGGTTTCCATGGGCAGTGAAACTTTCTATGGTCTCTTTGTAAGCAGGCAACGTTTCAAGTTCCTTCATAAGTTGACAGTACAGCCGTGCACCTTTGGCATATTGATGATGGCCCGCAGCTGCAAAGATGTCCAGCATCCTGGTAGCAATGCAGGACAGGTGCCCCTTGTGGTCTGCAAGCCGCTCACTTCGGATGAAGGTCTTGATCACATCTACCATGTGGTGGTACTGCACCCAGAGTGTAGGCGTTCTTCCTCCTTCAGCGAGTCTTTTGAAGTTTTCTTCAAACCTATGTTCAAACAGTGCCACTACTGGATCTGTGTGTCGGGCTCCCATCTTACCATCAGCCACCTTCTCCATTAAGGTCCTCATTTCACCAAGCTCCTCCTCAGTGAAGGCATGTTTCATGATGTGCTGATAGATGGCTGCATCAATGAGGAGGTGGGCACGGATTGCCTTGTCAAAACACCCCCCATCCAGGATGTGCTCTTGGTGACAAATACATGCTTGCAATCAACTCAGAATCATGAAAAATGCCTAGTTTGACCCCTCAAAAGTTACTCAAGTCCAATTTAAGCATTTTCGAATTTTCGAAAATCGGTTATCGGTACCCAACTTTGAGCAGTTTTTTATGAGGTTTCCCACAGGAGTTGAATTTCAACCTTTTAGGACATGTTATTACACACCTTTAGAAACACATTGGTGAAGAAATTTCTTGGTAACGATTTACTTCGCAGATTGGTCAAATATCTGGTAAAATGCCCTTACTATTAGCGATGTTGATGGAATACCCCCCTGATGTCACTACGGTGGCCTGTACACAATAACAATAATACCACAGTTTACATTTAGACCAATCAGGAGCCCTTGTGTCACGTCGTCAACTGAATGTCATTAATCTGATTTTGGATCAGCGGTTAGAGAGAGATGGGCGTGGATTTAGGTGCACTTTTAGTCAACATCCATTATAGCGCTGATCTAGGATCAGATATATTTTAATCAGCTAAAATGTTCAGTTTTTTTTTTTTTTTTTTTTTTTTTTTTAGAACTTTATATTATTTCATTTTTTGGGGACTGAATCAATTCGTGGCGGAGGAAATTCATTCGTGGCGGCCCGCCACCAATAAATGCATGTAGAGGAAACACTGGGAAAGCCATCTGACCTCGGAATGGTAAAGGAGCGCGTTGTGTTCCTCTCCTATAGCGGCGCATAGAGAAGCAAAGAGGCGGGTTTGTTATTATCAAACTAGTAACTAAATTAGTAACGTTATGCTAGTTATTAATTAACGTTAATTTTGCAATGAAGACCGAACTGCAGCGTTTTAGCCAACACCTAGCTTGCTAGACAGGTGTGTTTTTTTTCTCCAGCTGACGTTATGTTAGACTCTAGAATCATGGGCATCATTTATTTTGTAAATTGTTTTTGTCAAAAGTAGCTTATTATTGCCTATTAATGCTTGTACCTTACTCAATATCATTTTTGTTATATTTTTTAATTCTCACTGATTATTTTGGTGAAAGTTGTCAATTATTATGACAGAAATTGGCGGACCCCCTGCAGTACCTCTGCGGACCCCCTAGGGGTCGCGGACCCCCGGTTGAAGACCACTGATTTAAAGGCAATATTGAAAATATGGGTTTTTAGTCTTGACTTGAACATATTTGCATCCCTAATGTAAACTGGCAGTGCATTCCACAATCTGGGTGCATAAAATGGGAATGCAGCCTCACCAAATCTTTTCTTTTGTACATGTGGTACACAGAGAAAGCCAGCGTCAGAAGTAGGGATGTGCATAACTACTTTTTTTCTTATTCGAATAATCGTGGGTGCTATGAACGAATAATCGATTATTCGATGTGTGCTGCTGACATCCATAAATGTGAGCATGCATTAGAGCGGTGCGCGCATGTATAGCTGTCCAGCCATTTCCAATTGCAATGTTTACCAGTGGTCTAGCTAAAGCCTACCCGAAATCAAACGACCAAATACACAAAAAATAAAATAAAGATTAAATGGAATTTAATTAATCCATGGTAATAGCTACTCTGGTCTGTTTTGGCTAAAGCATTGGGAACAGGCTCAGCGCATTCACCACCATGCACCTTTGAGATGCGAGGTGATGGAGTACACGGTTCCATTCATAAAAACTGTCTATGTGCCATTCGTTCTCTAAACCCTCTGAATACTTAAATTAGACTAACAACAATATTGCAGAACATAAAAATGCATGCCGATAATACAGACACTTGCATTAGAGCGCATTTTGTACTATCCTGTACTGTCCAGCCTCAGACTCTCGGAAAACAGCGACCATGAAATGTTTTTACTCACATCAAAACCTGAGGAGCACTGCCCGCCAGCGTTAGATCCCATCGATATTTCTACGTTTTGACGCCTCTTAACAGCCTTTCTCCTTTCGGACTTTCAGCATGCGATCTGCCATAGAGCCATGAGATGGAAACACTGCTATTCTTTACAAAGAGACCAACAAAACACGCATATTCCTCCACTAGCAACGTAGCCCTCACAAGGCTAGGCTAGGCTAAAAACACTAGCAACGTAGCTCTCACCAGGCTAGGCTAGGCTAAAAACACTAGCAACGTAGCTCTCACCAGGCTAGGCTAGGCTAAAAACACTAGCAAAGTAGCTCTCACAAGGCTAGGCTAAAGACAGGTAGCCCAACTGTAAACACAAGTTGAATGACGTCAGACTCTCGTCCCATTCCACACTACAGTAATAATAATTACTGAACTATATTAATAGTATGCATGTGTATTGTGTAGGCTATATTGTTTTTCTGTGCATGGGTAATTCAAAAACAACAATAACTAGTGCTACAGAACCGGCATTATTTCTGTCCGTTAATTTGCGTTTATTTGAATGGAAAATAATGTTAACGGTCCTAATGTTAAAAATCTACTTTGACCCTTGGAAACGATTATTAGCAGCACTTGTTCTCATGTTGTTTCTAATCCTGTATATGTTCCTATTCTTACAGGAGAGAGCTCCAACCCAGACTCAGACATGGAGCCCAGATCCACCGCATCAGCAAGCCATAAACAACACAGACGGAGGAGGAGGAGCTCAAGACAGAAGAATCACCACTGTTTAGATTGCAGTGAGAGTTTCATTTGTCCAACTCACCTTAAATCACAACCACAGACTCAAGGAGGACAGAAGACTCACTCTTGTCTTCAGTGTGGAAAGAGATTTGGTTGTATGAGCCAACTAAAGAGACACCAGAGAATACACACAGGAGAGAAGCCATTCTGCTGCTCCCAGTGTGCGAAGAGTTTCAGTGAGGCAGGATCCCTAAAGAAACACCAGAGAATACACACAGGAGAGAAGCCATTCTACTGCTCCCAGTGTGGGCAGCGTTTCAGTCAGGCAGGACACCTAAAGATTCACCAGAGAATACACACAGGAGAGAAGCCATTCTACTGCTCCCAGTGTGGGAAGAGTTTCAGTCATGGAGAATACCTAAAGACACACCAGAGAATACACACAGGAGAGAAGCCATTCTGCTGCTCCCAGTGTGGGAAGAGTTTCAGTCGTGGAGAATACCTAAAGACACACCAGAGAATACACACAGGAGAGAAGCCATTCTGCTGCTCCCAGTGTGGGAAGAGTTTCAGTCTGGCAGGTGACCTAAAGAGACATCAGAGAACACACACAGGAGTGAAGCCATTCTACTGCTCCCAGTGTGGGAAGGGTTTCAGTCAGGCAGGACACCTAAAGAGTCACCAGAGAACACACACAGGAGAGAAGCCATTCTACTGCTCCCAGTGTGGGAAGAGTTTCAGTCATGCAGGATCCCTAAAGAAACACCAGAGAACACACACACTAGTTAACACGACTGCTCCCAGTGTGGGAGGTGTTTAAAGGAGGCAGGAGCCCTAAAGAAGAAGGGGGGGGGGGTCTTCTGGCTGCACCTTCATATACTGTATGTACATGTGCTTGTTGATCGTATCAGGGAGAAGGTTGTGTCATGAAATGAGCCTTTTCTAGATTATTTTCTCTCAATTTCTCCCGTCCTCTCCTCCTACCCTCCCTTCCTCTCCCTCCTTCCTCCTCCCACCCTCTCCCT
Organism: Nansenia antarctica; assembly: GCF_963989245.1. Classification (NCBI taxonomy): domain Eukaryota; kingdom Metazoa; phylum Chordata; class Actinopteri; order Argentiniformes; family Microstomatidae; genus Nansenia; species Nansenia antarctica. The sequence continues at coordinate 22,704,315 of NC_137677.1, read as the reverse complement.
CCTTCCTCCTCCCACCCCTTCCTCTCCTCCCTTCCTCTCATCTCCTCCTCTCCTCCCTTCCTCTCCCCCTTCCTCTCCTCTCTTCCTCTCCCCCCTTCCTCTCCTCCCTTCCTCTCATCTCTTCCCCTCCTCTCCCTCCTGGAGAGTGAAGGAGGAATCGAGGTCGTAGGAGTTGAGATGTCCTTGTCCCCTCCTGCGTCATGTCACCGCCCCTTCCACCCAGATGTGGCCTTGGTGTTTAGAAACCGAGTGTGACTGAATACTGGTATGTTGTTGTTTGCAATAAATCCTCCTAACGTTTCAGCTGGAAGACTGAGATGTTGTACATCATATCACATTAAGATATACATCCTATCACTTCTCAGTTTTCTATTAGATCAGCTTTTTTTCTGGACATACGCCTGGACGTACTCCAACACTATTCCTCCCCCCACATTTGTTAGATTGGCCTCTTGTCTGTGTGTACGGATTGACATTGACAACAATGCAGATTTTTTTTTTTTTTTTTTTTTTTTGACTGCCAGCAATGTTCAGAGCGGAGAGCTCCATACTGCCAGACTTTTGGGGCATTTTCGCTGAACTTTGAAGACCCACCAAATATTGACTTTTCAGACTACATAAACATTGAACATATATACCAAGACTTTAGACTCTCTTCTTTCATCAGAAAAAGAAAGTTTGTTTCTAGCCTCTTTGAGTGTTTAGAAATCGGCCGTAGAACATAGGGTGGTTTCAGCAAAAACACCTGATTTTGACCAATAAACAGAGAAAACGAGCTTTTTCTGCAGAGAAGCAAATTCAAGCAAAACGGTGACTGACGTCCACATATTTTAGTTTTAGTGACACCTCAAACATCTGAAAAGTTGTTTACTTCTATGAAACAATAAAAACAACACAGGAAAAAAGGCTTTTGATGACAAAATAACTACCGTATTTTCCGGAGTATAAGTCGCAGCAGTCAAAAATGGGTCATGAAGAGGAAAAAACCACATATAAGTCGCACTGGACTATAAGTCGCATTTATTTACCGTAGAAATGTATTTCTCAAAAACATTCAGTTATTCAATTACACAATAGCACACAGAACAACAGGCTCAGGCTGAATGCCGCTGAATACCGGTGTCCGGTATGTGATGAATACAAAAATAAATAATAAAGGTGCAACAGAATATTTAATAAATAAAAATATTAACACATTAATAAAGAACATACCTGGGAGGCTGAATAGGCTAAATTGGTTGTAAAGTCGCTATGGAATAAGGCCTATGCTAAATGCCCAAAAATGTAATGTGGCCGGTATGTTAACGTTCCGTAACACAACAGTTATTCAACCACCGTACATATTATAGCACACAGAACAACAGGCTCAATAGGTGTCCGGTATGTTAACGTAACACAACAGTTATTCAACCACCGTACATATTATAGCACACAGAACAACAGGCTCAATAGGTGTCCGGTATGTTAACGTAACACAACAGTTATTCAACCACCGTACATATTATAGCACACAGAACAACAGGCTCAATAGGTGTCCGGTATGTTAACGTAACACAACAGTTATTCAACCACCGTACATATTATAGCACACAGAACAACAGGCTCAATAGGTGTCCGGTATGTTAACGTAACACATTAATGAATAAAGATGAACACATTAATAAAGAACATACCGGTAGGCCTACCTGGGAGGCTGAATAGGCGAAAACGGACATAACAAGCCAGTCCAACAAGCAAGTTCTCACGATCTCATTCCACATCACTGAATCCATTGAATTCGTCATCCTCTGTGTCACTTCTGAACAACTCTGCCAACTCCGGAGGAAGATGAAGCGCCGTCTCCTCTTGTGCAGGGCTGTCGTCAGACTCAGCATCAGTTCCAGTTATTCCGGCCTTTCTGAATCCCGACAGGATGGTTCCGGTTGTCACTGAAGTCCATGCTTTGTCGATCCATCCAAGGACTTGCTGGAAAGTTGCATGGCGCATCCTTCCAGTTGCCGTGAAGCTGTGCTCTCCATCCACCATCCACTCCTCCCACAGGCGACGCAAGACTGCCTTAAAGCTCCGGTTCACTGAGATGTCGAGTGGCTGGAGTACTTTGGTTAAACCTCCAGGAATGATGACATGTATGGAGTTGCAAGCTTTTATTTTTTCTTTGCACTGTGGCGTTATGTGTGCTCGCATACTGTCCATCACAAGCAGGGCTTTGCGTGTTTTAAAGAAACCATCAGGACGCTTAGTGTAGCACTTTGTAAGCCAAACGTTCATCATTTGTTGATCCATCCACCCTTTCTCATTCACGGCCACGACAATTTTTGGGGGGAATTCCTCTTTTGGCATGGTTTTCCGTTTGAAAATGACCATCGGTGACAATTTCGATCCATCTCCACAACATGCCAGCACCACTGTGAAGTGTGATTTCTCATGACCAGTTGTCGATATTTACACTTCACCCCTTTCTCTGCGACACTTCGGCCCATGGGGATGTCAAACGTGAGCGGGACCTCGTCCATGTTAATGATGTGATCCGGTGACACGTTGTGTTCAGTTACCTGATCTTTTACAAACTCACGGAAACTGTCCATCTTGGCTTGGAAGTCTGCCGGTAGTTTCTGACACACCGTTGTCCGCGCTCTGATAGAGAGGCGGTTACGTTGCATGAAGCGGTAACACCAAGAAGGCCCGCCTGCAAAGTCATTTATATCCATCTCCTTGGCCACTGCCAGGGCGTGGAGACGTAACTGCACCGTTGACAAGCCTCTCCCGGCAGCACGTTGTTCAAGCACCCATCTGTGGACTCGTTCCTCCATCTCTGGCCATCGTGCTTTCAGTCCGCGATTCGCTTTCTTAGTTTTCTTCATGGCAGTGAGAGTAACCTCTGCTTTTCGCCAGTCCCTCACAAGTTTCTCACTCACTCCAAACTTTCTTTCTGTTGCTCGATTACTGTTTTCGGCTGCATATTTTACGAGTTGCAGTTTGTAATCTGCAGAATAGGATTTTCTTTTTGACTGCATTTTGTTTGTGTCATCAGCTGTCTTTTTCAGTGGTAGGCCTACTCGTTGTCACACGCCTAGAGCGCCCTCTCGTGGTTGGAGACGGTAATGTTTACTCCTTGGTTCATGTCAGTCAGAGATTACCGTATGTCAGTTCATGTCAGTCAGAGATTATGAATTATTGATATATAAGTCGCACCTGACTATAAGTCGCAGGACCAGCCAAAGTATGAAAAAAACCGCGACTTATAGTCCGGAAAATACGGTACATTTATTCACAGATTTAGAACATTTAGAATCATCATCACTCAATAATATTTTTTTTCTGTGTGGTAGGCTTTGAAGCACTCTCCTGAGTGCAGGGGTACATGGCAGGACCTGTACCACATTCTGGTCTCTCTCCTTTTACCCCTTCGAATGCAGACCCTACATTTTCTTGCTGGCTGTGTGTTATTGCTGGTGGGCCTTAAGCGTTCCAACTCATGCCTATCCAGCCTGCTGTCTGGGTCTCTCTGTCTTGCTGCCCTGGTTTGTCGGACCTCCTCTTCCTCCTCCTCCTCCTCCTCCCCCCCCTCCTCCTCTCTCTCTCTCCTCCTCTTCCTCCCCCTCCTCCTCCTCTCTCCTCCTCCTCCTCCTCCTCCGCTACATAGGTTTTTTCAGTCCACGACCTCGCCACCCTCCTCATGAACTCCAAGTGTGTTTTGCACTTCCCCGGGTTCCTGGCCTTGTACAGCACATAGGCATTGAACACACAAAGCTGAAACAAGTACGCCACAAACTTTTTTGACCAGTTGAGTGTTTTCCTAATGAATGGGTAGTATGCAATGTTCTGGTCAAGTTTGTCCACCCCATTCATGCAGGCATTGTATGCCACAACACACTCCGGTTTGAGCTGACCCACCTTCTCCTTCTTCCCCTTCTGCCACACCTCCACCCTCTGCATGCTGTCATGGTGGCAGGTTGTCACCATCCTCACCAGACGCTTGTCCTGCCATGCCATAACCAGCACCCTGCCATTGTGCCGCACCAGCCTCCCCTCCACACCCAAGTCGGACTTTGTCGGCTCCCTTATGATCTGCGGTTCCCCCCTGTTTTTTCGCAGTGTTCCGCAGACGTTGGTGTTGGCTTTGATCAACTGCTCACACAGTTGAACAGAGTTGTAGAAGTTGTCCATGTACAGTGTGTATCCGTGTCCTGTGAGACGGTCAAGGAGGGAGAACACTGTGTCTGGGAGTGTGTTATGCTGGCCAACATAAGGCTTCATGTTAAAACAATACCCAGTATAAGAGTCACACAGTATGTAGGATTTAATTCCATACTTCACCGGCTTCTGAGGGTTATACACTTTGAATGATAGGCGGCCACGCCACTGCATCATTCCTTCATCAATGCAGATACTTTCAAAGGGCTGATACAGCTCTTTGAATTTGGCTACAACATGATCTAAAACAGGACGCACTTTATACATTTTATCTGTGGCGTCCTGTGATGCATTATTGTTGTAGTGGAGGAACTTCCAGATGAGCTGGAACCTGTTCCTGGGCATGGTTTTATTGAAGTATGGAGTGGCGTCCTGTTGATCCACACTCCAATACATTTCTAGATTTGGCTTTTTTATGTAACCGGTGATGAAAGTGAGTCCAAAGAATTGTTTCAGTTCTGGGACTGTCACCGGTTTCCATAACCTCCCTCTGGAGTGTGGCAGAGTGTCGGGATGTGCCTGTAAAAACTGCTGGGCATACAGGTTGGTTTGATCTGCAATGTGCTGCAGCAGCTCATCAGTAATAAGCAGCTCCAGGAAATCAACCGGCAGGTCAGATTCCAGCTCTGCAGCAGCATTCTGGGGTCCAGGGGTTGCCGTGAATGGAACCTTTGTGGGTTGCCACTCACCCTGACCCCAACCAGCGTCTTTCTCTGAAGACAGCCGTCTCCTTGCAGCACACCCTCTGGTTGAGGCACGTCCTCTGCTCGATTCAGGGACTGTAAAATATTGAAATATATACCATTTTATACAAAATATATATACAAAAGGCATGTTTTATCGCTTTGTAATGATGTAGTGTAATAGTGTAATTGTAATAGTAATAGTGTAATAGTGTAGTGTAATAGTGTAGTGTAGTGTAATGATATTTCTATATATTATATATTTACCTATGCTTTTCACACTCGCATTTTTGTCTTGGATCGTGGATCCACGCTGATCTGGAGAGGATTCCCTGCTGCTAGCCGATCCGGATGGCAACCACTCGTCCGACGAGTCGGGGTCTGGTTCTACGTCCTCCGACTCTGAACTGTTTGAAGAGTCGCGGCGACGTGGCTCCGATGGTCCAGCAATGCTACCACGAGTGTAGCGTTGCGCGTTGCTCCGGTTCTCACCATCTGCAACATTTGGCGCATCTCCTGCACCAGATCTGCTTGCAGTTGACCTGATCGGCACCACACTCCTTGCAGATCCACTGCCAGACAAGCTCTGTGCCAGTGTCAACTGCTTATACTGCTTGTCTCCTCTCGTTTTCGCTATCCGTTTCGCCATTTTCCACATCAACCCACCACACGCCTTCTTCTTCAGCTTTTATATCTGAGCTAAATCAAACTGCTGCCCCCATCTGGGGCATAAATACATTACACCCAAGTCTGAAATTCACACACCAGGTGTATAAGACGTAAATATGGCCATCCCCGAAAAAAATAAAAAAAAGACGCCCTTTGGCAGTCAACGTTACTAATTTATCAGTCAATGAGTTAATGTGTTTTTAGTTTTTTATTATTCTGAAAGTTTAAATGTTTTAGAGCCCCCTCAATTTAACAAACAGTTTTAGGATCCTTAAATACTTTTTGTCAGCGAACTAAGCTTGTTTTCATGACGTGATTCACAACACTCGTCTGCTCTAACACGTTCTGAGCTTTGTACACGGGTGAGTGTTGTCATGGTGATACATGTCTTGTTCATGTTTAGGGACTGTGTGATCATCTAGTGTTGTGTAGTTATATGTTTTTAGCATGTTCATGTTCTGTCAGCATGTTGTGATGTGCTAAACATGCAGAGCAGCTGTTGTTGTTAGCTAGCTAGCTAGCGCGATGGAGCACCGTCTGAAACCAACGTGTTTGTTTGTTTTGGTTCAGGGAGATTTTCTCCGCTAGTTGAATCGAGGTGTACCAACATTCACATAAACAATAAATTCATCTAATTTCAACTGGTTTCAGTGTATGACATCATCATTTGAGAGCTGACAATCTACACTTTCATAATCTGTATAAAAAAAAAAGGAAAGATGACCGTATCGACTTGGTCCACCTTTCACCAGCTGCTGTCACTCACTTTGGTATAAAATGGTGCCAGTGATGTCATTGATGCATTATTTCATAAGGGAACATTTCAACCTCATGACTCACAATAATAGAGCAATCTGCCAACAGTGTGGGAATAATATTAGATAGTGATTGAGTCAATTATTTATCACAATTTCCCCTTTCAACAGAATACAAAACAACACAACTTTCATAAATAAATACATAGAGCATGGAGAAATTAACATTTTATATTCATCACACTTCTGAAATGATCCTTCAAAATACAGACCTCTCTCTTTCTAGGCTGATTGTGTAAAAAGAAATGATATATGAACTGGGTGTTGGAAGTTTACCAGTGTTCTGGGTACATTCTGAATGTAAGTTGTTATTCATGATGACTTTGTGTTATTGTAATAAAGGCCTCAGTTGAGACTCCTTGTGATGTCATCAGATATCGATATTACCATCCTCGTTCTAGCTATGCTCCAGGGACGTGCCGTCCATATAAGCAGGGTAAGCAGTGCTTACCCAACGAAAAAAGAAAAAAGGACCGTGAAAATATTAAAATAAAAGTGCTTGTAACCGTTTGTTTGTTTTCATTAAAAGAGTCGTATTTTAGGTCCCAGGGCAGCAGGAGTCATTCATTTTGATGTTGCATTTTTAGCGCCACCTGTAGGAGTAAAGCACTTCCTACTCTGCAAGCACTCCTCTCTCTGCTTTCCCTCGCGTACATTCGAATGCGTGAAAATGTCTTTTTTATTTTTTTCCGATGCCTCAACCCGCTGTTTAATGTGACCAGGGTAAGCATGCTTTCAGCCAATCAGAGTAGTTCTTTCATTCCGATAAGAGCTACTGATTGGCTATCATTTTCAAGTTCTCAAGTTCACACTACTTTCTCTCGCCCGGCAGAATAGTTTATGCTAGCTCAAACGATCTAATCAATAAGGATAACTTGCGAATATGGACATTACTGTCAGTGTCAGCGACCTAAAGGGATTTTGTAGACTGGGCTGGACTGCAAAAACAGAACTACTGGCTAAAGGCCGGCCAAAGCCACCGCTCAACGATCTGCACACCCAGAAAGGGAGAGTCGCTAGGGGGTTCCAACAAGTCTGGTATGAGCGGAAGAAATGGCTATGTGGCTGTGCAGAGACCAATCGCCTCTTTTGCTACTCCTGTACACTGTTTTCTACAGGTTATAGTGTGTGGATTCAGAAAGGCTACGAGGACCTTAACAATCTTACCAACGCGCTCAATAAACACGAGAAGACGGCAACACACATCAGAAGCCAAGTAGCCCTGAAAACCTTTGGCACCACGACGCGCATCGACTCAGCTCTGGATGAGCAGACGAGACTGGCCACAGAAATTCACAACCAAAAGGTAAAAGAGAATAGAGATATTCTAAACAAATTAATAGATGCCACCTGCTTCCTAGCTAAGCAAGAAGTATCATTTCGGAGAAATGAGGAAGGCAAGGAATCTCTGAAACGTGGGAACTACGTGGAACTGCTACATCCACCCCTGATATAGTCGAAACTGGCAACTGTTTTTTTTGTTTTTGGTAATCTGATCACAAAGTGACACTACCGTTTATTAGCGGGTTCTAGGGCATCAAAATTGCATTTCCTTGAAACTGCGTTCACTGATAGCGTGTATGTGTAATTACGTGTATTTCTATATTTTATGCTTCAAGCTCAAGTGCCTGCTATGCTCTAACATGTTTAATTTTTCTAGATAATTTTAGAGATTTTGATCATCATCTACAGTGACTCATTCACTAGTAAGCTGTCATGTATTGAGGCTGGACGACACTGACAAGAGAAGCAATTGGAGACCACAATAACACAGATTCATCAATCAAAATATCTTAAGTCGCTTTGGATAAAAGCGTCTGCTAAATGGCAAAATTATTATTAAAATTAGACAGTAAGGTCCACTCTGCATTTAAAGTTTCTGTGTGTGATTTTCATTTGTGTTGTTTAGGGAGGTTGTTTGACGTGGTTAAATTCAGAGCAGGACAGACGTAGAAGGAAAAGGGGGATGGCAGGGTTCCCACGGGTCCTTGAAATCCTTGAAAGTTTGTGATTTTGCGAAAAATAAATCAAGGTCTTAAAAGTTTTTGAAAATAGACTTGGGTCATTGGAAGTGCTTGAATTCCCCTCTCTCTCTCTCTAAAAAATAAATGGAATATATATTCAAAAATGTTTTACTTAGCTCGTCAACTAGTTCTGTCTCAAACTATGCCGTGTTAGGTCCTTGAATTTGAGGGAATTGAGTCTTGAAAGGTCCTTGAAAAGTGCTTGAATTTGATGTTTCAGAAGGTGAGGGAACCCTGGGATGGAACTAGGATGCAGCTGGGAGGGAGGACGGCGTCACCCTCTGGTGTCATGGTGGGTTCTGAATAACACTTCAAGGATATGCCTCCCCAGACCATCACTGACACGCCAAACCGGTGATGCTGGATGATGTTGCAGGCAGCATAACGTTCTCCACGGCGTCTCCAGACTCTTTCACGTCTGTCACATGTGCTCAGTGTGAACCTGCTCTCGTCTGTGAAGAGAACGAGGCGCCAATGGTGAACCTGACAATTCTGCTGTTCTCTGGCAAATGCCAATCGAGCTGCACGGTGCTGGGCTGTGAGCACAAGTCCCACTAGAGGACGTTGGGGTGTCAACACACCATCATTCTTATACCGATCCTATAACCTTTCAGATCTACACAAGTGCCTACAGCAGGCCTATTCAATTAGCGGCCCGGGGGCCGCATGCGGCCCAGACGTGACCCCCGATTGGCCCAGCCATAAAAGCAGAGAAAAACGTATTTCGCAAGTGTTCAGAAATTCATGCAGAAATGTCTACTATAGTAGCCTACAGAACGTGAATATAACACTCTAAACAAACTAAGCGGGGAGCTTAAAATAACAATGGACAACGTGATGGCTACAATTAATTTTATTCGCTCCACTTCGAGCCTCCAACATTATTATTATTATTAACTTATTCCGCAAGCTGCTGTCAGAAATGTCTGCTGAGCACCACGATCTGCTTTTGCATAACGACGTCAGGTGGCTGTCCAAAGGCAAGGCACTGGAGCGTTTCTGTGATCTCAGAGAGGAGATTACAACTTTCCTCCGCAGCAGCAAGCAAACGAAGGCAGAAACACACTTGAATCGCATACTGGACGACAACTTCATGGCTGATGTCTGCTTTCTGAGCGACATATTCAAACAACACCTGAATGACCTAAATGTGGGGCTACAAGGCAGAGACAAAACTGTGATTTATCTTGTGGAGCAGACGCGCGCGTTTCAAATCAAACTGGACCTTTTCGCGGCCGACTTCTGCACCGGCAGAATGCTGCATTTTCCGACGCTCCGCAAATGCGTCTCATCCCTGGCACACATCACAGATGTGATGACTGATTTCATTGCAAGGTTGAAAGAGAACTTTGCTGGTCGACTGGATGGACTTGCTCTGCCCGCAGAGGTGATGGGCTTTGCCAGAGACCCGTTCACTGCTGCAATAGAAGGGGACTTATCCACCAGAGGAAAGGGAGTGGTGCCTTCCATCGACGAGGGGAAATTCATACTCGAACTTGTTGACATGCAGTCATCCGTAACCATGGCACAGGAGCTTCGCACTAATTGACCTGCGAAGTTTTGGAGTGATGTCAACGTGCACCAGTTCCCTAACGTTAAGAAAGTAGCAATCCATGTGCTCAGTATGTTTGGATCAACATACACCTGTGAATCAAGCTTTTCACACATGAACACAATAAAAAGCAGCTCTCGTTGTTCCCTGACTGACAGTACTCTTCACCAATGCCTTCGGATTGCATTGACATCTTATGAGCCAAATGTCACTGCTCTTGTTCAGAATAAAACATGTCACTTCTCACACTAAGAAAGTCAGCAGGGTAAGATTAGATTAGTTTAGATTCAATTTTATTGTTTAACTGTAATTGTAACTTGTTAAATTGTGCACTCAAGGCGTTGATGGTTATTTTCATTCAGTTAAAAGCACTTTGTGATGTGCCTGGGTCAGCTATGACCAACATTTATATTTTACAAAAGGATTTTTTTTTATTGGTATACTACTGTACACTTTTTAAATGCACTTTGAGATGACTTTTGACGTGCCTGTGTCAGATGTTACCTAATTTAAAAGGAAAACTATAAATAAACTGCTTGTATTTCATTAGGCCTACATTCATTTGTGTTGGTTTGAAATGTGTCATTACCTGGTGCCTAGGCTACTGGTCGCTGAAAATGTCTGGCCCAGCAACATTTCTTGGTTTTCAAATCTGGCCCAACTGAATTTGTAATTGAATACCCCTGGCCTACAGTATAGGGGTCCAGGGCAATGCTGACGTGATGACAGTGATGTCAGAATCAGAATTGCTTTTATAAGTACACAAGAGTACATTTATTTGGCTGTGGTCCCTCAACATTGACATTGCAACATTCAGATACAAGAAACACAATAATAATAAGTAACAAGTAAGTAAAAAGGTGAATGGATGATGGATTTTACAGTGGCTTCAATAGTGCAATGCTGTGCAGAGTGTGATGATGATAAATGCTATATAATACAATACAGTACAGTAGTAAATTAGTCCAATGGTATACAAGTAATCCAGTATTGTGCAGTAGTTCTAACATTTACATTTACACTTATAATACTGTAATATGTTGATGTCATGGGATAGAGCGATAAGACCCATGTTCAAACCCCACCTGTCACACCAAGACTCACGCTATAAAGCCTTACCTTGAATTGGAGACTGTCGTTTTATTATTTTTTTTACTACACTTAAAGTGAAATTGTACAGGCCTCAAAGACTAAAGGCCCCAGTATTAGTGTATTTAGTGTAGTTCTTCTTATTGACCAGTAGGTGTCTCTCTTAGACCAGGGAATGTTACTGGAAGTTGTTGATCTGAAATAAGCTCCCATAGGAAGCATACATGAAGAGTTAAATCACTGATTGATGTATTGTAATGCGCATTGATCCTTAGAATTATCCACGATCATCATCTAATCGTACACAGTTGGTGAGAAACCTCCACCAAAAGGCACACAAGGCAATTACAAACTCACAGTCCACCATGCATACACAGAATGTTACAGCAGACCCCCCCCCCCCATACCATCACTCTGGACAATAATTAACAGACAAAAGTCACAGTCAACAGGCATTGAAATATGTGTCATATGTTGATTATGCAGGGTATTGTAGATGTTGATTATGCAGGGTATTGTAGATGTTGAACACAGAAAAGGCCTAAGTTCTGGGCCCAGGACAGTCCGGACGGATTGTATGGCAGCTAGTGCTGAGGCACAAACATGTACATTTTCAAGCCTGCAAACTGTGACACTTTAAAATAATGTGAAAAAATACTCTTTGTGCAATATGACAACCCTAGTTGACTATCTGTGCAGTATAGTACAGTGGATTGTGTACATAGCCTTTATTGATGTAAACCAGCTCCTTACCTTCTTGTGATTTTATGCATCTATGCTTTTTCTAAAATGTGTTTTTTTTTTTCTTCCTTTCCTAACACCAGGGGAGCCTCCCCTCCTAAATTTCGTTGTTTGGTACCTGTACTGTAGCAATGACAAATAAAGTCCATTCCATTCCATTCCATTCCATTCCATGTTGATTATGCAGGGTATTGTAGATGCTGATTATGCAGGGTATTGTAGATGTTGATTATGCAGGGTATTGTAGATGCTGATTATGCAGGGTATTGTAGATGTTGATTATGCAGGGTATTGTAGATGCTGATTATGCAGGGTATTGTAGATGTTGATTATGCAGGGTATTGTAGATGTTGATTATGCAGGGTATTGTAGATGTTGATTATGCAGGGTATTGTAGATGTTGATTATGCAGGGTATTGTAGATGCTGATTATGCAGGGTATTGTAGATGCTGATTATGCAGGGTATTGTAGATGTTGATTATGCAGGGTATTGTAGATGCTGATTATGCAGGGTATTGTTGTACCTCAGTGATGTATTTTACTGCCAACTGGGATCATTGAAGTAAAATTAGTGTGAGGACTCATCATCTCAAGATTGAGTGTTCTTTATTTAGCAGTGAAAACCCACACTGTAGATATTCTCTGCTTTTATTTGATGGTAGGCCTATACTGTATGTGTACACAATAGTTTCACCTTTCAGAAATGACAACATTGTTTAGACATACAGAAGTCCCCCTTGACAGGTGTTTCTGGTTCGCCAGGTGTGTTCTGACACATTTATACAGCAGAAGATGTCTAGTATTGATTCTAGGCGTTGTGTTTACCTATTGGTGTTCGGCCACATGAGGACCAAAACAAGTGTCAATGAAAGTCAGGGAAACCATTCTTAATTCATATGATGTGAATGTGTTTCTTGTCCAGTGATGCCGGTAACGCGATACTAAGTATCGCGATACTCTAATCTGATTACTTTTCCCAGTAACGAGTATTCTATCGCGATACTATTTCCAAATCAGTAATCTGATTAAAGTTACTTATTCGAGTGACTGTGCGTTACTATTGCGTTACTACCTCATAACTTAGGCTAAATGCAGTATTTCTTTGTAATGTTCGATAGTAAACAAACATTTATTGCTTTTCTCGCGTCTTGGGGAGTGACGTCAGTGATCACGTTTTCAACACGAGGTGCAGCAGAATCGCTCACGTGTATCACCACGCTGATTGCACAGTGTAAACAGAAGCGTATAATGGAGCGAGAACAGAGATATGCGTTAAATAGCTGGAAATATAGGGATTATTTTGAGTTTGTGTCAGCAAAGGATGACAAGAACATAAATGTTCGTTGTACACTCTGTGCTGGAAAGAAAATATTGTCCTGTGGTAAAACCACAACATCAAATTTAAAGAAACATTTGGAATCTCTGCACAGCACAGTCAAGCTCGCGGAGAAAGTCCCAGAGACCGCGGCCTCGACTTCTGCGGGAGGTCCCACACCGCTCAAGCAACAAAAGCTGGACTTCAGTAGGCCTACAAAATCACAACCTGTAAGTGTGGGAGAGTTGAATAAATTGGTCGGGCGGTATGTTGTAGAGGAAATGCTGCCCATAAACACAGTTGACTCGCCCTCTTTCCGTGCCATCATTAACAAGATCCCCACTACTACCAATGCCGAGCTACCTCACAGAACATCTTTTTCTTCGTACTTGGAGAAGGAGTATGCAGAGATGGAAAAACATCTGAAGGCTGCGCTGAACGAGGTCGACTATGTGTCAACTACAGCGGACATTTGGACAGCTAACAATAGGAGCTATATGGGAGTAACGCTCCACTGGATTAGTAGATCCACATTAGACCGCAACAAGGCTGCATTGGCGTGTAGGAGAATCCGCGGTAGACACACGTATGATGTTATTGGTGCAGAAATCGAAAACATTCACTCTTCATATGGACTAATCAACAAAGTAGTAGCAACAGTGACAGATAATGGATCTAACTTTGTCAAGGCATTTCAAGTCTATCAGCCTGCTGTCACAGAGTCCGATGATGAGACGGTGGAGGAGGCCACGGATGATGTCACTTTTTTAGATGTGTCAGAAATCCTATCAGCTGAGGATGATAGTGATGGCCAGCTGATTCTTCCCCCGCACCAAAGGTGTGCTTCACATACCCTCAACCTTATTTCTACAAGTGATGTGGAGAAGTACATCACTTCCAAACCAGAGAGCAAGGCTGTGTATAGGAGCAGCACAGCAAAATGCACAGCTCTCTGGACGAAAGCAAGCCGATCTACCGTTGCGTCAGAAACGGTGGAGGAGGTTAACAAAAGAAAGCTCCTGGTACCGACATCCACAAGGTGGAATTCCTTTTACGAAGCCATAAAGAGAATCGCAGAAATCCCCATGAATGAGCTGACTACTCTGTGCAACAAGCTGGGAGTGAAGTGCTTCAAAGACCAGGAGTACCAGTACCTGCATGAGTACTGTACCGTCATGAAGCCTCTAACTATAGCACTGGATATCCTACAAGGTGACTGTCCGTATGGGACTTTACTGCCCACACTTGAAGTCCTGATGCAGAAGACCCTTGCTGTGAAAGACACCCTATCCAAGATGACTGCAGGCCTTCCAGATGCCATAGTGCAGGTATGCTATGTTGTTCCATCTTAAAGATAAATAAATACATTTTCATTGCACTATTCATGAACATGGAGCAGAGTCACACCATACTGCAGTATGTAGGTTGTCAGTTGCACAAACTAATTGCATACATAATTAGTAAATAAAGGTATAAATAATAGACCTTATAGGCTACAACTAGATAATAATAAACATATCAAATTATATCTTTCAGGCTATCCAGACTCGTTTTGCCAGTGTGCTGGACAACAAAGATGCCCTTCTCGCAGCTGCTAGTTGTCCAAAATTCAAACTCCGATGGCTGAGAGATGAAGGTAGGAGGGAGCAAGTAAAGGAGCTTCTCACAGCAGAATGTCGCAAAACTGCTCCTGCAGCACAGAGCCCTGCCAGTGTACCCACCACGACTGCCAACCAAGGCGAGATGGACTTTTTTGCTTTTGAGGCGGAGCCAGAGGAGACCTACTCGGCAGAAAAGGAAGTCATGGACTACTTGAGGTCAGGGCATGAGCTTCAGATTCTGAATCAGTATCCAAACATTAAGAACATTTTCTTGAAGTATAACACTCCAACCCCATCTAGCGCTCCTGTAGAGCGGCTCTTTAGTCTGGGAGGTTTGGTGCTCACGCCTAGAAGGAACAGACTTTCTGACAAGAGGTTTGAGAAGCTTCTGTTAATGAGATACAACCACTGGTTTACTCGCCCCTTTCCACTGTTTCACTCATAGTGTGTTCATGGCCTCCATAGCGTGTTCATGGCCTCCATAGCGTGTTCATGGCCTCCATAGCGTGTTCATGGCCTCCTTCCAGTCTTGACAGCTGAGTTCACTCTTCATTGATAAACTCAGACTCACCCAGTTTAGGATTAGGATTATATTAGGATCATATCTGAATGGTCAGGGTAGGTTTTAGGTTTTGTGAAACCACTCCTTGCTAGTTACTGTGTTAAATAAAGATTATATTTATTTTATTGTTTAAAAACAAGTATTTATGTTGGGTGAGGCAAAGAAAGACTCTTTATTTTGTTGTTTTAAGTTATTGTTTAAAGTTTAATTATGTAATTTAAGTTACTGTTAAAATAAAGTGAGTTTTGGCAAAACCAGTTTTCATTTTTATGTTGCGGGGGGGGGGGGGGGGGGGTCGGGTGCCTAGGCAGCTGCCAATAGTAACTAAAAAAGTAACTAGTAATCTAACTTAGTTACTTTTTAAATCAAGTAATCAGTAAAGTAACTAGATTACTTTTTAAAGGAGTAATCAGTAATCAGTAATCAGAATACTTTTTCAAAGTAACTGTGGCAACACTGTTCTTGTCACATATATGTCAAAGTCGACAAATGCAAGAGGAGACTTGCCCCCCTTCCAAAGAAAAGGAAAGGTGATGATGTCATCAACAGGCGACACCGTGTCGCATCTCTGATTCATTCACGAGTGAATAGTTACTACTACAGATGTGGACATCGAGTTCGTAGGAATTATCTTTTGTTTCTGGAGTGATCAGACGTCCAACCGTCCCGGTTTGAGCAGAGCCGGTATCTCCACATTTTAGGAAAATCAAACATGTAAGTAAAACGTGCCCCGTAGCCAAGTCATGCATTTACATTAGCCACATAATGGTAGTTGTAACTACACACGGGTTGCACAAACACACATAACACAACTGTTATTACCATTACCAGCAAACCTATGTTATCCGTTGTAAAGTGTTGCTAGCTCACGTAGGTTGGGTTGCATTTAAAGTGGGTGCTCGGTGCTGGAGGCTTCATATACGTTTCATACAGATGATATCATGGTTTTGCTTTGCTTTAATCTTTGTAGAATCTTGTGAATAGATGGCTTACACCTGAGTATCCCAACCCGGGAGTTGCTGTCCAAGTGCCTAACCAGATGGAGCATCGAGAAGGCTGTCAAAAGTCCCCAACAAAACGGTACACAAGTAAAACAAATAATATATATAATATATAGCCTATATATTTCATTCATTTAGATCAGTGGCGGGCGGTGCATTTCACACCTAGGCCTTCAGTGATGTCCGACACATTCCTACCTGAATTATTCTACCTCTTAATACCATCGTTATGACGCCATGGCTCTAGAAACTAGACAGAAACACAGTATAACCGGGCGTTGCATCACCTTAACATAGTCAGACAAGTACAACAGAGTTATATTAATATTTCCGAAGCATTTTTAATCAATAAATCCGCATTTACAATGAAGAGTGTTAAACTAACATCTTTAAGATCGCTACATTACCCACGTCTGTCGTCTCGTCCACCATAATAGCGACAAAGGGTGCCTTTTTAATCTCCATTTTGATCTCTTCTCCCATCACTTTAGCAATAGCAAAAATCAGGTCGTTTTTATATTTTGCCTGACGTCCCAGTAAACACTTTGTTTGTGGACAGGTGGTAATGTAAATCTGGGTTGTTTTCAGCCAGAAAAGAAAGAAGCTCAACGTAGTTTCCTCTGTTTGTGGACTCGGCGCTTTTATCGTGTCCCCTAAATGAAAGTTATTGTTTACCCAAAAACAGGACACAATCGATCAGTATTATCGATCAGTCAACGAAAGCTTTCGTTGTTGAGCTCCGTTTCCCTGCGCACTTTCAAAAGTTTCACATCTACCGGCATAGTTACGCATCTCAATAGTGAATATCAATAGTGCGTATCAATAGTGCGTATCAATAGTGCGTATCCAATCAAAAGACGTGCTGGGTGCTGACATCATTGAGCCTTACAGCAGGCGCCGTTGTTGCTTTTGCTCGCATCTACGTAGGTTTACTAGGTACGCCACAGGTTTTCTCGTTCCAACGTTAAGTTACAGGTCGTATCCGCGGCACCGTTTAGCGTGCAGGCGGGCAGATTTTGGAGCCCCCTAGCAACACATTTTGATTGGATAAAAGCTCTAACATAAAGGCCAGCCCTCCAAATCTCAATCGGAGACTGGAAGCAGCGCAACCAAGAGGAAAGCTATGAAATGAAGAGAATAGACTATGGGGAATCATTAATACATATTTGTGGAAAAAATATATTAAAATAAAATGTATATTCTGATGATGTTTAGGCCAGCAGAGAAGGCCTTGCTGGCCCTGACGGCACACCACTGATTTAGATACATACCTCTGTGATTGTAACATGTTTCCAGTAGGTAGTACAATTCATATACAAATGAATAAAAATGAGTTGTGGTCGTACAAAAGCTGTGCTGGTTGGACAGAAGCAGATGTGATTTGCAAGATGCTGCACATGATCAGGCCTGTTCATGTAGTAATCATATGGGGCTTTTCCACTACGGTGCTGACCCGGTGCTGACCCGGGTCAGCCCGCTTCGTTCCCCTTTTCCATTAGTCGTCCCAGGTCGGTTCGGTCCCAGGTCAGCTCGCTTCTTTAGCTCCACATCGACCCCAGGGTCTACAATTTCATATCCGGGTCTCTTTGCCAGGCTGCGTGTGACGTGTGACGCTGCACACCGTTGATTGGTCAATGGAAAATCGTCATCCCATCCCATATATTTCTTCACTAACCGCCATCTTGAAATACCACATTCACTCTAGGAAAATGTCACTACAGTTTCTGTAATAGCTTATTAATAAAGATTCGGAAAATTATGCTGACCATCGTATTATCTTAGTTTAATGTCATTTCAATGAATCATATAACTTTTATTTACAACAAGCACAACACAAAAATCGCTATTATGCACCGTGTTTGTCCGTGAATAACACCGGCTGTGGAGGTGGTACAAACACAATACTCCTTTGCTAACTTCACCATCTGTCTACGGTCATTTTGAGCCCTTAACCACCGCGCTGACACCCCGAGAAGTTATGCTTTTAACCGTAAACTGAACCGCGAGTTCACCCGCTGCCGTCCAGCCATTTTCGCCGTTCACTCATGAGTCAAATGCCGGTTTTAACAGGGAATTCGCTCCGCGCTGTGTCCACGGTGATAGGAGTGGAGGATCGACTCCATTCAAAAACTTTTGAATTCCCTGGCTTCTCCTCTTTCCGGACACGTTTGAATTGTTATCCTAACCCCCGGTAAACCAAAGTTATTAACCCGCAAACGGCACCGTGTTTGTCTGTGAATAATCACTCATGAGTCAAATGCCGGTAGATTCGCGTCTTGTCGGCGTTTCCCGATAATGATACTACAGTTCATAAAGCAGACAAGTGAAGGCAGTGGTTTTAAGGGTTCAAAAAACATGACTTTATTATGTGTACATAGCTTCCTATGCGTCAGGTTCGCGTCAGGTCGGCCCAGTTGCGTGTGACGTGTGACGTGTGACGCTGCACACTGTTGATTGGTCAATGGAAATCGTCATCCCATGTTCATAGATTTCTTCGCTAACCGCCATCTTTAAATACCACATTCGCTCTTGGAAAATGTCACTACAGTTTCTGTAATAGCTTATTAATAAAGATTCGAAAAATGATGCTGACCATCGTATTATCTTAGTTTAATGTCATTTCAATGCATCATAGAACTTTTATTTACAACAAGCATAACACAAAAATCGCTATTATGCACCGTCTTTGTCCGTGAATAACACCGGCTATGAAGGTGGTATACTTTGGTAAACAATACTCCTTTGCTAACTTCACCATCGGTATACGGTCATTTTGAGCCCTTAACCACCGCACTGACACCCCGAGAAGATATGCTTTTAACCGTAAACTCAATGAACCGGGAGTTCACCCGCTGCTCTAAGCAGCACCGCTTGCTGCTGGATGAAACTACCGTTGACAGCGGGGGGTGAGAATAGTTTTACCAGGGAATTCGCTCCGCGCTGTGTCGACCGTGATAGGAGTGTAGTATCGACACCATTCAAATGGTTTTGGATTCCCTGTCCTCTACCCTATCCGGACACGTTTGAATTGTTATCCTAACCCACGGTAAATCACAGTTATTAACCCGCAAAGGGTGCCTCCGGGCACCGTCTTTGCCCGTGAATAACACCGGCTATGAAGGGGGTAGAAACACAATACTCCTTTGCTAACTTCACCATCGGTATACGGTCATTTTGAGCCCTTAACCACCGCGCTGACACCCCGAGAAGATATGCTTTTAACCGGTGTAGTCTTGTTTGTTCTAGTGGGTATACTGTGATTTTTCCCTCCCAGCCTCATATTGTTCATTTCGGAACGCCATAAAAATGCGCTCCCTGTCTAACGTTATATATACAGTATATATAAATTACATGTTATAAGGCTGATCTGTTCATGATAGTGCAGCATTTTTACATATTTCATGTCGCATCTCCCCCTGTTGATGGTATATGACGCTATAGTCAGTCCCAATGGTCCAAAAGTCAAGCGCTTCGTAACACAGACGGGGTGAATTTTATGAATGAAAGTGAAAGTTCTGTCACAAAACGCCGTTACGTATCCTCACACATTTTTAAGTGGGTATATGGAAATCCTTGGCCTTTCCTAGTGGGTATACGGCGTAGTCCTGCATATCGCCTCACTGCTTTTAACCGTAAACTCAATGAACCGGGAGTTCACCCGCTGCTGCCTGCAGCACCGCGCCAGCTGGTTGAAACTCCCGTTGACAGCGGGGGGAGAGAAACGTTTTACCAGGGAATTCGCTCCGCGCTGTGTCGACCGTGATAACAGTGTCGTATCGACACCATTCAAATGGTTTCAGATTCCTTGTCCTCTCCCCTATCCGGACACGTTTGAATTGTTATCCTAACCCACGGTAAATCACAGTTATTAACCCGCAAAGGGTGCCTCCGGGCACCGTGTTTGTCCGTGAATAACACGGCACACAATGATACTACAGTTCATAAAGCAGACAAGTGAAGGCAGTGGTTTTAAGGGTTCAAAAAACATGACTTTATTATGTGTACATAGCTTCCTCTCTCTCTTTCTCTTTCTCTCCAAAAAAATCACGGTTAATAATATACCACATGCCGAGGAAAAAGTATACGATAGCTTCAAGTTCCTCCATGTTGATGTTGTTGTGGCTGTGTTGTGTCTCGTGAAAATATACGTCACCACCATGGCGCGCTTTTATGACGCGTAACTCCGCCTACTATCTCCTACTCCTCCTACTCGTTCCTGGTCTGTTGTGTATAGTGGAAAACCAGAACTGTTCAAAAGCGTGCCGAAGCGTGCCGAAGCGAGCCGACCCGAGCCGAGCCGATAGTGGAAAAGCACCATAAGGTGGCAGGGATTTTCGCGAAAGGTCAATTCAAAGTAATGCATATCAATTTACCCTCCACTGTTTGTAATTGTGCCTCTACCTTTGTTTACTCTACACAGATCCACCTCACAGCCCAGCTACCATGTCTGAACACAAGTCCACAGAGTCCCTGGGTTCTAGCTGTGGTTCTCCAGCCCAGACAAGCACACAGCGGGGTCCAGAGAGGGTGGTAGTGAGGCAGCTGGAGAACTGCAATCAAACACTGGAACTCAATGTGTTAGTGAAAGAGGATGAGGAGGAAGGAGGAGAAGAAGTGAAGAAAGATGTGACGATGAAAGAAGAGGTAGAGGAGGAGAAAGCTATGATGGTGAAAGAAGAGGAAGAAGATTTGATGGTGGAGTTAGAGGAAGAGAAAAATATGATGGTGAAAGAAGAGGTCATAGAAGAAGAAGGAGGAGAGGAAATAAAGGAGAACAATAGTGAGTTGAATGGTAAGTTAATCAGAAGCCAGCAAGGCCTTCTCTGCTGGCCTAGAGATTGTCAGAATCAGACAATTATATTTATATTATTTTATATTTATTATATTATATATTTTTCATTAATGCTATATGTATATTTTCACTTATATATATATATATATATATATATTCACTTTTCAAAAAATGCGGGTCGAGAGAGGACGCTGGCGTTGCTTGTTTTCGGCGCTTCTCCGCCCGAAATTTAGATATACTTGCAGTATACAGAGTAGATTGTCCTACAAAGACACTTAGATTTAGATTTAGTAATCTAAATATTAATTAGACCCCTATACTTTCTTTTATTTATTTTTTTGGTTTCTTTTTATTTTACTACTCGATCTTTTCAGTTTGTAAAGCGTCTTTGAGTGTCTAGAAAAGTAATGTATTATTATTATTATTATTATGATTATATTATAACGTTTTGTTCCTGTCAGTCTATTAACGTAATTTCACTGCTATTCTCTCCCTCAGTTCAGCTGCTTCCAGTGCTGCTTGTTTCTCCAGTGTTGCCAGTTTTTATCCAATCAGATCTTCCACCTGTGCTGTCTCCAGGTGAAAAATCTACCCTGAGGCCTTCAGATTTTTTTGTAATTCCCCTCAAATGGGGACAATTTTGATCAGATTTCGAGTTTGCCATGTTGGGCATATCGGAGGGCCAGTTATCTTACCGAAGTAAAACTAACTATCACGTAACATAGCCTCATCTAAGATTTATTTAAACTTTCCTCCGTGACGTTTACATTTTTATATGTAGTGCTTTTGATTTTTTGTTTAGATTTTTACTCTTGTTGTTTTGTTTTTTAGGCACAATGGCTGAAGGAGGAGAAGAAATGGATTTGGTGGCGGATTTACTGAAAAAGCCTTTTTCGAAAAGGACCTTTCAAGGAAAGCTGGAAATTGTAAGGAAGGGTCGACCAACCCCGCAGCTAGCAGCCCTGTCCCAAAAAGGGAAAGGATTTGTTCGGCACTTTCAGTCGGCCAACTACGAAAGGCACACCTGGCTTACAGGGTCGAAGGAACACTGCAAATTGTACTGCTGGGAATGCCTGTTATTTGCAACCGACAGCTGTGGTGTTTGGAAAACCACTGGGTTTGTAAACCTGAGTTGCCTATGCAAGGCAGCAACGAGACACCAAAGCACGGCAGGACACCTGCAAGCAACGGTGCTATCAAAAACGTTCAGAGACACCCGAGTGGATCTGCCAATCAGTGAGAAGAGGCGGAGGGAAAAGGAGCTCCACAACGAAAAGGTCATGAGAAATAACGAAATACTGAAAAGACTGATCGATTGTGTAATTTTTCTTGGTAAACAAGCGATCTCGTTCAGGGGAGACGACGAAAGCAAGGAGTCCACAAACAGGGGTAACTACGCCGAGCTCATTTCCTTTCTGGCCGAACACGACAAAGACTTGCATTACCACCTTTCCTGGAACAAAGCGTTTACTGACACTTACAAAATGCAAAACGACCTGGTTAGTGCGATAGTTGAAGTGATGGGAGAAGAGATTAAAAGGGAGGTCAATAGAGCACCTTTTGTCGCAGTTATGGTGGACGGAACTAGAGACGACCAGCTGGCGCTGGTGCTCCGTTACGTGACAGACACCGGTGTCAAGGAGAGGTTTGTCAGATTCGACGACGTTACGAGTGCCAAGCGGGCTGATGACCTCGCTGCTCTCATTATCCGACTCCTGGAGGAACACGAATGCCTGGATAAAGTTGTGGCACAGTGCTTCGATGGCGATGCCGTCATGCAGTCTGGACTAAATGTCCAGGTGCAGGCTAAAGTGAAGGTGAGAGCTCCTTGGGCTTTATCTCTACATTGTTACGCACACCAACTTAATGCAGTACTAGCTCAAGGGGCATCGAAGCTTAGAGAATGTAGGATCTTCTTTGCGCGTCTTAACGGCCTAGCTGCGTTTTTCTCCAGATCCCCTAAGCCCACGCAGCTGCTCGACGATATCTGTCGGCGGGATCTTCCTCGTGAGGCACCAACAAGGTGGCAAGATGGTTCTAGATTGGTCAGCACGGTCTTTGAGAAGAGAGCTGCCCTGAAGGAGCTATTTGAGCACATATTAGAACGCCATGATGAGTTCGACGAGGATTCTGTGCGCTGTGCTGACGGATACAACGCACACATGGATGACTTTCAGTTCTGTTTTTTGCTTTCCACTTTTCACACGGTTCTTGAGCGGTCGGATGTGCTTTTTAGAAAGCTGCAGAACAAAACACTCGATGTACAATTCTGGCCTGCGAGGATAGACGAGTTTTGTAACACCATTGAGAGGGAGAGAAGGCGATTTGGTGAGATTTATGAATCTACTGTGAGCGAAACAGGTGCGCCTAGCACACAGAGAGGCCAAACACTAGGGGACAGTTGCGTAAGGTACCAGAAACTCCACTGTGACATTTTGGACAACATCCATGACCAGATACGGAACCGGTTTAAAGACCACAAGAAAGTAATGTTTCTCTCCCTCCTCGACCCTCAGCGGTTTAAGACATACCGTAAGAAATTCCCGGATCCGCCCTTCTCCAGCCTAACGCAGAGCCACGGAACTCTCTTCGATATGCCCCGGCTTAAGACAGAGCTGACTGTCATGTATGCCATGGCTGATTTTGAAGGGAAAAGCCCTGCTGACCTCCTCGCTTTCCTTCAGCGGACGGATCTCTGCGGGAGCATGCGTCAGCTTCACACATTGGCATGTCTAGTGGTGACCATCCCAGTGTCTGCTGCCTCTGGCGAGACATTTTCAGCCCTGAAACGCATTCAAATGTATTCAAGAAGTAACACTGAGCAGGCGCGACTGTCAGGACTCGCCTCCATGGCGATCGAGAAGGAGCTTTTGTTGGAACTGAAACGCAACGGTGGGCTATACGACCGTGTCATTGAACTCTTTGGAAAGAAGGAAAGGACGATGGACTTTATCTTCAAATGATGAGCAGCTTTGGTATGTCTGAAGGGTTTTTATGTATCTTTATGTTGGCCAACACACACATTATTCTCTTTAGGTTGTCCTAGAGAGGTTATTGTTTATTTACTGATCAGTTTGTATCTATTTACTAACAAATGAAAACATGAATTACAGGAGAGAGCTCCAACCCAGACTCAGACATGGAGCCCAGCTCCACTGCATCAGGAAGCCATAAACAACACAGATGGAGGAGGAGCTCCAGATAGAAGAATCACCACTGCATGGTCTGCTTCAGTAGCTTCTATGAGCCAGAGGACTTGAGAAGTCACACCTGCAAGCCCCGTCCCTGTTTAGATTGCAGTGAGAGTTTCATTTGTTCAACTCACTTTAAATCTCACCTTGAATCACACCCACAGACTCATACAGGAGAGAAGACTTACTCTTGCCTTCAGTGTGAAAAATATTTTCCTACAATGAGCAACCTAAAGAGACATCAAAGAATACACACAGGAGAGAGGCCATATCTCTACTCCAGGAGTGGGAAGTGTTTTACAGATTCAGGAACGCAAAAGAAACACCAGAGATATAACCAAATTACTGTGATACAACAAATCTCTCTCTCTTTCTATAATTTAGGGTTAGAATGCAAAATGTCTCTATGATGTCTTTGCCTAGTGTAATAATTGTCTAAGTTTACAGAGTTATTAAAGCGTCATTTGATTCATTTTATCGTCACCATTCTTGCACTGATCCTTGCAACACATCGTCAACAGTCCTTCACACATAGTGTTAATTAAATTACTAGGATCAGATTCTTAACATTATTAAGATAAGCTTTACTGTGAACAGTACGTAGCCAAATTCCCTTACCAACCCTTTGTATTGTAACAGCCATCCTGACGCTCCACAGCAGATTCATCTGTTTATTGGTAAATGGTAAATGGTAAATGGACTGCACTTATATATAGCGCCTTTTTTGCTGCTCCAAAGCGCTTTACAACGGCCTCTCATTCACACACACATTCACATACCAATGGCGGCAAGCTGCCATGCAAGGCGCTGGCCCGCTCACTGGGAGCAATTTAGGGGTTCAGTGTCTTGCCCAAGGACACTTCGACATGTGGCCAGCTGGGGCTCGAACCGCTGATCTGCCAACCTTGTGATCATTAGGCGGCGACTCTACCTCATGCGCCACAGCCGCCCCAATTGTAGTAAATTGTGTCTTTGGTCACAGAACAGGAGAAGGTTGCGTGCTCAAACAGATTCTCTGATTGACCTTAATAGAAGCATTGTAATAACCGCATCGTAGGCAGTGTAAAGTGAAATAGGCAATATGGTTAGAGCAAACAATGCAATAACACTAAAGCAAATACAGACTCAAATCACTGAAGACCAAGGTATATTCCCAAATATTGACCGGGTGAGTTCATCAACACAACCTTGTCCTACGGCGAAGCCACCGACGAATGAAGCAGCTCTATAGGGTGCCAGAGAGAAACTCAAAGAGTCCTATGCCTATCTAAAGGCCAATGCACACGGCCCCGATTTTGTCGCACCGCCGAATTCGATTTGTTTTGAATGAGACAATGCACACGGCGTGCGATGCGATATTGTCGCAGGACAACATTCGATTCTCCATTCACACTAATTGAAATAATTCAAAGAATTGAGAATCTAATGTTGTCGTGCGACAAAATCGCACGCCGTGTGCATTGGCCTTAAGTCCTATGCATTCCAATACTGTAATTGCATCCAATCAGCACTGTATAGACACATTACGGTATTGTACTGTAATGTTTTGTACTTCACAATGTTGACTGCTTTAGGTCTGTTTATAATAATAATAATAACTTGGATTTATAAAGTGCCTTTCATAAAACGCAAGGACAATTCTAGGAAATGGTCAGACAGACAAAACAGAAAACAAACAAACAAAACAGAAACAGTGACTAGGGGCCAAAGGCCTTGGTGAACAGATGGGTTTTGAGGGCTGATTTGAGGGTGTCCAGGGTAGGGGGGGGGGCATTTCGGATCACTATGGGGAGAGAGTTCCAGAGGATATGTGCAGCCACGCTGAAGGCTTTGTCCCCAAAGTTCTGTAGGTTGGTGCGGAGGGTGGACAGCAGGCCCATGTCTGAGGACCGCAGGTTCCGGGAAGGGGTATGTTGGGAGAGGAGGTCAGTTAGGTACTGGGGGGTGCAGGCATGTTGTCTGTTTCAGAGAGTTCCTGAGCTAGATGCAGCTGCAGTCGCCGGTGTCTGTCTTGCCTTATTTTTTTGCCAAAAGGGCTTCTCTCAAAGATTCTTTTTTTGGACAGATACAGTAGAGAATTAGACAGGAAGGATGGGTGAGAGAGAGAGGAGGGATGACATGCAGGATATGTCCCCGGACGGAATCGAACCGGGGACCCTGCGGTTACATGGTCAACGCTTAACCCGCGCCCTTAAAGATGGCCACTTACTGAGATTCACCACAGATCAACATGTAGAATATTATTAAACTATTCAATGACCTGTTGGTATAACACAGTTGTGTCTGTCACAGTCTCAGCTCACGAATTCGGCGGAGTCGTGTAGCCGTGACGTGCAAAAGATATCAGATCATCGCTGTTTCAGTCAAATCCGGCGTTGTGTAGCCTATAAGCCACCGATCCATGATCTTGCCTGTAGACTCGTTAATAGATTATTAGCCTTCTGTAAAATGATCACAATTTACTCACGGCCGTTGCGGACCACTAGGGGGCACTGACGGACCATACTTTGAGAAAAACCTGGCCTAACACCGCATCACAAGCAGACAAACGAGACCGGCCGATCTGCATAGGCTCCTCCCCCGACCCGGAGGAGAAAGGGGTCGGGGGCAGCATTTCTCACCTTTCACTTTTTTTGACATGATACATTAAAATGCTCATAACTTTTTAAAATAAAGGGCTATCTCAGTCATTCAACCAGTTATGAATAGCTGAGAACTTCTAATTTATGGAAATATAAAAAAATGAAAATGTCAAAATGCCACCATGTGAAGGGTTTTCCCAGGCCACCACATAAATGTGCTTGTGTTACTAGGAACAACAACATTTTATTCATTTTTATTTAAAAATAACAACTTCTCCACAGTGCTGGGCTTCAGGCGGTTTATTTTCTTTTTTAGATGATTTCACCTGCGTTTACCTGTCCCTTTTCTGTTTCGAGTCTCGCGCCAAATCCGAGCCACTTCCCGAATCGGTCACGTGGACACTTCGCCTCTTACCATATACGTCATCAACACATGCCTCTTACCATATACGTCATCAACACATGCCTCGATACGCGCATCACAAATATCTGCCTCGGTTACTCGACACACGCTACGAAGCGTCGACACGGAAGGACACATCACTAGTGATGGCGAGATGAAGCTTCATGAACTGTTGAAGCTTTCCATCCAATTGCGTCACACATGGGCCGAAGCTTCGTGTTGCTTTATTTGCTCTACTGCGCCATCAAGTGGACAATAAATGTATAGCAGGCAGAGTGATAATGACACCGTGGCTTTGGTGTGTGAAGCTTTGAATTGAATAAATGTGCTTGTGTTACTACTAGGAACAACAACATTTTATTCATTTATTCATTCAACTTCTCCACAGTGCTGGGCTTCAGGCGGTTTCTTTTTTTTTAGACGATTTCACCTGCTTTTGAAAATATCCTTTCACAGGACACAGATGAAGCTGGGGTACATAGAAAAACAACGGCAAGTTTATACAAATTTCCCGAATCGGTCACGTGGTACGGCCGGCAGGCGAAGCTTCGCTCTTACCATACGTCATCAACACGTGCCTCGATACGCGCACCACAAAAATCTGCCTCGGTTACTCGACACACGCTACGAAGCGTCGACACGGAAGGACACATCACTATGGAGATAGATTTATATCATAAATACACACGTACGAAAGTATAATACGCAACCGTGTTTTGCTATCCATCCGCACACATCTCTTGAGTCGTGTGTCGTAAAAAGAATTCACGCGTGCGTGAACAGATCCACGCAAGCGTGTTTTGCTATCGACCCGCAAATATCTCTCCATCTGTGAACCGTGTTTTGTGAACCGTGTTTTGCTCTGCTTGGATTTACGTATGTATTTTTGAGACAAACATTTCCCTGTTTTGCCGTCTCGATTGGTAACTCGTAATATTCATTAGCTGATTATAAGGCGCTATCTGATTGGCCGGTGATCTGCGCTGTTCTTTCGACAAGATGAGTGTTTCTACCATCAGTTTCTACCACTCAGCAAATACGATAATACACTACGAGAGCACTTAGAATACATAATAGTTTACAAGTAATACGTTTATGTATTATATTAGTTATCCCCCCTCACATGTATTGTGGTTAACCTACATGTTTTGCTCACTGCACTTCTTATCCACCACTGATGTAAAAACCGAACAATTTCAGAATGTTTGCTTTTATAATATAGACTACCCACTTCAGTCACCTACACCACTGCTAGAAAGCATATGTTTGTAGTTGGAACAGGGAGCATTTTGAGGGAGGGGGTCAGAATATGGCAGCCTGCCTTTCATGCTGGCATATTCTGACCCCCCCCCCCCCTAACTATTGTTTGCAAAGTCTGAGACACGTCATATTGTTTGTGGTGACATCTTTAGGTCACTGGGTGGTACCCCTGAAAGTACATGCTTGTAGTTATAACAGGGAGCATTTTGAGGGGGGGGGGGGGGGGGGGGGTCAGAATATGCTAGCATGAAAGTCATGCAGGCATATTCTGACCCCCCCCCCTAACTATTGTAGATAAGACAAGAAGGCAAGTTGGTGCAAGTGCAAAAGTAGTCTAAAGTATATTTTCTTTGCAGGTATAACCTGACACCAGAACAAAAAAAGATATTAACACAATTCAAACAAAACAACAACATATGTAACAACCGAAACAAAACAAAAATGACAATGAATAGAGAAATATAGACATTATTTACAAAATCAACAAACGATTGATCATTTTGCTTAGAACAGTATTGTAGTAACATCCTAGGCTGATCTGTCTCATTAGACAACTGGAGTGCAGGAAAAATAGTGTGAGAGGAAGTCAATACAAACATAGGAGGGGCGGGTCCTAACCAGAGGTAATGAGGTAATATTTATCTCAACATCTCTCTTGTTGTCTCTGTAGTAACATACTTAAAACAATTATATCAAAACGTAAACCACAGCTTGGGTTCTGGCAGGTAGGCCCAGATAGGGGCCTGTCCTTGATTACAAAAAGTTGACGTTAGGAATAGGGTATAACGCTATGTACAGTAATGTTTATACAAAGTGAGTAAAAAGAAAACTAGAAAAATACTAAAACTAAAACGGGGAATGGCTGGTATAGGAGACCTACTTTAGGTTCTGAGTAATGACATGCTTAGATAAAACCACCACACACCGCCATTTAAAAAGCATAACATGCCATGCCCTGTAAGAGATCAATCTTACTATCAAACTATTACATTCAGCTCTGGAGTGTTGCATATCAATCTCACAACGCACTTGTGTAGGTCTGAGAAGATTGGATAGATGTGAGCAGTATGGTTATCAGCTCCATTGTGCCCTCTGATAATCCAATCCTCCCAGGTTTAGACAAGTGCATAGGGGGTAGGAAGTTGATTTGAGATCAAGTAGGGTATGCATCAGTAAATGGCCTCATCTATGTTGTCGTCACTATCCCCTCCGAACTCCTCTCCATTGTCAAAGTACGACATGATGTAGTCTGTCTCCTGCAGGGACACATTACATTTCAGGACACATTCAATGCGACTGTAAAAACTAATTCCTGTCAAAGGGGACATCCACCCTATGAACCATCAGAGTCAGTGAAAGAAGGATTTTAGGGGGACGTGGCCTCTCACATGAATTGTTATAGATCGTCTCCCTTGACCATTCTCAGACAGGGGTTTGATCCTGTGACCTTGCCATGAGGCTAAGATCCTGTTAATCTTTTATTTGTATTATTTCAAATACTTTTCTGAGATAGATAGAAAAGGATGCATACCTCTTCAAACTCCTCATCATACTCTTCCTCTCCCTCCTGCTCCTCCTCCTCTGGCTTTTTCTTTTCCCCTTCCTCTTCATCTGAACTCACTTCCTCCTCTTTCTTCTCGAGCGTCTGAAAGATTAAGCAAATGAATACAAGGTAACTGAAGATACTCATCCAAAGATCAAATACTCAAAGCTTGCAGCTAAATTACAGTTATTCCCTTGTTGTCACATACAGATTTCTAAGGACTCTTTATGTACATCCTTGCACACATACACGCCAGGGTTTCCGTTAGAAAAAATTGCCGCCGGACATCGTGTCCGGGAAGATTTCGATTTATCGGACAAACGTGATATATTCCGGTCATCATATTAAAATAAAAAAATAAAAAATAAATAAAAAAAATATATATAATATAGCTGTTTGTCGCGGTGATTACTGTTGTGTAGCGGCCTATATATGCCATTTAATGTCTATTTCTCATCCGATACGATTAGATGCGAGCTATATAATATATAATAATATAACATGATTCGCATGCGCGCTATGCCATTATGTCCAGCGCTGAACGGGCGCCTCACTGGGAACTGAACAGACAGCATCGATCAATGAACAGACTCCACATTACGTTAACTGAAGTTTGTTAAATTGTTTGGGATTAATGTGAGTTTTCTATTTTCTCTTTCCAGTTTTACCCTTTTTTTTATCAATAAAACAACGTCATTTCTATAACCAGGTCTCGCTGGTTGGGAAGGCATTTCGTTTAGCTGCCTGTCAAATCATACTTAATCGGACTCGGGAGTATGTCAATGAGGAGAACATAACTGTTTATTGAGAAACAATAGGCAGGCTGGGATACGTATATAAAGAAATACCACAATGTCTAGATGTATAACATTTTATTGAACAGTGCAAGCATGTAGGCTTCTGGCGTGACATCGTACCCCTAACGTTCTTAGGGCTTGTTTGAAAAGCTTAGACTGAAAGTTAGTGCCCTGGTCAGATTGTATAACAAGAGGAAGACCGAATGTGGAAAAAAACGTTGTTAAAGCTTTCACCACTGAGCTGGCTGATATGTTACGCAACGGAACAGCTTCGGGAAAACGAGTAGCAGCGCACATAATAGTAAGCAAATACTGACTTCCACTTTTAGTCCTAGGCAAAGGTCCAACACAATCAATTATTACACGTTCAAATGGCTCCCCTATAGCAGGAATGGGATGCAATGGTGCGGGTGGAATGGATTGATTAGGCTTACCCGCCATCTGACAAGTATGGCAACAGCGGCAGTGCTTGGCAACATCCGCCTTCAGTCCGGGCCAAAAGAAATGTTTCAATATCAGCTGTTAAGTTTTAGTTATACCTAAATGTCCTGACCACTGGCTCTCATGTGCTACAGATAACACCTGTTGTCTATAACCCACAGGCACAACCACTTGTTTTACAGTATTCCACTCACAACCATTTGCATAAGGAGGAGACCATTTACGCATTAATATCCCATCGTTAAGGAAATAAACTACGTTGCCCCCTATTTCAGATTCCTCACTAGCTGCATGTAAAAAACATTTGTTTAATGACTGATCAGCTACTTGAGCGACACGCAATCGCTCGCCGGTTACAGGCAGAGATAGGCTGTCAGCGGATGGTATGGTAGGACTCGGGGAGGATGGTAACTCTACCACTTTCTCCCTGGGAGAAGCTGAAACAATCGGGTTCTCATCCCTTTCAGAAAAGGCTTGCATAATCACACTATCACAGAGAGAAACATCGCTATCCTCCTCTCTGCCTCGACTCGATTGTGCACGAGTTATAGCGCACACCGGAAACAACCGCTGTTTCGCATAGGCAGCCTACACATTAGGAGTCATCATCATGCCGGTGTCAAATCATATCATAATAAAATAAATACATAGCCTATATATTCGTCTTTTTTAAAATAGAAGGAATCAGAATGTGAACTTTAGCGAATTGTATTCAAATTGTGCTTAGAGGGAATTATTTTCACCGGACATTTATGTCCGACGAGTTTTCAATTTGTCGGACTTCAACAACTTTTACCGGACAAAGTCCGGGAATTACCGGTTAACGGAAACCCTGATACACGCACACAGAGTCTGTGAAAAGTGTATTGACTGAAGTTATGTGCCTATAAGGCTATATGAGGTTAGAAGTTTATTCATTCAGTGTTGTGGACGAGATCCTACCTCTAGCTTACGGATTATCTCCTCTTTGTCCAATCGGGGCTTTTTACTGGGTTTGGGTCCCACTGGTGTCTCCAGAGTTAGAGATGTATCTTGAATAGAGGGAAAATAAGAAAAACAAATAGAATCTTATGATATCAACATTGTTCAAAATGTGTATGACATTATGGCCATATATAACATGACAATAATAATGTAAATTGGTCAATTATTAAAAGTATTACAGTTGTTTACGGTCGCTAAGTCACAGTGTTCAATACTGAAGTCACAGAGTCACAACTCTTCATACAGTCTGCATTACTAACATGCATGTTGGCCAATCACTTCATTCATATCTCAAAAGAAGCTTGTTCAACCATACACTGCCAACAATGTTCACCCAGAAAGCATACACAGTCATTCATAACATTCTGACTTACAAAACACTAACAACAGGGAGCATTGCAGTCCATATAATCGCCGGAGACTTTAATCATGCTGACCTGAAGGTAGTACTACCGAAGTTCTATCAGCATGTTAAATGTGCAACAAGAGGAGAAAAAACACTGGATAAGGTATACACCAACATCAAGCTTGCTTACAAGGCTAGACCGCTAGCTCATCTAGGCATGTCTGACCATGTGTCAATCCTCCTGATCCCAGCCTACACTACCATGAGGAAAAGTGCTCCCATCACCACTAAGACTGTCAGAACCTGGCCAGCAGGGTCCGCTCCACTGCAGATCTGCCTGAATGACACCTCATGGCAGGAATATGAGCATGAGGACCTGGAACAGTTCACGTCGTCGGTTCTGAACCACATAGTGAACTGCACCAACTCAGTCACCGTGGACAAACGGGTCCGGGTCTACCCCAACACGAAGCCATGGATGACTGGGAAGGTCCAAAAACTGATCAATGAGAGGGACAACGCCTTCGCAGGGAAGGGCACACTGCTGTACAGCACCACCAGGGCTAACCTAAAGCGCGGAATCCGGGAGGCCAAGGCAGACCACAGAGAGAAGATTGAGGAATGCTTCCTGAGCAACGACTCCAGGCGGGTGTGGCAGGGGGTTCAGCACATGACAAACTTCAGAGCCAACAGGCTCACAGCCGCAGAGGACGACCCCCTGCCGGCGGAAAAGCTGAACTCCTTCTACGCCCGGTTCGACGAGGGGCGAACGGAGGTAACCACAACACAAACACCACTCTCTCCAGCTCTCAAACAGCTATGCGAGACTGCTCTTTGTGGACTTCAGCTCTGCCTTCAACACCATCCTTCCAGCCAGGCTAGTGACCAAACTACTAGACCTGGGACTATCACACTCTATATGTGCATGGATCAAGGACTTCCTGTCCGACCGCCCCCAGAGAGTGCGGGTGGGCTCCCACACCTCCACAGCCCTCAGACTCAGCACTGGGTCCCCCCAGGGCTGCGTGCTAAGCCCCATCCTCTACAACCTCTACACCTACGACTTCACCCCCGTCCACCCCAGCAACTCCATCGTAAAGTTTGCAGACGACACCACCGTGGTGGGCTGCATCTCGGGGGGGGGACGAGGCGGCGTACAGGGATGAGGTAGAGCAGCTGAGCAAGCTGTGCAAGGTTAACAACCTGCTGCTGAACCAGTCAAAGACCCAGGAAATCATCGTGGACTTCAGGAGGAAAAAAATCTGAGGTCCAGCCCCTGCTCATCGACGGAGGGAGCGTGGAGAGAGTCTCAATCCTCCGATTCCTGGGGGTGCACATACAGGATGACCTGTCCTGGAAGAACAACACAGCAGCCATCATCAAGAAGGCACAACAGCGGCTCTTCTTCCTGAGAGTCCTCAGGAAGGACCACACCAGACAGGAGATACTGGTGGCCTTCTACAGCTGCGCAGTGGAGAGCATCCTCACCTACTGCATCTGCAACTGGTTCTCCAGCTGCACAGCCGCAGAGAGGAATGCGCTACAGAGAGTCGTGAGAACGGCCCAGAAGATCACCGGCGCCCCCCTCCCCTCTCTGGAAGAGCTGTACAACACACGCTGCCTCAGGAAGGCCTCCAAGATCTCCAGAGACCCATCTCACCCTGGGTACGAACACTTTGCTCGGCTGCCCTCGAACAGGCGGTACAGGACAAACAGACTGAAGCTCAGCTTCTACCCCAGGGCCATCCAGGCCCTGAACACAGCAAAGACCTAGGTTCTGGGCCCTGGACAGTCTGGACGGATTGATGGCAGCTGCTGGATTGAAAAATCAGGTGTAGTGCTGAGGCACAAATGTGTACATTTCAAGCCTGCAAACTGCGACACTTTAAATGAATGTGCAATAACACTATGTGCAATATGACAACCCTAGGGTACATAAGGTTGCAGAGAAATAGGAAATGTTAGAATAGGTATAGCATAGCATAGAGTACAGCACAGTGTTTTATCTGTACAGTATAGTATAGTGGATAGTGTACATAGCCTTTATTTATGTAAACCAGCTCCTTTCCCTTCTTGTTTTTTTAGTTTTTTTTCTTTCTTTCCTAGCACCAGGGGAGCCCCCCCTCCCAAATTTCGTTGTTTGGTACCTGTACTATATCAATGACAATAAAGACCATTCATTCATTCATTCATTCCATAGTTTGAATGATTTTCACAAGAATGAATATTTCATTATAAAAATGGTTTGATTTATAGTAATCATAGACAGAATAGTTGACTGTACAACTGTCTGTCAAGTATTAGGCAACAATCAGAAATGCCGCAATTTTGCTTCTATCCTGAAAAGTTTTTTTTTGTTTCGTTATCTTTGCAGAAAGTAAGTTACGGTACATTTACTTCAAAGTACACTACATTTACTTGTGTAAAATGAAAAGTGGAAAATAAAGTGGAAGATGCAAAGTTCAAACAAAAAAGAAAAACTGAAATTCCAGGGCTACAACACAATAGCAATCACACCAAAAATTTCTCACTCCTGAGGGTTTTGGTCTGGTCTGCATCTGGTCACATCTAATGTCTTCCTTGGCAATGCATCTAGTCTATTTCATTTCATTGTATATATTCTGCTAATATTTTCTAGACATTTCAATATGATTACTGCAAATAGTGAAAATACCACCGTTCATCCGTTATCAGACTTTGCTGAGGTGCTGGAACTGAAGAGTAATGCAAAAAAAGAGATGCAAAATAACAGCATCTGCACCAGGGTTTCCGTTAGAAAAAATTGCCGCCGGACATCGTGTCCGGGAAGATTTCGATTTACCGGACAAACGTGATATATTCCGGTCATCATATTAAAATATTATAAAAAAAATAATAATCAAAATCATATTTTTTTTTTCTCCAAATCTAATATAGCTGTTTGTCGCGGTGATTACTGTTGTGTAGCGGCCTATATATGCCATTTAATGTCTATTTCTCATCCGATACGATTAGATGCGAGCTATATAATATATGATAACATGATTCGCATGCGCGCTATGCCATTATGTCCAGCGCTGAACGGGCGCCTCACTGGGAACTGAACAGACAGCATCGATCAATGAACGGACTCCACATTACGTTAACTGAAGTTTGTTAAATTGTTTGGGATTAATGTGAGTTTTCTATTTTCTCTTTCCAGTTTTACCCTTTTTTTATCAATAAAACAACGTCATTTCTATAACCAGGTCTCGCTGGTTGGGAAGGCATTTCGTTTAGCTGCCTGTCAAATCATACTTAATCGGACTCGGGAGTATGACAATGAGGAGAACATAACTGTTTATTGAGAAACAATAGGCAGGCTGGGATACGTATATAAAGAAATACCACAATGTCTAGATGTATAACATTTTATTGAACAGTGCAAGCATGTAGGCTTCTGGCGTGACATCGTACCCCTAACGTTCTTAGGGCTTGTTTGAAAAGCTTAGACTGAAAGTTAGTGCCCTGGTCAGATTGTATAACAAGAGGAAGACCGAATGTGGAAAAAAACGTTGTTAAAGCTTTCACCACTGAGCTGGCTGATATGTTACGCAACGGAACAGCTTCGGGAAAACGAGTAGCAGTGCACATAATAGTGAGCAAATACTGACTTCCACTTTTAGTCCTAGGCAAAGGTCCAACACAATCAATTATTACACGTTCAAATGGCTCCCCTATAGCAGGAATGGGATGCAATGGTGCAGGTGGAATGGATTGATTAGGCTTACCCGCCATCTGACAAGTATGGCAACAGCGGCAGTGCTTGGCAACATCCGCCTTCAGTCCGGGCCAAAAGAAATGTTTCAATATCAGCTGATAAGTTTTAGTTATACCTAAATGTCCTGACCACTGGCTCTCATGTGCTACAGATAACACCTGTTGTCTATAACCCACAGGCACAACCACTTGTTTTACAGTATTCCACTCACATCCATTTGCATTAGGAGGAGACCATTTACGCATTAATATCCCATCGTTAAGGAAATAAACTACGTTGCCCCCTATTTCAGATTCCTCACTAGCTGCATGTAAAAAACATTTGTTTAATGACTGATCAGCTACTTGAGCGACACGCAATCGCTCGCCGGTTACAGGCAGAGATAGGCTGTCAGCGGATGGTATGGTAGGACTCGGGGAGGATGGTAACTCTACCACTTTCTCCCTGGGAGAAGCTGAAACAATCGGGTTCTCATCCCTTTCAGAAAAGGCTTGCATAATCACACTCTCACAGAGAGAAACATCGCTATCCTCCTCTCTGCCTCGACTCGATTGTGCACGAGTTATAGCGCACACCGGAAACAACCGCTGTTTCGCATAGGCAGCCTACACATTAGGAGTCATCATCATGCCGGTGTCAAATCATATCATAATAAAAGAAATACATAGCCTATATATTCGTCTTTTTTAAAATAGAAGGAATCAGAATGTGAACTTTAGCGAATTGTATTCAAATTGTGCTTAGAGGGAATTATTTTCACCGGACATTTATGTCCGACGAGTTTTCAATTTGTCGGACTTCAACAAATTTTACCGGACAAAGACCGGTAATTACCGGTTAACGGAAACCCTGATCTGCACACTCAAACACTGTGCACAAAAACAGTTTATTGCTTGCGAGCTTTCTGTCATATATGACAGGAACACAAGGACCATATAAGCATAGTAAGCAGTGCTTACCCAACGAAAAAAGGACAGTGAAAATATTAAAATAAAAGTGCATGTAACCGTTTGTTTGTTTTCATTAAAAGAGTCGTATTTTAGGTCCCAGGGCAGCAGGAGTCATTCATTTTGGTGCCACCTGCAGGAGTAAGCACTCGCTATTCTGCTTGCTTGCATTGCATTGCATTATAAGCACTTCTCTCTCTGCTTTCCCTCGCGTACATTCGAATGCGTGAAAATGTCTTTTTTATTTTTTCCGATGCCTCAGCCCGCTGTTTAATGTGGCCAGGGTAAGCATGCTTACCAGCCAATCAGTAGTTCGTTCATTCCGATAAGAGCTACTGATTGGCTCTTATCACTTTCAAGTTCACTTAACATTTCACCTTACTTTGGCCCAATCCCGATTCCCTTTCTACCCCTATGGCTCGTTTTCGAGTGTGACTCGATTCGAAGCCAAGGCCTTCGAACAGAGCCACAAGCCATAGGGGTTGAAATCTACCCCTTTGAATTGGGACGGCCCTTCACGACGGCTACGTCATCAGCAGTGGTTTAAAAGGACGCGGTACGGGTGACGCGTTATGTTGCCGGCGAATTCTCACATCTCGCAATGCCTTCTTCAGCTGTGTTTATTTCTGTTGCGTGTGCTATAAGCATATTTTTTCGTTTATTATCAACACACCTGAGAAATCATGGAAGAGGGACAACCCTTCAAGACCGATACGTCATCAGGAATATCGTAGAAAAGCATTGACGCTCGCGACTCATTCACAACTTCACTTTTACGCTATCAATCGATCAAACAAGTCATCAAATAAAAAAGAACAATGTTTCATTGTCAGACCATGACAGAATAACGGCGCTCTAACCTGTATGAAACCTGTGCTCCTACCCTGCCAGTCTGCACTGATTTAGGACAACAGTGCAACAACTTCGCGGCTGAACTTAAGTAAAATTTACGGCGTCATATACCATCAATGGGGAAACATGGAAAAATGCATGACTTACATATTTAATTTTATGACGTTCCGAAATCCGAAGTGACAGGAACGCTGGAGAAACAGCCGCTGTCCACTGCATTAATTAACTACATGTCCTTGATGAGTCTCCCGCTCACTGCGCTCCATCAAAAATTTCACATCCATCAATAATATTACATAATAACAACTGCTCGGATTAGATTGCGAGTTGTTTTGGTATGCCGCAATATTTATACCACCAAGGGGGGGGGGGGGGAATTCGCGCCTATCATGCACATATCAGCCTGTGGATAGAAAACTTAAGATAGATAACTTTACATTAAATATGTCTACCATCATCCGCTGTCAAACACCACAATTTATTTCATGATTGTACATCTCTGAAATGTTAATCGCGCACATTTCTATGGGTCAGTTGCCGGGGCAGAGGAACAGGGTGACTGTCAGCCTGTGACAAACGCGCAGATATGAGTGCTCCGGTGTCTTGCTTTAGTAGTCTAATGGAAGTGATCAGGCATAACAGTGATTTTTTTGTTATGCTTGTTATAAAGAAAAGGTCTACATAATGCATTGTAATGACATTAAACTAACGTTTGATAGATAACTTTACATATGTGTACCATCATCCGCTGTCAAACGCCACAGGTAATAATTGATTTATGATTGTACATCTCTGAAATGCTCGACTGTCATGCAGCCTGTAACGTTAGACACACAGCACATCGGCATAATAACATTTTGTTGTTGTTGTGCTTGTTATAAAGAAAAGGTCTATAATGCATTTAAATGAATGATACAACCCATTAATAATATTACATAATAACAACTGCTCAGATTAGATTGCGGGTGCCGCTACATGGAAATAGGTAAAAATGTGCATCATGTACAAGTCAGCCGAACGTTTGACAGATAACTTTACATATGTGTACCATCATCCGCTGTCAAACGCCACAGGTAATAATTGATTTATGATTGTACATCTCTGAAATGCTCGACTGTCATGCAGCGTTGTGTTACTGTAACGTTAGACACAGCACCGACATAAAAGCGTTTTTTTTTTGGTTATGCTTGTTATAAATAAAAGGTCTATAATGCATTGTAATGACATTAAACTAAGATAATAAGATGGTTATCATAATTTTTAAAATCTTTATTAATAAGTAATTACAGAGAAAGTAAAATGACATTTCCGCATTGAATAGAGCGACATAAGATTTCTGTAGATGATTCGCAATGCATCCTGGAATCAAGGGGTAGCGTACCCCTATGGCTTCGAAGCTAGTCTGGTCCTGGAATCGCTCTAAACAAAGTCATAGTTAGCCCTCGAAATGAAGCCATGGCCCGATGAAATATGAATTGGGACAGCCCTCCCCCTAAACGTGAACGCGCAAATCAAGCCATAGGGGTGAAAACGAAGTCATAGGGGTGAATTGGGATTGGCCCTTTCTCTCGCCCGGCAGAATAGCTTATGCTAGCTAGCTCAAACGATCTAAATAATAATAATCAATAAGGATAACTTGCTTGATATTGTGAATATGGACATTACTGTCAGCGACCTAAAGGGATTTCGTAGACTGGACTGGACTGGCTAAAGGCCGCCCGAAGCCACCGCTCACCGATCTTCACACCCAGAAAGGGAGAGTCGCTAGGGGCTACAGCAAGCCTGGTATGAGCGGTTTATATGATGTATATGACTCGCGAGGCTGGTGGCGATCTGTGCTTGTTTATATGGTTTGAGTACTGCTGTGCTGCTGGTTATGGCTTCTTATTTAAGACTTCCTCTGCTTTTACCTTTGAATGTAGGCCTGTGCCGTTGTGTTTGGAGAGAGAGCTGCTTAATCAATCGCTGAGATAGGCCTAATGTCGCTGTCCGTGCCAGTGGTTCTGGACCAAAAGTGTTTGAGAGAGATAGAGAGGGAGGGTTTGTGATGTGATGTCAAGTGCCTGTGTGACAAAAGTGTGAAAAGAAAGTGTGTTGTGAGTTTACTATGGAGGATGGAAACGGTGTGTGTCTGTGTTGTGCGTGTGTGCGTTTGCGATGTTGAAACTGGACTTGTAGATTTCAGCAGGTTGGCTACTTGAAAAGATCTTGGTTCAAAAAAGATTGAACAATGAGCACCCCTGATATAGTCGAAACTGGCAACTGTTTTTTTTGTTTTTGGTAATCTGATCACAAAGTGACCCTACAGTTTATTAGCGGGTTCTAGGGCATCAAAATTGCATTTCCTTGAAACTGCGTTCACTGATAGCGTGTATGTGTAATTATGTGTATTTCTATATCTTATGCTTACCCAATCTAAAAGCTCACGGCACGTGCCGGCAGGAATATGATTACTGCAAAAATGCACCAAATCATTCTGTTTTGAACGTGTTCTTCAGAGTTTTGAACACAGTATGTTAACAATGGAAAAATGTGTTGCAAATACATAATGTTTTGCAGGTGGGGGAGTTTGAATGAGAGAAGTGTTATGGATTTTGGAGAACGTGGTCATTGAATGCATTTTGTATGAAAGCAATGCACAAATCACAGCAAGTCACAGTTTGGCCCACATGGACTTCTGCCTTGCTGACTGTATGAAGAGTTGTGACTCTGTGACTTCAGTATTGAACATTATACAACAGTTAGTTCCGACCAAGTAATTTGATTGGACAAGAGGCATTCCATGAGTGCTGATATACAGTATAACAGCACTGGGACTTTTAACTATATGTATCACTCCGCCTCACAGATGTTCTACTAAATGACCGTTAATTAGACTACATGTTTGTGTTCAGGTTACTAGGCAACAGTCCATTTGAAGTTCAGTTGCGGAACTATTTTTTGTTTATTTTTATGATTAAATAAACAAACAAATCATAATCTGTTGTCGCTTTATAATGGGATATAGAGAGAAAACTAGGATATAAAGAGAAACCTAAGATAGCCAAATCATGTCTTAGGAGACACAGTGCTGGGTAAATGGTAAATGGACTGCACTTATATAGCGCCTTTTTTGTTGCTCCAAAGCGCTTTACAACGGCCTCTCATTCACCCATTCACACACACATTCACACACCAATGGCGGCAAGCTACCATGCAAGGCGCCGGCCCGCTCACTGGGAGCAATTTTGGGTTTCAGTGTCTTGCCCAAGGACACTTCGACATGTGGCCAGCCGGGGCTCGAACCGCTGATCTGCCAACCTTGCGATCATTAGACGGCGCCTCTACCTCCTGAGACACAGCCTCTACCTCCTGAGACACAGCCTCTACCTCCTGAGACACAACCTCTACCTCCTGAGACACAGCCTCTACTTCCTGAGACACAGCCTCTACCTCCTGAGACACAGCCTCTACCTCCTGAGACACAACCTCTACCTCCTGAGACACGGCCTCTACCTCCTGAGACACAGCCTCTACCTCCTGAGACACAGCCTCTACCTCCTGAGACACAGCCTCTACCTCCTGAGACACAGCCACCCCATTACTGGGGGTGGTAATGTCTCGGGTCGAGACTGGAGAGATGGAGAGAGGGAGAGATGGGTTACCTTCACCATGGTTCCATCCTGGCAGTGCCAGACGAGGCCCTCCACCTGCCCCTCCCGGCCCTCCTGGAACCAGGACCGCAGCGCCTGGTACTCCACCGGGGGGGGGTTGGGGACGCGCACACTCCCATGAGCCACCAGGACGTGGAGGGGCTGCTTCTTCTGGCCCATTCCTACCAGAGACACAAACAACATGAGAGATGTGACAGGAGGACCACATGAGAGATGTGACATGACGACATGAGAGAGAATGTGACAGGAGGACCACATGAGAGAGATGTGACAGGACCACATGAGAGAGTGTGACATGACCACATGAGAGAATGTGACATGACCACATGAGAGAGAGATGTGACATGACCACATGAGAGATGTGACAGGACCACATGAGAGAATGTGACAGGAGGACCACATGAGAGAGAGATGTGACAGGACCACATAAGAGATGTGACAGGACCACATGAGAGAATGTGACATGACCACATGAGAGAGAGATGTGACAGGACCACGTGAGAGAGATGTGACAGGACCACATGAGAGAGAGATGTGACAGGAGGACCACATGAGAGAATGTGACAGGACCACATGAGAGAGATGTGACAGGACCACATGAGAGAGAGATGTGACAGGACCACATGAGAGAGAGATGTGACAGGAGGACCACATGAGAGATGTGACATGACCACATGAGAGAATGTGACATGACCACATGAGAGAGACTCACTTAAACACTCACTTTCAGATGTTGTCTCGGATCACTGCACTTGCTTTTAAGATAACTTCCCCCTGCTGTAATGTATAGATATTTTTGATACTGTATTGCACTCATGTTTTATATTGTATATATCGTGTTTTGTATCGTATATACTGTGTTGTGTTCTGTGTACTGACTTGCCTCTGTTCTGCCAATTGGCCAGATCGTCGTTGCAAATGAGAATTTGTTCTCAACTGACCTATCTGGTTAAATAAAGGTTAAATAAAAGAGAATATGTGACAGGAGGACGACCACATGAGAGAGATGTGACAGGACCACATGAGAGAGAATATGTGACAGGACCACATGAGAGAATGTGACAGGACCACATGAGAGATGTGACAGGACCACATGAGAGAGAATGTGACAGGACTACATGAGAGAGAAGATGTCACGTTTACCGTACGGGTTCCCGTTGACGTTGGTTCCGACCAGCTCCAGGGTTTGTTCCAGCAGGTCGGCCAGCGGCACAGCGGTGAGCTCCAGCACCGCCTCCTCCTGGGCTCTGGGTCTCAGGACCAGCGCCGCCCCGGCCTCATAGTCCACCACAGAGGAGTGCCAGCAGTACTGCTTATTCTCCCTCTCCACGGGGACCCACCCTGGACACAACCACAGGGAATCATCAGCTCGTGACGTTAGAATGATAAGCTTCTATCTCCATTTAGAATGATAAGGTTCTATCTCCGTTTAGAATGATAAGGTTCTATCTCCATTTAGAATTATAAGGTTCTATCTCAATTTTTGGTCAAAATTTAGTTTTTTACATAATCTGATACATTAGGTGTTTATTAATGCCTGTGTGGTGTTATTTTAAAAATGTTTACATTTTTTAGTTTGTAATTAATAAAATACAAAGGTTCCATCTCACAGAACATAATGGAATGTAAAAACTTTGACGCTCAATATCTCTGAACTACCCTAAACGGAGATAGAACCTTATCATTCTAGACGGAGATAGAACCTTATCATTCTAAACGGAGATAGAACCTTATCATTCTAGACGGAGATAGAACCTTATCATTCTAGACACAGATAGAACCTTATCATTCTAGACGGAGATAGAACCTTATCATTCTAGACGGAGATAGAACCTTATCATTCTAAACGGAGATAGAACCTTATCATTCTAAATGGAGATAGAACCTTATCATTCTAAGCTCACGAGTTTTCAAAGAAATGCCGGTTGAGAGAGGACGCTGGCGTTGCTTGTTCGCCACTTCTCCGCCCGAAATCTACTAGGTGTAATTGCAGTACACAGAGTAGATTGTCCTACAAAGACACTTAAGGCCAATGCACACGGCCCCGATTTTGTCGCACCGTCGAATTCGATTCCATTGTTTTGAATGAGACAATGCACACGGCGTGCGATGCGATTTTGTCGCACGGCAACATTCGATTCTCCATTCACACCCACTCACTTCGGTGGTGTGAATTGAGAATCGAATGTTGTTGTGCGACAAAATCGCACGCCGTGTGCATTGGGCTTTAGATTTAGATTTAGTAATCTAAAAATGTATTACACCCCTATACTTTCTTTTATCTATTTCTTGGTTTCTTTTCATTTTACTACTCGATTTTTTCAGTTTGTAAAGCGTCTTTGAGTGTCTATATAAGTCCAATCTATTATTATTATTATTATTATCAGTACTTTTCTACTTCATAATAATAATAATAATAATTCATTGTATTTATATAGCGCTTTTCCGGGGCTCAAAGACGCTGACAATATGGGAAAAACAGAAAACACAAGCAACAGATAACATGAACACATAGAACACAGAGTTAACGAACAGACACAGGGAACAATTAACACAGCAATGTCCAGGGGGGGAGGGGGGGGGGCAGGGTTAGGGGAGATGGTTAGGGGTAGGGGAGGTTGTATGCATGTCCAGGGGGGGAGGGAGGGGGGGGTGGCAGGGTTAGGGGAGATGGTTAGGGGTAGGGAAGGTTGTATGCATGTCCAGGGGGGGAGGGGGGTGGCAGGGTTAGGGGAGATGGTTAGGGGTAGGGAAGGTTGTATGCATGTCCAGGGGGGGAGGTGGGTGGCAGGGTTAGGGGAGATGG
The DNA here is from genome assembly GCF_963989245.1 of Nansenia antarctica. NCBI lineage: Eukaryota > Metazoa > Chordata > Actinopteri > Argentiniformes > Microstomatidae > Nansenia > Nansenia antarctica. Next base: position 22,659,732 of record NC_137677.1, on the reverse strand, counting down.
TTAGGGGTAGGGGAGGTTGTATGCATGTCCAGAGGAGGGGGGGGGGGGTGGCAGGGTTAGGGGAGATGGTTAGGGGTAGGAGAGGTTGTATGCATGTCCAGGGGGGGAGGGGGGTGGCAGGGTTAGGGGAGATGGTTAGGGGTAGGGGAGGTTGTATGCATGTCCAGGGGGGGCGGGGGTGGCAGGGTTAGGGGAGATGGTTAGGGGTAGGGGAGGTTGTATGCGTGGGAGAACAGGTAGGTTTTGAGGTGGGATTTAAAAGTGGAGAGTGAGGGTGAGTCTCTGAGTGGTTGAGGGAGAGAGTTCCAGAGGCGGGGTGCAGCTCGTGAAAAAGCACGGTTTGAGTTTGGAGGGTGGGACAGTGAGGGGAACAGTGGATGAGGAGGGAGGGTACAGGTAGGGTGGTGGGGGAGAAGGAGGTCAGTCAGGTAAGGGGGGGGGGGCAGGCTGTGGAGGGCTTTGTATGTGAGGAGGAGAACTTTGAATGTATACGTTCTTTGATGGGGAGCCAGTGGACAGGAGGCCTAACCACCCTGTCATCTGAGAGAAGCATCACGTCAGTGACTTACCTTACTAACCCTGCTTAAGTAATGGGACAATAAACCATTTTTTATTCTTTTGGCCCTATAGTCCAGAACTTTAAATCAAACAGTTACTATTATGCACACAAATACCATGAAATAAAAGCAGAGAATCTGCACTCTAACCTCACAGTGATGGTTTGATTTAAATCCAAACCTTTGAAGGAGAAGGAGGAAAAATGCCTCAGTCCCATTAATCAAAGAGATCTGGTAGCCAAGCTTTATGTTGTGTTATGAATGTGCAGACACACACCTGGGATGTGTCCGTTCTCATCAGGCACGGGCTGTCCGTGGCGGTGTTGGACCCGGAGCGCTGGGACCCACGCCTCCGGCACATTCCGAAAGTCCTCCTCCACATTCCAGCTGAACCCTGATCACCCAGAGCAGAGCGTTGGACGGTCATTCACCTTCACTTCTTTTATCCTTAACTTTTAGAACGTCCATAAATCCATAGGGTATTTCATTACACACTTTTTTGTTTTTCGCTCCAATTTTTCATGCGTTGAAATCAAAGATCTAAGACTTTTTCTATGTACACAAAAGCCCTATTTCTGTCAGATTTCTGTTCATAAATGTGTTTAAATCTGTGTTAGTGAGCACTTCTACCGTTGCCTAGATAATCCATCCACCTGACAGGTGTGGCGTATCCAGACGCTGATTAGACAGCATGATTATGTAGGGGGAAAATATGTTGTCATTACTGTAGTATTATTACACTCTTGTGATCAGTCAGACTGTCTGGGCAGATTAACACATTGACGACCCCAACGCTTAATCAGCCATGAGGCGCACTTAACGAGCCTGTGAGTAAAGAAACATGTTAGCCTGTATCTCTTTGCACTCGATCAAAAGTCAGGACCCTCCTTTCATGACTTGTCCTAGATATGTGCGTTCTACCACCCCAGTATCCTTACATTTTCAACATCACATCAGGATAAGCTAGTATGAAGATGTTTTGCAGTTTTTCTGTGTAGGAAGCAGGAGGCTAATTTACAAGACGGCCAACTAGTGGTCGTTGTGTGTAAATGGCAGCTTGAGCATTGTAAAGAGGGGCTCTTTTAGTAGGTAAAAAGGCACGACTGTTCTGGTGTTAAAGAGGTCCAGTTGGACGCCACGTAAACGGACAGTACTGTTCTGACCAACAACGCAGTGAGGGATGGGAGGAGACCAATCAACTGCCTGATTACCGTGGAGGGAAGTGCCACCGTTACTTTAGACCAGTGGTTCTCAACCTTTTTTGGGCCAGCGCCCCCCTGTCCATTATCCAGGTCTCTTACCGCCCCCCATCAAAAAAAGTAGGCTTATTTTCTTCCCTGAATATTAATGTTGACTAATATTCTGTGTTATATCACAGAACAACAATAACACAGCAGCGATTTCACACATGTCCGGTGCAGAACAAACAGTAGGCTACAAAACTGTATATTACAACTAACATTGTTTGTTTTTTAAGTGTGCTGGTATTGCATTTCGCCAAATTGCTGTTTTATGATGCTAATCATGTGGTGGTGTCACAATATGGCGGCAAACGCTAGGGGGCTATTATTTAAATATTTTATTTAGTATTCTATGGTATTATTTTCATAAACTGACCACTTAGTTCGAATTTCTCATATCAAAACATAACAAAGTTCCAAAGTTCAGAGCTCTGCGACCGCTCAGAGATGGGCGCTCTGACTGAAAAGATGGTTTGCCCGAGCGAACTGACCGTTCGTGCATTTACGAACGTACCTGTAATAACACTGCTGACAGCTGATCAATCGCAAGCAGACAGAGTAGTGGTTTCCTATAGCAACAAAAGACGCTGACAGCTGTTCGGAGTGCTTATGTGTTCGTTTCCAGGACATCAGAGGAGCAACATAAAAATCAGAGGATCACTAAAAAGCGATCGTATATTTTAGTTTGTAAACGTTAAGACGAACACATCGCAATGCTAACCTCAGAATGGCACTAGGGATAACATCCACAACAACACTTAACAGTAATACATTTATGTAATATACTGTGATGAACCTGCGAGGGGAGGGGACATTCGTAGCTGATTTCTCCAGGTTAGATTATTGGTAAACGACAGAGAACTTTCCGGACTGGTTTATTACGATCGCTTTTTTGAGATAGGTTGTTCCTGCTGTGATGTTCTGGTATGGTGGTATGGTATAAGGCAGGGGTGCCCACACTTTTTTGAACCAAGATCTACTTTTCAAGTAGCCAGTCTGCCAAGATCTACCAGTCTAGTTTAAACATAGCAAACGTACACGCACATACTACAAACACACACACACACACACACACACACACACACACACACACACACACACACACACACAGTTCCCAGCCTGCATAGTACAATACACTTTCTCTCTCTCTGTCACACAGCCACACATGAGAAGACCATCACAAACCCTCCCTCTTTGCTATTCTCACTCACACACAGACACACTCACACACACAGACACACAGACACACACACATACACATACACACACACACCTGGGTTTCCGTTAACCGGCAATTACCGGTCTTTGTCCGGTAAATTTTGTTGAAGTCCGACATATTGAAAAGTCGTCGGACATATTGTCCGGTGAAAATAATTCCCTTTGAATACAATTCGCTAAAGTTCACATTCTGATTCCTTCTATTTTAAAAAAGACGAATATATAGGCTATGTATTTCTTTTATTATGATATGATTTGACACCGGCATGATGATGACTCCTAATGTGTAGGCCGGCCTATGCGAAACAGCGCACAGGTGCCACATGGGATTGATGCCAGATGGGATTACAGCTTAACCAGTCTATTACCGCTTAAACACAGTAGCCCATTCGGCGGTAACCCATGCCTATCTGGCAACCCTGCCAACCCGTCCACCATAGTAATACGGTTTCTTGATTTCCCATCTATGGGTGCGTTCGTAAACACGCTCTGGAAATCCGATCAGCACTCGCGGAACGCCTCTCGTCCAATCGAACGACTCGGTCGCTCTGTGACATCGAAGCCAGCGTGCGCTCCGGCGCTCTCAGAGCGTGTTTACGAACGCACCCCTAGAAGTTTCTAGCCAGCTAGCTGAAGCTGCTACACACACTAGAGCCATGGCGACCGAACGGCAAGTTAAACAACATACTATAAAAGTGACATTGTTTTACTCATTACTCATACATTTGTTGTCATTCAGTTATACAGTTATGTTCTTCCCATTGTCATACTCCCGAGCTAAACGAAATGCCTTCCCAACCAGCGAGACTTATAGAAATGACGTTGTTTTATTGATAAAAAAAAAAAGGGTAAAACTGGAAAGAGAAAATAGAAAACTCACATTAATCCCAAACAATTTAACAAACTTCAGTTAACGTAATGTGGAGTCCGTTCATTGATCGATGCTGTCTGTTCAGTTCCCAGTGAGGCGCCCGTTCAGCGCTGGACCCGTTCAGCGCTGGATTTGACGCATGGCATAGCGCGCATCCGTCAAATCATGTTATATTATTATATATTATATAGCTCGCATCTAATCGTATCGGATGAGAAATAGACATTAAATGGCATATATAGGCCGCTACACAACAGTAATCACCGCGACAAACAGCTATATTAGATTTGGAGAAAAAAAATATATGATTTTGCAAAAAAGATTTTTTATTATATTTTAATATGATGACCGGAATATATCACGTTTGTCCGGTAAATCGAATTCTTCCCGGACACGATGTCCGACGGCAAATTTTTCTAACGGAAACCCTGACACACACACACACACACACACACACACACACACACACACACACACATTTGCCAGTCTGCATAGGGAGCCATAGCACAAACCCTCCCTCTCTCTCTCCCCCCCCCTCTCTCTCTCTCTCTTACACACACACACACACACACACACACACACACACACACACACACACACACACACACACACACACACACACACACACACACAGTCTCTTTTTCTCACTCACACACTGACAGCCAGTCTGCAGTACCATAGCCAACTACTGATCCAACAAACAGAAAAGTAAACCAGATACAAAACAGGTAATTCCCTAGTTTGAAAGGAGGAAATAAATGCATTTCTCTACCTTAGTGGGAGACCTGGCACTGGGAGGAGGCAGCTAGTTTCTAGTAGTCAGGGCTGTAGGAGCTGGTTGCAAGGTGTAGGCAGGCTGCAAGGTGTCATCAGCCACTGTGGATCTGTCATCGAAAAGGCAATCTGCAGCCTCGAGAAACGCTTTTTTCACAATTTCGCCGTCTTTGTTTTCTTCTTGTGTTTAACAAGAACGTGACTGACGCGATAAGAAGCTATCGTTACAGCCGTACGTTTTCGCTCTTTTGCCACATTTCCCTTCTTCCAAACAGCCATCATAGAAACAGCCATCATAGAAACAGCCATGATAGAAACAGCCATCATAGATCTGCAGATCAGACAGACGCACTTCCAATATCACATTGTGTAAAAAAGTCCTCCTCCCATTCTGGATGGAAGTTGTACGTTATTGGTTTCTTACTTGGTCCAGCTTCCCCACTCATTTGTATACCCTTTCTTTAGTACTAAATAGTAAATAGTAGAAATTGGAAGGCTAACTATTAGTCTCGCCGGTATTTAGTATTTTGTAGTTGGCGCTGTTGACTGCGCATGCGTGGTGAACCGTGTGTTAGGTGAAAAGATCAGATCGCAGACTGGCTTACCTGTACGTCAATCAAGTGGCAAAAGCCATAGTGAGGATGGATGATAGGCACATTTATTTATTTTGTTCTCCTTTTGGGTTTTGTTCAATGCCATGCGATCTACCCATACTACCTTTGAAAAGACGGTTTGTCCGAGCGAACTGACCGTTCGTGCATTTACGAACGTACCCGTAATAACACTGCTGACAGCTGTTTTTCATGAGAAAAATACTTTATGCGTGACCGCCCCCCAAGAACACCTCAACGCCCCCCTTTAAAAAATATTTGTTCCAGCGCCCCCCGATGTTGTCTGAACGCCCCCGTTGAGAAACGATGCTTTAGACGTATATGTTCTGTGCTATATGATGGCTACTGCCTGATGTCTGCATGTTTGTAGCATTTCTCTATTGTTTTTGTTCTGCTATGTGTTTATATTGTAAATAATTGATTTTGGTGTTTCCTGTCTCATGAACACTTGTGTAAGATTTAGTGCACTACAAAAACAAAGACTACAATTCCCTTGATGCCTAGCCACTAGGTGACGTGTTTGACACAGGTGTTGTGCGTTGGCTTAATCAAGTGATTTGAACCCTTTATACCACGGCATTCACTTGTCTGCTCCAAGCCTGAAGAAGGTCTGTGACCGAAAGCTCGCAATAAACTATGTTTTTTTGCACAGTGTTTGAGTGTGCGGATGCTGTTATTTTGCACTCTACGGGAACCGCCACCATGAAAGACAATAAGACATAGGCCTCTTAACATGAAGCACATTGCAGTTAAAACCCTGAATACCTTTGCAGATGTTGTGGGAATGTTGATGCTTCCTGAACCTCTTCTCCGCCTGCTTGTTGGGCTTCCTGTCTAGCCGAGCCCAGAGATACGGATGGCCTGAAACAGACACACACGTTAAGATGTTTAGTCCTGAAACAGACACACACGTTAAGATGTTTAGTCCTGAAACAGAGAAACACGTTAAGATGTTTAGTCCTGAAACAGAGAAACACGTTAAGATGTTTAGTCCTGAAACAGAGAAACACGTTAAGATGTTTAGTCCTGAAACAGAGAGACACATTAGATAATAATACTAATACTAATAATACATTAGACTTATATAGCGCTTTTCTAGACACTCAAAGACACTTTACAAATGGAAAAGATTGAGTAGTAAAAATAAAAATAAATAAAAGTAAGTATAAAGTCAAAGACTCAACCAGAAGCTTGTGGATGGAAACCAAGCGCCTAATTGAGGTGAAAAGGCTCATGGGACATGTAACCAAATATCAGCATTGCTGCATGTAGATTTTTGACCCAGCAGATTTGGTCACATTTTCAGAAGACCCATAATACATTAATAAATTAATAACTATATTTTTTGGTGACAAAGAAGTATGTGCTCCAATATATAATAATAAGAGTTGTAGAAATGATTGGAAACTCAAGACTGCCATGATGACTATCTAATAAACTCAAGACTGCCATGATGACTATCTGATAAACTCAAGACTGCCATGATGACTATCTGATAAACACAAGTTGATCCCTGTTAAGATCAGGGGTTTTCAGGGTTTTTCCTGCATTGAAAAGTCTTAGGCGGCCCACCTAAGGCTTCTAGGAGAAGAAAACCAAACCATAAAGCCTTTGCACAAGAAAAACACGGTTCAAAAGTGTCCATGCATTTACTGCTGCAGTTCAGTGATCCCAGCAGCAGGTGGTGCTAGACTATCGTTAGGTTACAGCCGTGGAAGACAAGCAAGTGTCCATAAGCAGGTGAGCCCAGTGATCATACAACAGAGTTGGACTTTGGGCCAACATAAAACATAAAACGTTGATTCTCAAACCAATAAAAAAATATTTGAAAAACGAGAATAGAGCGTTTTTTATACATCTCAATAACGTCAGCACAGCGATTCTAAGAACAAGCACCGGGTTTGCGGACGCACTAAAACTGTGTTCCTGCGTGCCTGCACCTCCTCTTCTACCACCTACACCTCCTCTACCACCTACACCTCCTCTTCTACCACCTACACCTCCTCTACCACCTACACCTCCTCCTCTACCACCTACACCTCCTCTTCTACCACCTACACCTCTTCTACCACCTACACCTCCTCTTCTACCACCTACACCTCCTCTTCTACCACCTACACCTCCTCCTCCTCTACCACCTACACCTCCTCTACCACCTACACCTCCTCTTCTACCACCTACACCTCCTCTACCACCTACACCTCCTCTTCTACCACCTACACCTCCTCTACTACCACCTACACCTCCTCTACCACCTACACCTCCTCCTCTACCACCTACACCTCCTCTACCACCTACACCTCCTCTACCACCTTCACCTCCTCCTCTACCACCTACACCTCCTCTTCTACCTAGGGTTGGGTATCGTTTGGGTTTTATCCGGTACCGGTACCTAACCGATACTTTAAAAACGGTACCGGTACCAAAACGGTACTTAATTCGGTACTTTAGATTTTTTTAAATGACATATATACAGTATATAATAATACAACATCAAACAGCTTTTCGACAACATCAAACAGCTTTTCACTTTTTTATTGCTGAGGCACAACATATATTAGTTAAATATACACTCAAATTAAAATAAATGAAAATAAAACTCCTGCTGACTGAGGCACAATATACATATATATAATATTACAGTTAAATATACACTCAAATAAAAATAAATAAAAATAAAACTCCCACCTCAGCAATTCTTTTGCAAAAAGATCAGCATATTTGCCGTCCCTGGCAAAATACGACACCTCTCTTGACTATGACTAGTCTATGACTAGTAGCATAGAACCGAATCTGCTCTCCCTGAAGATGCCGTCACTTTCCCTTCCGTATCCCCCGACATCCACCATGGTAAACCGATATCTGGCGTCGCAGGTAGCCATCAGGACAATGGAGTGGGTACCCTTGTAGTTGAAGTAGTCGCTGCCGGCGTGCGCCGGTGCCTTGATGTTCACGTGTTTTCCATCTACGCTGCCGACACAGTTCGGAAAGTTCCACGGTCTACTATGACTTTATCCCGTGCGTTGCCAGGTGTTTCATCAAGTTAGATGTGTTCCCTGCTTTACACGCGAATGATTTTAAGCATTTTGAGCACTTCGCGTTGTTTTCATCGAGTCGGGTGAAATGCAGCCACACTTTAGAACGCTGCTTCATTAGGGGCTTCGGCATTCTCAGTGACCTCGTAGCTAGGCTAGCTAGCGAAATTCGATAATATGATTATGATGATGATGATAATAATTAGGGATGCACGATATTATCGGCACCGATAATTATCGGCCCGATATTGGGAAATTAATGTTATTAAATATTTATCGGTTTTATACATTTTAGCCGATATAGAGCCGATAATATGAAGCCGGAAATATTTCCGGTTACGGTTGTCGCGCTCATGATGCTATCACCATGACGCCAGCAAACTAGCCGACACGTTAGCATCGTTAGCACTGTCTTCATTCCCGGCGTTCATAACGTTTGATATAGGCTGCGTTCGTAAATTCACTCTGAGACCGCCGGAGCGCACAATGGGTTCAACGTCATAAAGGGACCAAGTAATCTGATTGGACGAGAGGCATTCCAAGAGTGCTGATCAGACTTCTAGAGCGAATTTACGAACGCAGCCACTAGCCAGATAGCTACCGTCGCTAAACCTGTCAGACGAGACCGTTGTCTGGAAAAATGGGACAATTGAATGTTATTATAAAGCTACCAGCGAGCTATATGAACTCATACTGAACGATGTTACGAAAACATGCACATTTTGTTTTTCCATGTCAGTGCAATTTATTTTTAATTCTTATACAAAACGTTTGATGGGCTTTATCACAACCTACCTCATCCTCATGCACTAAAAGTAGCATAGCCCTTTTCAGTTGCTTTATTAAGCATACTAGTGTAGCCTACTATGTGCCTTGTGTCATTCTGTTTATCTGCAGACTAAGCAGCCAGAGGCTTTTGGTTCTATAAAAGTCTTTATTGTTGTATTGACTGTGTTACGGCTGGGCCTTCACACACGCCCTCCCCCGCCCCCACAGCTCGAGCACCCGCCCCCACAACTCGAGCACAGCGTGCTCTCCGCCGCAGGTGAAGCTCGTTCCCGGTAATTGGATGGTTATCCAGCCACAGCCAAACCAGCACACCTGTCTCCACTCCCAATCAACCCTCTGGCTACATCTACCCTGGACTCCCTTCATTCATCGTCAGTTCTTCCCTAAGAATGACCTGGCAAGTATCCTCTGTGACTAGTCGTGAACTTTGCTCTCGTACCTAATTTTGTGATTCGTTTATATCTTATGTACTGGCCTACCGTGGAGACTTACCCTGTTTTTCTGTTCCTCCACAGCCCACGCCAACCACTACCGCCAGCCCGCCAGGTTGAAACCCCCGGACTCATCCTTTCAGTTTTTCCACTGTAAATAAATACCCTACGGGGCTTCACAGTATTCTGCCTCCGTTGTCGTGTCCTTGAGCCCCCTCACCACCGTGGCATAACAGAAGAACTGACCATGCAATTGGGCTCAGACGACACGAAGGACCGGGCACCATCTCCCACCCCTGGATCCGGTCCGACGGCTATCCAAATCCTCGCTGAACACACTCACCTCCTCCAGGCGGCCGCTACAGCGTGCCAGGCCCTGAACACTCGCATTACAACCCAGGAGGCTAACCAGGAGCACCGCGCCACCCAGATGCAGCACCTCATCACTACGACCCAAGCGCTTACGGCACAGGTGGCCGCGCTCGCAGCCTTTGCCCCCCCCCCTGCTCTCCCTGACCCTGCCCAGCTACCGGCACCACCTACTGGACAGCCACGGGAGCCCCACCTAGCCAGCCCCCGCCCCTTCGACGGAGCCTTCGCCCAGTTCCGAGGCTTCATCCTCCAGTGTGAGTTGGTGTTCTCGCATCAGCCCAGCCAGTTCTGGTCGCCGGCAGCCCGGGTGGCGTTCATCACCAACCTCACCACCGGCGACGCCCTGAATTGGGTCCAGGCCACCCTCTGCGCCCGCCCTGACCTGTTCGGTGACTACGCTACCTTCCTCACGGAGTTCAAGAGGGTTTTCGACCACCCCACTGCAGGACAGGAGGTCGGGGCGCGACTGATGTCACTCCACCAGGGGAACCGGACCGCGGCGGCCTACTCTACCGAGTTTCGCACCCTGGCAGCCGGAAGCGGATGGAATGACAGGGCACTGCGATCTGCTTTCCGCCAGGGGCTGAGTGAGGTCATCAAGGACGAGCTCGTCCGGGACAGACCCGCCACCCTGGACGAACTAGTGGCCCTAGCCATCGACGTTGACGAGCGCTCCCGGGAGCGTCGGAGAGAGAGAGGGCGCTACCAGACCAGCTCGCCACGCCCCCAGGACCCTATCGTCACAGCCAACCCCTCCTCCGCACGGGAGTCGACCTACACCCCATCCACTGGCGAGGAGCCGATGCAGCTTGGTCGAGCCCGCCTCACCACGGCGGAGAAGGAGAGGAGAAGGGCCCAGGGCCTGTGCCTCTACTGTGGAGAGAAGGGACACCTCCGTGACACCTGCCCGTCCCTATCAAAAGGGTAGGCTCACCCGAAGGGGGAATCCGGGTGAGCCGTGTCTCTCAATCCCCACCTACCACCAGCCCAGCCAGGTTCTCTGTCACCCTCTCCTGGCAGGGGCAGAACCTCACGGTCGAGGCCATCATTGACTCGGGAGCAGACGAGAACTTCATGGACGCCCAGCTGGCCCGCTCAGCTGCCATTCCCCTCGTTGCCCTCGAGACCCCCCTCTCCGTCTCAGCCCTAGACGGACACAGCCTGGGGCCTCTCACCCACCGCTCTACACCCCTCTCCTTGACCGTCTCTGGGAACCATGTGGAGGAGATTCGGTTCTACATCCTCAAAACCCCCCAGTCCCCGCTCATCCTGGGACGACCGTGGCTCGAGCTCCACATTCCCCATGTCAGCTATGGTGAGGGACGTATCCTGAGCTGGAGTACCGCATGTTACGCCCGGTGCCTCCGTGCCGCCCATACCCCCTCATCGCCTCTGCGACCGCCTCCGGCTCCCCCTGACCTCTCCTCCATCCCAGAGGTCTACCACGACCTCGGAGAGGCCTTCAGCAAGGAGCGTGCTCGCACCCTGCCCCCTCACCGGCCCTACGACTGTGCCGTCGAGCTCCGCCCTGGCAACAAACTTCCAGTCAGTCGCCTCTACAACCTTGCCCCCCCGGAGAAGGCAGCCATGGACACCTACATCTCCGACTGTCTGGCTGAGGGGCTCATCCGTCCATCACACTCCCCGGTGGCAGCGGGGTTTTTCTTCGTTAAGAAGAAGGATGGAACCCTCAGGCCATGCATTGACTACCGTGAGCTCAATGCCATCACCGTCCGGAACACCTATCCTCTCCCCCTCATGAGCTCCAACTTTGAGCCCCTCCTTGGGGCCACCATCTTCACTAAGCTGGACCTCCGGAACGCCTACCATCTGGTCCGGATTCGTGAGGGTGACGAGTGGAAGACGGCGTTCAAGACCCCCCGTGGCCACTATGAGTATCTCGTCATGCCCTTCGGTCTCACTAACGCCCCCTCTGTCTTTCAGGCCCTCATGAACGACGTCCTCAGGGACATGCTGGACATCTTTGTCGTCCTCTACTTAGATGACATCTTAGTATTCTCCAGGAACCCTGAGGAGCACATCCAACATGTCCGCCTAGTCCTCCAGCGCCTACTGGAGAATCGCCTTTTTATTAAGGCTGAGAAATGCTCTTTCCACACTCACTCTGTGGAGTTCCTGGGTCTCATCGTGGAGGGTGGGTTGACTCGCCCTGACCCCAAGAAGACTCAGGCCGTCGTCGAGTGGGGCCAACCTACCACCCGGAAACAGCTGCAGTCCTTCCTCGGCTTTGCCAACTTTTACCGGCGATTCATCCGGGACTTCAGCCGGGTAGCCGCCCCCCTCACTGCCCTCACCTCCCCCCTGCGCCAGTTCACATGGACACCTGCAGCCAGCGCGGCCTTCAGTGAACTGAAGAGGCTCTTCACCTCGGCGCCGGTCCTGATAAACCCAGACCCCTCTAGGCCCTTCATTGTGGAGGTGGACGCCTCAGACACAGGCGTCGGTGGTGTGCTCTCTCAACAGTCGGAGGACCAGACCGTGCACCCCTGCGCCTTCTACTCCCGCCGTTATACCTCCGCCGAGGCCAACTATGACATCGGGAACCGCGAGCTGCTGGCGGTGGTGGAGGCGTTCCACGAGTGGCGGCACTGGCTGGAGGGCGCAGAGCACCCCTTCACCGTCTGGTCGGACCATAAGAACCTGACCTACATCAAGTCGGCCAGGCGGTTGAACTCCCGTCAGGCACGCTGGGCCCTGTTCCTCGGGCGGTTCAACTTCCTCCTCACGTTCCGTCCGGGCTCCCTGAACGCCAAGGCGGACTCCCTTTCTCGACTCCATGCTGCAGAGGAGGAACCCACCACTCCTGACACCATCGTTCCATCCTCCCGGGTCGTTGGAGTGGTCACCCTGGAGATCGAGGCGGTGGTCAGAGCTGCACAGCGCACCCAGCCAGATCCCCGACCGGGGTCCCCCGGCCGTCTCTTCGTCCCGGACGCCGTCAGGACCAAGGTGATGCAGTGGGGCCACGCCAGCCGCTTCGCCTGCCATCCTGGGGCCCTACGCACACTGTCCTTCCTGCGCCGGCGGTTCTGGTGGTCCACCATGGCCGCGAACGTCAGGGAGTTCGTCTCGGCCTGCCCTACCTGCGCTCGCAGCAAGGCATCCCACCGGCCGCCTTCAGGACTGCTGCGGCCTCTACCCGTGCCCGGTCGACCGTGGTCCCACCTCGCCATGGACTTCGTGACCGGCCTTCCCCCGTCTCTAGGCAACACGGTCCTTACCATCGTGGACCGCTTCTCCAAGTCCGTGCGGTTGGTAGCTCTGGCAAAGCTACCGACCTCGGCGGAGACGGCGGAGCTACTCACCACCCACGTCTTCCGCCTTTACGGGCTTCCCCAGGATGTGGTTTCCGACCGTGGCCCCCAGTTCACGTCCAAGGTGTGGCAGGCCTTCTGTTCTGGGATTGGGGCCACGACCAGCCTCTCCTCCGGCTACCATCCCCAGACCAATGGGCAGGCGGAGAGAGCCAACCAGAGCCTGGAGTCGGCACTCCGCTGCATGTCCTCCCTCCATCCATCCTCCTGGAGCAAGGACCTACCCTGGGTGGAGTACTCTCTAAACGCCATGGTAAATGAAGCCACCGGCCGGTCCCCCTTCGAGTGCTCCTTGGGGTACCAGCCACCCCTGCTTTCTACCCAGGAGGGCGAAGCGTCGGTACCATCGGTCCAGGCACACCTCCTTCGCTGTCGTCGGGTCTGGACCTCCGTACGCTCGGCCTTGCTTCGGGCCACCGCCCGAACTACCCGAAGCGCCAACCGTCGTCGCACTCCAGCTCCTGTGTACCAGGTGGGCCAGAGGGTCTGGCTCTCCACGGCGGATCTCCCCCTCAATGTCCCCTCCCGGAAGTTGGCGTCGAGATACATCGGCCCCTACGCCATCGACCGGGTCATCAACCCCGCTGCCATCCGGCTGGTCCTCCCTCACTCCCTCCGTCGGATCCACGTCTCCCGGGTTAAGCCCCATGTCGCCAGCGACCTGATGCCACCAGCCCCTGCACCGCCCCCTCCTCAGTTGGTGGATGGCCACCCCCAGTGGGCGGTAAGGAAAATCCTCAGGGTTCGTCGCTGTGGCCGGGGTTTCCAGTACCTGGTGGACTGGGAAGGATATGGCCCAGAGGAACGGAGCTGGATTCCCCGGTCCCAGATCATGTCCCCAGTCCTCCTCAGGGACTTCTATCGGGCCCACCCGGATGCTCCGGGCCGGTCGCCAGGAGGCTCCCCCTCGGGGGGGGGTCCTGTTACGGCTGGGCCTTCACACACGCCCTCCCCCGCCCCCACAGCTCGAGCACCCGCCCCCACAACTCGAGCACAGCGTGCTCTCCGCCGCAGGTGAAGCTCGTTCCCGGTAATTGGATGGTTATCCAGCCACAGCCAAACCAGCACACCTGTCTCCACTCCCAATCAACCCTCTGGCTACATCTACCCTGGACTCCCTTCATTCATCGTCAGTTCTTCCCTAAGAATGACCTGGCAAGTATCCTCTGTGACTAGTCGTGAACTTTGCTCTCGTACCTAATTTTGTGATTCGTTTATATCTTATGTACTGGCCTACCGTGGAGACTTACCCTGTTTTTCTGTTCCTCCACAGCCCACGCCAACCACTACCGCCAGCCCGCCAGGTTGAAACCCCCGGACTCATCCTTTCAGTTTTTCCACTGTAAATAAATACCCTACGGGGCTTCACAGTATTCTGCCTCCGTTGTCGTGTCCTTGAGCCCCCTCACCACCGTGGCATAACAGACTGATGCACTTTATTTTTGACACTTTTTTGATCTAATTACTCTTAGGTGAGCCTTTTTTGTTTTCATAAAAGGAGGCCAGATCTTGGCTAAAAAAAGCATTGTGCACTGTCTATAACAGATTTTGTTTGTTAGAGGAAATAATAAATGAACATTTGAAGAGTCAGAAGTGTTCTCTTTGTTGTGTTAACAATAGTGATGTAAGTTAGATTTGGTGAGATCACTATGGAATATTAAATCATCAATCTTTGCTCACTACATAGCCTTTCTTACCTTCAGGTGTGCATGAACTACAGGTTATCAACTGTGAAATTATATCTGTTCTCATATCTGTTCTCATATCGGTTATCGGCCACGAGAAGCGGGTAAACATCGGTATCGATATCGGTTGGAAAAAATGCATATCGTGCATCCCTAATAATAATAATAATAATACAATTCAGATAATATAATAATTTAGTATAAATTCACTAACTATATTACTACACTTACTATAAACTCACTCTTCTTAACTCGTAACACAACTGATCAGCTCACTACCACGACACGCACTGATTGGAAATTGAACAGGCGATGTCACGTCACGACTCAGTCACGTGTGGTTGACTGTTGCATGACACCGGACACCAGGGGGAAAAAAAATAGAAAAGTACCGAAATGAGGTACCGAAATCTCCTTTGCAATTCGGTACGGTAAATACCGAATGTAAAGTAACCGGTACCTACCGGTACCGATTTTCGGTACCCAACCCTACTTCTACCACCTACTCCTCCTCTTCTACCACCTACACCTCCTCTACCACCTACACCTCCTCTTCTACCACCTACACCTCCTCCTCTACCACCTACACCTCCTCTACCACCTACACCTCCTCTTCTACCACCTACACCTCCTCAGCGAGGAAAAAACTTTTTTTATTTTTTAAATGGACATGAAAAACGTCCACTCTTCTATAGGAGATATCTGTTCAAACGTCCTTGGTAAACAGACTGACTTATATTGCGCCTTTATCCAAAGAGCTTTACAACGGCCTCTCATTCACCCATTCACACACACATTCACACACCAATGGCGGCAAGATGCGATGCAAGGCGCCGGCCCGCTCACTGGGAGCAATTTGGGGTTCAGTGTCTTGCCCAAGGACACTTCGACATGTGGCCAGCCGGGGCTCGAACCGCCGACCTGCCGACCTTGCGATCATTAGACGGCGCCTCTACCTCCTCAGACACAGCCTCTACCTCCTCAGACACAGCCTCTACCTCCTGAGACACAGCCTCTACCTCCTCAGACACAGCCTCTACCTCCTGAGACACAGCCTCAACCTCCTGAGACACAGCCTCTACCTCCTCAGACACAGCCTCTACCTCCTGAGACACAGCCTCTACCTCCTGAGACACAGCCTCTACCTCCTGAGACACAGCCTCTACCTCCTGAGACAAAGCTTCTACCTCCTCAGACACAACCTCTACCTCCTGAGACACAGCCTCTACCTCCTGAGACACAGCCTCTACCTCCTGAGACAGCCTCTACCTCCTGAGACACAGTCTCTACCTCCTGAGACACAGCCTCTACCTCCTGAGACACAACCTTTACCTCCTGAGACACAGCCTCTACCTCCTGAGACACAACCTTTACCTCCTGAGACACAGCCTCTACCTCCTGAGACACAGCCTCTACCTCCTGAGACACAGCCTCTACCTCCTGAGACACAGCCTCTACCTCCTTAGACACAACCTCTACCTCCTGAGACACAGCCTCTACCTCCTGAGACACAGCCTCTACCTCCTGAGACACAGCCTCTACCTCCTGAGACACAGCCTCTACCTCAGCCTCTACCTCCTGAGACACAGCCTCTACCTCCTGAGACACAGCCTCTACCTCCTGAGACACAGCCTCTACCTCCTGAGACACAGCCTCTACCTCCTGAGACACAGCCTCTACCTCCTGAGACACAGCTTCTACCTCCTCAGACACAACCTCTACCTCCTGAGACACATCCTCTACCTCCTGAGACACAGCCTCTACCTCCTGAGACAGCCTCTACCTCCTGAGACACAGTCTCTACCTCCTGAGACACAGCCTCTACCTCCTGAGACACAACCTTTACCTCCTGAGACACAGCCTCTACCTCCTGAGACACAACCTTTACCTCCTGAGACACAGCCTCTACCTCCTGAGACACAGCCTCTACCTCCTGAGACACAGCCTCTACCTCCTTAGACACAACCTCTACCTCCTGAGACACAGCCTCTACCTCCTGAGACACAGCCTCTACCTCCTGAGACACAGCCTCTACCTCCTGAGACACAGCCTCTACCTCCTGAGACACAGCCTCTACCTCAGCCTCTACCTCCTGAGACACAGCCTCTACCTCCTGAGACACAGCCTCTACCTCCTGAGACACAGCCTCTACCTCCTGAGACACAGCCTCTACCTCCTGAAACACAGCCTCTACCTCCTGAGACACAGCCTCTACCTCCTGAGACACAGCCTCTACCTCCTGAGACACATCCTCTACCTCCTGAGACACAGCCTCTACCTCCTGAGACACAGCCTCTACCTCCTGAGACACAGCCTCTACCTCCTGAGACACAGCCTCTACCTCCTGAGACACAGCCTCTACCTCAGCCTCTACCTCCTGAGACACAGCCTCTACCTCCTGAGACACAGCCTCTACCTCCTGAGACACAGCCTCTACCTCCTGAGACACAGCCTATACCTCCTGAAACACAGCCTCTACCTCCTGAGACACAGCCTCTACCTCCTGAGACACAGCCTCTACCTCCTGAGACACATCCTCTACCTCCTGAGACACAGCCTCTACCTCCTGAGACACAGCCTCTACCTCCTGAAACACAACCTCTACCTCCTGAGACACAGCCTCTACCTCCTCAGACACAGCCTCTACCTCCTGAGACACAGCCTCTACCTCCTGAGACACAGCCTCTACCTCCTGAGACACAGCCTCTACCTCCTGAGACACAGCTTCTACCTCCTCAGACACATCCTCTACCTCCTGAGACACAGCCTCTACCTCCTGAGACACAGCCTCTACCTCCTGAGACAGCCTCTACCTCCTGAGACACAGTCTCTACCTCCTGAGACACAGCCTCTACCTCCTGAGACACAGCCTCTACCTCCTGAGACACAACCTTTACCTCCTGAGACACAGCCTCCACCTCCTGAGACACAACCTTTACCTCCTGAGACACAGCCTCTACCTCCTGAGACACAACCTTTACCTCCTGAGACACAGCCTCTACCTCCTGAGACACAGCCTCTACCTCCTGAGACACAGCCTCTACCTCCTGAGACACAGCCTCTACCTCCTGAGACACAGCCTATACCTCCTGAAACACAGCCTCTACCTCCTGAGACACAGCCTCTACCTCCTGAGACACATCCTCTACCTCCTGAGACACAGCCTCTACCTCCTGAGACACAGCCTCTACCTCCTGAGACAAAGCCTCTACCTCCTGAGACACAGCCTCTACCTCCTAAGACACAGCCTCTACCTCCTGAGACACAGACGCCTCACCCCATCCTTGCTGTCTGCCGTAGCGGTGGCGTTGAGCTAGCCCTCCGCTGGCAGGAAGCACCCTGTAAACATCTTGGTCTGTCATTAGTGAGCTTGCTTCAGCAAGTCCAACTATTGTTGTTGCTCATGCTTCTTTACTGATGATTTTTCAGCCGATTTTCTCACCGCTACTAATAGAACTTTGTTTTGATGCCTATTGATGCCTATTGATTTTGTTTTGTTTTGATGCCTATTTGTTTTGATGCCTATTTGATGCCTATTGATTTTGATGCCTATTAAAAAGTTTCTTTTGAAACTAAAACAACTCAACTCCTCAACATGGTGAATGCTGCTTTGACATTCTGGAAACTCCATTTCCAACTGTCATGGGACTTTCAGAACTCTTCAGTTATGGCTGTGTTCGTAAATTCGCTCTGAGAGCGCCGGAGCGCACACACAGTTTCTTCTATAACTTGTTTTTTCAAGTTCCATTTGCAATTAACTCCATTAACTCCATTAACTCATGTTTTAACTCCATTAACTCCATTAACTCATGTTTTAACTCCATTAACTCATGTTCTGCACCATCTCACTCACCCTTATAGGTTGAGATGTAGCAGCAGGTCCCATCCAGCTTCTCGGTAGCCAGGGCAGAGTCAACGTCCGCTTCCAGAGCGATAGGGTTCACATCACCAGTGGCTACAACCTGAAATTGCTGTAAAACAACCCAGAGAGGCACCTTGTATTAGAGAGGCACCTTGTATAAGAGAGGCACCTTGTATTAGAGAGGCACCTAGTATTAGAGAGGCACCTAGTATTAGAGAGGCACCTTGTATTAGAGAGGCATCTAGTATTAGAGAGGCACCTAGTATTAGAGAGGCACCTTGCATTAGAGAGGCACCTTGTATTAGAGAGGCACCTTGTATTAGAGAGGCACCTTGTATTAGAGAGGCACCTTGTATTAGAGAGGCACCTTGTATTAGAGAGGCACCTTGTATTAGAGAGGCACCTAGTATTAGAGAGGCACCTTGCATTAGAGAGGCACCTTGTATTAGAGAGGCACCTTGTATTAGAGAGGCACCTTGTATTAGAGAGGCACCTTGTATTAGAGAGGCACCTTGTAGTGGACCAACAGAAACACATTCAGTACGCATGACGTTGTGGAACCGTCAGAAATAAATATATTGTGTATTATTGTACCTCTCTGACATGTAGGTAGCATAATAATACTACTAATAATAATAACTTTATTTGTATAGCGCTTTTCCTGCAAACGTTGCAGCTCAAAGTGCTTTAATCATTATATAAATCATCATTTAATGATTTACTCATTTAAAGGCAATATTAAAAAGATGGGGTTTTTAGTCTAGACTTGAACATATGTGCTGAGGTTGCATCCCTATTGTAAACTGGCAGTGAGACACAATCTGGAGCATAAAATGAGAATGCAGCCTCACCAGATCTCTTCTTTTGTACATGTGGTACACAGAGAAAGCCAGCGTCAGAAGACCTGAGAGCTCTATTGGGCTGATATGCTAGCGAAATGTCTGAACATATTCTGGTGCTGTGCCAGTGAGAGCTTTATAAACAAGCAGAAGGATCTTGAAATCTATTCTGAACCTAACAGGAAGCCAGTGTAGAGTCACTAAGATATGAGTTATATGAGTATAGGGACCAGAGGTGCAATACTGCCAAGAGGTTTTAAAGCTGGCTATCTCATATTAGCTAAATTGCACCCATGAAGTATATAACATAATAATAATTTGGAGTATTGTGCAAAATAAATCAAAACCCGGAAATGACCCGGAAGTAGACGCTACCCGAGTAGCTCGGTACTGACACTGACCCTAACCCAACAGAGCAGACAGACTACAGACTGGACGAACAGACAGACTACAGACTGGACAGACAGATGAGACGCTAATGCCAGCGATAAGAGTCTCTGTTTAGCACTCTGCTCCATCTGTAACAGAACAACACACCTGGTCAGGTGATCACCACCAGACAGCTGATCCACTGGCTGTATCAATGTGCACACACACACTTGGTCGCCATTCACAAAGCTGAGCTTTATTGGTCACGTTGTACATTCAACATGCAGTAGCTGGTATAGCGCCCCTACAGGCCACTATCGGTACATCTCCCTTTTTCTAAGGATTAAGATGAAGTTGATCTCAGAGAATAACAGTTCACAGATATTACAAGTCTATATCTATAGCTTAGCATACGTACTAGAATTCTCAAGATGTACTCTCCAGCTTGTACAAGTAAACAATGTAACGGTACTCTAAACAGTACAATTATTACACTTCTCTTAACTCTTTCCTTTTTTTTTTTTTTTTTCCAATGAAAACAAACTGTAATGGAACCATACAGCATCAATTCACAAATAACCTGAGTCCAGAAACAAACAGTAATGACCCTGAGAACAGAACTCCAAGTCCGCAATAAAAAATAAAATAAAAATAATAAACCCACCCTTTCTGTGCGTGTTATTAGCACTCCTCTACAAGTCTCCTAGGTTTGACAATGGACCTACTCGGCCTTTGAACCCGCTCCACCCCAGGGGAGGGTGACTCGACAGGAGGGCTGTCCGTGTCTGATTGAGTATGCCCCCCTTCTATTTGCTCTCCCGGAGTCTCCCTGTCATTGCCATTCTCTGCAGGCTGTGGTTCTGGGCGTGGAATCTTCAACAGGTGTCTCCGGTTCCTGCGGATTGTATTGCCATTCTCGGTAAGTACCTCATATGATCTTGGAGCAGTCTCTTTAAGGACCTGTGCGACCGGTCCCCATCTTCCTTCGCATCTGACTCTCACTAGGTCCTCTCGTTCAAGAGGTCCCAAGGGCCGTGCTCTTTTGTCATAGGCACGTTTGGACCGGTCCTCTCTCTGTGTGGACCGGTGCTCTCTCTGTGTGCGGTGGTCAGCGCGCTGGAGCAGGTGCTCTGCTGACGGCAGCTTTGTCTTGAGCCTCCTGTTCATCAGCAACTCTGCTGGTGAGCGGCCACCTTCCAGCGGTGATGCTCTGTAGTTGAGGACTGCCAGGTACGGGTCCTCACCCGCTTCCGCTGCTTTACTTAGCAGTCGTTTCACGATTTGCACTCCCTTTTCCGCTAGACCATTTGACTGCGGGTACAGTGGGCTTGAGGTTACATGCTTGAATCCATACTGTTTTCCGAACTCTGCGAACTCCTGGCAGCTAAACTGCGGCCCATTATCACTTACTAAAGTCACTGGAATACCGTGCCTTGCGAAAATAGACTTAGAATGAGCGATCACTTGCTTTGCTGTGGTATCAGACAACAGCGCATACTCTGGATAGTTTGAATGGTAGTCCACTATGATTAAATAGTCTCTCCCTTTCAGCTGAAATAAGTCTGCACCTACTTTTTCCCATGGCTCGGTTGGTTTGCTATGAGGCAGAAGCGGCTCTCTAGGCTGCATATATCTATGCTGTTGGCAAATCCCACATCGCTGTACTACAGTCTCAATATCTCTGTTCATGTATGGCCAAAACAGTACCTCACGAGCCCGCCTCTTGCTTTTCTCTATTCCCAAATGGCCCTCTTGTGCTAACTTAGCCATCTCTGGTCTCATGGAGCCGGGAACTACTATTTTGTTACCTTTAAGGAGTACCCCGTCGATCACTGTCAGTTCATCTCTAGTGTGACGATACGGACTTGGCAGTATCCTGGCCTCATCTCCTGGTGAGAGGATGGCCGCTATGACCTCCTGCAACTCTCTGTCGCTTGCTGTTTCCTGCGCGAACTGGGCCCATTTCTCATTTGATGCAGGCAGCTGGGCCTTCACACAGTCCACATGGATTTGCACCTCCTGCTCGGTGCTGCTCGGGCCCGTGTCACTCAAACTCGCTCTGCTGAGAGCGTCTGCCACTATTAAGTACTTTCCTGGAGTGAACTCGAGCGTCATGTGGTACTTCTGTAGCCGTAACATGAGACGCTGGATGCGTGGCGGTGCATCTCCAAGTGGCTTTCTGGAAATGGCAATAAGCGGCTTGTGATCAGTCTCTAGTATTATTTCCCTGCCGTAGATATATTCATGGAACTTTTCACATCCGAAAACCGCGCCTAATGTCTCTTTCTCAATTTGCGCATAGTTGCGCTCTGCAGATGACATCGTTCGGGATGCGTAAGCGACGGGAAACCATTCTGTGCCGTGTCGTTGGAGCAGCACCGCTCCGAGACCCTCTTTGGATGCATCAGTAGAGACTTTGACCGGTTTGTCAACATCATAGTACTTTAACACCGGCTCTCTGATCAGGTTGGCCTTTAACACCTCCCACTCATTTGCATGTTCGTGTTCCCACTGCCATTCGTTTTGCTTTTCCAGTAGACTACGGAGGGCCTTTGAGCTTGCAGACAGATTTGGTATGAACTTCCCCATGTAGTTGACTAACCCTAATGCTCTTTGCAGGTCTGTTTTATCTTTTGGCGCTGGCATCTCTACTATTGCCCTTATTTTCTCTGGATCAGGCTGTATCCCTTCCGCGGACAACTTGTCACCTAGGTAAGTAACCTCTGTCACCCCAAACTCACATTTCGACTTGTTCAGTTTAAGCCCTGCTTTACGTGCTTGTTCTAGCACCCCGCGTAGCCTCTCGTCGTGTTCTTCTTTTGTTGTGCCCCAGACCACTATGTCGTCAATAAACACACCCACACCCTCCATACCATCAAACAGCTGCTGCACTGTTTTGTGGAACACCTCTGGAGCTGAGCATATCCCAAACGGTAAGCGGAGAAAGCAATGCCTTCCAAATGGTGTGTTAAAGGTACACAGTTTGGAGCTGTCTTCGTCTAGAACGATCTGATAGAACCCTGATGATGCGTCTAACTTAGAAAAGAAACGCGCGCCTGCCATAGCATTAGTTATGTCTGAGTTAGTTGGTAGTTTGTAGTGTTCTCTTTTGATCCACTTATTCAGGTCTTTTGGGTCTATACAGAGCCTCAAGTCACCATTCTTTTTCTCAACTATCACCAGAGAACTGACCCACTCAGTCGGTTCCTCTACTTTCCTCACTATGCCCTTCTCTATAAGGGCTTGTAGTTCTGCTTTCAGCCTAGCTTTAAGGGTCACCGGCACCTTCCTTGCCGGGTGGATGACAGGTTCCGCATTTGCTTTTAACTGGATTCTGTACTGCCCAGGTAGGCATCCAATACCACCGAATACGTCTCTATATTGCTTCCTTATTTTTTCTGTGTCAGCTACAGTCTCATGCCGTTCCTCAGCTGCACCACTAGGTGTCACTACAGACCTGTCAATTACATGCACTCTTTTGATGAGGCCCAATCTCTCACAGGATTTCAGACCTAATATGGGATGTCTATCACCCTCAACCAACACAAACATAGCATTAACAGAGTGCCCTTTCCTTGACAGTGTGACCCTACATACCCCTTTTGTAGGAATCGGTTCATCATTGTACGTTCTCAGATTTACCTTTTTCACATGCACTTTTGGCTTCTTGTACAGTTTATTAAAGTCTTTCATCGTCAGTATGTTCACCTGAGCCCCCGTGTCCAATTTCAGAGGAATTGTCGTTCCATTGATTTCCAGATTGGCTATCCACTCCTCCTTATTGTCCTCGTTCTCCACAGTTCCCACGAACCACTTCTCATTATCCTCGTCTGTGTTGGTCGTGTCGCTGCCTTGTTGCACCACCTGTACTTTCTTTGACAGGCAGCATCGGGCGTAGTGATTCTTCCTACCGCATTTGCGACAGTCCACACCGTAAGCCGGGCAGTTATTCGCTGCATGTCTGCCCCCGCATCTGTCACAGTCTGTGTCCTTTGTGGGCCTGGGCGCGCGGGACTTTCCTTTGCTGTTCCACTTGCTAGCGGCCCTCTCATGCACTCTCTCATGCACCGCGTCCACCGATGCTGGTTCGGGCTCGAATGACTTGAGCTGCATCTTGGCGCTCTCTGACGCCTGGCAGATTTGTACTGCCTTCTCCAGGCTCAAATCGGATTCTCTGAGCAGTTGCATTCTCACCTTCTTGTCGACAACGCCGATGACGACCTGATCCCTTATTAGCGAGTCACACAATGTGCCAAAGTTGCACGACTGGCTTTTCAGACGCAAGTCCGTGACAAACTTCAATGGATTCTGACTCGGCCTGTACTCTGTTGCGAAAAACATACCGTTCGTACGTCTCATTTTTCCTAGGTGTGCAATATTCCTCAAACTTTGCTAGCACTGCTGCATACTTTTGGTCATCGCCCTCAGGAAACCGAAACGTGTTGAAAACGTCCCTCGCGGCTCTGCCTGCCACTGTGAGAAGCAGTGCTACCCTTCGACGTTCATGTTTCGCCTCTTCCAGACCGATTGCCAACACGTACAGCTCAAAACTTTGCTTGAAAGCTTTCCAGTTCTCGCGGACATTTCCACTTAACTTCAACTCGTCCGGCGACCGAATGTTATTCATCTTTGTAGGCTAGTGTCACCCCACTCCTGGTACCATGTATCAATGTGCACACACACACTTGGTCGCCATTCACAAAGCTGAGCTTTATTGGTCACGTTGTACATTCAACATGCAGTAGCTGGTATAGCGCCCCTACAGGCCACTATCGGTACACTGGCTGCGTTCGCAAACTCGCTCTGAGAGCGCCGGAGCGCACACTGGGTTCAACGTCATAAAGGGACCAACGTCATAAAGGGACCAAATCATTTGATTGGATAAGAGGTGTTCCACGAGTGCTGATCAGATTTCCAGAGCGGATTTACGGAGCGCAGCCCCACTGATCTGATCCAGCCAGCAGTCACCTGCTTACAGAAGTCAGCTACATGTGACATGTGACACGAACACAACATGGAAATACTCCATCAAACATGTATCTAAGTATGAAAGCTAAGACGTGTAGGGTTCGATTCAGTCACCGACCTGACCCTCGCGCTTTGTGGACTGTTCGTGTTTCACTTCGGTGAGAAACACGCACGGGATCTTCTGCTGCACGGAGCCGAGCCGACGCATTATACAAGGTTGATAGTTTATAAATAGTTTATGTAAATACCTGCGTTTATTTATAACTACTGTAAATACCTGCGTTTATTTATAACGGGAACGACAATCGGTTCATATTCTGGTCAGTTCGTATCCATGTGTGTGTCACCGAATGACTGTGGAGCTCCGCCCACCTACTTCCCTTGAGGACGGAGGGTTTCTTCAAAATAAGAGCACCCAAGTTAGACTTCAAAATAAGAGCACCCAAGTTAGACTTCAAAATAAGAGCACCCAAGTTAAACTTCGTTTAGCACTTAATCATGGTAAATAGGGAACAAGGAACCATGAACTGTTAAATTCTGCCTAGTCCTATACTGTACTCTGACTAACAGAAATGACGATTAAAGCATTCTCTCAAGTTGCTTACACTTTTATTATAACTCCGTGTTGACATTCTACATCCAGCTCTCCACATGGCTGTGTCACACTCAACTTCGTCCGTGCAGAAACAAACCTTATGTTTTAATACAATCCTATTGTAACATCCCTTTTCTTTTACTGAACTAAAAGATCCTATTGTAACATCCCTTTTCTTTTACTGAACTAACAGGGAGCTAAACAGTGAACAGTGAACAACATAAAAATCTTTCAAAACCATTTCTTTTTCTCTTTTTTTTTTTCTTTTCTTCTTCTCTCGAACACACTGTGCGCTACACAACTCAGCTCGCATAGTCCATGAGATATCCGGGTCTAGCAACTGCTCGACCCGATCTAGTGGTTACAGTCTGTGTGTCCCCTATGTCCCTGCCCGGAGTAGCAGTAGACGTTGGTGTGCTGTGGGTCTCTGGGCTCTGTGCCCCACCCGGAGTAGCAGTAGACTTTGGTGTGCTGTGGGTCTCTGGGCTCTGTGCCCCTGTCCCGTCTCAGGTGTCGTCGATTCCGTCGAAGGACAGCTCCGGTGTCCAGCTCCACTCTGTAGGATCTGTGGTCCACAGGCTGCACCACTGTCGCCTTTCTCCAGCTTGTGTGTGGTTCGAAGGGTTGAATTCTGACATGCTCTCCTGCTTTCAGCGTGTCCAAATCACTGGCTGTTCTGTCGTAGTACTTTGCTTGTCTCATTTGTCCTCGTCTCATCTGCTCTGGCGTTGTGCGTTTCACCTCCTGCTGCAGAAGACTGTCCCTCGTTGGTAGCAGGGTTCTGGTCCTCCTACACATCAGTCTCTGAGCTGGGCTTGTATCTAGCCCTTGAGATGGAGTGTTGCGGTGATCCAACATTGCCAGGTATGGGTCCTCCCCTGCCACCTTGGCTTTCATCATTAGTCTCTTTGCCGTTTTGACCGCCGACTCGGCTTTCCCGTTGCTTTGAGGGTAGCCAGGGGATGACGTCCGGTGTTGAAATCCCCACAGCCGACTGAACCTATCGAACTCATGGGAAGAGTACTGTGGCCCATTATCCGAAACCACGACATCCGGGATCCCTTGACGAGCAAAGTGAGCCTTCAGCTTTCTTATAACTGTACTCGATTTTGTGTCAGGTACATGGTCGACCTCCCAAAAGTTAGAATAGTAGTCAACCGTCAGTAGGTAATCCATGTTGTTATGGGTAAACAAGTCTGTCCCCACCTTGGCCCATGGCCTGCTCGGCACCTCGTGTGAGTGCAGTGTCTCTTTCCGCTGCTTTGTGTCCATTGCTCTGCAGACGTCACACTTGGATATGGCTGTCCTGATCTGCTCGGTCATTCCTGGCCAGTAGACGTATTCTCTCGCCCGTCTGAGACAACCCTCTACTCCCAGGTGAGTAGAGTGTATGCGGCGAGTGATGTCGCTTTGTAGTGTGTCTGGAATCACAACTCTCTCTCCTCTGAAGACGATGTCGTCCTGAACACTCAGCTCCTCTTGCACCGAGTGATAGTGTCTGATATCTATCGGTGTGTCTCTCTTATTCTTCGGCCATCCCTTCAGTATGATTTCACTTAACCTCTGTAGGGTGTCATCGTCTCGGGTCGCAGAACGTATTGTGCTGAGTCTCGCCTCTGAGATTGGTACGTAGTCCACCATATTAACTGTCTCTATCTCAGCTTCCAATGACCCCGCGCCTGAGCTCTCAGGCAGGTACGCTCTGCACAATGTATCTGCGAGCACCATGTCACGTCCGGGAACGTATGTCACCTCTATCTCATATGACTGAAGCCGCAGCAACATCCTCTGCAGTCGCTTGGGTGCACTCAGCAGTGGCTTCCTGACGATGTTCTCCAGAGGCTTGTGGTCGCTCTGTACAGTCACTTTCCGGCCGTACGTGTACTGATGGAATTTTTCTGCGCCAAAGACGATGGCCAGACATTCTTTTTCAATTTGGGCGTAGCCCTTTTCTGTCTGAGTCAGCGCCCTGCTCGCAAACGCCACCGGTTTTCCACCTTGGGTCAGTGCTGCTCCGAGTCCCGTTTCTGACGCGTCACACTGCAGCGTAAGTTCCTGCTTGGGGTCATAGTACTTGAGTACTGGCGCTTTGGCTATCTTGTCCTTCAGCCTGCCGAATGCTTCCTCTTGCACATCTGTCCACTCCCATATGCTGTCTCTATGGGTGAGCTGTCTCAGTATCTCACAGTCGTCTGATAGGTGTTGGTAGAACTTAGCCAGGTAATTCACCATGCCGACTAGTCTCTGTATGCCTTTCACGTCTGTGGGCCTCGGCATGTCTCTCACTGCTCGAACCTTCTCAGCGTCGACTTTCAGCCCCTCTGCTGTCAGTACGTGTCCGATGTATGGTACCTCTTGCTGTCTCAATCTGAGTTTATCTGCATTCAGTTTTATGTTCCTCTCCCTGCATCTGGTGAGGAACTGTCTCAGTTTCCTGTCGTGGTCTTTGTCAGCCATCTCTTGTGTGTCCCCTTCTCCCGTGATGAGGATATCGTCTGCGATAATGTATATTCCTGGCAGCCCCTCCAGCGCCAGGGTCAGCTTCTGCTGGAATATCTCCGGAGCCGGACTTATCCCCATTGGCATCCTGAGCCACCTATATCTGCCAAATGGTGTGGCAAACGTTGTCAGATAGCTCGACTCCTCCTCCAGTTTCACATGCCAGAATCCATGTTTGACATCACAGACTGTAAACACCTTTGCTCTCGACAGGTCTGGGAGAACATCTTCTATGGTGGGCAGGGGAAAATGGCTGCGCTTCAGTGCCTTGTTGAGTGGTCGCGGGTCTATGCACACTCTTGTCTTTCCATTCGGCTTCTGCACCGTAACCAAACTACTAATCCAATCTGTGCTCTTTTCCACAGGAGTGATGATCTCTCTCTCTTGTAGATCTCTCAACTCTCCCTTGAGTGATGTCATCATAGCCACCGGAACTCGTCGTTTGGGGAGTTTAACTGGCTCCACCCTCTTGTCGATCTCGATTCGATACTCTCCGTCCAGGCAGCCGTCGCCTGTGAACACATCTCCATACTCACTCTTTATTTGTTCCATAGTCAGTTCTCTCTCAGGTGTTGTTTCGTCTCTCACAATGCTGTCGATGGCTAGTATGTTCTCGTATTCCACTTTTATCAGCTTCATTGCTTCGCTCGCCTTCCTGCCAAGCAGTGGCAATTTGCAGTCCTCTTCTACTACTACAAACTCCAACTGGTACAGTTTATGGTTTCTTGGGTTCCTCACCTTAACCTTACATTTTCCCAGTGGGTGCAGCTTGGACTTGTTGTACATCACCAGCACTTTCTTTGTACTTTCTAGCTTTGTGTCTGGATTAAGCAGGTTAATCGGGATAACATTACATGTGGCCCCACAATCTATCTGGAACCTCACAAGCTCTCTGCCTACTAGCATTCCTGCAAACAGCTGGCTGTGCCTGGCCTTGTCATTTCGGTCTTCAGTAGTCTGTCTCCCTCTTGTGGTGATACTCATGAGTCTCCACATGGCTGTGTCACACTCAACTTCGTCCGTGCAGAAACAAACCTTATGTTTTAATACAATCCTATTGTAACGTGCTAATTATCTTAACAACTGTATACCGATCATCACCATGGTAATAATGTATTATTTTATCAACTTAATTATACCATTAAAAAGGGAAAGAGAACACAACAAACATGAATCTGCCTTTGAAACTCTTCATTTAATGTGATTTAAATTAATGACATTTGTGGGTTTCAGTGTTTTTTCTTCATTATACCCAAATCAAATATGTTAGTTGGAAGGAATGTGTGCTTTTTCATTAGGATGCGCACCGGCCGAAATAGCTCCCGCGCGGCAATCGAGAGATATGCCTTTACTACTACCATAGACTTTGCATTGGCCCATTCATTGTCTATGGTAGTAGTAGAGATCCCGTTCACTTGCATTGGGCCAATTCATTGTCTATGGTAGTTGTATTTAGTTCATATATTTTCGGCCACCGGATGGTTTTGTGGCGCATTGAGCAATGACGTCACGTCACAACACTGAAATCGGTCGGACAATGGCCGCTGCTGTACAACTTCGGACAAGTTCCACAGTTTCCTTCCTTCTACAAGGTTATCTTCTTCCTTCTACAAGGTTATTCTCTTCGTTTGGTAAAACGGTAAGTCACAAACATGATCTGTAATCTTCTGTCTGAGTAGAGACTCCATCAACAGGGCAGTACAGTAGATGATTACAGTAGTCGATGCTACATCGCTAACAGCCATAGCCTACTCCAACATTTCTATCCTACAATATGTCAGCAGTTGTTAATAACAGTATAACAGATTATAACAGATAACAGAGTATAACAGATAACAGATTATAACAGATAACAGAGTATAACAGATAAGAGAGTATAACAGATACTACTGCAATGATAGTCTACAGTTCTGCACAATGATAGCCTGGCTGGTCGACACAGTAGGCTACTGTACATCATAGCTATATTCCAATGTTGTAATTCAATAAAGCCCCAACAAGTAATATCATTATAATAATAATAACAACAATAACTTTTGTTGGAGTAGGCTATGGCTGTTAGCGATGTAGCATCTACTACAGGGCTCTACGCTAACCTTTTTCACTAGGAGCACATGTGCTCCTAAATGAAAAATGTTAGGGGCACACAAAGAAATTTAGGAGCACAGTGAAAAATGTAATTATAACACATTTTTATTAGTGATTTTGCAATTTTTGCACCAAAATCCCACATTGGCCCATGCCTACAGCCCTACTAGACGCAGAGTTGATGGCATTGTATTATGGTAACTAGCTGTGTCAAGTTCTCCTGGTTAGCAGCATGTTCATTCATTCATCCATGTCATGCCTGTCAGCTAGCAGCTAGCAGCCCAGCCAGGCTTTAGGGCTAGGTCTGTCAGCTAGCAGCCCAGCCAGGCCATGCAAAGGTCTGTCTCCATGCTGCCCACCTCCCTGCTGCTGGGTCAGGCTACATCAGTCACACACGGTGGCCAGACAACTCCACATCTAGGGGTATTAAACTACCCCACATCCAGATGACCAGTCCCCAGCCCCATGCTGCCCGGGGTGGTGACATGTGGAGGTGGCCAGCCCAGCACGGTGCCTCTGCGGCAGCTAGCTGTTAGCACACCACCATCCCCGGGGGTCCCACCTCTCTGCCACACTCAAGTACAACATGTTGCATTTTCATGCCATTAGGCAACTTGCTTCCTAGGGTTTCCTAGGATTAGAGATGCATTTGGACTTCTGGAGTACCTCCACTACTTTCAATGGGTTCTGAAGGTCTGAGAGCTTTCTACTTTGGTTGTAACCTTGGGTTCAAATCTGGAGTGTGTGGGACCAAATCTGTAGATGTGGTGAGCTAATGAAGCTAATGAAGCTTGAGATGAGAAAAGGGCGCTTGTCTCTTTAAGGCCCAGGAGGGAGTTAGCGATTAGCGATGTTAGCTTAGCGCCAGTTTAACAGAAGTAACTTCACTTTTAACATGACTTCCCGTGGTCGTAGCGGGCTGGCTGACGGCTTAAAATGTGGCCACACGGTTCGCGCAGATTTATTTTTTGAAAAAAATAAAAAATAAAATCTGTACTCGCACAGTGTGCTCGTGAATTTATTTCTCTAGTCGCACAGATGTATTTTTAGTCGCAATTGCGAGTGAAATGGTCGCACTGTCGAGCCCTGTACTACTGTAATCATCTACTGTACTGCCCTGTTGATGGAGTCTCTACTCAGACAGAAGATTACAGATCATGTTTGTGACTTACCGTTTTACCAAACGAAGAGAATAACCTTGTAGAAGGAAGAAGATAACCTTGTAGAAGGAAGGAAACTGTGGAACTTGTCCGAAGTTGTACAGCAGCGGCCATTGTCCGACCGATTTCAGTGTTGTGACGTGACGTCATTGCTCAATGCGCCACAAAAGGCCAGTCGAGTAAAAGGTCCCTGGTTCGATCCCGGGTTTCGGCAACAGGTTTTTTCCTGCATCCTGTCAATGCCTAATGCAATCCATGTGATTATCAGAGGTGGAGAAATTCAGTACGAGCTTGTACACCGTCATTCTATGTTAATTAAAAATGGCCTTTTTCGCATAGGGGAAAGCTTCAAAACACAATGTTTCTTTCCGACAGTAAACATGATATAGCGCCCCTCCATGTGTGAATTGGCAAACCTATGTTTGCGGATTCATACGAGAATACTTTCTCACGAGGAGGTGCATTATGTCCGAAATTACATGACTGTACCTCAAAAGATGACTTTTATTGACCGTTTTTAACAGTTCTGTCTGGATTTAAAATTATTATTATAATAATCAAATTATTATGATAAATTCAGTGATCAACGAATGGTTAAAGGAATTTCTGCTTTCATAACAAATGAGTGATTCACCTGGGAAGTTGTTGAAGGTTGATCAATGATACTCACGACGTTTCGCAGAACAATGCATTTTTGAAATTGGAGATTGGACACAGTAGCTAAATGAAGGTGTACAAGATAAACTAGGTTTACTTGGAATTGCAGGGGGGTATTCCATAAACTTCACTAAAGTAAAATCATTTAACTGATTGATTGATTGAGTTTATTCATGGCTCGAGTAAAAACAGTAATCCAAGGGATGACATGTGAAAGTGTGAACACTTATTTCCAACATGGTCCTTTGATATTAACGTACAAGACAACAAGAACATCAAACAATCTTTAAATAACAACCCCTCCCCCCCAAACAAAAGGATTAGGAACTTCTAGGAATAACAAGATAAAAAGAATAAAAGTAGGCTGAGAATAAAAACAATAAAAGAGTAAAAATAAAAGTAGGCTTTCCTATCTGTTCACCTGACTCCAGAGGTGAGCTCTGACCTGTCCTCTAAAAGCCCTCCTAGTTTCTGCTTGTTTTATATGAAGTGGACGGCTGCTCCACAGTAATGTTCCAGTATAGAAGAAGGAACTGCGAGCTGCGCTATTCACTCTGGAACCTTACAGGAGCCCTGGTGCTGTGACTGTGCTGAGTGTGGGTTAGGGTTAGGTGGCTGTGCTGAGGCTGTCTGTTTTAAGGCTATCTAGTTAAAATTGGACTACTGATACCTGAGATTGAGATTGCGAGATTGCAGCAGAATCGCTCACGTGTATCACCACGCTGATTGCACAGTGTAAACAGAAGCGTAGCCTACACAATGGAGCGAGAACAGAGATATGCGTTAAATAGCTGGAAATATAAGGATTATTTTGAGTTTGTGTCAGCAAAGGATGACAAGAACATAAATGTTGATCATTGATAAACTCAGACTCACCCAGTTTAGGATTAGGATTATATTAGGATCATATCTGAATGGTCAGGGTAGGTTTTAGGTTTTGTGAAACCACTCCTTGCTAGTTACTGTTAAATAAAGATTATATTTATTTTATTGTTTAAAAACAAGTATTTATGTTGGGTGAGGCAAAGAAAGACTCTTTATTTTGTTGTTTTAAGTTATTGTTTAAAGTTTAATTATGTAATTTAAGTTACTGTTAAAATAAAGTGAGTTTTGGCAAAACCAGTTTTCATTTTTATGTTGCGGGGGGGGGGGGGGGGGGGTCGGGTGCCTAGGCAGCTGCCAATAGTAACAAAAAAAGTAACTAGTAATCTAACTTAGTTACTTTTAAAATCAAGTAATCAGTAAAGTAACTAGATTACTTTTTAAAGGAGTAATCAGTAATCAGAATACTTTTTCAAAGTAACTGTGGCAACACTGGTGGGGAGTGGCTACAAGCCTGCTAGTGTCCATAAATATCTGGCCTGTCTGAGAGCGACAGCCCCTGCGACAGCCTCCTGACAACAAGACAAGGGAGTCTATCTGTGGGAGTCTAAGACTCGTGACAACAAGACAAGGGAGTCTATCTGTGGGAGTCTAAGACTCGTGACAACAAGACAAGGGAGTCTATCTGTGGGAGTCTAAGACTCGTGACAACAAGACAAGGGAGTCTATCTGTGGGAGTCCATCGAGGAAGGCCTGAGAGGAAGCCAGGGTACTAAGTACCTTCTCTTCCAGTTGTTTGTAGTGTTGCTGTCTTCTCTTGGCACATCGGTCTACTGAGTGTGCTTAGCTACCCCTACTTCTGTTGGTTCATTAGCCCTCTTCCCCTCTACGGACCTATATCCCAATGTGCTTTCTCCCTATTCCTGTTCTTCTGACACTCAGGAGGACACCTAGATGCTACACCCCCCCTCGCAACCCTTCCAATCTTATCTACCCACCTTTTTCTACTGACCATGACTTTATCGCCGCAGGCGGTCTCTGGAATTGCCAGTCGGCGGTCCGGAAAGCTGACGCTATCTCAGCTTATGCATCTCTTATGGCCCTCAATTTCCTTGCTCTCACTGAAACCTGGATCACACCAGAAAACACAGCTACACCGGCAGCCCTCTCTGCCGCCTACTCCTTTTCTCATTCCCCTAGACCCTCTGGTGGAGGGGGAGGCACAGGACTCCTCATCTCTCCCAAGTGGTCACATACTGTCCTTCCCCTGGCACACTTGTCTATATCCTCCTTTGAATTTCATGCTGCTTTTGTCTCCTTCCCGGTCAAACTCCACATTGTTGTCATCTATCGCCACCCAGGCCAGCTCGGTGACTTCCTAGGCGAGATGGATGGCCTTCTCAGCTCCTTCCCTGATGATGGCACTCCGCTCGTACTACTAGGTGACTTCAATTTCCAATCTGAGAAGCTTCTCTCATCTGGAGTACTTGACCTTCTCCTCTCCTTCGGCCTTACCCTGTCCCCCTCTCCTCCGACTCATAAGGCAGGCAATCAGCTCGACCTTGTCTTCACCAGATCTTCCCACACTTCCAACCTTACCGTTACCCCTCTTCCAGTTTCGGATCACCACTTTATATCCTTCTCCCTTCCCCTCAAAACTTCCTCTTCCCTCTCAGCCTCTAACCACTTAAGACCCTCTCGTCGTAACCTACGTACCCTGTCCCCCATCACCCTCTCTTCTTCTGTCCTATCCTCCCTACCCTCTGTCGAATCCTTCTCCCTTCTATCCACTGATGCGGCATCCTCAACCCTCCTGTCCGCTCTCACCTCATCCTTCGACACCCTCTGTCCACTAACCCTGAAGCCAGCTCGATCCTCTCCTCGAGCTCCCTGGCTCTCTGAAACGCTACATGCTTGTAGACTAGAGCTCAGAGCAGCTGAGAGGAAATGGAGAAAAACTGGCCTTTCTGATGACCTTAACCTCTATCACTCTCTCCTTGCCAACTACGCCTCCTCGGCATCAGCTGCTAAAGCATCCTACTATCATTCCAAAATACATTCTTCTGCCTCTAATCCTAGAAAACTGTTCTCCACTTTCTCTTCACTCCTTAATCCACCTCCTCCCCCTCCTCCTGCCTCCCTGTCCGCCGATTACTTTGTCACCTACTGATATATTGATCTTTCTTGGTCACGTGGCCGGAAATGATATATTGATGACTCAGAGAGAAGGTTGAATCGTAATCATTGTATTAGGCAGATCTGGGTTGCATTCCCATGTACAGATGTTTCCAAGGCAGCATGCTCTGTTAAGTCCAAGCTTCAAGCATGGCTACGACTGGTACGAGATGTCGAGCTTGGCTACGGCTGGTGCCGAGCATGGCTGTGGCATAAAGAGATGCCAAGCAAAGTACTGATGTTTGTTACAGCTTATATACAGTTCTCAGAGAGGAAATAGCTTTTACCTCGTAACTTACAATACTGACATTAGTGTCCTTAGAGTTAAACTGGTCTCACTGTTACTTGATATGGTATGTGCCTGCTCCTAAGAATGTTGTTTACTACTGAGAGTGGGCACACTTAAAGCATGTTTAAGGTTAAACAATGAGTATTGCAATATTTGATAGGCACACAACAATTGGCACAAAAACGCATCATAACACCTACTTTGAAAAAAAGGTGGACGACATCAGCAGCACCTTTCCCCCCCCCACCTCTCTCTCCTCCCACTAACAATGCTAACACCCCTTCCAAACTCTCTCCTCGACACTCGGTCTCTGGCTTGTCATCTTTATCCCCCCTCTCCCCGATGAGATTCTCACACTTATCACATCAAAGCGGGCAACCACATGCCCTCTTGATCCCATCCCCTCCCCCCTTCTCCAATCCATTTCCACCGATATCCTTCCTTACCTTACCACCCTAATCAACTCCTCCCTATCCACAGGATCTGTCCCAGCGGCCTTCAAAATAGCCAGAGTCAAGCCTCTCCTCAAGAAACCTACCCTTGACCCAGCATCTGTCCACAATTACAAACCTGTATCCCTTCTCTCCTTCCCTTCCAAAACCCTTGAACGCGCGGCATCTAAACAACTGACTGACTATCTCCGGAAGATGGATCACTTAGACCCCCACCAATCCGGCTTCAAGGCTAGGCATTCCACTGAGACTGCGCTCCTTGCTGTCACGGAAGCCCTCCACTCTGCCCAAGCTTCCTCCCTCTCCTCTGTTCTCATTCTCCTTGACCTGTCTGCTGCCTTCGACACAGTCAATCACCAGATCCTTCTCTCCATCCTCTCAGACCTGGGCATCTCTGGCACCGCACACTCCTGGTTCTCTTCCTACCTGGCGGGCCGCTCCTACCAGGTGACCTGGAGAGAATCGCTATCTTCTCCACGAACCCTCTCCACTGGAGTACCCCAGGGTTCTGTCCTAGGGCCCCTACTTTTCTCCCTCTACACCAAGTCTCTTGGCTCGGTAATCTCTTCACATGGGCTCTCCTACCACAGTTACGCAGACGACACTCAACTCTTCCTGTCCTTCCCCCCGTCTGATGTACACGTGGCAACCCGTATCTCAGCATGTCTCGCTGACATTTCAACTTGGATGGCTGACCACCATCTCAAGCTCAATCTTAACAAGACCGAGCTCCTCTTCATCCCCGGGAAAGCCTGCCCTCTCCAAGACTTCTCCATCACAGTGGAGAACTCTACTGTAACCCCCTCCCTGACAGCCAAGAACCTTGGAGTGATCCTGAATAACCGACTATCCTGTGCGGAGAACATTGCAGCAACGGCTCGCTCCTGCAGATTCTTCCTCTACAACATCAGAAGGATACGACCATTCCTTACCAGAGAGGCAGCGCAACTCTTGACCCAGGCACTGGTCATCTCCCGCCTGGACTACTGCAATGTACTCCTGGCTGGGCTCCCCGCTTCAGCCATTAGACCTCTGCAGCTCATCCAGAATGCTGCTGCCCGGCTGGTATTCAACCTCCCCAAATACTCGCATGTCACCCCTCTCCTTCGCACCCTGCACTGGCTCCCGATAGCAGCTCGCATCAGATTCAAGACCCTGGATTTTGCATACCAGGCAGCTAAAGGGACAGCCCCTGCCTACCTGAAGGAAATGGTAACCCCCCAAACCCCTGCCCGCTCACTCCGCTCCTCCACCTCGGCTGGCCGACTGGCCCCACCTCCTCTACACAGCACCTCTAGTGCAGGGGTAGTGGTGGTCTAGTGGATAGTGAGTTGGACTTGTGATCGGAAGGTTGTGAGTTCGAATCCCGCCTGAAAACCACACCACTACTAGTGTGTCCTTGAGTAAGGCACTTAGCCCTCAGTTACTCCAGGGGGAATGTCCCTGTAATTCGTAATTGTAAATCACTTTGGATTAAAAGCGTCTGCTAAATGGCAAAATTATTATAAATTAAATTACAGCAGTCGGGCTGCCCGATCACGTCTCTTCACAACACTGGCTCCCCGCTGGTGGAATGAGCTCCCCACGGCCGTCAGAACGGCTGAGTCACTACCCATCTTCCGGCGTAGACTGAAGACCCATCTCTTCAGGTTACATCTTAACTGCTCCTCCTGAGACATCTTCTGACCCTCACCACTACGTCTCCTAAAGACACCCGCTTTCCCCTCTACTGTGTCCCTAAGAACTTCTATTGCCCCCCTTGTACTGTTTCTCTGTTTCTCCAGAGAAAAAAAAATATAAAATAAAAAAATAAAAATAAAAAGTTTTAGTAGACGACGATAGGGAGAAGGTTTCTCCTTATATCAGTGGCCCCGGGCCTGAGCTAGATTACTCTTCCTGCAACGAATGGTGGATTGCTGATTCACATGCTTAGTATTCAAATGTATTGATTGTAAGTCGCTTTGGAATAAGGCGTCTGCTAAATGCCAAAAATGTAAATGTAAATGTGTGGGTTAGGGGTTAGAGTAGGCTGTGCTGAGTGTGTGTTAGGGGTTAGGTGGCTGTGCTGAGTGTGTGTTAGGGTTAGGTGGCTGTGCCGAGTGTGGACCCTGACTGATCTGTGAGCCTAGGTAGCCTAGGTTATCAATTAATTATTTCAAGGGACAGCTGTGTATTGCTGCAGAGTTGCCTCCAATTACACCCAAGTTATATAAAGCAGACTTTGACCAGATAGAAATGTTTTATGACATTGTCAGTGTTTTATTTATGTACCCTTTATTCAGTCTGGGGAGTCTCTTTTTCAAGGGTTCCCTGATTACCAAATATATATACTGTATATCACTATTATTATTATTATAGTCATATATACATCACTATTATTTACATCAACAAGAAAAGGACACAATTTACACAGACAATACCATTTTCTTTTTACAGACAACAATCAGTTATAACAAGAGCAACAATCAGTTATAACAAGAGCAACAATCAGTTATAACAAGAGCACTTCTCCACTGAGGAAACTTTAATCAGGTTCCTAAAACGGCCCAGTGATACGAAAGCAGCACGTTTTAGAGTATCCAGGTGTTTAGAATGTCCTGCAGGTGTTTAGAATGTCCTGCAGGAGTTTTCCATGCCCATGGAGCACAGTGACTCAAGGCAGTTTTACCCAGTGTCCCAGTGTGAAGGTTTCATGCTTCATTTACGCAAGAATAGATGATGGCACTCTGATGAATGTGACATGTTGGTCCTCATATTCCTTTGTCATGGGACAGCCCATCGTACTAGTAGTACATAGTAGTAGTGCTTTACTGATTGGTTGGCTGTGTAGTCCACAGACTAATAATCCTGATAATAAGCCACTCTTTCTGACTGGCAGTCACCATAATTCTCACACACTCAATGTCAAAGGTGATCTTCTGGTCCACATCATGAACCTCAATGTTGCAGTTTTTTAACTCCCCTAAAGTTATGTAGGAAGAACACTGCTTCCCGTTCTTCAGTCCCCCAAGCCTCTCTCCTACTTCCAGAGCTCCGTGGTGCAGGATATCGTTCTGTCTGTCGTCTGTTCCCGTGGCGATCTTAATCCTGCTGATTTTGGTCGATTTGTTAAAGACGACGACAAAGAATTCCCCGGTAGAAGGAGGTTTCCCCCAGAAGTATTCGTCCACGCTGCTGTAAGCCCCCCCCCCCCCGTGAACAATTTTGAGATTTTTTTTTTCTCAATTCCTGCATTCTAGTGAATTTTCATAGTAACACTGCACTTCAGACAACCTACAACTGGTGATGGTGTCTAGGTCTTGAAGTGTTGAGAGCAGTGTTGAAGTGTTGAGAGCAGTCACTGCTGTTTTTTGTGGTCTTCTTTCACACACACATCTTACCAAGTGTGTATGAACATCCTCACAAACCAACAAAGAACATGATCTATATCAAATTTAAGACAGAAAACTGCACACTGGTATCTGATCGTCAATCACCGGATAACTTTATTTTAACTATATACCGGTACAAACTGGTGAATGAAATGAGCAACAAACTTAATGGTTGCACAGACGGCACAGCCGAGCACAAATTATACTTTGGGGGCCCCCCAAAGTATTAACATGCTGTGGGAATCACTGGCAGGCAGTGGGCGAGACGCGGCAGGTCTGCGGAGCGGTAGAGCTTCCCTATGTAGCCCAGCTTGGAGAAGTCCAGCGTCACCCAGTAGGAACCTTCCCTGGAGGTGACCACCTTCTTCCCTGGAGGTGACCAGCTTCTTCCCTGGAGATGACCACCTTCTTCCCTGGAGGTGACCACCTTCTTCCCTGGAGGTGACCACCTTCTTCCCTGGAGGTGACCACCTTCTTCCCTGGAGATGACCACCTTCTTCCCTGGAGGTGACCACCTTCTTCCCTGGAGGTGACCACCTTCTTCCCTGGAGGTGACTACCTTCTTCAGAACCTTCCCTGGAGGTGACCACCTTCTTCAGAACCTTCCCTGGAGGTGACCACCTTCTTCAGGGCCGCCAGGAAGTTCCGCGAGCAGCGCACTTCGTCCTCCAGCATCATGTAGAAGTCGGACAGGTTGGTGCAGAAGTTGAGGAGGAAAGCGTAGTCGACGTTCTGCTTGGAGCGGAAGCGGACCCGGTCCTCCGGGTCGTTGTAGTTCCTCTTCAGGCCGTCCAGGGAGGGGTAGTACTCCTCCGGGGCGTGGATCACCAGGAGCCGCCCGGCTATGATGTGGTGGGCGAACTTCCTGGAGATGTCCTGGACCAGGTTCTCACACCAGGCCAGGTCAAAGTCTGCCAGGTGGACCACCACCACGATCACCTTCAGCTCCTCGTAGCCGGACTGGTCAAAGATGGACTTGATGGTCTCCATGAGGTAGTTCCCTCGTTTTCTTTTGACGGATGACAAGCCGATGGTAAGATACTCTGTGAACAGAAACATCAACATAATACACATGATCGTGTCTGTATTTAAATTGTATATCCATATCAACTGTCATTTTGCATGTTTTTTGTTTTTACATTCCCAACCTTGTTAACGTAAACCTCAAACACCTTGATCATACTGCATATCGTTAGCCTCATAGCATAATAAAGTCAAATTTTGGCCAAATGTAGATATCTGCCTAACTCTACTCTCCTAACACTGCTGATTCACTGGGCATTATTGCCTCTATGACATCAGCCTATCAGAATGCTTCTTGTTACATTCCAAAATCACTACCTGCCCAAGTCATCTCTTTGACAGAGGCATGTTTGACACTACATACATACATGGCTCGGCTGACCAAAAGTGAAGCAGGACTTAGACAGTTATGCTACGAGGCTAACGATATTTCTAAAACCTTGGAATCAATAGCTACAGTGTTTACCACCAATCATGTATCACTAGACGTTGAAGGCACACATTGCTACTTATTTGAAACTGAAGGAAACTGAATCCTCACTTCTCCGGTTCACTGGTGACCCAGCCAGGTAGCGGTACGTCACGTTAATGGTTCCAGAGACGTTAGCGAGGTCCCTGAAGGTGTGTATTGATTGATTGATTGAGAATGTTTATTTTGGTCCCCTATACAATTCACAATACAGATATTTTAAAAATGTACACAGTCACAATGCATAACACCAGGACCAAAAAGGTGTAGGCTGAAGCCATGGCTTATTGCGCCTACCCTTGTTACATGTATGTTTTTTTTTCGTTTTTTTTTCATGAATGCATAATCAAAACATTGAAACTTTTACAAACAAAATTTCACTTACGCATGTCAACAAAAAGTTAAAAAAATACCAAACAAAAACTATATTTAAACCTCTGTTTTATACTTGTTAATCATCTTATTTTTAAATATTTTTTAAAATCCTTTTAGTGTACTACACATTTTCATTTCCTTTTCAAAAGTATTCCATAAGTTAACTCCCTTAACTGTTATACATCTTTGTTTTGCATTTGTTCTAATCTTTGTTTTCATAAACATACATATTCCTCTGAGTTCGTAATTACTCTGTCTAACTTGAAATAGTCTCTGGATACAGTCTGGAAGCATCTTATTTTTTACT
The DNA here is from genome assembly GCF_963989245.1 of Nansenia antarctica. Classification (NCBI taxonomy): domain Eukaryota; kingdom Metazoa; phylum Chordata; class Actinopteri; order Argentiniformes; family Microstomatidae; genus Nansenia; species Nansenia antarctica. The sequence goes on along the minus strand of NC_137677.1, from coordinate 22,618,493 downwards.
TTATACATTACTTGTGCCATTTTGAAGTCCACCACGTATCTGTCTGAGGTTGGAGGACGTGTCAGAGCGTCTCTCAGCTGGCGCTTACCACCGGCCTCCTAAACAGGAAAACATTCTGTGAGCAAAATGTGAGTGTGACTTCATGACATACATGTTTTACATGTACATTTCTGGAGTGCAAAATAACAGCATCCGCACACTCAAACACTGTGCAAAGAAACTTTGGTTATTGTGAGCTTTCGGTCACATACCTTCTTCAGGCTTAGAGCAGACAAGTGAATGCAGTGGTATAAAGGGTTCAAACAACATCACTTGATTAAGCCAACGCACAACACCTGTGTCAAACACGTCACCTAGTGACTAAGCATCAAGGGAAATGGACTAACCACTCAACGCAATTACCACATTACAGTACTATGTTACAACACATTGATTTTGTTGTTACGCAAAGGTCCTTTAGAGGTACTTTGATGTCCAATCAAGGATTGGCAAAATTACAGTTTTGAAAAACTGTGTCTGAATTTAAAAATCAATTAATTTGATAATCTGTCGTATCACATCTTGTTGCACCACAAATCCCATTCGAATGGCACGAAGATGCATCCAACGATAGCCTTGCATTTGGCCACTTCCTGATAGTTCCTCCTGCACAAAGGCTATTACCTCATTTAAATCTGAGTGATTTCTCCTTCTGTAGCCTAAAGACCCAGTTCGCGACAACGTCGCTTCAAAGTACGAATACTTGTTATAATAAGGTGATTTTGTGCCAATAGACAAAGAATGTCCTTATTACTAAAGCCAATTCCAAAGTATAACTTGATAAGAGCATTCATGTCATTCATTTTAACCAGTAGGACCAATAAACACTAATACATTCTGACTTTTTATCTCAGAAATTCTGACTTTTTTCTCAGAAATTCTGACTTTAATCTCAGAAATTCGGACTTTTTATCTCAGAAATTCGGACTTTTTTCTCAGAAATTCTGACTTTAATCTCAGAAATTCGGACTTTAAACTCCGAATATAACCCCCCCCCCCCCTTTCGGGAGAAAAAAAAATACTCAAGTTGGTGGCCCTAATACTCTTCCGTAGTACGGACATCTTGAAGACAACCTTAATTATTTTTTTTTAAGTTCTTTTTTTTTCTGAGTGGGGCAGTCCCACTCACATTTTTCATTTTTATTGACAGTTACAGTGAAGATTTAGACAGGAAGGATGGGTGAGAGAGAGAGGAGGGATGATATGCAGGACATGTCCCCGGCCGGAACCGAACCGGGGACCCTGCGGTTACATGGTCAGCGCCCAACCCGCCACGCCACCCAAGCGCCCCACAACCTTAAGTTTTGAGGCCTTTGTTGTTGACTTGTTCTCTTCGCTTTTGAGTTTTTCTGTCTGTCTCTGGACCTGTGTGGTTCGTCTGTCTCTCTGGACCTGTCTGTCTCTGGACCTGTCTGTCTCTCTGGACCTGTGTTGGTCTTCTGTCTCTCTGGACCTGTCTGTCTCTGGACCTGTCTGTCTCTGGACCTGTCTGTCTCTGGACCTGTGTGGGTCTTCTGTCTCTCTGGACCTGTGTTGGTCTTCTGTCTGTCTCTGGACCTGTGTTGGTCTTCTGTCTCTCTGGACCTGTGTGGGTCTTCTGTCTCTCTGGACCTGTGTTGGTCTTCTGTCTCTCTGGACCTGTGTGGGTCTTCTGTCTCTCTGGACCTGTGTTGGTCTTCTGTCTCTCTGGACCTGTGTTGGTCTTCTGTCTCTCTGGACCTGTCTGTCTCTCTGGACCTGTCTGTCTCTCTGGACCTGTCTGTCTCTCTGGACCTGTCTGTCTCTCTGGACCTGTGTGGGTCTTCTGTCTCTCTGGACCTGTGTTGGTCTGGACCTGTGTGGGTCTTCTGAGAACGCTGGTTCACCGTGTGGAGGAGTTGGACCACAACTGGTCTATCGGCCAAGAGTGACAGCCACCAATTATAGTTTTACTAATTTGCTACAGTCAAATTAGGCTAACATTTAGAAATGATGCGCCATCTTCAGCGAGATTGGTTCGATGTCCCCTACCTACGCCGTGTTATATAAATTGCATGTCAGAATCACCTCAGATTTACATAAGAAAAAAGGTCTGTGTGAACAAACCCGTTTTAAAACAGAGCAGAGGAACACTGACCAGCACATATCCATCCTCCATGTACAGGTTGAGGAAGAGGAAGAGGAAGAGGAAGTACTCACTAACACATATCCGTCCTCCATGTACAGGTTGAGGAAGAGGAGGCAGGTGATGAGGAGGCTGAGGAAGGGGATGGTGGAGCGTTTCCTGAAACACCTCATCTTGTCCAGGGCCTCATGGTGGTTCTGACCTGGGGGAGAAGCACAAGAACAACATATTATCATTATCATGACCTGGTCACACAGACACACACTCCCTCAGACCCAGACACCCTCCCTCAGACCCAGACACACCCTCCTCAGACCCAGACACACCCTCCCTCCCTCAGACACAGACACACCCTCCCTCCCTCAGACCCAGACACACCCTCCCTCCCTCAGACTCAGACACACCCTCCCTCAGACCCAGACACACCCTCCCTCCCTCAGACTCAGACACACCCTCCCTCAGACCCAGACACACCCTCCCTCCCTCAGACTCAGACACACCCTCCCTCCCTCAGACTCAGACACACCCTCCCTCAGACCCAGACACACCCTCCCTCCCTCAGACTCAGACACACCCTCCCTCAGACCCAGACACACCCTCCCTCCCTCAGACTCAGACACACCCTCCCTCCCTCAGACTCAGACACACCCTCCCTCCCTCAGACCCAGACCAGGCACGTGCCGTGAGCTTTTAGATTGGGTAAGCATAAAATATAGAAATACACGTAATTACACATACACGCTATCAGTGAACGCAGTTTCAAGGAAATGCAATTTTGATGCCCTAGAACCCGCTAATAAACGGTAGTGTCACTTTGTGATCAGGTTACCAAAAACAAAAAAAACAGTTGCCAGTTTCGACTATATCAGGGGTGCTCATTGTTCAATCTTTTTTGAACCAAGATATTTTCAAGTAGCCAGCCTGCTGAAATCTACAAGTCCAGTTTCAACATCGCAAACGCAGTTAACGCACACACGCACAACACAGACACACACCGTTTCCAACCTCCATAGTAAACTCACAACACACTTTCTTTTCACACTTTGTCACACAGGCACTTGACATCACATCACAAACCCTCCCTCTCTATCTCTCTCAAACACTTTTGGTCCAGAACCACTGGCACGGACAGCGACATTGGGCCTATCTCAGCGATTGATTAAGCAGCTCTCTCTCCAAACACAACGGCACAGGCCGACATTCAAAGGTAAAAGCAGAGGAAGTCTTAAATAAGAAGCCATAACCAGCAGCACAGCAGTACCCAAACCATATATCTACAAGCACAGATCGCCACCAGCCTCGCGAATCATATAAATCATATAAACCAGCAAAGAAGCCATGACGTAAATTTTAAAATGATATCTTACCTTTACTTGAAAACGAGGTCCATTCGCCTCTCCTTGCGAAGGAACACCTCTGTCACTTTAGTGTAGAAGTCACTCGCCTGTTGCAGTTTGAAAAATCTCTCTTTTTCAATTGAGATCGATAGTTATGGAGATAGACTCCAGTTCTATGAGTGGAGCGGAGCCCCATAGGGGAGCTCTGCTCCTATTGGTTTACCCGCTACCTAAAGTAGCCAATGACTGAATTTTTCAATGCCTGCGCCCGCCTGGGGTGCTATATAAAGGGGCGTACTTCGCTCCATCATTCTCCCAAACATACAAAACAGCCGGGTTTGAACGTGTCGAAGTGGGCCAGCAGCCCTATGGGGCTCCGCTCCACTCATAGAACTGGAGTCTATCTCCATAACTATCGTTCTATATCGTGGAGCTCCGCCCCATAGGGGAGCTCTGCTCCTATTGGTTTAGGCGGAGCGAGCGAGGCCAAATGTACCCCCACTGAGACTATTAGTCCGAAAACAATCTCAGTGGCACCCGGAGCTGACCACTGATGTTGGTTCAAGACAACCTTAAAAAGTTGGCCCAACCCACACCGAGTCTGCTCCACTGATCTAGCCCTTACGTGAGCACGTAGGGTTGTAGATCTAACGGAACATGTCCTGGAGGAGGGTCCCCTCCCCAGGCACATCCGTAATCATCCTGACAGCACTTGAATAGCATCCCCAACCAGGGTAATCCAAGTGCCTTCCCCACTACATCAGTCATCAGCAAACTGAGGACAGAATGAGAAAAGGATGAGGAAGAAATATCACTTACCCAACCCTTACGTTGGGTTGTTGATCTAACAGAACATGTCCTGGAGGAGGGTCCCCTCCCCAGGCACATCCGTATTCATCCTGACAGCACTTGAATAGAATCCCCATGACCAGGGTAATCCAAGTGCCCTTCCCACAACATCAGTCATCAGCAAAACTGAGGACAGAATGAGAAAGGATTGAGGAAGAATATCACTGACCTAACCCTTACGTGAGCACGTAGGGTTGTTGATCTAACGGAACATGTCCTGGAGGAGGGTCCCTGTTACGGTTAGTCAATGTGTTTGGACCCAGATGCAGAGCAGAACAGAATGGAAACGATGCAGGATATGATTCCAAAATAAAGGTACTCTTTATTTGAGTAAACAGTAAATAATAAACCGCACAGCAAGCGATGAAATAAACAGGGAGAAAGCAAGTCTCCTAACAAGGCAAAAGGATTAGCAATAGTCATACGATACTTATCTCCTGGGCATACGAGGAGCAATAAGGCTGCGACGAGACTAGGACAACACGCACACACACGACGCAACATAAAGTGAACAATCGACACAGAGGGAAAACACAGGGGGAACTAAATAGACCTAGACAATCACTCACAGCTGTTCACAATCACAGACAATTAGGACAGACAGAGGAACACTACACAACATAGGGGGCGCCAACGGGTCGCTCCAAGGTAGAGCGATCCCCAACCTGACAGTATCCCCCCCCGACGAACGGCACCTGCCGTTCACCTGGGTGCCTCAGGATGTAAACGTCGATAGTCCTCGATCAGGGAAGGGTCCAGTATATCCCTCTGAGGCACCCAGGACCGTTCCTCCGGCCCATACCCCTCCCAGTCCACCAAAAACTGAAACCCCCTACCCCTCCGCCGGCAATTCATGACCCTCCTCACCGTGTACACCGTTTGTCCATCAACGATGCGCGGCGGGGGGACAGGGGGGGGTGGTGGGGCCAGGGGGCATGTAAGGAACGGTTTCAGGAGGGACACATGAAAGGTGGGATGAACCCGCATGGATGGTGGAAGTAGCAGTTTATATGCCACCGGGTTCACCCGTCGCACCACCTTGAAGGGTCCCACGAACCGAGGCGCCAGTTTCCTCGACTCAACCCGGAGAGGAAGGTCCCGGGTCGAGAGCCAGACCTTCTGCCCCGGGCGAAAGATCGGGGCTGGGCGACGCCTGCGGTTGGCCTGAAGCTGGGACCGGACCGAAGCCCGCTGAAGCGCCGCCCTCACCCGCCTCCAGGTCCGACGACAGCGACCGACGTGGGCCTGGACGGAGGGCACTTCCGCCTCCTCCTCCTGCTCAGGGAATAGGGGGGGTTGGTAGCCATACTGACATTGGAAGGGGGACAGTCCAGTGGAAGAGCAGAGGAGGGTGTTGTGGGCGTACTCCGCCCACGCCAGCCGTCGGCTCCATGTCGCCGGATTGCCGGAGACGTAGCACCTCAGCACGCCCTCCAGGTCCTGGTTGACGCGCTCCGTCTGCCCATTGGATTGAGGATGGAAGCCGGAGGACAGGCTGACGGAGGCGCCGAGGCTGGTAGCGAACGCCTTCCAGAACCTGGAAGCGAACTGGGGCCCCCGATCAGACACCACGTCCTGCGGGAGACCGTGCACCCGAAAGACGTGCTGCACCACCAGGTCGGCCGTCTCTCGGGCTGAGGGGAGTTTGGGGAGAGGTATGAAATGGGCTGCCTTGGAGAATCGGTCCACCACCACGAGGATGGTAGTGAACCGGTGGGAGGGGGGGAGACCCGAGATGAAGTCTAATGAGATGTGGGACCAAGGACGTTTGGGGATGGGGAGAGGTCGGAGGAGCCCTGCTGAGGGCTGACGGGAGGTTTTTCTGCGCGCGCACACCGGACAGGCTGCCACAAAGGCGCGCGTATCCCTCTCCGCTGTGGGCCACCAGAACCTCCTACGAATAAAGTCCAGGGTCCTGGCAGCCCCGGGGTGACCGGTGAGAGACGACGCATGCGCCCATTGAAGCAGCCGTGAGCGCGCGGCCTTGGGGACATAAAGCCTCCCCGGAGGTCCCCCCCCAGGATCAGGCTCCCGTCTGAGTGCCGTCCTTACCACACTATCAATCCCCCATGACACGGGGGCAACAATGAGGGTCTCTGGGACAATGGGGTGGCTTCTCTCCACTAGGTCCACCGGGTCAAACTGTCGGGAAAGGGCGTCTGGCTTATTGTTCTTTGACCCTGGCCTAAAGGAGATGGAGAAGCGGAAGCGAGTGAAAAACAGCGCCCACCTGGCTTGGCGTGAATTGAGCCGCTTCGCCCCCTGAATGTAGGCCAGGTTTTTGTGGTCGGTCCATACTACAAAGGGCTGCACGGCCCCCTCCAGCCACTGTCTCCACTCCTCCAAGGCTAATTTAATAGCCAAAAGCTCCCGATTCCCTACATCCCAGTTCCGTTCCGCCGATGACAGCCGACGTGAAAAAAGGCGCATGGGTGCACCTTCCCGTCCTTCACACACCTCTGGGAGAGCACTCCTCCCACCGCTATGTCCGAGGCGTCCACCTCCACCAGAAATGGTATGTCCGAGTCTGGGTGTTCCTAGGACAGGGGCAGAGGTGAACCGCTGTTTGAGGTCCACGAAGGCGCTCTCCGCCTCCGTGGACCAGACGAAGGTCTGCAGGGTGGTCCTGGTGAGAGCCGTAAGAGGGGCAGCTAGGGCGCTAAAGTTACGGATAAACCGTCTATAAAAGTTCGCAAATCCTAAAAAACGCTGTAGCTGTTTGAGTGAGGAGGGACGGGGCCAGTCTAATACGGCGCTAACTTTAGCCGGATCCATCCGTAAATCCCCCCTAGTTACAATGATGCCTAAAAACGAAACTGTGTCGGCATGAAAGACACATTTTTCCGCTTTCACAAACAATTGGTGGTGGAGGAGACGCTGGAGGACTTGCCTGACATGTTGTTGGTGTTGAGCAATGTCCTTAGAAAAAATAAGAATATCGTCCAGATAGACAAAAACTGAGTGACCGATTAAATCCCGCAGTACATCGTTTACCAGCGCTTGAAACACTGCGGGAGCGTTGGCGAGGCCAAACGGCATAACCAGATATTCGTAATGTCCATTGGGTGTGTTAAAGGCGGTTTTCCATTCATCCCCCTCCCTCATCCTCACCAGATTGTAAGCGTTGCGAAGGTCCAATTTCGTGAACAGTCGCGCCCCCTGCAGCGATTCGAAGGCGGTATCCATCAGAGGAAGGGGGTACCGATTCTTAATTGTAATGTCATTCAGCCCCCGGTAATCAATGCAGGGACGCTGTCCCCCGTCCTTCTTCGCCACGAAGAAGAAGCCTGCGCCAGCCGGCGAGGTGGAGGGACGGATCTGACCCGCGGCCAGTGCCTCCGTGATGTAGTCATTCATGGCGAGAGTCTCCGGGCGAGAAAGAGAAAACAAGCGTCCCCGTGGCGGCAACGTACCCGGTAGAAGGTCGATAGTGCAGTCATAGGGTCTATGAGGGGGTAGCTCCTGGGCCCTAGATTTGCTAAATACCTCCCCCAGGTCCCAATATATCCGGGGCACGCCTGTCAGGTCAGAACTGGGGAGGGGAGCGGGAACAGCGAGACTAGAGGGAGTGGTGTGTGACTTAGGTTGGGATAGGGATAGCAACGGGGATGGGAGAGTAGTGGGTGGGGTAGTGAGGGGGGTGTCATCGTGCACAGTGACAGCGGCTGCTTCCACGGCGAGCCGTCCTGTAGACCAGTCAATATGAGGGTTGAGGGCCGCTAGCCAGGGGTGGCCTAGTACGATAGGGCAATCGGGCGAGGTTACAATAAAAAACTGTATGGTTTCCCAACTACCCCCCCCTACCTGGAGGCGCACCGGCACCGTGCGTTGAGTGATGGTACCCGACCCCAAAGGCCGACCGTCCAGGGCCCGAACTGGGACCGGTTCCTCCAACCTTTCTAAAGGAACCCCCCACCCCCCGGCCAGACCTTCGTCCATCAAATTCCCCGCTGCCCCTGAGTCCACGAGTGCCCGAACCTGACGAATACTGTCCCCCCAGCGCACCTTACATTAAAAAAAAGTTTGTGGGTCGTTAAACCCAGAGGGTAGGTCCCCACCCGCCAGTACCCCTCCCGATACTAGCGGGCTTCCCCGTTTCCCGAGGTCCCTGGGCAGGTGGCATAGCGGTGACCCTTGCGCCCGCACCTAAAACAGCGCCGCTCGTCCAGCCGACGCCGTTTCTCCGTGCTTGAGAGATGTGCCGCGCCCAGTTGCATGGCCTCCTCTCCCTCCGTGGTCTCCTCCGGAAACCATCGGGCGGCCTCTCTAGCCGGAGGGGGTTGGGACGGAGCACTCTGGGACGAGCCCTTCTCATGAGCTCGCTCTCGGCGCCGATTGTCCACCTGCACCGAGAGCGCCACTATACCGTCCAACTGCTCCGGGAGCTCCCGGAGAGCGAGTTCGTCCTTCATCGCCTCCGAGAGCCCCTGGGCATAGAGTACTACCAGAGCTCTCTCCTCCCAACCCGCCTCCTTAGCCAGGGTGCGGAACTCTATGGAGTAGTCCGCCACCGAGCGATCCCTCTGTCGACAAGCCGTGAGCCGCCGGCCGGCTTCGTGCCCCGATATCACCCGGGAGGTGTCGAATATCTTGCGTAACTCCCGGGTGAAGGCAGTAGCATCGAAACACGCCGGTGACTGGCTCTCCCACTCGGCCGTGGCCCAGGAGAGGGCTCGGCCCGTCAACAGGGTAATGATGTACGCCACCCGGGACTGCTCGGTGGGGAAGGTCAGGGGCTGCAGACTGAAGATTAGTGAGCATTGGGTCAGGAACTCTCTGCAAGCCTCTGGTCGTCCGTCGTATCGCTCGGGAGGAGGCAGCCGGGGTTCCCGAGTGCTCACTGGAAGAGGAGGAGGTGCCGCAGCTGCCGCTGGTGGAGTAGGGTTGTCCTGGGCGGCCATCAAGTTGCTAATAGAGAGGGTCAGGTGCTGTAGCTGGGCCATCATTGTCTGCTGATTCCTCTCCTGCTGGGCTACCAAAGCCCCCTGGTTAGCTAGCACAGCGCGAAGGTGTTCTGTCTCTGCTGGGTCCATAATGGTCGATTGTTCTGTTACGGTTAGTCAATGTGTTTGGACCCAGATGCAGAGCAGAACAGAATGGAAACGATGCAGGATATGATTCCAAAATAAAGGTACTCTTTATTTGAGTAAACAGTAAATAATAAACCGCACAGCAAGCGATGAAATAAACAGGGAGAAAGCAAGTCTCCTAACAAGGCAAAAGGATTAGCAATAGTCATACGATACTTATCTCCTGGGCATACGAGGAGCAATAAGGCTGTGACGAGACTAGGACAACACGCACACACACGACGCAACATAAAGTGAACAATCGACACAGAGGGAAAACACAGGGGGAACTAAATAGACCTAGACAATCACTCACAGCTGTTCACAATCACAGACACAGGCTAATAGCTAATAGCCTCGCAAATCCAAAGGGACAGCCTCTGCTTCGAGAGTGGTGTCCCGGCTTTCTGTCCGCCATAGCAGATCAGAAGCCGGGGAGAAGATCTCAGTCCTGCCGTGCGCTTCACATATTGTGCCAACGCGCGCACCGGACATACAATGTAAACGCCTCTCCCTCTCTCCGTCGTGAGGAGGAGGAAAAAAAGGCGCTCAGAGCACAGCTCTGAACCCTAAACCCACGATTAACCGTAGGGATAAAAGCCGGGTTAGGGCGTAATACAGCTTTTGTTTCGTCATCAGATATGATCAAACAATCTGCCCGTGACGAGAGAGCGCACAAATCACTCACTCGCTCAGCCGTAGTCAAGGCGAGGAGTAGACTCGTCTTGAGAGACAATAAAACCCAACGACACAGTGACAATGGGTTCGAATGGGGGCACGCACAGCGCCTCTAGCACAATCGACAGGTCCCATTTTGGCATTAGAGTCCTATGAGGGCGTCTAAGCCTACACACTTCAGTCAAAAAACGCTTAACCAGCGAATGACTGAAAAAACAGTGTCGTTGTCGCAAAACCCTCATGACAAGCTGAGATGGCAGCCGCGTAAACTTTAATAGTTCCCGCCGCCAATCCCTTGTCCCTTGGAACCAATGTCACTGCGCCCTTTGTTAGGAGATTCGTAATCTCCTCCTGGAGCGCACGTGTCTTTATCGGGCAGGACAAAAAACAGTCTCTCTCACGCCCCTGAAGGGCGGAGGAGGCTGAATGAACTGTAGTGCATATCCCCTCCTCAATGTCCTGTCTAGCCAGCCCGACAGAATACCTGTCCCTTCTAGCCATTCTGCATAACGCAACGACAGCGGCTGGACCGTCTGTTGGGGTGCAGTCGACAGAAAAAACGTGAATTTCTGTATGATCCCAGCCGCCGCTGCACACCGAGGAGGTGGTACAGCCCAAGGCGGGGTCATTTCGAAAGGGATGGGCTGCCGTCTGTAAAGAGTGTTTGTTATGTATAACAATGCTCTTTATTGACGCAGGTTTATTATGCCTGATAATCAAAGAACCGGCCGCACGCTCATGAGCTGGGCCAGGTCTTGATAGACATGGAGGGGTTATGTAAATAAAGGTCCCTCTATACGGCTACATACAGGGGTGTTTAACCCGCTACGTGTCGTGATAGGGGTAAGTCCGTTAGGCAGAGAGCTGGCCACACGCCGGTAAGCTGGGCCAGTCTCCGGTTTGTTACTAACCGGTAGCGAGTCGACCACACTCTGACAAGGCAGGTCGATCTCCGCTCTGGTAGATAACGGTCCCTCTATACGGCTACAGACAGGGGTGTTTAACCCGCCTCGTGTCGTGATAGGGGTAAGTCCGCTAGGCAGAGAGCTGGCCACACGCCGGTAAGCTGGGCCAGTCTCCGCGTTGTTTCTAACCGGTAGCGATTCGACCACACTCTGACAAGGCAGGTGGGTCTCCGCTCTGGTAGATACCATGGAAAATCCTCCTTAGGGATGGTTTGCCGTCTGTAAAGAGTGTTTGTTTTGAGTAACAATGCCCTTTATCGACGTAGGTTTATTATGTCTGATAACCAAAAATCCGGCCGCACGCTCATGAGCTGGGCCAGGTCTTGATAGACATGGAGGAGTTTTTGATGTAAATAACGGTCCCTCCATACGGCTACAGACAGGGGTGTTTAACCCCCTTTGTGTCGTGATAGGGGTTAGTCCGCTAGGCAGAGAGCTGGCCACACGCTGGTAAGCTGGGCTAGTCTCCGCTTTGTTTCTTACCGGTAGCGATTGGACCACGCCCTGACAAGGCAGGCGGGTCTCCGCTCTGGTAGATAACATGGGAAAATCACCTTTACTGAAAAAGTAAGGTGGGGATTTTCCTTCCTTTGCCTCTTTATGAGGTAGCAGCCATGAAGAGGAAACCGGTGGTGGGGTCATTACCGACCCCTCCGCCAGTGAAACCGGGTCACGCTGCCGTGGGGGGCCGTAGCGGGCCCTCCCAGTGGTCAGCGGCGGGGGCTGGGGATGCCGAGTGGGGCATGGCTCCGTCGGTAGAGGTGGAGCCAGTGCCGCATCACGCCGAAAACTCCGTTTCGCAGCCGTTGACGGCCTAGTCGTCACCACGGCGGAAGAAGAAGAGGTGGACCAGGTACATCGTCGCGGCACTGAGCTTGCTCAGAAACTCCGCCTCCGCTGCAGACAGACCGTTGGGTCGGTCTGTGGTGATTTTCGCAATGGCGGCGTTAAACACGGCGATGTTATTCGCCGCCGCCGCCGTCTGCGCACCGAGCTCATCAGAGCTTTCTGATTCTGACACCGGCACCGACCACTCAGCTGGGTGAGGGCGGCGTGATGTCAGGGCCGGCTGAGCGGGCGGGACCATCCCTACTTGGGGAGGTGCCTGCCCAGAACGCCGATCTGGGGCCTGTCCGGACGCATCATCGGCAGAGCTATTCGAGTCGGCTAGCATCCCCGAGATAGCGCCCGCCAGGGGAACGCTCTCCTCGAACCAGGCCATCCCCTTTCGCCTTTCCGCGACGGAAAGGAGGTGGAAGGGGAGGCAGCTGGGGGAGGCGACCAACGCCGCCTCGGCATGTTCGGGGACGAGGCAGACGTGGCAGAAGTCGTGCTTGTCCTCCGCTGCTAGGAAATCGCAGCGGCAGGTGTCCCGGAGGAACTTCTTCGTGGTCGGCGGCGGACGATCCATCGCTGAAGGGAAAGTCTCCTCCGCTGAAAGTCCTCCGCTGCTTGGAAGTCGCAGCGGCAGGCGTCCCGGAGGAACTTCTCCATAGGCGGCGGACGATCCATATCTTGAAGGGAAAAGTCTGGCGGGTTCTCCAGTCTTAGTAGTCGTCCTTCTCAGTCTTCAGATATAAACCCGTGCTGAATTTTTTGGGAGAATGATGGAGCGAAGTACGCCCCTTTATATAGCACCCCAGGCGGGCGCAGGCATTGAAAAATTCAGTCATTGGCTACTTTAGGTAGCGGGTAAACCAATAGGAGCAGAGCTCCCCTATGGGGCGGAGCTCCACGATATAGAACAGGGCCAGTGATGAAAGGCGTCCTTGTCAAGTAGTGTGAACTTGATGAACTTGTGAACTTGTGAACTTGAAAATGATAGCCAATCAGTAGCTCTTATCGGAATGAAAGAACTACTCTGATTGGCTGAAAGCATGCTTACCCTGGTCACATTAAACAGCAGCGCTGAGGCATCGGAAAAAAATAAAAAAGACATTTTCACGCATTCGAATGTACGCGAGGGAAAGCAGAGAGAGGAGTGCTTGCAGAGTAGGAAGTGCTTTACTCCTACAGGTGGCGCTAAAAATGCAACATCAAAATGAATGACTCCTGCTGCCCTGGGACCTAAAATACGACTATTTTAATGAAAACAAACAAACGGTTACAAGCACTTTTATTTTAATATTTTCACGGTCCTTTTTTCTTTTTTCGTTGGGTAAGCACTGCTTACCCTGCTTATATGGACGGCACGTCCCTGACCCAGACACACCCTCCCTCCCTCAGACACACCCTCCCTCCCTCAGACCCAGACACACCCTCCCTCCCTCAGACTCAGACACACCCTCCCTCCCTCAGACTCAGACACACCCTCCCTCCCTCAGACTCAGACACACCCTCCCTCCCTCAGACTCAGACACACCCTCCCTCAGACTCAGACACACCCTCCCTCCCTCAGACTCAGACACACCCTCCCTCCCTCAGACTCAGACACACCCTCCCTCAGACTCAGACACACCCTCCCTCCCACAGACACACCCTCCCTCAGACTCAGACACAGACACACCCTCCCTCCCTCAGACCCAGACACACCCTCCCTCCCTCAGACCCAGACACACCCTCCCTCCCTCAGACTCAGACACACCCTCCCTCAGACTCAGACACACCCTCCCTCCCTCAGACTCAGACACACCCTCCCTCCCTCAGACCCAGACACACCCTCCCTCAGACCCAGACACACCCTCCCTCCCTAAGACCCAGACACACCCTCCCTCCCTAAGACTCAGACACACCCTCCCTCCCTCAGACTCAGACACACCCTCCCTCCCTCAGACCCAGACACACCCTCCCTCCCTCAGACTCAGACACACCCTCCCTCAGACACAGACACACCCTCCCTCAGACCCAGACACACCCTCCCTCAGACTCAGACACACCCTCCCTCAGACACAGACACACCCTCCCTCAGACTCAGACACACCCTCCCTCAGACCCAGACACACCCTCCCTCAGACCCAGACACACCCTCCCTCAGACCCAGACACACCCTCCCTCCCTAAGACTCAGACACACCCTCCCTCCCTCAGACCCAGACACACCCTCCCTCCCTCAGACTCAGACACACCCTCCCTCAGACACAGACACACCCTCCCTCAGACCCAGACACACCCTCCCTCAGACCCAGACACACCCTCCCTCAGACCCAGACACACCCTCCCTCCCTCAGACACAGACACACCCTCCCTCCCTCAGACTCAGACACACCCTCCCTCCCTCAGACCCAGACACACCCTCCCTCCCTCAGACTCAGACACACCCTCCCTCAGACACAGACACACCCTCCCTCAGACCCAGACACACCCTCCCTCAGACCCAGACACACCCTCCCTCAGACTCAGACACACCCTCCCTCAGACCCAGACACACCCTCCCTCAGACACAGACACACCCTCCCTCAGACTCAGACACACCCTCCCTCAGACTCAGACACACCCTCCCTCCCTCAGACCCAGACACACCCTCCCTCAGACCCAGACACACCCTCCCTCCCTCAGACCCAGACACACCCTCCCTCAGACCCAGACACACCCTCCCTCAGACTCAGACACACCCTCCCTCCCTCAGACCCAGACACACCCTCCCTCAGACCCAGACACACCCTCCCTCAGACACAGACACACCCTCCCTCCCTCAGACTCAGACACACCCTCCCTCCCTCAGACTCAGACACACCCTCCCTCAGACACAGACACACCCTCCCTCAGACACAGACACACCCTCCCTCAGACACAGACACACCCTCCCTCAGACCCAGACACACCCTCCCTCAGACACAGACACACCCTCCCTCAGACACAGACACACCCTCCCTCAGACACAGACACACCCTCCCTCAGACCCAGACACACCCTCCCTCAGACACAGACACACCCTCCCTCAGACCCAGACACACCCTCCCTCAGACCCAGACACACCCTCCCTCAGACACAGACACACCCTCCCTCAGACACAGACACACCCTCCCTCAGACTCAGACACACCCTCCCTCAGACCCAGACACACCCTCCCTCAGACCCAGACACACCCTCCCTCAGACTCAGACACACCCTCCCTCCCTCAGACTCAGACACACCCTCCCTCCCTCAGACCCAGACACACCCTCCCTCAGACCCAGACACACCCTCCCTCCCTCAGACACAGACACACCCTCCCTCAGACTCAGACCCAGACACACCCTCCCTCCCTCAGACCCAGACACACCCTCCCTCCCTCAGACCCAGACACACCCTCCCTCCCTCAGACACACCCTCCCTCCCTCAGACCCAGACACACCCTCCCTCAGACCCAGACACTGGGGACATCCACAGAGGCTGTGCCATACTAATGTGCTAGTATACTGCAGATGATCGGGACTAAAAAAATACTAAATCACTATTTCGAGTTACATACCGAAAACGCCCACAAGGAATATATACTATGTGTATTAGGACATAGGTTATGCTATGCAAGGTTTACACAGGTTATATATATATATATAACATATATACTGTATTTAAATTGAATTGAGACAACAACTGATATTCATCACAACATAATGTAATATTAAACAATTAAAATAATTTTCTTCTATCATGGAGACTGCCAGTGGCCCCTGGCCTGAGCTAGATTACTCTTCCTGCTACGACTGGTGGATTGATGATTCACTTGCTTAGTCAAATGTGTTGATTGTAAGTCGCTTTGGAATAAATCGTCTGCTAAATGCCAAAAATGTACAGATTACAGAATCTGCTTTTATACAGGAGGTTGACAGTTGGTTCTCGCAGCTTCTGATAATGACAAATAAAAACATCTCAAGTTAGATGTTTACGTTTGTCTTCTATGCTAATGTACCTTATGGGAACATGAATGATCTACAGGGTTCCTACTAGTTTCAACAAGTCAAATTTAAGACCTTTTTAGACCTTTTTGAATATAATTATAGACCTATCGCGACACCATATGATAGCTTTTTGTCATCCTCGAGGTGATGACATTAGGGATTTCACTGCCGTACAGACAAAAAAGGAAGCGAATTGGCATTTTTTGGGTTCCAGCTTGATTCATTTCCGCGTAAATAGATGTGGTCAGACTGATTTCCTTGCAGGATCTCATTCTTAAGACCTAGCACCTCATTTTTAGACTGAATAACTGCAATTCCAGACCTTTTTAGGCCTTGAAGTTTGGTTTTCTGGATTGTAGACTTTAAGGCTTTTTAAGACCAGCGCAGGAACCCTGCTTATGGGAACATGACTGATGTAGGCCTCGTCTCTGCTCCCTGGACACCATCACATGTTCACTCAACAAGCATCTCTCCCAGGGGTAGGAGACAGTTACCATCAGCTCTGGTGTGCTGCTGAACCCAAACATTAAACATTAAACATGAAAACAACCAGATCAAACCTGGTTTATCTTATTGGACATACAGTAGCTGAGAGCTATCATGGGAGAGAATCTGTTATGCTCAGCAAGTACGATCCTGTCATACACGATGATGCACAGGGGACAAGGAGAACAATTGTATTGTATTTTATCTTTACCTTTTCTTTTTACTGTTTTCCCCTGCTTTTATATTCATTCTACGCTTATATATGTTTTTATATATGTTTTTATAGTCACTTTATGTTCTTATTCCTGTTGTAAAGCACTTTGAGCTGCATTTGTTGTATGAAAGGTGCTATATACATAAAGCTTTACTTACAAGTAGCAGAAAAATAGCTCTTTGAGTTTTGACACGGTAGCTGAATATGTTGCTCGGATTTCACTCACAAACAGAAACGAAAGCATTACGTTAGCTATGTGCGCTTTTTACTGTGTGATGTTACTTTATCTTTTTAGGAAGCCTTTTTATAACTGACCAGGGACTATGGATGGAAATGATTGTATGTATTTACATTTGACATGTTCATTAATATGCCCTTGTCCCTTTACAAATAAACATAAACATAAAAGATTTCATAAAGCAGAAAGAGACAGACGAAAGACTTGAACACATCAAAGGAAGACAGAAGACAAAGGACATTCTGCTAACGAGGTGGCAGGGTGATTTCATGCTGCCTTTTGTTTGCTCTGGCTGAGAGGGGCAAACAAACGAACACCCCTTCTCCCATAGGTCACATGTATATGGAAATGAGAGTATGAATAATTAAACACCAAAACAGGTTTAATAAAGGTTTGGGGCTTAAGAAGTCCCTCAAATGTTGTTCCATAGGCTACTCCGTGACATGCAATTATAAGTACTTAGTGATCCTCAAACTGCTGTGTGTTATATTGAGTTAAACTGCTGTGTGTTATATTGAGTTAAACTGCTGTGTGTTATATTGAGTGGGCTCTTCAACACTTACACTTTAGTAATATGAAAAAAAACAAGAAAACAGGAGGTGTACTCACATATTCCTCTGTGTTCTCCCCCTTTCTAGATAAGGCATGTTAGGCATTTGGAACGATACACAGGGTTCCCACACCTTCTGAGACATCACATTCAAGCACCTTTCAAGGACTTTCAAGACTCAATTTCCTCAAATTCAAGGACCCAACATGGCATAGTATGAGACAGATCTAGATGAGAATTTATATAATAGGAACTATCCGCTCACAGACAACAATTAAAAAGAGAGGCTTGAATGTGTGAACACTAGATGGTCTCTTGCCTTCTCTGCCACAGCACAGCAAAACAATATATTGTGAAATATGTGTAAAGTTAAGCAACACAGAGACTTATTTACTAGTTGACAAGCTAAGTAAAACATTTTTGAATATGTTTTTTGAGAGAGAGAGAGAGAGAGAGAGAGAGAGAGAGAGAGAGAGAGAGAGAGAGAGAGAGAGAGAGAGAGAGAGAGAGAGAGAGAGAGAGAGAGAGAGAGGGGAATTCAAGCACTTTCAATGACCCATGTCTATTTTCAAAAGAGACCTTGATTTTTTCCCCTCAAATTCACAAACTTTCAAGGATTTCAAGGACCCGTGGGAACCCTGTATATAACTCCAATCAATTATTATTATCAGTGATAATGAGATAACATTATTATTAAGCTGTAGAGAGCTACACTCAACTGGCAAACCTGGACATAAAACGCCGTTGTGAGAGAGAAATGGGATGTGGGCAGCTGAACCCACTGACATACAAACACTCAGTTAACATACAAAACCCTCAGTTAACATACAAACACTCAGTTAACTCACTGACATACAAACACTCCTGTAAGCCTCCAGATTTACAGAGATTCAGCAACTTTTTTGTGTGACTTTTTCAAGGCCACTTTCGGATGTTCTCTGTCAACAAAAGAAGGAAGCGGTGGTTTCTGCTGAATAATTGCTGCTACAAAAAAATGAAGAAGAAATAGTGGAGTGTATAATAATATGTTGTGCTATTCAATGCTTTCACTTTTACACGAACTCCTCTCTCCACACAGGGCGGTAAAACATTGTTAGGATTTGTCCTAAAATACCTTGGTGAACGCTCTAAAATAAACACATTGACAATTATTTATATTTATTGTGCTATACTCATAGCCTGCCTCCTACACAGAAAAAAACTGCAAAAATATCTTCATACCAGCTTATCCTGATGTGATGTTGAAAGTGTAAGGATAATGGGTGGTAGAACGCACATACTGTATCTAGGACAAGTCATGAAAGGAGGGTCCTGAAATTTGATAGAGTGCAAAGATATAACATGTTTCTTTACTCTATCTCTGTGAAATGACCCTCATGGCTGTTCTAGTGTTTAACAGTCGGTGTACTAACTGGCCTCATTAACATAACTGGCCTCATTAACCATTCATTGGTGTCCATGAGTGTGTACGGGGAGGTGATTCTTGGCATGTAGGAGAAGAGTCCGTCCAGGAAACAGATTTGAGGCTACGGCTCTCCAGTGCAAATAGAACCACTTCCCTGTTATGTTATATTATATTATGTTATGTTATATTATGTTATGTTATATTATATTATGTTATGTTATATTATAGTATGTTATATTATATTATGTTATATTATATTATGTTATATTATGTTATATTATATTATATTATGTTATATTATATTATGTTATATTATATTATATTATATTATGTTATGTTATATTATATTATGTTATATTCTATTATGTTATGTTATATTATGTTATATTATTTTATGTTATATTATGTTACGTTATATTATATTATAATATATTATATTATATTATGTTATGTTATATTATGTTATATTATATTATGTTATATTATATTATGTTATATTATATTATATTATGTTATGTTATATTATGTTATATTATGTTATGTTATATTATATTATGTTATATTATGTTATGTTATATTATATTATGTTATATTATATTATATTATGTTATATTATATTATGTTATATTATATTATGTTATATTATATTATATTATATTATATTATGTTATATTATATTATGTTATGTTATATTATATTATATTATGTTATGTTATATTATATTATGTTATATGATATGATATGAAATGCAGATTTTATATAAAGAACCTTTCGCTTGACAACACCAGTCCTAGCCATCATTTCAGAAGGTAAAAATACTACTTGCAGGAGTTGCATGCAGTGGTCTGTAGATGATGTTGACATTATGGGGTCAACAGTTACCTCTGATCAAGTAAGGAGCTGTTCATATTTATAATGTGTATGTGTGTGTGTGTGTGTGTGTGTGTGTGTGTGTGTGTGTATGTGTGTGTGTGGGGGGGGGGGGGACATGGAGGAATCAGATCTCTAAAAACAAAAATTGATGACCCCCCCCTTTTTTTTTTTTTTGCATAGCCCTCCCAAATGCTTGAAAAAATACCTTGACCCTCCCCCTACAAGTAACATGTTAAACATATGATAACGAGAGGCTCAAAGGTCTGAGGGGGCATGAGGAACGTGTCCCTTTAGAGAAAACCTGGCCTAAAAACAAACAAACAAACAAATGCATCTCAGCTAAACGTAGGGTATTAGAGAATCATCGGTGCAACAATTCATAATCCTAATTTGGACGGAGGGACTGGGAATCCTCCTCAGGACAATGTGGTATTGTGTAAGCACATTTCATGCATTTTCTACAGCAGAAACAGCATGTATGTATCTCACTTGGTACAGCTGAGGCTTGACTCATCTCCTTCTCATCCTGTTAGCAGAGACCCTAAAGGCTGTCCAGTCAGTCAGTAAGAAGATGGTAAATGGACTGCACTTATATAGAGCCTTTTTTTTTGCTGCTCCAAAGCTGCTCCAAAGCACTTTACAACGGCCTCTCATTCACTCATTCACACACACATTCACACACCAATGGCGGCCAAGCTGCCATGCAAGGCGCCGGCCGGCTCACTGGGAGCAATTTTGGGGTTCAGTGTCTTGCCCAAGGACACTTCGACATGTGGCCAGCCGGGGCTCGAACCGCCGATCTGCCAACCTTGCAATCATTATTGAGACTGCGGCTCTACCTCCTGAGACACAGCCTCTACCTCCTGAGACACAGCCTCTACCTCCTGAGACACAGCCTCTACCTCCTGAGACGCAGCCTCTACCTCCTGAGACACAGCCTCTACCTCCTGAGACACAGCCTCTACCTCCTGAGACACAGCCTCTACCTCCTGAGACACAGCCTCTACCTCCTGAGACACAACCTCTACCTCCTGAGACACAGCCTCTACCTCCTGAGACACAGCCTCTACCTCCTGAGACACAGCCTCTACCTCCTGAGACACAGCCTCTCCCTCCTGAGACACAGCCTCTACCTCCTGAGACGCAGCCTCTACCTCCTGAGACACAGCCTCTACCTCCTAAGACACAGCCTCTACCTCCTGAGATGCAGCCTCTACCTCCTGAGACACAGCCTCTACAGACGCAGCCTCTACCTCCTGAGACACAACTTAAAAACCAAAGTTGAGCCCTGAAGCAGCAATGTCACCAGCAGCTAGAATGGCAAACAAACCCAAACAAACAGTTCTCATCCATGATGACGAGAGGCAGGTAACATGCTACTGACTCAAAAGGGGAGGCAGTTCGACATCAGGGGCTTCATGTGTGCTTTAGATATTCATGTGTACTTTGGAGACAAGCTTGTTTAATTAATGAATAAATCAATTAAACATTGATGCAGTGATATTCAAACGTGCGATTTCTAGCTTTGTCCCCTTGACACTGAATAACCACGCTGGGTCTGTGGAGAGATGCTGGCTATGTTTTACCAGTCTGTCATGGCCAGCATTCTCTTCTACGCTGCAGTCTGCTGGGGTGGAAACATCTCAAAGAGGGACACCAGACGGCTGGACAAGCTGGTGAAAAAGGCGGGTTCAGTGGTGGGAAGGAGTCTGGACTCTCTGGGGATGGTGGTGGAGAGAAGGACGAGGAGCAAGCTGCTGTCCATCAGGGACAATCCCAACCACCCCCTCCATCATGTCCTCACTGGGCAAACCAGCAGCCGCCGCAGAGGGCGGTTCATTTCGGTACGCTCCCGGACGGAGCGCTATAAAAAATCATTTATCCCGGCTGCTCTAAGACTGATTAACAGCAACTAAAGTAGTAGTCGGGGTCAAGGCTCCTGAATTTGTATCGAATTGAATCTGTATTTATTTATTTATTATAATCATCATCATCACTTTTTTTAGTATTTTAATATCATAGCTATAGCCATCATTTTACCATTTTTTCTATCATGATCTTACTATTATTTTATACTATACATGGCTGGCCCAGTATTGTTGACTGTCCTTTATGTTGTGTTGTCATGTGTTGTTTTTAGAGAGTGGCGTGGCAAAATGAATTTCCCCACGGGGATGAATAAAGTATAATTGAATTGAATTTAATTAAATAGTTACAGTTTTTCGCAATTGCTTTGGTGCATTTCTCTGATCAGAATTAAAATTCTCATAACTGTTAGTTCAACCTCCACAACATTTAGTCATTTGTGCACATCATAGTAGCAGTTTCTCATTCCTTCCAACAAATTGCAAATGCTTTTGGACATGCATCAATTGCTTTCATACAATTCTCTGCTGTTTTATAACATTATCATTTGCTTATGTCATGTCAGTCAAAATGAACTATACTTATGAATGCTGAATAGTCATTCCCTATAAAAACTAATAGTCCTCATTTCATTGCTTGAGTCATTACATACAAAAATGTTGAACAAGTTGTCAAAATCTGCCAAGCAAATTTTATACATTTCTTTATCATTTTTTCCTGAAAAAACGATTTCTCTGTGGTGAACCTCAGCTTTCACTGATGAGGAGGAGTGTGTGAAGCATTAATTGTAACCAATGATAAGCCTCTCCTCCACAGTCATTCAGAGCTGAATCCCATGAATTCTCAATTGGCAAGCATATATGAACCGAGCAGGACATAGTGTGTACCATTTAGACAATACTGTGACACAGAAATGGAAGGTCAGCATCGTGGAAGAGGTGTGAGGATGCGGGGAGGGGACAAAACAGGGGAAGAGGAAGAAGAGGCCAAGTACATAGGCAGATTCCTGATGAAATTAGGGCTACAATTGTGGACCATGTTGTCAATCACGGCCTCACAATGGCTGAGGTTGGTCGAAGGGTGCAGCCAAATGTTGGGAGAACCACTGCAAATTCAATTATTCAAACATTTCGTCGGGAAAACAGGTGTGTATATTGGACAGTTATTCAGCACTAAATCTGCACTGCACTACTGTCATTGTGTCATATATGAAGCTTACAGTGGGACAAGAACTTGTCACTTTTTACATTTTACATTTAGACTTACAGCTTTACTGCAGCATAGATGTACTGTATTGTAGTGTAAAGTAGTGTTACAGTAAAGACTTGCCATATTTACCGTATGGTACTGTACTGCAGCATTTTACAAGTGGGAAGCACTGTTATTGTACACTACAGTAATATGGTTAAAGCAGTATATCTCATGTGTACTGTACATTACTGTAATTTTACTCTGTACCACATAGGATTGCAAGACAACCTCGCAGAGGTGGAAAAGGGCCCCTTTTTACTCGGCAACAAGAGGAAGCCATTTGTGCAATGGTGATTGCAAACAATGCCATAAGGTTGAGAGAGATACAAAGCGCTGTTATAGAGGATGACAGTTTTTTTCTCTCTCTCTCTATTCTGGGATAAAGCGTGTACTGGAGCTGGAGGCCAGGGAACCGCTGCACACATTCATATACGTTGATGAGGCGGGTTTCAATCTGGCAAAAGGTAGAAGGCGTGGAAGAAATCACATTGGACAGAGAGCAACCATTCCCAGGCCAACGAGGAGGGAATATTACAATGTGTGCAGCCATCTCAGAAAACGGCGCCCTCACCCATATACCCCGTCTTGTTCCATACAACACACAACATCTGCTGACTTTTTTAGACATTCTTTCCCGGGACATAATCCCTGAGAATGAGAGGGGTCTAAATGGAGACCATCTGAACAAGTATGTTGTTGGGATAATGTGCGTTTTCACCACTCAGATCTGGTCAGACAGTGGTTTGCAGCACATGAAAGGATGCTGGTGGAATATCTCCCTCCCTACTCCCCATTCCTGAATCCATTAGAGGAGTTTTTCTCTGCCTGGAGGTGGAAGGTATATGACCGGCATCCACATACCCAAATGGCCTTGCTAGCGGCCATGGATGCAGCATGTGATGACATCACAGCACAGCCCTGCAGAGGGTGGATTTGCCACTGAAGGAGATACTTTCCTCGCTGCATTGCCAGGGATGATATTCGCTGTGATGTCGATGAAAATATGTGGCCAGACAGACAGGAATGTCTGGATGTGAATGAATGATTTACAGTTCTGTGTATGTTGTATGTTCCAATTCAGTTCCAATATGTACTGCAATATTGTTTACAGTTGTGCACAGCTCTGTTTCTTATGTTTGTTGTAAATAAGTTAGTATTTTTCTTTTGCACAATGCTGTGAACAAATTAGAATTGCAAAGAGCATATGCAGTAAAAATGTGAAAAATACGTATTCAGTGTCTTGTACTCATTTACCTCACTAAATACAATAATGTGTAACCCATTTCAAATGGCTGTGCAAATAGTGTATAGTACTGTCTTGAGCATTTTCAGGTAGTGTCACCAAGATCTGACTTTTTTGCATTGGAAAACACTTACAGAGTGAACTGTCATAATGAAAACATGACAAAGCCATTTGACTATCTTGTTCATAAACAATGGTGTCAGGACTTTTCATTTTGATGACACTTTCATTGACATGAATACTTGCTTTTGAGGAATGAACTATCCATTTTGAGCAAGTGACACGCTTTTGCAGGTTATCAACTAGGTTTTGCAGTTTGTACTAATTGTTTTGAGAAATGCACTAACTGTTGTGCAAATGTTAATAGTGATGTGAGAAATGCACCAAAGCGACTGAGAAAAACTGTAATAACACCGTTGCTAGGTTACAGCGTTACTATAACACCGTTGCTAGGTTACAGCTGACCTAACAAGACACTGCTAACGTTAGCATGCTAGCCCTAACCAATTTAACACAAACATAATAATAACAAATAACTCGAGTTAGTGGATTAGAAGACAAAAATCTTTATTCAAATTCCTTTCTCAATCGATTCATTTGTTCCACCGGAATATTTTTCTCTTCATAGGCTACATGCCCCGCGCAAAACATAGACGGCTTGTCAAAAATAAAAGTCACCTTATAAACTCCATATTGAAAATCTAAATGTACAATTTCGAATTAAATGCAAAGACCCCCAAATATATATATATATTATATATATATATATATATATATATATATATATATATACACACTGCAAGGGACTACGGATGAAAATTAGCCTTCTGGCTAAATCTGGCGTATTTACATAATATGCATTGTCCCTTTACAAATAAACGGAATAAACTAAACTACAATATAACTTAGACACGTTGTCTTTAAATGGGTCATTTACAAAGGGAGGCCCAGTATTACTAAACTGTTCCTAATATTACTATATTATATATATATACACTACCATTCAAAAGTTTGGGGTCACCCAGACAATTTCATTTTCCACATTACAGTTTTTCTCAGTCACTTTGGTGGATTTCTCACATCACTATTAACATTTGCACCACAGTTAGTGCATTTCTCAGAACAATTAGTACAAACTGCAAAACCTAGGTGTTAACCTGCAAAAGCGTGTCACTTGCTCAAAATGGATAGTTCATTCCTCAAAAGCAAGTATTCATGTCAATGAAAGTGTCAGTGTCATCAAAATGAAAAGTCCTGACACCATTGTTTATGAACAAGATAGTCAAATGGCTTTGTCATGTTTTCATTATGACAGTTCACTCTTAGGGAATATTGCACTACGGTCATATATTTAGGTGCACGCACCGGAAACGGAATTGGATAGACTACTGTTATAATGTGTACACCTGCATTCGCCCAGCTCAGGACTTGTTTGATTATTGTCATTTTGCAGAGTCATTTCATTAAAGAAGCAAATGAACAAATGGAATATCGTTCTTATTTATAATCAAACAACGTGATGCAGTCAAGCAGACAAACCAACAAAGAGGAAGACGCATCCGCGAACGACTCACACGGTGACACGGACATCGGCAAATAACGCTACCCGGGAATCTGAATACGGACATCTCGTCAAAGAATAGAACTGGTATTTAACAGAATATTTTTTGGGAGTAGCTGTACTAATGGCACCTGTAATAGTGGATTGCCCGATCGAGGGCTGTGACTATGTAGCTAGACATGAAGAGGCAGCAGTGGTAGTGGCCATGCTGAACATACATGCAACAACACACACTGCAGTCCCCAGAGCGCCGAGCAGTAACAGTAAAATGGAGAAACTCAGGCGCCCCTCTATAGCACTGGCCGGGACGGCAGAGACTTGCTCATACTTTGTAACCCGCTGGAGTGAATACAAGAGGGGCACTAAGCTGGTCGGACCCGACATCGTCACACAGCTCCTAGAGTGCTGCGAGGAGGATCTGAGGAAAGACCTCACTCGCGCTGCAGGCAGAAGCCTGGTAGACAGCGATGAGAGAGAGGTCCTCGCGGCCATGAAGGCGCTCGCTGTCCGTGCGGAAAACACCATGGTGGCTCGGGTGGCCCTATCTAACATGCGACAGGGACATGAGGAGCCCATCCGATCATTCCACGCCCGCTTGAAGGGGCAGGCAGACACATGCAAGTATGAGATGGACTGCACTAAGGCGGGGTGTGATCAAATCAACAACTTCACAGAGGAAATACTACGTGACGTGATCGCCCGCGGCATCGCGGACCAAGAAATACAGCTCGACCTGCTTGGCAAAAAGAACCAGGACATGCCATTAAAGGACATGATAGAGTATATCGAAGCCAAGGAGTCCGGGAAACGCTCAGCATCGCGCCTACTCGACCCTCAGAGCACAGACATGATCAGTAGTTCATATAGGCGAGGGAAACAGCAGGACCTTCGCACCAAAGGGGCCGCCAGGTGGGAGACACCGAAGGCCAAGCCTGACGGAGCATGCGTTTACTGCGGCGGGATGGGCCACGGAAAAACGCCCATATGGCGCACCAGACGTGACGAGTGCCCCGGCTATGGCAAGACATGCCGGAATTGTAGCCGCCAGAATCACCTTGAGAAGGTCTGCCTGGGTAGCCGGCCGGCCAAACCCCCACCTGAGAAGACAGATGTGGTGGGCGACGAGCAGGCGGCAGCCTTCGTCGAGCTGTGCACGCTCACCGTGGCCAGCGCGGATGACAAGCTACGCACACTTCCCCTCGCTCACCACCTATACGACGATATGTGTGACAAGTGGATGAAGCGTACATCCAACCCGCAGCCTTACATCAACCTCTCCCTCACCGTCGAACGTGAGGATTACAGAGCACTGGGATTTGACCTCCTGAAACGCACCCGCGCAGTGACCCTGCCTGCCATGGCCGACACGGGCTGCCAGAGCTGCCTGATCGGTATCAAGGTCGCCCAACACATGGGGTTGAGTACGGAGGACCTCATTCCCGTATCCATGACCATGAGGGCGGCGAACAACGAGGGAATTCGAATTGTTGGTGCCGCGGTGGTCAGGTTCGCCGGTGACAGCAACGACGCTCGGAGGTTGGAGACACGCCAAATTGCATACGTGACGGACACTTCAGACCGCATATTCCTCTCCCGCTCAGCCTGCGTGGATCTGGGCATGATCTCGGACAGGTTCCCAACACTTGGGGAGGTGAATCTGGCGGCCTCAGAACTATGTGACTGCCCACGGCGTGCAGAGCCGCCAGCCAAATCAACCACGCTCCCCATGCCGGCGACCGAAGCTAACAGGGAAGCTCTACGCGAGCACTTACTCAAAACGTACGCCCAGAGCACATTCAATACGTGCCCCCACCAGCCCCTACCAAGGATGCACCGGAAACGGAATTGGATAGACTACTGTTATAATGTGTACACCTGCATTCGCCCTGCTCAGGACTTGTTTGATTATTGTCATTTTGCAGAGTCATTTCATTAAAGAAGCAAATGAACAAATGGAATATCGTTCTTATTTAACTCTGTAAGTGTTTTCCAATGCAAAAAAGTCAGATCTTGGTGACACTACCTGAAAATGCTCAAGACAGTACTATACACTATTTGCACGGCCCCATGACCCCAAACTTTTGATCGGCGGTGTATATATAATAATATATATTATATTATACTGTTCCTGATCAAATGTTATATCAACGTTTCAATAAACATTTGAGCTTTTATTGTGACGTTTCCTCCAAAGCGGAAGTTGTTGTAGTAACAGTTCTTCCTGGTCGTGAGGAAGTTGAGCAGCTCGATCATAACAAGTTCATAAACGTCGAGGTTGGTGAATATCGCATGAGCGCAGGTAAGGAAACATGAGCGTCTCTGTAATGCAGCTGTTTCATTCACCTGAAATGTCCGTGATGCTCTAAGTTACATAGCTGCTGTGCTGAAGTTTATATGGAGGAAATGAACCGCTATGTGAAAGTGTCCGTGTAGGTTCTCTGGTGGAAGTTGCGCGTTCATTCCGTTTGTTGACAGTAAATAAACCTCCTCAGTCTGGACTACTAGGAGAATGACTACACTTACATGACTGGAGGCTTCAAATAGTTCAATATTGATGTATTTACACTGGACGGAGACGGCGGGGCGGCTAACAAGACTTCAGCGGGGGAAATGGCGTTTCGGCCGGTCAAACGCTCTGGCCTGGGTTGCACCAATTTGGCCTAAGTCATTACTAAGTGTAGGCATTTAGTAGTTACTAAACCCCTAGTAGTTACTAGCTAGTTTCGAACTAGTTGTTTACTAATGTCGGTTGCACCACGCCAATCATTTGTCAATCTTAGCTAGTAAATACTTAGTAATGCGCAAGTTGTTACTAAAAAGACATTGTCACATAAAACGTAGAAGAAGAACATTACAGCCAATCAGCGAGCAAAGCAAAACCCTCCGTTTTTAAATCCTCCATTTTGGCCGCCATTGGCTAAAAGCTGTAATTTGGCTCTACAAGTGTTAATGTGTCATTTTATGAAGTTATACTATGTTTTCAGGCGAGAAAGTAACCATATATACTCACAAAATGTGTCCAGTTTATCAAAATAACTCGTTTATATATCTGATCTGACGTTTTTTCCCCACTTCTGTGGGAAACTTCGCTTCGGATTTAAAAACGGAGGGTTTTGCTTTGCTCGCTGATTGGCTAATGTCTTCTTAGTAACAACTAAGTTATAACTTACACCAGCCTAGGGGTATGTATAAATATTTAGTAGAGCTCTACGTCATATCTAGTGTGCTTGGTGCAACCCATTCAAGTTTAGTAGTGACTGAATCTTGATTCAGTAAATACTTACGCTATAACTAGAGTTAGTTTGTACAATGGTGCAACCGACCCCAGGCCACAACACTATCACCATGGCGACGAGCTGAGATTTATAATTCAGCTGCTGAGCAAACACGCTGTCACTTTTAAACCATTCAGAATATCCCAAATAAATATAAATAGTATTAATATACATGTTAATTTGTGTCATCATTACACTTTCTGTAGAAAACCGTCAGTGGTTTCTGATAGGGCTGCACGATTAATCGATTTTAAATCGAAATCGCAATTTGAGATGATGCGATTAGCAAATCGCAAAGCCTGGGATACGTTATACAGCGCGTCGGATTCAACTTCAATGAACGCACACACCTGTGTTGTTATTATAGTACATAACATTGGTTCCGCCCTATGTTGTTGTACCCGGACCGGAGGACCGGGGTTAGAGCTACAGAGTGTCTGGAAGAGGGATGTGCAACGTGTTATTAAAAGCCAGTTAAGAAACCCCTGCCTGTTTATTCCTAGTTAGGAATACTGGAAACAACGAACATAACATGGTGTCAGATAATGGGACTGGCAACGCGGAGTTCATCGACTTATGAAAAAGGAATGTGCTGGATTCCGAAAGCACACATCTGCGGACTGCTAGCAAGAGGAGCGTCACGCGAGCATGTCTAGCGAGAGTGGAAGTGACAGTGATCAAGCTACCGTGAGTGAAAACGATTCGAACAATCAACAAGGAGACCAAGAAAATCCTGCACCCGTAGTGTTCCCCATCATGGATAAACTCAGTCCTCCCACACCCATGCAGTTCAGTGGCAATCTTGCTGATAATTGGAAGAGATTCAAGCAGAGATTTAATATTTACTTGGCCGCGAGCGGGGCGGGGGGAGGAGATGAAAAGCTAAAAGCGTCTATATTTTTGCATGTAATAGGAGAAGATGCATTGGACATTTACAACTCCTTTCAAATAGATGAGGGAAATTTAACATTGACTGAGCTAGTGACAAAGTTCGAGGAGTACTTTGTGCCCAGTAAAAATTTCACTTTTGAGAGATATAAGTTTTTCTCTGCCGCTCAGAAGACAGGTGAGAGTTTTGATCAGTACTTAACTGAAATACTTACTTTGAGCAAGTCATGTGAATTCGGAGATTTAAGAAACTCATTAGTCAGAGATCGAATAGTGTGTGGGATTCCTGATAATGGGCTTAGAGAAAGATTACTACGTGAAAGTGATTTAACGCTAGAGAAAACAGTTCACATGTGCAGAGCAGCAGAAACCACTCGCGCACAAGCAAAGGAGCTGCGCATGGATGAGTCGGCAGCAGTGCATGCCGTGAAAAGAGAGGGACAGCGCCCAAAACAGTTTGGAAAGCAAAAGCCTACAGAGCAAAGTCCCAAGAGTCCAAACAGTAGATGTGGAAGATGTGGAGGCAAGCATATGCCTAGGTCATGTCCTGCTTATGGAAAAGTCTGCCACAAGTGTGGGAAGGATAACCACTTTGGGAGGTATTGCAAAGCTGAGGCTTCAGGGATGAAAGTGGATACAGTGGAAGAAGAGCCAGAGGAGTTCTTGGTTGACTCAGTACAGTCTAGCACAGCAGATGCATGCAAATGGTTAGTCCCATTAACTGTGAATGAGACCATAATTCCATTCAAGATAGACACTGGTGCACAAGTCAACCTTATGTCCATACATGATTACAAGACCCTCACAGTTAAGAGCAAAATACACCCGGTGAAAGTAAAAGTGACAGGCTATACAGGAGAGACAGTTCCAATTAAAGGTTGTTGTATAGTGACTCTAAAGCACAAGGGACAGCAGTTAAAGACAGGTGCTCATAGTAGAGAAGAGCGTACAGCCAATCCTAGGTCTGAGTACCTGTGAAAAGCTTGACTTAGTGAGAAGGGTGTTTGTAGTGAATTCCCAGACTAGCACAGACCACAACGCAATTATGCAGGAGAACAAAGATGTATTTGAGGGACTAGGATACTTGCCTGGTGAGCACAAGATATGTGTGGATGACACAGTGACTCCTGTAGTTCATGCGTGCAGAAAGATTCCATTTGCACTGAGAGACAAACTCAAAGAAGAGCTAGCACGCATGGAAAAGATGGGCGTCATAAAGAAAATAGACGAGCCAACAGATTGGGTGAGCTCACTAGTGGTTGTGCTGAAGCCAAGTGGAGCTCTACGCATATGTCTTGATCCACGGGATCTAAACAGGGCTATAAAGCGTGAGCATTTCAAGCTACCAACAAGAGAAGAGATCATGTCACAGTTTGCTGGTGCTAAATGGTTTAGCAAGCTGGATGCGTCAACAGGCTTCTGGCAGATGAAGCTTGATGAGGCAAGCTCAAAACTATGCACGTTCAACACACCAGAAGGACGGTTTCGCTTTCTGCGTTTACCTTACGGTATTCTGTCTGCGCCAGAAGTTTACCATAAAACAATCCATATGATCTATGAGCACATAGAGGGAGTGGAGACCATGATGGATGACATCATCGTGTGGGGATCCACAAGAGAAGAACATGATGCACGGCTGAGGGAAGTACTGGATCTGACACGCAAGTCCAATCTGAAATTAAACCAGAACAAGTGTGAGTTTGCAGTGAAAAGCCTTACCTTTGTGGGAGATGTGATTTCAGAGCAAGGTGTCAAGCCAGATCCAAGGAAGACGTCAGCCATAATGAACATGGAACGTCCACAGAACAAAGAAGAGGTGAGGAGATTTCTGGGAATGGTCACATATTTGGCTAAATTTATCCCCCAGTTGTCTGCCCAGTCAGCACCACTCAGATGGCTTCTAGAGCAGAAGAACGAGTGGGAATGGTCCCATGAGCAGGAAGAGTGCTTCCATAAGCTGAAGGAGATCTTAACCAAGGAGCCAGTGCTCAAGTTTTATGACCCAGAACGGAGCACTAGGATCTCGGCAGATGCTTCTCAGTACGGCCTAGGGGCAGTACTGCTACAGATGTATGACAACAGCTGGCAGCCCGTAGCCTACGCATCTCGTGCATTGACAAGTGCTGAAGTTAGATACGCACAAATAGAGAAGGAACTTTTAGCCAGCACATATGCATGTGAACGTTTCCATCAGTACATATATGGAAAGGCTTTTGAAGTGGAAACAGACCACAAGCCCCTAGTATCAATAATGTCCAAGCCCCTCAATGATTGTCCTCTGAGGATTCAGCGACTGTCAATCAGACTGCAGAAATATGACGTGAGAATGGTCTATACACCAGGAAAATTCATGTTTGCTGCTGACACGCTCTCACGCGCAGTCAACAAGATGGAAAGTCCAAATGAACAGAAAAGCGTCGAAATAGAAGCCTATGTTGACATGATTATCACATCACTTCCTGTGTCTGCGGAGCGGACAGAGAAGATCAGGAAAGCAACTGAACTAGACGAGACACTGAAAGAGCTCAAGAAGACCATACTGAAAGGGTGGCCTGTGCAAAAGCGTGATTGCCCAAGTCAGATCCAAGATTACTGGGCATGCAGATCAGAGCTCTCAGTTGCTAAGGACATTGTCTTCAAAGGAAGCAGGTTTGTCATCCCGTCATCCATGCGCAAGGAAATGCTGCAGAAAGTGCATGAGGGACATTTGGGTGAGGAAAAATGTAAACGTAGAGCGCGTGAAGTAATGTACTGGCCAAGGCTCAACCAAGACATCAGCCACACCACAGCTGCATGTGAAATATGTCTCACCTACAGGTCCAAACAACAAGCAGAGCCGCTCATGCCCCACCCTGTACCTGATCGCCCGTACCAGAAGGTCGGAGTGGATTTGTTTGACTGTAACGGTAAAAGCAACATTGTAGTCACAGATTACTTCTCCAACTACCCGGAAGTTGCAACACTGCAGTCAACATCCAGCAGAACAGTCATAGCCTACCTTAAAACAGTCTTTGCGAGACATGGAGTTCCCTGTGAGGTGTTTTCAGATAACGGGCCACAGTTTTCCAGCAGCGAGTTTGCTGGTTTTGCAGAGGACTGGGGTTTTCACCATGCCACCTCAAGCCCTAACTACCCGAGATCCAATGGGCTCGCAGAGAGTTCAGTCAAGGTTGTCAAGGCTCTCATGAAGAAGGCTCAAGATGGACAGGAGGAGTTCCAGAGGAGTCTGATGGTATACAGGAGTGCCCCTTTGGAAAATGGTTTGTCCCCAGCCCAGATGCTGATGGGAATGCGCTTACGCACTAACCTTCCTATCCATGAGAACCTGTTGACACCTGTAGGAGCGCACACAATGAGGACAAGGAAACAAGAACAAAAAGAGAAACACAAGTTGCAACATGACAAGAAGGCAAAACGCTTACCAAGCCTCAAGCCAGGCGATACAATCCGTATCCTGGATCACACCAAAGGCACATGGAGGCAAGGAGGATGCGTGCAAAGAGAAGTTGCACCACGCTCATACCTGATCCGGACAGACCATGGTGCAGCTCTGAGACGAAATCGTGTGGATCTAAGACCACAGGTAACGGTCCCAGAGACAGATTCTCAACAACAAAGCACTGCAGAAGTGTTAGATGCTCCCAGGAGTGAGCAGTTTGGTCAGAGTTCTCCGGACCGCAGTGACTCCGTCATGCCAAAGGGGGGCAGCACACCCTCTGAGACCTGTTGCAGGCCTAAAAGGACTGTTAAACCTCCTGAGAGACTTATTGCACAGTGCTAAAAACCATGTGGACTGTGGGCATGAGACAGAGTAAAGAAAAGAGGACACTTATTGTTGAGAGTTAAATGTAAATGAAAATGTTTGTGAAAAAAAAAAAAAAAAAAAGTTTGTAAAGAGATATGTGATACATATGCTTATTATTTGAATGCATAGGTTCATGTTTGAAATGCAGGTTTATTATTGGAATGCACAGATTTAAGAACAGTCAGAAACTAATGTTTTGTTATATGACTACAAGAAAAGAACAAGTTGTTTTGTTTTGAAAGAAGGGAAGATGTGTTGTTATATTATAGTACATAACATTGGTTCCGCCCTATGTTGTTGTACCCGGACCGGGGGACCGGGGTTAGAGCTACAGAGTGTCTGGAAGAGGGATGTGCAACGTGTTATTAAAAGCCAGTTAAGAAACCCCTGCCTGTTTATTCCTAGTTAGGAATACTGGAAACAACGAACATAACAACACCCAACAACAACACTGCAGGTGAAACGCCCACGTGTGAATCTGTGAAGACGTTTCAATAGCTAGCAACATTAATGGTGTGGATAAATCGCTTCAAAAGCAGCACTTCTGTTGTATTTTGGGTTTAGGACGACAGATGTGCAACAACAGCAGGTGTTGCGCACAACCTGTCGTGGAACAATCGCTCCATCCAGAGGCAACACCGCAAACCTGTATCAGCACTTGAAAAAGTACCACAGGCAGCTCTATGACGAGTGTACGGTCAGAAACGGAGAGTTAAGTGAAAGTCCCGTAGCCCAGTCTAACGTTAAGCAACCTAGTGTTTTAGAGTCGTTTGCGGCTGTTACGCCGTATGAAAAGGGCTCAGTCACGAAAGGCATCGTGAAATAATCAATTCCATCACGCACTACCTCGCTAAAGACATGGTGTCTATTAACACGGAGCAACGAAGGGTTAAAAAAAAAAAACTCATCCAAACGCTGGATAAAAGATAATGTTATTCCATCCCGCACGTACTTTAGTCATGTGGCCATCCCAGAAATGTATGCGGAATGTAGGAAGATACTTGAGACGGAGCTGAAAAATGTTGAGTACTATGCAACAACCGATCTGTCGGGCAGGACGACCGAGCCGTATCTCAGTCTCACCGTGCTTCATACATTACGACTTTGAGTTGAAGAGTTGCCTGCAAACGGTATACTTTCCTGCTTTATCTATTTCAATGTTTACAGAAAGGACCTATTATTCTTTACTGGACATTTTTATTATCACTTTATTTAACTTGATTGCAGTATGTGCAATATTTAGATGCTGCTCCTGAGCCATACTTGAATAACCTTGTTTGTAGAAAGGTCCTATTTTATTTTCATATTGGAATTGTTAAAACATTTGGACACCTGTTGAGAGAAACAAAATCACAGCTGTTTAAAAAAACCATCAAATAAATATGTTGTTCCAATTCATATCTTTTAAGTTCTCATCCTTACATTAGAATTAGAGCAGTTAACAGTTTGATGGTATCATGTGGTAATGCTTGTGGTATATTTCTCTTGCTGGTTATGAATCAAAGAACAATTTTGAGTTTAAGACGATTTAATTAAAGTACAAAACAAAGTATACAGATACCAAAGCTGGATGCTGGATTCTGGTCTCGTCTGCTCTGCTCTGGGGTGGGGTGGTTAAGAGAGAGATCTGCCCCTGTGCTGTCCTTTTTATGGCCTTTCGTCTACAACAGTGATCCTATCACAGTCACCTAGATGCCTGGCCTATCACCTTCCCTAGAGATGGTCAAGGGGAGAGGCCAGGAGGTCTTCCCTCTTGTGAATGACCATCTCCTACAAAGAGTCGTAAAACCCCCATTCCCAGCAGGACAGGAAAAATATACTACATATTCCCCCCTCTCTGGGTGTTCCGAAACTAAACGACCACATAAAACAAAACAAAAACACAAACCCCACATACTGCAGCTAAAAAAACAAAGAGAAAAAAATTATAATTAAAAAATTAAAAATAAAAATAAAAATAAACAACAACAGACAGAAAAACTACACCAACACACAACACAAGAAACATAATAACACAGACCAACCCAGCACCAGTACCAGCAACCAAAGATAACATACAAACCAAACATAAAATAATCAACAATAAAAAAATAAAAAAAATCCTAAAAATGACAATACAAATTAATCTAAACACAGTACATCATACACATTTCAACACAAAAACTTCCAACGACCGACGTCTTCTTGGTTCTTGCATCATCAGGGTCAGAGGTTACTAGCACTTGACCCCAGTTGGAGAACAACCCTTACCGCTGTCTCAGATTGATAACCTTTCCATAGTCAGGAGCTTTTTCTTCGTTGCGCTAGGAACAGAACTTCTTTCCTATCTTTGCATAACCACCACATCACTTCTCAACTGACATCAATCACATACGATATAGAAATAAACAAACAATACACAAATAATGACATTCAGTTATCATAGCACATCATTCTCCAACAGTAAGTACAGGACAAAGGGAAAGCATGAATGCATAGATCTTCACCTCAGATGAGGACTAGTCTTCTGAAAAGTTCATCAACGTGGACTGAGTGACTGATTTTCCAAAAACAGTCAATGAGGCCCTGTCTCCTAAGAAAGTCAAAAATCATGTCTGCTATAATAGGTGCTCCTATCTTAGCAAAATAAGTTTCCCATGCCCCTAAGACTGTTTCCAGCCATGCTATCATCTGCTGTCCATTCCCGTCATTCCCTTTGATCTGCTGTTTCACTACCCTATTCATAGTCTTTAATCTTTTCCTAACTGGTCGTCGTCCGTCAGTGTCATTCAGGTTCAGGCAGTTGTCTGGTCCCCTCCCACGCTGATCAAGGTCTGGGGAGTCGCCCTCAGCATCATCTGAAGCATGATGCAGGCACTCGCCAGCATCCCCAGTAGCACAGGTGTCCGGGCTTTGGACACTCCCAGGCTGGACCTCCAGACTGTTAACACTAGAACAGCCGTGAGGTGTTAAACAGCACCAGTGAGTACAAAAAAAATTCTACCTTTGCACTCGATCACATTTCAGGACCCTCCTTTCATGACTTTTCCTAGATATGTGCGTTCTACCACCCAGCATTTTTACATTTTCAAAATCGAGTTAGTATAAAGCGTTTTAGCAGTATTTCTGTGTGTGTGTGTGTATTTGTGGCTGCTATCTTTTTCTCCAAGCCTGCAATTCTCTTTTATATCAGCAGAGGTAGCAAGGGGGCACACACTGTGCTCAAATTCAGGCTTCAGTGCTGAATGAGACACAGTGCATAAGACTGATATTTGTGTTTATATATAGGCTATAATAACAATCAAAATAAGATATGTATATGTGCAGACAGTTATGAAAATGATAAACTGTACAGTATGTCTCCCAATCAATGTTCGTTCAGACAATACAACCAAAGGCGTAAAAATACTGATGTTCTCATAATGTAATTATAGATATAGCTAAATTAGACTGTAGACTGCTATGGAGGTATATTGAAACCAATATATAGATTATATATATAGATTATATATACAACCTGATTGGATTAAATAAGATTCTGTTGTGATTGTGTTGACATTGTTGTGATTGCAAAATAAATCTTGGTTATGTAATGTGTAAAGAACATGATGACACGAATGCCTATTATGATGATATGCAAAAGGGACAATCTGTCTATGAATCTTGGTTCAATCAAGGTTGTACATAGATATACGCAGATTCATATTTGGATAGTTGATTTTGGCACCATTGTATAGTAGCCAATTGCAGAGAGTATACATTATTTTGTTTGTTTACTGCACATTATAAATGAAATGATGTGTATTAATTATTTTTGTTGGTTTGAATCCTCACTGTGTTCATGTGTCTGCTGATGTTATGGCCGGCGTGAAGTTCACGACAAATAAACAGACTGTGTGAAGCTCATAACTATGATAACACAATATTGCAATATTTATTACTATTCTTTTTTAATAATGATAATCAACTTTCATTCATTAGTAAAGCTCCCGCAGTCTCAATCAATCTCCTCTCCATATATAGCATTTAATCTGTTCCATAGTTCGTTCTCAGCTGACTCAAGCTTCATATCAGATTGCTCTAATAATTTCCCCACTTCTCTGCTTATAGGAACTTTATGCATTTTAGAGAAACATGCAGAGCATGTATTTGACAAAGAAACGTGTAGGCTAAGAACTAGTTTCTAAAGTGAGTTACAATCACTTGATGGTTGATACACGGGGGAGGGTAATCTTATTGATCGTTTCCCATTAGCAAACAATAGCTGCCAATTCATGAGCGAGCCAAGCGGGTTTCAAAGCTGCCAAGCGGGTTTCAAAGCTGCCAAGCAGGTTTCAACGCTTACAAGCTTACAGCAGTCGATTGTCTGCTGATGTTACGGGCACGGCCGGCATGAAGTTCACGACAAATAAACAGACGTTATCACTGTGAAGCTCATAACTATGATAACACAATATTGCAATATTTATTACTATTATTTTTGTATAATAATAATCAACCATCATTCGTTAGTAATGAAAACTCCCGCAGTTCCGATCAATCTCCTCTCCACTTTACACATTACATAACCAAGATCTCTTTTGACATCACAACAATGTCAACACAATCACAACAGAATCTTATTTTATCCAACCAGGTTTTATATTTTGATTATGACATCATGTCTTTCAACATTGTCACACTTTTCATTACACACATTAGCGGATTTATCATTCTGTACTCTTTCTCTCCTTTCTTTCATGTATTTTCTTTTCTTTTTCTCAATTAGTAGTCTCCTAATCTCGCTACAGTTTGAGCGAGACTGTAACTGTCATTGTTTGAATGAATGAATGAATGAATGGTCTTTATTTGTCATTGATATAGTACAGGTACCAAACAACGAAATTTGGGAGGGGGGGCTCCCCTGGTGCTAGGAAACTAGGTGCTAGGAACTGGTGCTTTAACTGTGTTCATGTTATAATGTTTAGTGAACGAACAATTGTTGGGTGTTTGCCACAAATCGGAATTATCTTGCCGTGAAATGTACATCAAATAACATGATGTCGGCGATCTACTAGAACTGCGGGACGACTGCAATGTAGGCTACCATATATATCTGCCATATCATACCGTTTTATATTGAAAAATATGATGGTAAATAAATACATGTGGGACCGATGTATGATATGGCAGAGGTGTGGTGTGTATCAGTCTGTCTCGTTCCAGCGAGTCAACTCGTGTTGACTCAATAAGATATATGGCAGATATATGTATGGTATATTATGGCAGTTTCTGGCGCCAGTCCCGTTCTGTTGTTCAAAGAATATAATATAAAACGCATCACTGCACTGCTGTCTGTCCTGTGTTGTTTTGTTTGCATTGCATTTTAGCACAGTGCGCCGATTAGATAGAAGATGTTCTACAGAGGGTGATGTAACCCCTCCCTCCCCTCCCTTCCCCCACCCCTCCCCTGCTGTTGTGTCTCGATACCTGGTCAACACAGCTTGGGATTCCAAGGAAATTACTTGGAACTATGTGTGAAAGGGACAACATTGCAATATATATTACAGTTATTTTTTAATAATGATAATCAACTTTCATTCGTTAGTAATGAAAACTCCCGCAGTCTCGTTACATACATACATGCATACGTTATTATATATATAAATAAAGCCTTGAACTGGCCAAGCATAAAGGCTGAAGATGGAAAGTCACTACAGGCCTATGCACTGTATTTGAGAGGATGCAACAATGCCATGCAAGACTTGCACTATCTGGAAGAGCTTGATAGCCCATCAAACCTCAGGCTTATTGTTTCTAAGTTGCCCTACAAGTATAGGGATAAATGGAGGTCTATTGCCTGCAATATACTTGAGATTAGTCATGGCAGGGCTAAATTCAAAGACCTTGTTGGCTTCATTGGAAAAACAAGCCACAATTGGGAGGTGTGGGGGATGGAAATCCTTTGTTTGGCTGATCTGCGACTATCAAGAAGAATAAGATTACCATCCACCATGCTTCAACCATTATATCAAGTGAATGGAACTGACTTTAGAAACGAGTTATTCTGGTTTATTTGCGAGGACCACAGGAAAGGCCAAGGATTTCCACTTACACATGTGTGAGGAAAAGTAACAGCGTTTTGTTACAGAACTGTTCGCAAATGTTCCATTTGTTCATTTGCTTTATTGAGGCGACTCTGCGAAATGACAATAACTAAACAAGTCCTGACAACAAAAATATATGTATAATATTGTATATAATGTTTTTTCTGTATATCACTGTAGACCACAGTCTCACTCACATATACACAACACAACACTGTTGTGTATAATACAGTTTTCTCAGTCGCTTTGGTGCATTTCTCACATCACTATTAACATTTGCACAACAGTTGTCAGTGGCATCAAAATGAAAAGTCCTGACACCATTGTTTATGAACAAGATAGTCAAATGGCTTTGTCATGTTTTCATTATGACAGTTCACTCTGTAAGTGTTTTCCAATGCAAAAAAATTAGATCTTGAAAGTGAAACCGCAGGGTGCGTTCGTAAATTCGCTATGAGAGCGCCGGAGCGCACACCGGGTTCAACGTCATAAAGGGACCAGGTAATTTGATTGGACAAGAGGCATTCCATGGGTGCTAACCAGATTTCCAGGGCGAATTTACGAACGCATGCTAGCGAATTCGACGACGAAAATCGTCAGAGGAGATATACGGGTTATTTTGATAAACTGGACACATTTTTGGAATATATATTGGTACTTTCTCACCTGAAAACATATTAAAACTTCATAAAATGACATGGTAACACTTGTAAAGGCAAAATTACAGCATTTTTTTTTTTGAAAAAAAATGGACGATTCAAATCGCCTTCTGCTTGCCGGTGCGAAATGCATTCTGGGAAAAGGCGTCGGAGCCTGGCAGACGGCCTTGTGTGACATCGCCCTCCAGCGATCTTTGTGCGTCAGTACACTCTTCTCTATGTTAAACTATCATAGTGCTGAATCACACCTCATCGCGATTGAATAAGGTCGCGATCCGCCGCGGTCCTAGTGTTAACACTCTCTGCTTCGTTGGTTTCTGGTTCATTGGCATCTGGACAGCTTTCCACTGTCCCCTCGGTTTCAGGCATTGCCGGTAATGTCACTGGCTGTAACTCTGGCATTGCCACTGGCAATTCCACTGGCATTGTCACTGGCTCTGGCAACACCACAGCATCTCCTCGTAGCTCCTCCTTCTCAGGTTCTCTGGGAACCTCGGCACCTGTTGACACAACATCCTGCCTACTCTGTACATCCACCCCCCTGTCCACCACCCGTGGCCCAATTGGGGTAGGGATATGCCCGGACACCACTGGTGTACCCACTCTGATGTTGTTTCTCCAACATACCCCACATTGACCTAAAGCATGGTCAATCTGTTCCATCAAATATGGACTCCAAAACCCATATTCCTTGGTGATCTTGCGTCTTACCTCCCCCCTAGCCACATGTGCTAATCCATGAGCTTCCCGTATTAACATGCCTAATAAATCTGAGGGTGCTACAACCAACCCCTCATGGTTCCTCCATAGACCTGTGTCATCCTGACTTGCCCCCCTTGCTAGCCAAACGTTCTTGTCTAACGTAGTTGCTCTACTCTGTAACATCAATAAATCCTCAAGTGTGACCATGCCCTGTAATTGTACTTCATGTGCGACCAGAAGAACTTTACCTGCCTTGTCTGCTCCTGTGATAGCTTTGGCTGCATCATCTGCAGCCCTGTTACCTTGTGTGACATGTGATGAGTCAGAGCTGTGTGCGGCACACTTCACTATGGCTAATTCCTTTGGCTTCATCATGGCTTGTAACAGCTTCATGATCTGTGCGTGATGCTGTATAGGCGAACCATCAGTTCTCTTAAACCCCCGCCCCCTCCATACAGCTCCATTAAAATGACACACATTATGTGCATAGGCAGAGTCGGTGTACACTGTCACTTTCCGTCCGGTTCCCAAGTTGCATGCTTCTGTGAGGGCAATCAATTCAGCCAACTGAGCTGAGCAAGGCTGAGGAACTGCCTCAGCCTGTTCCACAATAAACTTTGAATTTTGTGCTTTAACTAAGGAATACCCAGTGCACAAAGTTTCTCCTACCTGGTGACAAGACCCATCAACCCAATATTCTATATCAGCTCCCTTTAAAGGCAAAGCTTGTAGGTCTGTTCTATGCTTAAACACTCTGGCTGTCGATGGAATCTGAGTCAACAGCACATGAGGAACTTCAGTTGGGTAGCTGACGACCACCTCATTCACAGCACGTGGGTCATGTACCAGACGATATGAACCATCAGGTTTCTTCACTGGCAGAAGAGGTGTGTTACTTAACGGATTTGCCCACAGGTCTGCTGGCACATTCTGCATAATTTCCTCTCTGAGGTCTCTTTCCGCTTGTACAGGAAGGATTGGCTTGTTCATTAGCTTCACAGTGTGTGGATGTCCCATTCCTTGAGCAGAGATCATCAGTTTTGTAAACTGTCCATCACTGCTCCTCCAGATAGCAGGGTTTTCTTTTGTTGTTACAAATCTGGCTCTCTCTGAGTCTGCCATCATTGCCCCTAAATGCTTCTGCTCATAGTGTTCAGATATCATAAGTGTCACATGTGGGATGCTACCCTCAACCTTATGCTCCTGATCTAGA
This sequence comes from Nansenia antarctica, assembly GCF_963989245.1. Classification (NCBI taxonomy): domain Eukaryota; kingdom Metazoa; phylum Chordata; class Actinopteri; order Argentiniformes; family Microstomatidae; genus Nansenia; species Nansenia antarctica. Next base: position 22,576,339 of record NC_137677.1, on the reverse strand, counting down.
TAAGTGTCACTGTTTATCTTCATAGCCACTCCCTGAGGGCCTAGGATTATACAACTTGTGCTAAGCTGTACCTGTTTTGGCTGATGCTTCAGCCACTCATCTGGGTTTGCGTCTGCAGCATTTCTAAAATACTGGAGTGTACAATGCAATGGATCAGTAGGCCTTCTGGCCCCTGACATGTTTGTCAGGATGTAATTGTCCCACATCCTTGCTGGTTCCATTAGGTCTGGGCTAAGCCCTCCCACCCAATACACCATGGATGCGTTGTTGTCCATCATGACAGACAGCTGTCTGTTGTCTGATGGCACCGTCACCTGACAGCCGTCAGGTGTGCATTTCACTGTACAGTTCAATTGGCATAGAGCATCTCTCCCTAGCAGCCCTGTTGGCGTGTGTTCTGACACAAGTATTGACAGACTCTCTGTCCCTTGTACTCTAAGTCTACAAGCTCAGTTGTAGGAATCAGCTGTTTAATTCCCTCAAATCCGATTGTCTTCACATATTTTCCAGACATAGGAAGGTGCGTGGCGTCTTCAGGCTTCTTTGTCACCACCAGCTGGCACCTCCCACTCGGATCTTCTGGGCACCCCTATAGCCCAGCTGCTGGGCCTTCGTAGAGGTTCATCACTCCTGGAGCAGGTGTAGCAGGAGGCCAATATCCTCCTCCTTGGCTCCCCCCTGCGCCCCCTTGGGGCCTGTTGTAGCAGGTACGGCCTAGATGTCCATACTGGCCGCATTGGTAACATGGTCCTAGAATCTTCCTCCCTGCTGCTGTCCATCCCCCTGGTGGTGGTCCTTGGCCAGGCTGTGTGTATGGCTGGTATGGAACCGCTTGCACCCCTGGTGGCCCCTGTGGGTATGGCTGGTAAGTAGCAGGATACCCCCCTTGTGGCCCCTGTGAGTAGGACTGGTAAGTAGCAGTCTGCACTCCAGGTGGCTGTTGCTGTGGCTGAGATGGGACCTGTAGAGCTAAAGCCTGCACTCCCTCTATGTTCCTCTTGCTTTCAGTCAATTGCACATGAGTCAATATTCTGAGTGACTCTTCGTCTTGTGTCTTCTGTATCTGAATATTCTTTCGATATAACTCAACTTGATGAGCTACGTGGTCTATATAAACAGCCTTGTTCATGTGTCGTAGCCCCACCACTTCTGCTAGCTTATCCTTAACTGGGGTAGGAAGACCTTCTTGTACTTTTTCCCTGATCATGGCTTTTTCTAACGGATTATCTTCAGCGTCCTTCCCTGTCACACTTCTCCATTGAGTATGCACACGGGCAACAAATCCCCTGGGGTTCTCATCTCCCCCTAGTGGCTTCACAATGATATTGTCTGGGTGAACGTGAGTAGGGTAAGTCTCTCTGATTGCCTTCCACATCCTGCCTCTGTTTGCTGCGAAGAGCTCTGGGTCATAGACTGATGTGTTGATATATTTATGAAGTCCTGCCTTCCTCAATATTTCCTGCATTGTATCCAATCCTGCAATAAAAGCTAAGAGTCTTTTCAGGTCCCCCATCGCTGCTTGCGTTCCTGTCAGTCTCACGTCTACCTCTGTCATCCACGGGTGTCCTCCATCCTCCAGAACGGGGAGTTTCTTTATTACTTCAGATAGATCTGTATGATTCCAAGGATGATATTCTATCTTGTTACCCCGAATCAGCACTGGACAGTTCTTTAATGTATTTGATGACATTCGATGACAATCTTCCTCCTCCTCCCTTTCCCGTTGCTCCTTCAGCCGTCTGTGGTGTCTTTCTTCCTCTCTTTCCTTTTTCTCCCGGCGTCTTCTCCCACCTTTCTTTTCGGCTGTGGCTATCATCTTCCTGACCTGAGCGTTGTAGCCTTCATCTGCATTGTCGTCATCACTTGAGTCTTCACTGCCATCTTCGCTGTCATCTTCCTTGTCACTCTTGTCCTCCCCTTTTCCCCTTGGCTCCTTCTTCTTCTTCTGGGAATTGTCCTCCAGTGCCTTAGCATATGGAGGGGGACTGGAGACTGGAGACATGTGTGAGAATGGAATGTTCAATTTCTCTTCCAGTGCTTTGGCCAACTCATCTTTTTCTTTCGGTTCCATCTGTGCTGTTTTCTCATTCCAAGCTGATGCTAATTTCTGCCCCTCTACCTTAAATAGATCTAAAATAGCTAACTCTAACCTGCGTTTTTCTGATCTATTCTTTGCCTTTTTCTGGTTTGCTTTATAGGTTTTAATAAGTACCTGTAAAGTTGCAATAACTCGTAAGTCGAAGGTGCCCTCTTTCGGCCACGGCTGTTCAATGTCTGCCCAACGACTATTCCATTTAGTTGACATTTTGCTAATTACCTTAACAAGAGGATTCATTTTTTCTACTATAGCCATAGGAGACAGCATGCTACTATTTTCACTGATAATCTTTAACATCTTACTTGAATCTGCCCCCATCTTAAGTTGATTGATTTCTACTACTCAATATGCTGAAAATATTCTATATGAGATAAGGTGTACTTTTCTTACAACCCACTTTCCTTATTGCCTCGTTTGCTAAACAAATGCTAGTCCAATTTAACTGTGTCAACTGTCCACACAGAACACTACAATTCAGAACAACGGATTTGCCTCTTATGTATGTCAGTGTAATATTAACTTAAATCTAATCTCTGTGTAAGTATTTTATACTTAAATGTTTTTCCTAATTGTTTATGAATATATGTCACTTAATTACTCATTCAATACTAGATACAGTTCTGGTCAACACAATTATTAAGTCACAAAGCCTGGTCAACACCTAAGTATTCACTGATTTACAAAAACCCTTTTACTGCTCAACTATCAAATATGTACTATTCTGCTATTCCTTAATCAAAAGCTGTGGACATGACCTAACTAAAATAAAAGATGTAAATTACAAATATTAATTACAACCTGTAAATAAATCAACTGTTAAGTGAAAGGAATGAATGATTAGTTAGAATTATTCATTATATAATCATATACATTGATTTAATACCTGTGGAGTCAATTATCTGTTATCAAAATATCAAACAAAAGAATGGTTATTCAGAATGGTTTTCATTAGACAGTCACAGACATTGATCAAATCTGTGGAATCAATCAATTGTTTTGTGAAACAGACAATGAATGATCTGAATTATTATTTTAACCAATTAGTAATTAAACAAGTAATGTCATATTCAACAGTCATTTACAAACATCAATCTATGAATGTAAAGTTATTTCCTCAACATTCTGCAAGCACACAGACACAGTCACAAAGCCGTTTTATTGGGGTAATAAATGTCCTGCTGTGACACTGCTGTGACTCTGCTCAGGGAGAGCAGCCCTGTCTAGGCTCACGCACAAGTTGCCTCATATGCTTTGAATCTAACCTAAAGTCACAATCTATTCTTTTACTTTTAACAAACAATGCTTAAACTTTCGTGATTCTGCGATCACAACTTCATCACAAAATGAAAATGAAAGAAAGGGTTTGAAAGTGAGCTCCGCGCTCACTGCTGTGTGTGAAAATGAATGCGCATGCGCGCGTCTCCGTGTGTGTAATGTTTGCGCATGCGCGCGTTCCCCGTGTATAATGCGCTGTAAACTCCTCTGTTTTCCTAGTCTATGAATGTTTAACCGTATCTTTAAACTATTTAAAATACCCCGATGATCAATTCTCTTTATCTTTAGAAATACTACAATCTATGTGAATGAATTTATATTTATCTGTAAGGGATGAGTAATGTAATCAATGAAACTCAGCTTCCCTTTTTCTCGGAGATAGAGGGGAGAGGAGGGGGCTCAATTTTACATTCCTTTGTCTAACCTCTGGGGAAAACCGCGCCCTCTGTTTTCGCTTTAATCAATCACTTAACACAACTTTGTTTTCACAAACAAATTACATTATCCAAGACACAACAATTTCAAGATTATCTTTCAATGCAGTTAAACTATTAGTTACCAAACCAAATCTCATTCAAATACTCTACAATGCATACAATGGACAATGGATTCTCAAAATACTTGTAGGCCACAGTTTTTAAAGATTTCATTTCTTAATCTACTTCAATAATGCTCTTTCTTACAAAACAGACTTCACAGTCTACTTACACTTTATCAAATTAGGAATACTTATTCCATAAACACAATTTTACACACACACGATATTCCATAATACTCTACTCAAATCACATTTCCTTACCATCAAACACTATATTTACAAAAACGGACGTAATCCGGCTCTCACCAACCCCAGCTTATTAAAGATTATGAAAGATTTGTTTCTATTCCAACAAGATTACTTATTAAAAGATTCTTTAGCCTCAAAGAAATGTTTGAAAATCACAGCTATTGCGCACGGTTTTTTTTCCTCTACCTGTATCTAACTAGTGATCTTCAAATGCAGATTTCCTCTTATAGGCCTACTGGGTCAGCTCGCCATCTGTGGTATATTTCTCTTGCTGGTTATGAATCAAAGAACAATTCTGAGTTTAAGACGATTTAATTAAAGTACAAAACAAAGTATACAGATACCAAAGCTGGATGCTGGATTCTGGTCTCGTCTGCTCTGCTCTGGGGTGGGGTGGTTAAGAGAGAGATCTGCCCCTGTGCTGTCCTTTTTATGGCCTTTCGTCTACAACAGTGATCCTATCACAGTCACCTAGATGCCTGGCCTATCACCTTCCCTAGAGATGGTCAAGGGGAGAGGCCAGGAGGTCTTCCCTCTTGTGAATGACCATCTCCTACAAAGAGTCGTAAAACCCCCATTCCCAGCAGGACAGGCAAAATATACTACATGCTCTCTGAAATTAGCCCATGATAGAAGGTGATAGACAGATTCATCCAATGCCAAGTATTTTTGAAAGTACCTGCCCTTTTTCAAACAGCTTCCAATGGAGCTCTCCTATATGGTTGGGTGAAACAAACCATCTGAGTCAGGTTAGTAATGCTCCATCACATGTTTTAAATCTATAACACAGTGAATCTTAAACTGAAGCTTGACTTTAAAGCAACCCAACGTAAGTTTCATGTAGTTCTTTCACTCGTAACTCGGGCTGTGGGGGTGCTAGAGACGGGAGCCAATTTGTGCTCCTAAGTCCCCTGAAGACGTACAAACAAACTGCACGTTGATACGACCTTCCTAGCTGGAGATATAGCCGCACTTTACAAAAACCTCTTTAAATTAATCGCAAATTAAATCGCAATCGCAATATCTGTCAGAATAATCGCAATTAGATTTTCCCCCAAAATCGTGCAGCCCTAGTTTCTGACAACAATCCAACAAAGCAGTTAGACTATGTGGACGAGCATAACGGCCTGCGCTTAAGCAAATCAGAAGACAAAGTTTAATAATAAACACAGATTTGTTCATAACCAGTAATTTGGTGATTTACTACATCAAAGAAAATATGTTCATAGGCATTACTGTGCAGGCACGCGTGTGTAAAAGGTAACACAGCAGGATTTGTTTATGTAGAATATGACTATTTTTGCTGGGAAAGGTGGATAACAAGAGACAACCTTTGGGGACAGAGCCTTCAGTGTGGCAGCCCCCACCCTCTGGAACTCTCTCCCCACAGTGATCCACAATGCCCCCACCCTGGACACCTTCAAATCAGCCCTCAAAACCAACCTGTTCCCCAAGGCCTCTGGCCCCTAGTTTAGTTTTTGTCATTGTCTCTGTGTTTTCTGTTTCTGTCTGTCTCTGACTTTCTGTAAATGTGTGAAACGTCCGTGGGTTCCTTGAAAGGCGCTAATCTAAGATGTTGGTGTTGGTGTTGGTGTTGTTGCTAGTGGTGGGATTTGAACTCATGACCTTCTGATCACCAGTCCAACTCACTATCCCCTAGACCACCCCTAACATGTGATCTGTATGTCAATCCCAACTCATCCAGTCATGCTACAATCTAGCAGGCGCCCATGTCACCGCACACCATCACACAATGTGTGAAGAGGGGGGGGGGGGGGGAGAGAGTGTGCTGGATACATTGTCACGCCTTTATTTGTTAATCAGAACCCATCAACTAGGGATGTCCCGATCCGATATTGATATCGCTGCGATATTGGTCCTGAATGCTGGATCGCATATCGCACCAGAAAAAAAATAGGCTGCGATCTGCGTGCCCGATCTGGCGTGTCACTCACGTGATGACAACAGTAGTAGTCAGTGGTCACGTGCATGAGAGTTGGCTAGTAGCTACCTGTGTGTAATGAGTCTGACAATGTCATGATGCCATCTGATGAAATCATAAACCATTTGCAAGTAATTTTTCGGTTATTTACATAGTCTGAAATTACAGATGGTAAGCTTTCAAATGATGCGTCATACATTGAAATCGGAAAAAAAATCAAGACGATTTGAATCTTGGTGCACCGAATGGGAATGCGACAGGAGAAAAGTGAATGATCAAACAACAACAAACGCTGCTAACAGCTAGCGGCTAACAGTGGAACATCGCTAGGAACATCTAACTGCGTTTTTATATCATCACAACATGCTGAGAGAACATGGACATGCTAAAAACACATAACTACACATAATTAGATGAACACACAGTCCTTGCTTTTGAACACGTCCTAAAACAAAGGTATGTTTACATGTCATTATCGGTAGCCTGCGGCAAACGAGAACAGTTAATCCAATCCACAGATTATACGTATTTAGTGATCGTTAAACAGTTTTTTATTATATGTTTTTTTAATTTTATACTAACAGGCAACTTCAAGTTGCCTGTTATGGAAAAAAATACGAAAACCAGATATTGTTGACACCCCTTCGATTCTGCGACTGGTTTCTGGTCTCACCAGCGGGCGTCACTAGGCTACACTTTTAAAAAGGGTCCTATAATTGATTTGCCATTTTTAAGAGAAGATAAATAGAATAAAAACCTAAAGACACTAAAACTAGAAATCAGACAGTAACTCTATTTTTTCTACAATGCTGAATGCTGCTGTTTAAATAGTTTTAACTGTAAACCAGTTGGTCACTGAGTACTGCAGAGTACTGTTTTTGTTGCTTGAATAAAGGCTGGCAGTCTTTCATAGCCAACTGTGGACTATACTGGGGAAGTATTTGTTATTATTCAGGAGTAAAACAATAAATTCAAATATCGGATCGGTATCGCAGATACCTGAAGCCCAGGTATCGGTAGTGAAAAAATGGGATCGGGACATCCCTACCATCAACCATACATCATATCCTAACCCCCATTTCAATGCATTATAGACATTTTCTTTACAACAAGCATCAAAAAAAAAAACGCTGTTATGCCGCTATGAGTACACTGACCAACGCGACGCAGACCGACCAACGCAGGACTATAAATTGGGAGAGCCCTTGTGTAGGCTACGGCGTAGCCGCACGTAAATTTGTAGAAAGTATATATATAGAAGTATAAATTGGGACTGAGGTTCAGATATTTTATTTTGATAGCCTATCTTACTGTATGTAGGCATTTGCCCTCCATGCTTAGAGTGAAGTTCAAGTGTTTAGAGTATGATAGGCATAGGACTGGGTCAGTGAGCAGTGAGTTTCAGTACATGTTTTGTTACAGCTTCTATAGTGATATGAGACTAGGGCTGCAACAACGAATCGATGAAATCGCTAAAAATCGATAATGAAATTCGTTGGCGACGAATTCCATTATCGATTCGTCGGGTCTTGTTCCATAACAAACCTACTTCCTGTTGACGCACGCCACGCTGTGTAGCGGAGCCGGTGTAGGCATCGCGAATCATAGCGAATCATAGCGCTACCTATGGCCGGAAAGGGCAGAACCTATGACCGGAACCGGAAAAGTGGGAAAATCCGGTACCTACACCGGCGCGGCGCCTCCAAACTTCGGCAAAAGGGCTTTCTTTACCATAATCGGTCTAGCTTCCCCTTGCTTTGTAGGAAGAGAGTTGTCGAGGCGGTATTCCTGTCCGTATTAGATTACGGTGATGTTATCTATAGGCATGCAGCTTCATCTTCATTGAAACAATTGGACTCAGTTTATCACTCAGCCCTAAGGTTTATTACCGGGGACAGTTATGACATTCACCACTGCATACTTTATGACAAGGTTGGCTGGCCCTCTCTTTCTCTGAGGCGCAGTTACCACTGGAACTTGTTCGTTTTTAAGGCCATCTGTGGCAAGCTTCCTCCTTATATCTCATCATTATTAGACTGGAGTCTTGCTACTTATGTGACCAGATCTAATAGTTGGCTTTCTTTTCGGGTTCCGTATGCGCGTTCAGACCTGGGTAAAACAGCTTTTTTTATTGATGCCCCTAATACATGGAACACTCTGCAGCAAACTCTCCGGTTGGAGGTCCTCCCCTCTGCCTCTACCTTTAAACTCCTGATGCAAAAACTGTATTCCAATAATTGCAATTGTTTTTAGTTTTTTCTTTCTTTTAAGCACGTTAGACTCTCTGCCATCTATTGGTCAATTAAAGGCGATGACTATGGACCACTGCACATCTATTTGCACCTGCTTTGATTGATCCATTTTGAAATGTGTATTTATTATTGTTATTGCTCTTATTGTGTCTTATTGTTGCACTATGTATGTTTATGTATTTATTATGTTGCAATGTATTTGTATATCCTGTACACTCGGCCCCACCGAAAATGAGGGTCTCCCTCAGTGGTCCCCGAGTTGAAATGAAATTTAAATCATGTAGGAGGCGGAGAAAATGACTCGACCGAAATCGTCCAAGGTATGGGAGCACTTCACATTAAAAGCTACTAAAAAATGGTGCAACCTATGCAAAACCGATCTTGCATGGCACGGGAGCACAACGGTGATGCGAGAACACCTTAAAAGAAAGCATGTGACAGTGATGGATGAAGACGGCTCCACTTGTGAGTTCTGGCGAAGCGTCAGCTAAATGACTGTAATGTAATGCGATAGCCAGTGAGTGTTTGCTCGCATTCATGAATTCAATATTGCATGACAAGTGTATTTAGCTAGCTGGCTAACGTCAGTGGTAGAGCAGAGGTGATAAGCTAAAGGCTAGCTAGTGGTAGCCTACCAAGCTACCCATGAGTTAGAGTGAGGCACTGACTGTAGCCTAGCCTATTGTATGGAGTGAGAGGACACATTGCATTGTTTTGGAGCATATCTGTTATATAAAAACATTGGTGTCTTGTCTGTAGCCTATATTGCACTTTGGGTTACTGACCTTTACATTAAGCAAAGTTATTACCTAAAACAATGCATGTATTGAGCTAGAGTTCAACTACTTTATTGAAACAATCTACCGCCATAGTCCATGGCCTGTTGTTAAACCTATTTGATGTAGCAAAGCCTTTTGTATTTATATTATTTATTATTTTTTATTAATACTTATTCATTTTGCACATGTATATGTATAGGCCTGGCTGATTTAGAAAACATAAAATAAAATTTGCAAAAGATTTGTTTTTTGGGGGGTAATTAATCGAAAAAAATATCGGCAGATTAATCGATTATCAAAATAATCGTTAGTTGCAGCCCTATATGAGACTTCCATAAATATTTTCATATAATGTCACAATTTATTTTCCTTTTTTTACCAAGATGTTGGCTACTTGTATAACCTATTGTTAATTACAAGAGGTTACATTCTTTTTTTACTTGTAATCAAGTGCAATACTGAAACACAACTGTGAACATTTCAAACCTGCAAACTGCGACACTTTAAATGAATGTGCAATAACACTATGTGCAATATGACAACCCTCGGGTACATAAGGTTCAGAGATAGGAAATGTTAGAATAGGTATAGCATAGCATAGAGTACAGCACAGTGTTTTATTTGTATAGTATAGTATAGTGGATAGTGTACATAGCCTTTATTTATGTAAACCAGCTCTTTTCCCTTCTTGTTTTTAGTTTTTTTTCCTAGCACCAGGGGAGCCCCCCCTCCCAAATTTCGTTGTATGGTACCTGTACTATATCAATGACAATAAAGACCATTCATTCATTCATTCAAATTAAATTTGTCATTTAGCATTTGTCTGATATACTGTATATTGAAGTAGGCTATATATATACACTACCGTTCAAAAGTTTGGGGTCACCCAGACAATGTTGTGCAAAATGAATAGAAAATATAGTCTAGACATTGACATGGATAGAAATAATTATTTTTATTTGAAATAATAATTTTGTCCTTCAAACTTTGCTTTTGTCAAAGAATGCTCCCTTTGCAGCAATTACAGCATTGCAGACCTTTGGCATTCTAGCGGTTAATTTGTTGAGGTAATCTGAAGAAATTTCACCACACGCTTCCTGAAGCACCTCCCACAAGTTGGATTGGCTTGATGGGCACTTCTTGCGTACCATACGGTCAAGCTGCTCCCACAACAGCTCAATGGGGTTGAGATCTGGTGACTCCCCTGGCCACTCCATTACAGACAGAATACCAGCTGCCTGCTTCTTCCCTAAATAGTTCTTGCATAATTTGGAGGTGTGCTTTGGGTCATTGTCCTGTTGTAGGAGGAAATTGGCTCCAATCAAGCGCTGTCCACAGGGTATGGCATGGCGTTGCAAAATGTAGTGATAACCTTCCTTATTCAAAATCCCTTTTACCTTGTACAAATCTCCCACGTTACCAGCACCAAAGCAGCCCCAGACCATCACATTACCTCCACCATGCTTGACAGATGGCGTCAGGCACTCTTCCAGCATCTTTTCACTTGTTCTGCGTCTCACAAATGTTCTTCTGTGTGATCAAAACACCTCAAACTTCGATTTGTCTGTCCATAACACTTTTTTCCAATCTTCCTCTGTCCAATGTCTGTGTTCTTTTGCCCATATTAATTATTTTCCTTTTATTGGCCAGTCTCAGATATGGCTTTTTCTTTGCCACTCTGCCTAGAAGGCCAGCATCCCGGAGTCGCCTCTTCACTGTAGACGTTGACACTGGCGTTTTGCGGGTACCATTTAATGAAGCTGCCAGTTCAGGACCTGTGAGGCGTCTATTTCTCAAACTAGAGACTGTAATGTACTTGTTTTCTTGCTCAGTTGTGCGCCGGGGCCTCCCACTTCTCTTTCTACTCTGGTTAGAGCCTGTTTGTGCTGTTCTCTGAAGGGAGTAGTACACACCGTTGTAGGAAATGTTCAGTTTCTTGGCAATTTCTCACATGGAATAGCCTTCATTTCTAAGAACAAGAATAGACTGTCTAGTTTCATATGAAAGTTCTCTTTTTCTGGCCATATTGAGAGTATAATCGAACCCACAAATGTGATGCTCCAGATACTCAACTAGCTCAAAGGAAGGCCATTTGTATCCGCTTGTTAAGTCTGACGTCAAAAGTGACGTTTAGCCATTTCCGAGTCCAAACCAGAAATTCCCCGCACCAGAATACCTGTGAACTACAGCGGTAGAATGACAGTTTAATCGTTTTTTAGACTCGGATCTATTCATACAACAAGGGACACAGCACTTTCCCGTTTTCTCCATATTGTCAGGGTATTTGAGCCTCGGAAAAGCGCTATATAAATATAATTAATTATTATTATTATTTCGGCATTTCGAAGACAGCGCCTCAGTTAACGTTGGACCCGGAAACACGTCACGACTTAACAAGCGGATAGCTTCTCTAACCAGCAAAACCATTTTCAGCTGGGCTAACGTAATTGCACAAGGGTTTTCAAGGTTTTTCTAATCAGCCATTAGCTTTTTAACGGGATAAGCAAACACAATGTACCATTAGAACACTGGAGTGACGGTTGCTGGAAATGGGCCTCTACACACCTATGTAGATATTCCATTAAAAACCAGATGTTTGCAGTAGGGATGCTCCGATCTGGATTTTTGGGGCCGATACCGATCACCGATTTTTTCCCTCAAGATCTACCGATACCGATCTTTTTAAAAATACATAACTGTAGGCCTACTGACTGGATAATAGCCTACATATATTTTGCTTTTTAGACAAAAGTCTTGATCCATTAGGCACCAAGCAAACACAGACCCAAGTCAGTCGATATGGCTGTATAAAAGACATCATAAACGTGGCCTTCATGGTTTACATACGCAGGGGTGCAAACTGGCGATGGACCAAAAAGGTGACACTTTTTTTTTGTCCCTAGATGGTTAGCTCTATCATTAACAGTGGTCTAACAATGATGCGTGTGTAAGTAGCGATGGCCCTGACTGTGACACCCGCATAATTAATGTAAGCAACCTGTTGCTAAATTAATTATGCGGGTTCCTGCAGGTTTCAACAACTTACATTTAAGACCTTTATAAGAACACTTTTAATAGATTTTAAGACCTATTGAGCAAGTATTGGTATTAGACTCACATTCATTGATTATTTTCATTAGCAATGCTGGGTGATCTGTTCTGTTGCATATAGAACAATGATAATGTAAGTTAGCCTACTTTATCAATTATTGATTCATTTCCATTGCTTCTCAACACAATACGAGATATAATAGCATAAATAACAGAATAAACTCACACACTTACTTACACTGCATAGCCTACATACGGAGATATGGCACACACACACACACACCTCTCACAGGTACACACACACACACACACACACACACCTCTCACAGATACACACACACCTCTCACAGGAGGGCCACACACAGGGTTCGAGTTATGTGGGAGCCAATGGGAGCTGAGCTCCCATAGAGATGGTCTGAGCTCCCATGAAGGCAGTAAAATCAAAAATCTGTGGGGGTCGCTAATAATACATTACCACAACTATTATTTGATCAAAATGTCAATGTAATGAATATTATTTAATTTATATAATAAATATTGTAAAATAAACACGTTTTCCAAAAGAACTACGCACACCATTAATCTCCTGTGAATAACAGTAGGCCTTTGACTGCCTGCACTTCACCACCAAGACACCATGGGGCGCAGTAGAATATTGTGCAACAGCAAAAGGTTGATTAATCAGCTGTGCGGTAAACCGTTGGAACACACAGTGCACAGCTGATTAATCAATTAAACCAATAGAGTGAGACAGGATGTTCATGCCAGGTGCCTTTCAGGAAGTAGTGAGATCGTGCACCTAGCCTATTATTGAGAAGCAAACATTCATTCATTAGCTATACAGGAGTATATACATACAGTAGTTACCATGCCGCCCAAAAAAAGGCCACTGCTGCCGACCGGGTCATCAAGCCTTGAAAATTTCGGGTTTTTATCAAAGAAACCTGCTATGACACCTAACGTTAGCCCTGCTGCTACTACTGTTACTGCTACTACTGCTGCTACTACTGAGGACTCTGCTACCAGGCCTGAACGCGCAACACCCACACACAGTTCAGATGAGGGGCAGAATGAAGAGGTAGGGGAGGCAACGCCACAGAACTGGGGAGAAGATCAGTGGAGATCCTGGGAAAAAAAGAAACCCCTGGCTATTTGCAAATGAGCATGGCCTTGGATGCCTTGCCTGTAAAGAGGCAAAGACTCTTTTACTTTCAGAGAAAAAGTGGGGAGTGCATTTGGCGGATGCCTGGATCAATGGGACAGTAGCCCCGTTCAAAAGCAGTTGCGGAAAAAGATTTATATACACCGCGACAGTCATGCTCATAAACGAGCTGTTGAAATAGCAGAGCTTAAACAAAAGGAAGTGCTTCCTAAGAAAGTAGCAGCACTCACTTCCATTATGTATAAGGAGACAGCTAGTTCGTTCAGGGCAGCCTATACTGTGGCTAAAGAAAGTATGCGTTATACAAAACTGAATCCAATTATGAAGCTTAATGAGATGAATGGCGCGATAGTCGGCCCTACTCACCGATCAGATCATTCATGTGCCCAGATTGTAGAGCACATTGCACAGGAGATGAAAAAGAAATTCATTTATTTCTAATGTCAAATCACTTAATTCGAGTATTAGCATAACAATAGATGAAAGCACAATTCATGGACGAGCGTACATGATTATTTATGTCAGATGCGATGTCACTGGAAATTGAGATGTGGACAATGTGTTTTTTGACATAGTTGAACTTGACCAGGGCACAGATGCCGAGTCCCTGTGCAATGCACTGAAAAACAACCTTCGATCAGCGGGAATGGATGACGAATTTCTTCGGAAAAACCAAATTAGCATAGCCACAGATGGGGCGGCCGTGCTAACAGGCAGAGTGAATGGACTCATAGCTAGACTGAAACGGGACTTCCCTCGGCTGCAGGCAGTTCACTGTCTCGCGCATCGGTTAGAATGAGCGGTGAATGACGGTCATTGAAGGAGGTGACTGGCTGTAATCATTTAGAGTTTTTCCTCTCAAAACTCTATGCTCTTTACCACCAGTCCTCGAAAAATGCAAGGGAATTACAGGAAGCAGCTGCGGAACTGAACGTGCAGATACTGAAAATAGGGAAAGTGTTTACAATAAGATGGGTGTCCGGCAGTTTCAACACTGTCAAAGCTGTGCTGAAGGATCTGACCACCTTAATCCGCTACTGCCTATAGCTAATTAAAACGTGTAAGTCCCAACGCTGTGTGGGCATGATTCGCGCGTGCATGAGAACATTTCGCACTGTTATTTTGGAGACCCCCACAGAGCTCAGCTTATAACTCGAACCCTGGCCACACACACACACACACGTACAGCTACACACACACGCTATATTTACTAAAACACACACACCGTTGCTACCACACTGCAAGTTTGAAGAAATTATAACTTCACATGCCTACAGTCGAATCGCCTCCTACGGCGATTATCATATCGTGGCCTCTTGTCTTATCATTTCACATGGCAACATATCAGGGTTTTGGGCGCAGCTTAACGTTGTAAATTTATTTTTATTAGAATGCTCGTCCATTAACCAATGTCACACGAGCAATAAGTGCAAGTTTTGATGTTGTCTCTCATCCGCACGCGTCATATTCCCACGCAGTGGGTCTGGCGACAATAATACATTTTCCGGTCTGACTTTTTAAATAAAAATAAAATCGATTCTATGCAAGTCTAAAGCACACAGAAGCCATTAAAAAAGTTTATTTTGAAAGTCTCGCCCTGTGTCTGATCCTGATGTTATAGAAGCAGCGTAGCAGCATGGTAGAAGCGAGGTAAAAGGGGACGCGAGACAGTCTAGGGCTGCGTTCGTAAATTCGCTTCTCCCCCAGACACTCCAGACAGCCAACAGAACTCCCTCTACCTTCAGCCCCCTCCCTGGCGCTGGGCTAGAGAGACCGAGGGCTGTAATAAACGTGTGTTTGTACAGTACAGAGCGGGAGAGGGAGAGGGTTGAATGGCAGATGAGGTCAGAGGTAACAGTAGGGTTTGGGGGTGGGGGGCATGTTTTGTTTTCAAGAAACCAATCAACATGATGAAGGGGTGGGATAAACAAAAATGGGACAACAAGATGGCAGCTATTTCACTGGAAATGAGGATATGCACTGAGGATATGCAGAATCAATAAAAACACTTTCTCTCTTTTATTAGCTGTGACTAGCATTAAAATGGCCACAGAGTTTGTGTTCACAAATTTGACGCGGAGAGGAGAGACGCTTCACTGACACAGAAAACCCCCACTCTGGCAGAATGATATTTTTTTAGAAGATCATAGAATTGTGTTCTGATGAGGCATGAAACATCACACGCCCTCCACCAAAGTCCCACCAGATGCATTATGGACTAGAATGATGAATGGACACATGGACCCAACATTATTATTATTACATTTATTTTATTATAATTTTTTAAAATCTTTCCTTATTGTTTCCTTTTATAAATATTGCCATATTGTTCTCTCATGCTGATGCAATGTCGATTGGAACTGAGGCCATAACAACGTCACTCTCTTGTACTTGTATAATGGGAGGTAATTAACTTGGTTGGGGGGGGAGTTAACCAGCTATTGTTCCCACCCATTACCCGCCTGTGGAAAGTGTGAAGTGACAAAGAAGAACTTTGAATGGGGATTTTCTCTGTTAGTTGATTTGAGTTGTACTAAATGCTAGGATGTTAGCCGTTGGAAATATTGATTATGTATGTAACAGTAGCTATGTATTGTAAGAGAAAATTATTATATGTAATAAGACATTTTTCTACATTTAAGATTCAAACTTCACAACAGTAAATTGACTGTCTAGAGCAAGCTATAGAAACTGATTTCCTGTTGTAAGCACACAATGAAACCTGTTTTCTCTACTCCTGTGCCATACATTTGAATATATGCAATTACCATTTTGTATTCCATAGTCTGTCTTTGACCCTAGAAACTCAGACAATGCTGAGTCACACCAGAGTGATTGCCCTGCATTGTTCACTCTGGTGCTATCACTCCTCACCTTTGTTATACTGTAAGGAAGGGAGGGCCAGATTCCCCCCTAACCTTCATCCCCATCATCTTCCTCAATGTACAAATCCACACCCCTTGTAAATGATTGGCCTAGACCTCACCCGAGGGCGGACTTGTTACCTGACGGCATATATACTGAAATAGAATGAATGGTCTGGACTTTGAGAGAAACTTTGACCGTTCAGACTCGTCTGACGAACATATCGAAATATATTTTTCTTATGCATTTTGAAAAGAAGCAGGCTGCCTTTCTTTAATTGCACTAACAGTATATAAGATGTTTACACAGTCTATGGATCACCTTTTCTGTTAGATATTATTGTCAAGTTAGAACTGTGTAATGATAATTAAGGGGCATTTGCTGTGTATTAGAATCCACTTATTCTAATGTTTCGTCAGTTGGGGAGATTGAGCTTGAGGGCACATATGGGACAAGAAGGTCCTTTAGATAGGAAGGCGCAGTGCCGTGTATAGCTTTGTAGGCTAGTAGCAACAACTTGAAGTCTGCTCTAACAAGGACAGGGAGCCAATGAAGGGAAGCCAGTACTGGTGAGATATGTTCGTATTTCTTTGACCCAGTCAAAATGCAGCATTCTGGACCATTTGTAGGCCATGGAAACTCTTTTTTGGCAATCCCGACAAAAGGACATTGCAATAATCTAGTCTGGATGTCACAATTGAATGGATCAGAACCTCAGCATCTTCATAAGAAAGGATTGATCTAATCTTAGCAATTATTCTGAGGTGAAAGAATGCTATTTTTATCACCCCCTTTATGTGGGAGTCAAATGTGAGGTTCTGATCAAAAATGAGATTTTTAACCCTGTCCCTGCACTGGATGACACAGTCATCAAGACAAGACTATCACTTGGATGATTTAGTCTAGCTGGACCGAATTTTATCATTTCAGTTAGATCTTGAGCCAGGACGCCTGTGATGAAAGTAAAGAAACATTCACTGAGTGCATGAAGATTCAAGTAAAGGTTTTGTGATGGACCACTAGTGCTGTTGACTCATCAGAAATAAAATGTTTATTTAGGTCATTAGTGGGCCCCTTTAACACTAGGACCGCGGCGGATCGCGACCTTATTCAATCGCGATGAGGTGTGATTCAGCACTATGATAGTTTAACATAGAGAAGAGTGTACTGACGCACAAAGATCGCTGGAGGGCGATGTCACACAAGGCCGTCTGCCAGGCTCCGACGCCTTTTCCCAGAATGCATTTCGCACCGGCAAGCAGAAGGCGATTTGAATCCTCCATTTTTTTTTCAAAAAAAAAAAAAGCTGTAATTTTGCCTTTACAAGTGTTACCATGTCATTTTATGAAGTTTTAATATGTTTTCAGGTGAGAAAGTACCAATATATATTCCCAAAATGTGTCCAGTTTATCAAAATAACCCGTATATCTCCTCTGACGATTTTCGTCGTCGAATTCGCTAGCATGCGTTCGTAAATTTGCCCTGGAAATCTGGTCAGCACCCATGGAATGCCTCTTGTCCAATCAAATTACCTGGTCCCTTTATGACGTTGAACCCGGTGTGCGCTCCGGCGCTCTCATAGCGAATTTACGAACGCACCATGCGGTTTCACTTTCATTCATAACATTATGATACTAGACTAGCACATATGATACTAGACTAGCATATATGATACTAGACTATGATACTAGACTATGATACTAGACTAGCACATATGATACTAGACTAGCATATATGATACTAGACTAGCACATATGATACTAGACTATGATACTAGACTAGCATATATGATACTAGACTAGCATGATACTAGACTAGCATTATGATACTAGACTAGCACATATGATACTAGACTAGCACATATGATACTAGACTATGATACTAGACTAGCACATATGATACTAGACTAGCATATATGATACTAGACTATGATACTAGACTAGCATATATGATACTAGACTAGCATATATGATACTAGACTAGCATTATGATACTAGACTAGCATATATGATACTAGACTAGCATATATGATACTAGACTAGCATATATGATACTAGACTAGCATATATGATACTAGACTAGCATATATGATACTAGACTAGCACATATGATACTAGACTAGCATATATGATACTAGACTAGCACATATGATACTAGACTATGATACTAGACTAGCACATATGATACTAGACTATGATACTAGACTATGATATTAGAGATCCAGAGCGCTGTTATAGAGGATGACAATATCTTTGGCAATATTGAATCTGTTTCAATCTCTACAATTGACAGAGTGCTTAGGAGAAATGAAAAGCGCATGAAACAACTGTATAATGTGCCATTTGAACGGAACAGTGACAGAGTGAAGGAGATCCGTCACCAGTATGTACCTCGTAAATAAACCAGAATAACTCGTTTCTAAAGTCAGTTCCATTCACTTGATATAATGGTTGAAGCATGGGGGATGGTAATCTTATTCTTCTTGATTGTCGCAGATCAGCCAAACAAAGGATTTCCATCCCCCACACCTCCCAAGGGGAGCCAAGCGGGTTTCAAACACGGCTCTCAAGCTTATAGCAGTTTTAGGGGCTGACAGGCTGACATTACAGGCACGGCTAAATTCAAAGGATCTAAAACAATTGTGGCTTGTTTTTCAATGAAGCCAACAAGGTCTTTGAATTTAGCCCTGCCATGACTAATCTCAAGTATATTGCAGGGAATAGACCTCCATTTATCCCTATACTTGTAGGGCAACTTAGAAACAATAAGCCTGAGGTTTGATGGGCTATCAAGCTCTTCCAGATAGTGCAAGTCTTGCATGGCATTGTTGCATCCTCTCAAATACAGTGCATAGGCCTGTAGTGACTTTCCATCTTCAGCCTTTATGCTTGGCCAGTTCAAGGCTTTTTCCATGTAGGCACTGGTTATCTTGATTTCATTTCCAAAGTTCTTTTCAAGTAGCTTCTTAGCTTCAGCATAGCCTCTGTCTGGTTGCATATGCATGCAGCTACGCACCAAGTCTCGTGACTGTCCAGTGGTGTACTGTTCCAGGAAATAAAGCCTGTCTGGATTGCTACTTGTCTTGTCCTCAATACAATGTTCAAAAGCACGCATAAAGGGTAGGAAATTCATTGGGTCTCCATCAAATGTATTCATTTCCCTCACAGGAAGTAAAGCAAGTTTCTGCTGAGTAAGAAGGATATCAGCGATGTCATGTTTTTGCTCTACATTGGACATGGTGTCTTGATTGATAAGATTATCCATTGTTGACTGATTATTCATTGTTGACATTTGATCATGTTCTCTTTTACTGTGCAATGTGTTAGTAGGCTTTGGATGCTGCCTTTGAATAACAACCTTTTGAAGTGGGGTTTTAGGCACTGTTCCTATATTAGCATATTCAACCGGTGATTGTTCAAGATTCATAGACACAGATTGTCCCTTTTGCATATCATCATAATAGGCATTCGTGTCATCATGTTCTTTACACATTACATAACCAAGATTTATTTTGCAATCACAACAATGTCAACACAATCACAACAGAATCTTATTTAATCCAATCAGGTTGTATATATAATCTATATATATAATCTATATATTGGTTTCAATATACCTCCATAGCAGTCTACAGTCTAATTTAGCTATATCTATAATTACATTATGAGAACATCAGTATTTTTACGCCTTTGGTTGTATTGTCTGAACGAACATTGATTGGGAGACATACTGTACAGTTTATCATTTTCATAACTGTCTGCACATATACATATCTTATTTTGATTGTTATTGTAGCCTATATATAAACACAAATATCAGTCTTATGCACTGTGTCTCATTCAGCACTGAAGCCTGAATTTGAGCACAGTGTGTGCCCCCTTGCTACCTCTGCTGATATAAAAGAGAATTGCAGGCTTGGAGAAAAAGATGGCAGCCACAAATACACAGACACACACAGAAATACTGCTAAAACGCTTTATACTAACTCGATTTTGAAAATGTAAAAATGCTGGGTGGTAGAACGCACATATCTAGGAAAGGTCATGAAAGGAGGGTCCTGAAATGTGATCGAGTGCAAAGGTAGATTTTTTTTGGTACTCACTGGTGCTGTTTAACACCTCACAGCTGTTCTAGTGTTAACATCCAGCCCAGCACCATGGACACTTCCAGCCCAGCACCACGGACACATCCAGCCCAGCACCACGGACACATCCAGCCCAGCACCATGGACACTTCCAGCCCAGCACCATGGACACTTCCAGCCCAGGACCATGGACACTTCCAGCCCAGGACCATGGACACTTCCAGCCCAGCACCATGGACACTTCCAGCCCAGCACCATGGACACTTCCAGCCCAGCACCATGGACACTTCCAGCCCAGCACCACGGACACATCCAGCCCAGCACCATGGACACTTCCAGCCCAGCACCATGGACACTTCCAGCCCAGCATCACGGACACATCCAGCCCAGCACCATGGACACTTCCAGCCCAGCACCATGGACACTTCCAGCCCAGGACCATGGACACTTCCAGCCCAGGACCATGGACACTTCCAGCCCAGCACCATGGACACTTCCAGCCCAGCACCATGGACACTTCCAGCCCAGCACCATGGACACTTCCAGCCCAGGACCATGGACACTTCCAGCCCAGGACCATGGACACTTCCAGCCCAGGACCATGGACAGCCAGTTCTCACACACCTGCATCACATTCTTTAATCAAGCAGGCAAACTCCCTTCACCAGGTTCCCCCACAGGCACCTGTACATACAGCACTCCCCTCAGTTCTGGGCGAAGTCTTGTTGTTACTAACCAGCATTTCTTTTTTTTTCTTTTACAATTTGTTTATTGAAGATTTTCCTTTTTATACAGAAGTACATCAAGATACAATTTAAACATGCAATTCACCCCCCAAACCCCCCTCCCATCCACCCACCCCTTTCCCTTTACTGGTTAAGAGCAAGTTAAGATAGTAATAACAACATATATATACAGTATATATCTTTTGGGATGGCCCTATAAACATATCCTTAGGCACTTAGCATATATCGTTGCATTCATATCTATATTTTCGAAGATATTTGCTTTCAATGTTCTCTTGATTTATTTTGTATTGTGAAATAATTATTTTGTACATATATATACAAAATAAATCAAGAGAACATTGAAAGCAAATATCTTCGAAAACATATAGATATGAATGCAACGATATATGCTAATTGCCTAAGGATATGTTTATAGGGCCATCCCAAAAGATAGACACATAAGAAATGTATTAGATAAAATAAAAAAATAATTAAAACAATTTAAAAATAAATAATAAAATAAAATAAATAAAGTGTACAATATTCAACAACATACAGGAATGAAAGCAACCATTCGACACAGTCTGAACTGCATCCACTATAGATCAAACTGCAACCACTTCTTGTCCAGATATAATCCCTACCCTTATTTCTTGTCTAGGTATGATTCCTCAGTCATTTAAGTCAGATGTTTCCATAAAATCAATCATGTTACCCCCTATTCCCTCAAATATGTCAGGTCTCTGCTTCAGGTTGTACATTATTTTCTCACTGGGAATACAAGCAATTAGTTCGTTGAGCCAGAGAGAGGGCGGTGGCGGGTGCTCATCTTTCCACTTAAGGGCTATGCATTTATTAGCTGTTGTCAGAGCTATTCTTATGAATCTTATAGTCTTATTGTTACACTGTTCTGGTAATAGCGATGTATCTCCTAATAGTACTAACCTTGGTTCTGCTGGGATGTTCATTGTAGTTATCGTGGACATGTTTCTCAATATTCTTTCCCAGTAGCTAGATAAGCAGGGACAAGACCAGAACATGTGGAGAAGTGAGCCCTCTTCAGACTTACACCTTGGGCAATATTGAGAGATAGTTTGTTTTATTCTGTGCAGTCTTTCTGGTGTATGGTAGGTTCTATGAATCAGATTGAACTGGGTCAATGTGTGTCTAAAAGAAAAATGTAGCGCCCTTTCACACAGCTCGGCCCACTCTTCATCCTCAAAGTTGTAATCTAAACCAATCTCCCATTTCACACATCTCATCTGATGTGATGTGAGATTTTTATTTGATTCTTTTTACTTTGTATTATTTTATGTTTGTGATTTGCAATTCAAATGTTGTATAATATGTGTGTCTTGCTGATTGGTGTGCTTTTGTTGATTGTTCTAAAATAAGAAAATGACAATAAATATAATTTCAAAAAATAAATCAATCAATCTCCCATTCACCCCTCGCCGCAAGCCCCTCCTTTTCTTTTTTTTGTAATCAATTATTTATTGCAAAACAGTACACATGAAAAATTCACAATTATCACACCAAACAAAATAAGTGTCTGTCCTGACTTTTTTTCCCTTTATCTTACCCCCCCCCCCACTATAAACACACGAGTAACACCCCCCCCCCCCCCCCGATGGCGATAACATCCCTTCCACCCCCACCATAGTTCTTCATTACACTATATTTGCTACTGTATATCATAAAATCATAACAGTACAATATTTACAGGTTACATCAAGCCCCTCCTTTTCTAACAGCTGGTCGATGCCCCCATAGGTGTGAGATACAAACCCTTTGATTTCTTTCTTGCTATCCAGCATTTTGTCTAAAGATTGTTTTGTAATAGGTAAAGGCTTTCCCCCCTGTTCTGTCCAAATATAGTGTCTAATTTGCAGGTATTTAAAGAAATGTCTCCCATCTAAACCGTACGCAGCAATAAGATCTTTAAATGATTGTAAAACCCCTTCCTTGTATAAATCCCCAAATGTCTTAATGCCCTTCTGAAACCATATTTGAGTAAGCCCATCTCTTAGAGCTTTAGGTAATAGAGGGTTTGTGTGGAATGGAGTACTTCCAGTTCTATTGCGTAATTCAGACCATATTTTATAAGTGTGTTTTATAAATAGGTTAGTTGTTAATGTTTGCAGATGTTTAAAAGAAGGTACATATGGAACTGCAGCAAGAGGCATAGAGTTGAGATCATGTTGTTCTATTTGTAACCAAGAGGGGGGCTGTTGTATCTCTGCTTGACACATCCAAACAGCCCGGGATTGTGCAGCCCAATAGTAGGTCTGAAAATTGGGGAGTTTTAGGCCCCCCTCCTGGTGACATCCCTGTAGGGTTTTTAGCTTTATCCTAGGTGTTTTTTTCCTCCAAATGAATCTAGACACGCTCGAGTTTAGTTGGTTAAATAAATATTTTGGTACAACGTTAGGTAACATTTGGAACAAATAGAGGAATTTGGCCAATATGTTCATCTTGATGCAATTAACTCGACCCATTAAAGACAGTGGAAGATTCATCCATCTATCAAACTCCTCTTTTATTTATTTTTTGTAATGGGGAGTAATTTAAGGAAAAAACCCTGGACCGAATGTTAACAACAACAGACAACAATAATGGACAAACGACTATGAGCAAGCAGTGTACATGTGGTAAAATCTGCAAGAACATCCATGGCTTAAAGATCCACCGAGCGAGGATGAAATGCCCGTTAGGAGTAGAAGCAACACAACGCACAGGTGTTCAACCTGGTGAGACGCAGGAGGTGCCAGGCCCGGAGTCACCCCATAGTGCCCAGAACCTCCAAGTGTTGCAGTCTAACCCCTCGAGCATCAAGTCCGACCGGAGGCGGATCAAATGGCCAGCAGCTAGCATGACTTCACTGTGGAAGCAGTTCGATGACGATGTCGACCAAATTCTGGAGGTAACGGTGAAGGGCGAGGCTGACAGGAAGCTACAGGCGATGACAACAATCATTGTCAGCATTGCAGCTGAACGGTTCGGCGTGGAGGAGAAGAAAAGCTCTGGAACATCTTACGTAAAGAACCAAAGAGCTGCAAAGATCCATAACATCAGGCAGGAGATGAAAGCGCTGAAGTCCCAGTACAAGGTGGCAGGAGAGGAGGAACGCACTGGCCTGGCCCAGCTAATGTGCATCCTACGGAAAAACATCAGGATTCTCCGCCGGGCTGAGTGGCATCGGAGGCGGCGGCGTGAGAGGGCACGTAAACGTGCTGCATTCATAGCCAACCCCTTCAAGTTCATGAAGGATTTGCTCGGGCAGAAGCGCAGTGGCAAACTGGCCTCCTCGCAGGAAGAGATAGACCATCATCTGAAACAGACGTACAGCGATCCCGCAAGAGAGCAGGAGTTGGGAGAGTGCAACATCCTCATAGACCCCCCTGAACCGGAAGAGCAATTCGACATGTCGGAGCTGCAGCTGAAGGAAGTCAGGGAGGTTGTCCGCAAAGCAAGGGCAAGCTCTGCTCCAGGACCGAGTGGCACTTCATACGAAGTGTACAAGAACTGTCCCAAACTTCTGC
This sequence comes from Nansenia antarctica, assembly GCF_963989245.1. NCBI lineage: Eukaryota > Metazoa > Chordata > Actinopteri > Argentiniformes > Microstomatidae > Nansenia > Nansenia antarctica. Next base: position 22,551,774 of record NC_137677.1, on the reverse strand, counting down.
TGCGTCTGTGGAAAATCCTGCGAGTCTTCTGGAGAAGGGGGAGGATACCTGAGCAATGGAGAGTGGCTGAAGGGGTTTGGATCCCGAAGGAGGAAAACTCCACTCAGCTAGACCAGTTCCGCATCATCTCCCTGCTGTGTGTTGAGGCAAAGGTTTTCTTCAGCACTGTTTCCAGACGGCTGTGTACCTACCTGGCAAAGAACACCTACATCGATACATCCGTCCAGAAGGGCGGTGTGTCAGGAATGCCAGGTTGTCTGGAGCATACCGGCGTGGTGACACAGCTCATTCGGGAGGCCTGAGAGAACAAAGGCAACCTGTCAGTGTTGTGGCTTGACCTGGCAAATGCATTCGGCTCCATTCCACACAAGCTGGTTCAGTTCACCTTGACGAAGCATCATGTCCCCAGCAGGTGTAGAGACCTCATCGCTGATTACTACAGCAATTTCAGGATGAGGGTCTCTTCAGGAGCAATAACATCCAGTTGGCACAAGGTGGAGATCGGTATCATCACAGGGTGCACTATCTCTGTGACACTGTTCTCCCTAGCCATGAACATGCTCACCAAGTCTGCTGAGCCAGAGTGCAGAGGGCCCCGAACGAATTCCGGACAACGGCAACCACCCATCAGGGCATTCATGGATGACCTCACAGTCACGACAGAATCAGTCCCAGGCTGCCGGTGGATTCTGAAGGGACTCGAAAAGCTAGTGGAGTGGGCCCGGATGCGTTTCAAACCCGCCAAATCAAGATCGATGGTGCTGAGGAAAGGGAAAGTGGAGGACAAGTTCCGGTTTACCATCACAGGCACAGCCATCCCAACTATCACAGAGAAGCCAGTCAAGAGCTTGGGCAAGGTTTTTGACTGCTCTCTGAGAGACACAATATCCATCCAGTCGACCTGCACTGAGTTGGATGGCTGGCTGAAATCCGTGGACAAGTCAGGCCTACCCGGGAAGTTTAAAGCCTGGGTTTACCAACATGGCATTCTTCCCAGGATCCTGTGGCCCCTCCTTGTCTATGCGGTCCCTATCTCAACAGTGGAGACCTTAGAGAGGAGGGTCAGCAACCACCTCCGGAGATGGCTTGGATTACCAAGGAGTTTGAGCAGCACCGCACTCTATGGGAACACCAACAAACTGCAACTGCCCTTCAAATCCTTGGAGGAGGAATTCAAGGTGACAAGAGCCAGAGAAGTGGTTCAGTACAGGGACTCAAGTGATCCGAAGGTGGCTAATGCAGGGATCCAAGTGAGGACTGGCAGGAAGTTGAGGGCAGAGGAAGCTGTTCAAGAGGCAGAGGCGAGGCTGCGTCACAGGAGCTTGGTGGGAGTGGTCACACGAGGTCGAGCTGGGCTTGGATCCTTTCCAACTCCCCAAATGAACACCAGGGAGAAGGAAAAGCGCCGCCTTGTTCAGGAGGAGGTGAGAGCAGCAGTGGAGGAGACAAGAACCTGCAAGGCAGTGGGAATGAAGCAACAGGGAGCTTGGACGAGATGGGAGAATGCGATTGAGAGGAAGGTGACCTGGGCTGAGCTTTGGAAAGCCGAGCCTCACCGCATCAAATTCCTCATCCAGGCAGTCTATGATGTGCTTCCAAGCCCGTCAAATCTGCACACATGGGGCATAGCAGAGACACCAGCATGCCAACTGTGTTCCAAGCGAGAAACCCTGGAACACATCCTCAGCTGCTGTACAAGGGCCCTTGGAGATGGACGGTACAGGTGGAGGCATGACCAAGTCCTGAAGACCATTGCTGAAGCCATCAGCGCAGGACTTGTGTGGGCAAAGCAGTTCCGACCCTCCAAGAAAACCATCGCCTTTGTCAGAGCTGGGGAGCAGCCAACCCCTGCCAGGAAAACATCTGCAGGCATCTTGACCTCTGCAAGAGACTGGCAGCTGTTGGTTGACTTTGAACATCAGCTGAAGTTCCCCAGCCACATTGTAGTCACCACCCTGCGACCAGACATTGTTCTCTTGTCTGAGTCCACCAGGCAAGCAGTGCTGCTGGAACTGACAGTCCCGTGGGAAGACCGCTTGGAAGAAGCCTTTGAGAGGAAGCTCTCCAAGTATGCGGGACTGGTCAGTGACTGCCAGCAGGCTGGTTGGAGAGCGAGGTGTTTCCCAGTAGAGGTTGGTTGCAGAGGATTTGCAGCCCGTTCCTGGCCAGAGCCTTCAGCAGTTTGGGCATCGATGGAGAGAGAAAGAGGAGAGCCATCCGCAGTACCACCAATGCGGCAGAGAGAGCCTCTAGATGGCTGTGGCTCAAAAGAGGAGAGCCATGGAGTCATGGTAGCTAGTTAGCCATCTGGACACAAGCTGGGGTCTGATCAGCCCCAGCTGGGTCACCTGGAGGAGGGTGTATGATGTTGAAAGACCCGAAACGCCCGATGATTCCAGGAACATCACTGAAGATGTGTCCAGAGGCATCAGTAGATGTATGTACACAGTAGGGATCTGAAGGCCTAGGTATGTTATCATCTTAGAGTTCCATTGAAAGGGTATATTGTGTCTGGGTATATTCTCCCCAGCTGAGTTCAGTGGCATAACCACACTCTTAGTAAGATGTATCTTGTATCCGGAGATAGCACTTTATTCAGATAATGTTACTAACAATGCTGGAATTGACACTCCACGATCTGTCAAATAAAGTAGGACATTGTCAGCGTATAGTGATATTTTATGAGTAACCCCACCTAGATTCTGGATAAAACCCAGTTTGGTCTAAATGAATTAAATCAGGGATATACTTTTCTAGTCTTAACAAGAGCATCTTAGAAAATATTTTATAATCGTTTGATAAAATTGAGATTGGCCTGTACGAACTGCATAATTTAGGATCTTTCCCTGGTTTGGGAAGGACTGTTATTAATGCTAATTCTAATGACTCAGGAAGTTTTTCCTATCTCCCAAGCATGGTTATACATCAAGAGCAAAGGTTTGATCAATTTAGAACAAAAAGCTTTAAAGAATTCTATGGGGAAACCGTCCAAACCAGGAGATTTTCCAGAAGACTAACCAGCATTTCTGAGCTCTTAATTAGCTGCACTCGATACCCGTGGCTTGACCACACAGCTTTGATACCCAGACTACAATTCTTACCCCCTGGATCGCCTGATCCCTGCCTGCCTCGACCAAGTCCTTTGCCTGACCCCTCAAACCTGTTTGCACTAATTAAGTCCCGCACCTAGGTTCAACCTACTCCATGTACAGGGTGGCCCTGTGTGTATGTGTGTGTGGCCTGGAGGTCAGATTTATTTATTTAGAAAGATGTTAAATAATCTCTCATATCCATAATTATATTTTCAAAAATGAATTCAAGTTGATATAGCAAAGGAAGTGGCTGGAAATGTGTTTATTTGGTTTAAAGAATATATAATATCCATTGTATTTGCAACAATGATAATAATCCATCTCATATCCATAATTGAAATGTGTTTATTTGATTTAAAACGAAGACGTGGATATGTTTGTCTTGCACAACCACTGTGTTTCTTTTTATTATTACTACTCAATCTTTTTAGTTTGTAAAGCGTTTTTGAGTGTCTAGAAAAACCTAAGTCCAACGTATTATTATTATTATTATTCAAATGGCAGTGGTGTGTATTCTTTGATGTCTCTTTAGGTCTCCTAGTCGACTGAAACTCTTCCCACACTGGGAGCAGTGGTATGGCCTCTCTCCTGTGTGTATTCTCTGATGTGACTTTAGGTGTCCTAGTTGACTGAAACTCTTCTCACACTGGGAGCAGTGGTACGGCCTCTCTCCAGTGTGTATTCTTTGATGTGTCTTTAGTTCTCCTAGTTGAAAGAAACTCTTCTTACATTGGAAGCAGTGGTGTGGCCTCTCTCCTGTGTGTATTCTTTGATGTGTATTTAGGTCTCCTAGTCGACGGAAACTCTTCTTACACTGGGAGCAGTGGTATGGCCTCTCACCTGTGTGTATTCTTTGATGTGTCTTTAGGTCTCTTCGTCGAATGAAACTTTTCCCACAATGGGAGCAGTGGTGTGGCCTCTCTCCTGTGTGTATTCCCTGATGTGTCTGTAGGTTTCTTAAATCAGTAAAACTCTTCCCACACTGGGAGCAAAGGTATGGCCTCTCTCCTGTGTGTATTCTCTGATGTGTCTGTAGGTTTCTTAAATCAGTAAAACTCTTCCCACACTGGGAGCAAAGGTATGGCCTCTCTCCTGTGTGTATTCTCTGATGTTTCTGTAGGTTTCCTAAATCAGTAAAACTCTTGCCGCACTGGGAGCAGTGGTGTGACCTCTCTCCTGTGTGTATTTTCTGATGTGACTTTAGAACTCCTAGTCGACTGAAACTCTTCTCACACTGGGAGCAGTGGTATGGCCTCTCACCTGTGTGTATTTTCTGATGTTCGTTTAGGTGTCCTAGTCGACTGAAACTCTTCTCACACTGGGAGCAGTGGTGCGGCCTCTCTTCTGTGTGTATTCTCTCATGTCTCTTTAGGTTGCTCATTTTAATAAAACCGTTCCCACATTGAAGGCAAGAGTAAGTCTTCTCTCCTCTATGAGTCTCTGGGTGTGGTTTAAGGTGAGATGGACAAATGAAACTCTTACTGCAATCTAAACACGGACGCAGCCTGCAAGTGTGACTTCTCAAATCCTCTGGCTCGTAGAAACTACTGCAGCAGTCCATGCAGTGGTGATTCTTCTGTCTTGAGCTCCTCCGTCTGTTTTGTTTATGGTTTCCTGATGCGGTGGAGCTGGGCTCGCTGTCTGAGCCTGGGTTGGAGTTCTCTCCTGTAAGAATAGCAACATATACAGGATTAGAAACAACATGAGAAGGCAACAATATGAGAAGTAGTGCTTCAATATTCTTAGCAGTGCTAGAAGTGACAACATCTCTGGGGTCTGTAGAATACAATGACTGAACACAGAGTTCAAGAGAAACTTATGAATGAATGAATGAATGGTCTTTATTGTCATTGCTATAGTACCGGTACCAAACAATGAAATTTGGGAGGGGTGGCTCCCCTGGTGCTAGGAAAGAGAAGAAAAAAAAACAAAAAAAAACAAAAAGGGAAAGGAGCTAGTTTACATAAATAAAGGCTATGTACACTGTCCACTATACTATACTGTACAGATAAAACGACTAGGGTTGTCATATTGCACATAGTGTTATTGCACATTCATTTAAAGTGTCAATCTTTATCAATTATCAATGCCACAATGGGACCGAATGAGACCAAAGAGACTAAGCTAGTATTGACTGTTACAGTAATACATTAACACCATAGAGCATTGAGAAGGACTTGTACAATAAAGACCATTTTAACATTAGCCAAATTCATGACATGAACTTACGATTTTCCTCCTCTATTTCCTCTCCTCCTTCCTCTTCTTTCATCATCCCATCTTTCTCATCTTTCACCATCACTTGTTCCTCCTCCTCCTCCTCCTCCTCCTCTTTCACTACCACATTGAGTTCCAGTGTTTGACTGCAGTCCTCCAGCTTCACTGCCACCAACTCTGGACCCCGCTGTGTGCTTGTCTGGGCTGGAGAACCACAGCCAGAACCCAGGGACTCTGTGGACTTGGGTTCAGACATGGTAGCTGGGCTGTGACGTGGATCTGTGTAGTGTAAACAAAAGAAGAGACATGTAGACCGGAATTATACTACAATCTATTTATCCATTATTATACACAGCAGAGATTCCGGGCTATGTTTCCTAAAAATATAAACGCTAAAAACACTTTTGTTTTTGCTCCAATTTTTTTAATCAAAGACCCAAGACTTTTTCTATGTACACAAAAGGCCTATTTCTCACAAATTATGTTCTCAAATGTTTAATAAAAAAAAGAAAAAAATGTATTTGATGAGAAGCATGAGTGGAGAACAGAGTTTAACATTAGCCGATTTGCATTCACCATTTTTTCACCCCCACAATGACAACAGAAAAGGAGTTTTTTATTTTTTATAAATGTAAAAATAAAACAAACAGCAGCACACATAACAAAAACCAATACAATATTATTGATAATTAAATGATCAGTAAATGGCTTAAGGAAAAGCAATAACAAAAGTATTTTTTACTTAATTTAAGTAAATTAAATAAAGTAAAATAAAGGTAAAACATATCTGCTTCAGCTCATGTGTATTTCGCCATGGAGTTAAGGAGTGAATTGATCAGGGATCCACAGCCATATATATAAGAACTTAATTGATCAGTCAGGGGGAAGAACAGATAGGCCATTAAAATAGGAGACAAAGGGTTGCCACTTTTTTAGAAAGCGTTCAATAGACCCTCTAAGTATGAACTTTATTTTTTGTAGGTGCAAGAACGACAGCACATCTTTCAGCCAGGCAGAGAATAAGGGGGGGGGGGGGTAGGTGATTTCCAGGATAGGAGTATTCTTCGCCTGGCTAAAAGTGTTACAAACGAAATTGCGTATATCTCATTGGAGTTGTAAGGGAGGGGTTCAGCTGACACCCCGAAAATGGTCACATGTGTGAGAGGTCTGCTTGTAGACCGCAGCAACGATCACATCTGGGATCGGAGTCAGGGTAAATTTAAAGTAATTTAGATTTACTGAGGTGAGCTCTGTGCACCACCTTTAGCTGGATCAGACTATGTCGAGCACAGGATGATGAGGAGTTCACCCTATCTAATGCCTCCTTCCACTAATCTCCCGCCAGCTCCACTCGCAGTTCCCCCTCCCATCTAGTTATTGACCGAGAGGCCGCGTCATTGTTCAGAGAAATAATGTTTTGAGAAATGAGTTATGAGTCGACTCTGAGTTGGAGACAACTTACAAAGGCTCTCCCATATTAGTTCTTGAGGGGGCCTAGGAAAGGAATCAAACTTCGTGTGTACGAAATGATGGACCTGAAAATAACGAAACATATTTGAACGTGGCAGACAACATTTTAAACATAAAGAATCAAAACTAGGTGTTTTTTGTATTAAATGTTTTATGTTTTCTTTCTTTTGTCTTTTTCTTCTTTTTACTTTTCTTTTCTTCTCGTTTCTGTTCCTCTTTCTCCTTTCATTACTGTCCTTCCTCCTCCTACTGTTTTCCTAGTCCCGATAATATGCCTACTTTATGAAATACTCGTAATGTTAATTTAAAATGAAGCCCTTAAACAGAGATATGAAAAAGTTGAAAATAATATCATTAAATGTTAATGGCTTGAATAACATAATTATGAGGAAAAAGATTATCCTCCAGCTGAGGAGAGCTGGAGGAGATGTCCTCTTTTTACAAGAAACCCATTTAAAAAAAAAAGAACATGACAAATTGAGTAGGGGACAAATTTACTCCAGTTCATATGGAACACAGAAGAGGGGTGTTGCTATAATTATACAACCACACATACCATTTAAAGAAGAACAACATATATACGATAAAGAGGGCAGGTTTGTTTTAGTAATTGGTAAAATAGAGTCAATTACTGTCTCATTTTTAAATGTATACTATCCACCGGAATTAGGCCCAGAATTCATGTCAGAAATAATCGAAATGTTAATGACAAAATGTAAAGGAATCACCCTAATGGGAGGAGATATGAATCTTACAATAAATTCTAGGCTAGATTCCTCAAATAATAAACCACACAGAGCTGATAAAACATCATCAATTTTAAGAAGTGCAATGTCAGAATTTGGATTAGTAGACATATGGAGGATGCTAAATCCAACTAAAAAAACATATACATATTATTCTGGACGATTTTCAACTTCCAATAGACTGGATTATTTCTTCATGTTTAAAAAAGACGTAGAGAGGATTGAAACATGCATAATAGGCACAAGGGATTTATCAGATCATGCTATGCTATCTATAACTATACATTTGGATATAAAGCAAGGAGAAAAAATATGGAGATTAAACAATTCACTTCTCCAAGATAAGATCTTTGTTGAAAAAATCAATAAAGCCATAAAATAATATGTAGAGATAAATGACAATGGAGATACTAATCCAACTATTATATGGGAGGGCCTTAAAGCGGTACTATGAGGACAGATAATAGCATATTGTGCATGGAAGAAAAGACAAACACAACAAAAACAGAAAATGCTTGAACAACAAATACAACACTTGGAAGACAAATTAAAAAATACAAATGAAATAATAGTAAAAAATGAATTAAAAAAGAAGTATAAGGAGTTGGATAAAATTCGTACAGAGGAAGTGGAGAAATTAATGACATACACCAAGCAGAAATATTACGATGGAGGACCTAAGTCTTTAAAACTCCTAGAATATCGACTTAAGACACAGACTTAAAAAGCACACATTTCGAAATTGAAGACTGTAGAAGGCTCTGGAACAATAACGGAAAAGGATAAAATAGCTGAAGAATTCGTAAAATATTATGAGAACCTTTATAAAAACACAGGAAATATTGACCTGGGACTAATGAAAGATTTCTTACATAAGTTAAACTTAAAGCAGGTAACAAGATCAAAAAATGAACAGCTCATTAAGGACATCACAGTAAATGAAATACAACAACAAATAAATAACCTTAAAATGGGGAAAACACCAGGTGATGATGGATATACTAATGAATTTTATAAAACTTTTCAAAAACAATTGATACCACTACTTTTACAAGCTATATACGTTTGTATTACAAACAAAAAGAATCAAAACTAGGAAAATGATCACCATCATAGAGGTCTTTGAAGCAATTGATACCCAATTGTTGCGCTCACTAGGATAACTGTAAGGGGTTAACTTCCAAGCCCAGATATCCACAGTGTGGGAGGGGCTTCGGGGATAAATGGCGGAAACTGCCTTGTGTTGATCATAATGTCGTCAAGAGGGACACGCTACCGGTGAGACAAAACGAATATATTTACTGCTCTGCTGGGTTATGTTGTTCTGTAATATTGAGACGATGTTTCTCAGAAATGACTTGATACTCTGATACATTGCATGACTGTTATCTACATTTATATTTTCTGTTTACATTTAGGTTTATAACCTGCTACTGCTAATGCTACATGCTACTGCTACTGACTGTGGCGAACATTGTATACTTCAATAAACCACAAAGTACCAAACTGAGTTATTCCAACATTTTGATCTCTTGACACCCCGTTCGGTGGGGATACAGAACCGAACAGTTATAAACCGAGGCCCACTGCACTGGATTAGTGCAGCAAAGAGCAGCCACGGACTAGCAAACCGCGGCTCTCAGTCTCACCAAGGAGGCACAGCCAACCCAGGCCTGGCCAACCTAAAACTGGAACCACTGGGCTAAGCATAAGCCCCATCAAACAAACAATCAACTCAAACGGCCGATCATTTCGACCAGGAGCTTACCCGAGTCAACCACCAGAATTCCTGCTGAACTAGGATAAGGACCAACACCAACAAAGTGGAACAAAGTCCCCATTAAAGGACTCCATTGGTAGTAACGGTCGTTTGTCCAGCCAACGGAAAAGGAATTGAGATGGAGGACTTGAAAAAACTCAAGAGTGTGCGATCAAGAGCACAAATGTCATTCACTAAAAGGGGAAATGCTCTCACTAAAAGTGGACTCTTGGAACCAAACGAAATTCTAAATGAATGGAAGTGCTTCAGGGCAGACTTCTCTAAAGTAATCGATGCGGGGCACGAGTATGCCCAAGCTCTGAGGGAATCGACCGAGGCGACGATCAAATCGTCTGCAGTTGAAGTCGATAAGCAGACAGCTGAGTGTGAGGAAAGATACCTCGAAGTGAAACGAGCCACCCAAGATGCCTTTTGGGATGGCTACGCCAATGACATGTTTCATGCCCAGGCCAAAATCACTGAGTCTGAAATTATTCAGGCTGAGGAAGACGAGACCGACCCTCAGCAACCAATCAAGAACCGTAGGGTGAGAAATAAAAAACTGGACAGAGAGGTCACTGACCTCGGAGACATGTTGGTGGAATGGAAAGGGTTGATTCCTAGCTCTAGGGTGGTGGATCTGAAAATGTACTACGAGAAAGTAAGGAAGAGGGTCCTGGCATTGTCTGACAAGCTGGAAGAGGAGCTATTAGATGGTGCAGCAAAGGGCAGCAAGGCTGACCCAACGGAGGCTCCAAGAAAACCAGCTCCCCACTCTCTCCCTGACGAGCCTGTCGACCCCAAGCCAGAACCCAACGTCAGGAAAGCCTTTGACTCCAAGCCTTACATCAGCCTTGAAAGGGCACGGCTACCCACTTTCTCCGGTGACATGAGAGACTACTACCGGTGGAAAACCGAATTGGAGGACTTGCAGCAATTAGGTAACCCACAGGGAGCAGAAAGTGTGAGAAAGTTCCATCTACTAAGCAGCCTAAATGAAAGGGTCAAAAGGGATCTCGTACTATCCAGTTGCGGTTCTGCTGACGATGTGTTCAGGCTGCTGGACAACAAGTATGGGAACAAGGCGAAGATAGTCTGGCTGATCACCAACGAGGTCCAGGCACTTCCTTCCATCAAAGGGAACAACCCCAGAAGAACTATTGAACTGAATCAGGCTGTGGAGAGAGCGCTGTGTAACCTTCAGATACTTGGAGAAGAAGACGCCGTAAAGAACTGTGTGGTCTGCCAGTCTCTGGAGAGCAAGCTTCCAAGTTCACTTAAAAAAGAGTGGATCGTGCACAAAACCAACCCTGTAAACATGTTCTCTTCGCTAAACCACTTTGACTGCCTCCTGGAATTCCTGAAGAGGCAGGAGGAGATTCTGGAGGAATTGGACCAGTTGGAGCCAAGCCCCATGGAGAAAGATGTCGTGGAGAAAAGTTCATCAGACACAAGAAGTGACCATTACAAGGATTACCTGAGGAAGGCTTCCACAAGGTCTACAACGGGCCAGGAGGACGATCATCCAAGCTGCACTGTGTGTGGAGACGACGCTCACGCCAACAGACTATTTGCATGCAGGGCCTTCAAGGGTCATCTGAAGAAGATTGGGTCATGCTTCAAGTGCTTGCAGGCTCACGCTAAGGATGGCAACGGGTGTACTCCAAGATACCTTTGCACAAAAGTAGACTGTCGGAGAGGAGGGATTTCAGACCATAATTATCTCCTCTGTCCTAAGCCACCTACCCCGAAGAAGGATTACAGCAGTGAGGTGTACAGCAGTACAAAGGTTGGAGGGAAGAAGCTTGGCCTAACCGACAAGCAGGAGGAATTCCTGGCAGAGCTTACTCCGGAACAAAGAGAACAATACAAGAAAGTATTTTCGAACAAAGTCTCGTCGACTGTATGCACCAATGCTGGAGATGGAGTTGGACAGAAGGAACACCCTGTAGTGATGATGCTGCTGAAAGCGACAACAAATTCTGGCTGCCTCATCGGCACTCTGATCGACCTCGCCTCCGATATGAACTACATTACAACGAAGCAGCCGGTCGTCTTGGTCTATGCGGCGAGGATATCAAGCTGATTGTTCATGGTATCGGGGGTATGAGGAAGACAGTTGTGACAAAAAGGTACCCTCTGCGACTGAGGATGAAAACCCCCAAAGGAAAGGTGGCAGAGCATAAAATCCTCTGCTACGGACTGGAGAGCATCGCAGAGGTGAACCAGCCGGTCTCGCCCAGGCAATTGCAGAAATTCTTCCCTGACGTTGCCACTGAAGAACTGGTGCGTCCTGAGAAGATAGACCTCCTTATCAGTCACCGTGAAGGTCGTCTTGTTCCCCAGCCAACCAAGATTGTGGGAGACCTCGTCCTCTGGGACGGCCCACTGGGCAAAACCGTTGGTGGAACCCATCCCAACCTCATTGAGGTAGTCGACCTGGCTGTCTACCGCTCTGACACTCACCTCGCAAGGAGCATGAGGTCAGCATCAATGGCATACAAAGAGACTGTCCTGGCTCAAGTGGAGGAGGAAAATATACTTACCCGGAGCTCCGCGACCACCAACAAAGAGGTCCTCGAGTGGTTCAGGTGGGACAGCATTGGAGCGGCCTGCAGTCCCCAATGTGGCGGCTGCAAGTGTGGCAGGTGCCACCCCTGGAGGGAAAGAAATGACCCTCAGGGAAAAGAGAGACCTGGAGAAGATAAAAGAATGTCTCACCTATGTGCTGGCGGACAAACACAGTGATTCCCCTCATTGGGACGCAGCGTATCCCTGGAAAGGTGACCCCGCAACACTGCCGGACAATCGGCGAGCAGTTGAAGCAACCTTCAGGAGCACTGAGAGACGTCTGGAGAAGGAACCTGTGTGGAAAGCAGCATATAGAGAACAAATCCATGAAATGGTCACACGAGGAGCTGCCGTAAAGCTCACAAAGGAGGAGATCGACAGCTGGATAGGACCAAAATGGTACATAAATCATCTGGTTGTGCCTAACCCTCATTCCACCTCAACCCCTGTGAGAATCGTGTGGAACAGCAGCCAAGAGTTCAGAGGGATGAGTCTCAACGATCTCCTTTACAAGGGTCCCGATGTCCTCAACCAAATAAGAGGAGTCCTTCTGAGGTTCAGGAGCGGTCTGCATGCCGCACTGGGCGATGTAAAGAAAATGTACAATTCAGTGTGGCTGAAGGATAACGAAGTTCACCTCCACCGCTTTGTCTGGAGAGACAACCCCGAGGACGAGATTGAGGTCTTCGCGGTTGTCAGAGTCAATATCGGCGACAAACCTGCAGGGTGTATTGCCCAAATCGCCATGAGGGAGACGGCCAACCTTCCCCAGTTCACAGACATGGTTGAGGAACGTCGAGCTCTGACTGAGGATATTTACGTGGACGACATTCTAACATCGCACAATGACCCCGAATCCCTGGAGAAGATCACCAAAGGGGTGGAGGAAATTCTGAAAGCGGGAGGTTTCTTCCTCAAACCATGGGTCTTGTCACGCCAAAGTGGGAGGAGTGGGGCACCTGCTGACTCCAGGGCGAAAACAACTGCTCCCAGGACCCTGGTGCTGCCCAACCAGATGAAGGATGAAGAGAACAAGGCACTGGGAGTTGGCTACGAACTTGAGACAGACAAGCTTCGGGTGATGACGTCTATCAACTTCTCGAGGAAAAGAGGGAAAATGAGGATGGGTCTTGATCTGAGCATGGAGGAGGTCAGAAAAGGGACACCAAACCCCCTGACCCGGCGCATACTACTAAGCCATATTGCCGGATTTTATGACCCAATTGGTCTCGCTACACCAGCCAAACAGAAGGGAGTGATGCTAGTGCGAGAATCTTTTCAGGAAACTGGCAAGGACAACCCGTCCAAAGACACGTGGGACGAACCACTCTCGCCAAGACTCCGGGAAGCCGCGATAACACTCTTCGAAGAGTATGTGAGACTTGGCCAGGTTAGATTCGAGAGGAGCCTTACACCGCCTGGAGCCGTAGGCCCACCAACCGGTATCACATTCTCGGACGGAAGCGAATCCTCCTACGGAGCCGTGCTCTACCTCCGGTGGAGAACCGAAGATGAAGTTGTCGTGAAGCTTGTGGAGTCCAAAGCTAAACTCACACCCCTTGACCAAAAGGGGGATGTGATCAAAGCAGAGCTATGTGGTGCGGTTTTCGCTGCCCGCCTGAAGATTTATTTTGAAAAGCACTGCCACATCAAAGTTGAGCACTGGATCCACTTTGTGGACAGTCAGAAAATCCTAGCAGCCATCCAGAAAGACAGTTACGGCTACCAGACGTTTTTTCGCTAACCGAATTGGTGAAATTCAGAAAGGTGGACAAGTGGATGATTGGAGGTGGATCGAAGGCAACCAAAACATTGCCGACATACTCACAAGGGGAGCAACCCCCGAGGACCTCAGCGAGGGGTCAGAGTGGCAGGAAGGCCCTAAGTTCCTGAGGTGGCCGGTGACTGACTGGCCTATGAAGATGGCCAGCGAGATATCATCCCCAGTTGCTGAAGACATCAGCAAACTACAACGGAAAGGGTTCTCAGCAGTTGTCACCAGGGCCCAGTCAAAAGTTCTCCACGAACCAGAGTCGCCGGTTGACCCAGGTCCAACAACAGTGGCAGGCAAACAGAGAAGACCCTGGGGCATTGGACTGGTGCGCCTTGTGGAGCCTCAACAATTCAGTTCCTTGTCAAAGCTTTGTGGAACCATAGCCTGGACCCGACGAGCCGCAGAGACCTGGCTGAGAAGGAGACGCCAGACTCCGGACCCACTAAAGTGGGAGGCAAACGGCTCCATACTGTCCGTTGAGGAAAGCGCAGGAGCATTTCAAGACCTGGCCCTCGCAGCCCAAGATGGCTTTAAGTTCCATGACTCGACCCTGGACCGCTTGGTGGTCCACAAGGATGAGAACACGGGACTCCTTCTCTGTGGAGGCAGAATCCAGTCCTGGAATGATGGGACAGCCGTTCCTCTAATCCCATTCCATTCATGGTTAGCCACCCTACTAACGAGAGAAGCCCATGAAAGGAACCATGAAGGCATTTCTGCCACACTGCTGCGCACAAGGAAGAAGGCGTGGGTAGTGCAAGGCCGACGAACGGTAAAGAAAGCTGTGAACGAGTGCGTCACCTGCCGTAAACAGAAAGGGAGAATGTGCCAGCAGATGATGAGCGACCTGCCACCAGAGCGCTCACAGCGTGCTGGCCCATTTGAATACACCACGCTTGATCTCTTTGGCCCTTTCGAAATCAAGGATGCCGTTAAGAAAAGAACAGGAAAAAAGGTCTGGGGCATAGTTTTCTGTTGCATGGCGTCAAGAGCAGATCTTGTTGACGACCAGTCATCCGAAAGCTTCCTCCAGGCTTCCTCTCGGTTCGTAGCATTGAGAGGCCATCCAAGAAGAGTGTGGTCTGATAGAGGAAGTAACTTCATTGGAGCTAAACCTGCTTTGCATGAGCTGCACAAACATCTGGCAAGCTTGAAAGAAGGATCCATAGAGAACGAAGCCGCCAAGAATGGAACAGAGTGGGCATGGGACTTTCACCCGGCCGACTCACCTCATCGCAATGGGGCTGCTGAAGCCGCAGTAAAGCTCATGAAGAGAGCACTCTCAAGCCTTGGAGGGACGATAGGCTCGCTAACCTGGAGTGAACTCCAAACCCTCTTCTACCAGGCGGCTAACCTAACTAACGAAAGACCGATTGACGCCAGGGCACAAGAACAAGAAGACTCTGTCGAATATGTGACCCCTAACAGTCTGCTCCTTGGACGAACCGGACTGGAAGGTGATACTTGTGGGATCGACTTGTGCACCCATCCCTGGCGCCGACTCAGAACCATCCAGGTCGGTGTGGATATGTTCTGGTCAAAATGGTGTGAACTTGCTGGACCCAATCTATTCATTCGGCCGAAATGGCACCGCACAAAAAGGAATGTCAAAATCGGCGACATCGTATGGATTGCCGACCAAAACGCCTTACGGGGGCAATTCCGGCTCGGCCGCATCCAGGCTGTGTACCCAGACAAGAAAGGACTTGTTAGAGATGCAGACGTCAAGACGTGTGCCTGTCTCCCCGCCTCGCTGGCAGTCGGGCAACGCAAGAGGAATCCCCAGCTGCTAACGACTGTTATCCTACGAAGAGACGTGAAGAGACTGGTGGTCCTCATCCCCGTGGAAGACTAGTGGCCTTCCTAGGCCTGACACTGGCCTCGTCGACTGACATCGCCCAATCCCCCTGGTTCTGTAGACACTGCCTCAGGATGTCACCCCCTCAGGCTGGTTGGTGAACGCCATGCGCTGCCACCATGTCTAGCACACTTGCACATACACGAAGTAAGAAGTTGAATCCACACTCATGAACCAAACCATGACAGAACACTACACCTCTGTCAGGGGAGGTGCCTGAACAGTGACATTGGCATTCTTCGTGATTGGCAAATAGGGCTGGACTATTGAAAAGAAAAGAAAAAAAAAAAAATATGATATGATGTTATGGTCTGTGACCTCCATGAACCAGTTCAGTCGGTAAAGTGGGAGGTGTTGCGTTCACTAGGGTGACTGTAAGGGGTTAACTTCCAAGCCCAGATATCCACAGTGTGGGAGGGGCTTCGGGGATAAATGGCGGAAACTGCCTTGTGTTGATCATAATGTCGTCAAGAGGGACACGCTACCGGTGAGACAAAACGAATATATTTACTGCTCTGCTGGGTTATGTTGTTCTGTAATATTGAGACGATGTTTCTCAGAAATGACTTGATACTCTGATACATTGCATGACTGTTATCTACATTTATATTTTCTGTTTACATTTAGGTTTATAACCTGCTACTGCTAATGCTACATGCTACTGCTACTGACTGTGGCGAACATTGTATACTTCAATAAACCACAAAGTACCAAACTGAGTTATTCCAACGTTTTGATCTCTAGACACCCCGTTCGGTGGGGATACAGAACCGAACACCAATCCGCTCCAGTAAAAGTCCAGAATAGAGGGAGTATATAAATGATTATTACTAATAGGCCCAGAATTGATGTTGAGAAAAACTTAAAGTGACGGCGGAACTGTATCCATAGCTTTAGAGTGACAGCACCAAAGGGTTTGAGGAGTGGCGGGAGGGAGATAATAACAATAATAATAATAATACATTAGACTTATATAGCGCTTTTCTAGACACTCAAAGACACTTTACAAACAGAAAATATAGAGTAGTAATAATAAAAAGAAACAGAAAATAAATAAATAAAGTATAGGGGCCTAATTAAGGTAGTGCTGTGGACACATGGGAAGGGGAGGGGGAGAGGGTTAACTGGTGAAGGCAAGCTTGAAGAGGTGGGTTTTGAGGGCCTGTTTAAATGCTGGGAGGGTGTTGGCCTTTCTGATGTGGTTGGGGAGGGCGTTCCAGAGGGACTGGGCTGCGACTGAAAAGGCCCCATCACCCCAGGTCCGGAGCTTGGTCCTGGTGGTCTTGAGGGTGGTTTGGTCGTCAGACCTGAGGCAACGGGAGGGGGTGTGGAGGGGGACGAGGTCGGCAAGGTAGGAGGGGGCCAGATTGTTGATGGCTTTGTAAGTGATATGGGGAAGAGAGGAGTAAACCAGTGCAGACAAGGAGGATGAGTAGCATGACTGCATCTCTAGGCTACACCAAATATCCTCAGTGGTTTTAGGCAGCAAATAATTTTTTACATTTTGGCTGACCAGTAGTAGTGCATAAAGTTAGGAAGCGCGAGGCCGCCACAGTTCCTTGGTCTCTGCAAAATAACTGCTGATTCTAGGGACCTTTCCCCCCGAAATAAATGTAGTGATTGCTTGATCAAAAGTGCGGAAAAAAGACTTGGGTAAAAATAGAGGAAGGCATTGAAAAACATACAAAAACTTGGGTAGAATAGTCATCTTGACACATTGCACTTTTCCTGAGAGTGAAAGGGGGATAGACTGCTCCAACGCTGAAAGTCTGACTTCATGTTGGTTACTAGTGGGGCAAGTTTGGATTCAAAAAGTGAGGGTAGTGTGCGGGTAATCTTGATTCCCTGATATATAAAGCCAAGATTCGACAAACGAAAGGGAATTGAAGACTTTGATTTTTGGGGCCGAATTATTAATTGGAAAACATTCACTTTTCAGAAAATGTAGTTTGTACCCTGAAAATTATCCAAAGTCTCTAAGAATAGATTCAATTAGAGGGATGGAGGACACTGGGTTTGTTATAGAGCAAGAGATCATCTGCGTAAAGCAGGGGTGCCCACACTTTTTTTTAACCAAGATCTACTTTTCAAGTAGCCAGTCTGCCAAGATCTACCAGTCTAGTTTAAACATCGCAAACGTACACGCACGTACTACAAACACACACACACACACACACACACACAAACACACACACACACACACACACAGTTCCCAGCCTGCATAGTAAACTCATAATACACTTTCTCTCTCTCTGTCACACAGCCACACAGGAGAAGACCATCACAAACCCTCCCTCTTTGCTACCCACGCTCGCTCACGCACACACACACACACACACACACACACACACACACAGACACAGACGCCAATCTGCATAGGGAGCCATAGCACAAACCCTCTCTCTCTCTCTCTCTCTCTCTCTCTCTCTCTCTCTCTCTCTCTCTCTCTCTCTCTCTCTCTCTCTCTCTCTCTCTCTCTCTCTCTCTCTCTCTCTCTCTCTCTCTCTCTCTCTCTCTCTCTCTCTCTCTCTCTCTCTCTCTCTCTCTCTCTCTCTCTCTCTCTCTCTCTCTCTCTCTCTCTCTCTCTCTCTCACACACACACACACACACACACACTCACTTTCTCTCACTCACACACAGACAGCCAGTCTGCAGTGCCATAGCCAACTACTGATCCAACCAACAGAAAAGTAAACCAGATACAAAACAGGTAGTTCCCTAAAGGCTCCTGCCCACTGTGCGATGTTATGTCGGTGAACCCCTCACACTGCACGACTGAAAGTTTCAGTCCTACCGTCTCCGACTTGATCAGACCTTACGACGTGCGTGCTCACACTGTACGATTGTGCTCACACTGTACGATTGCTCTCAGCCACGATTGACATCCACGATTGCTTGTGACGCGACTTGTACAGTTGTTGAAATTGTTCGATTGTGAACTGTAAACAATACAAAGGTTCCTACCGTGAGTCAGAAATGGCGGACCAACAGCAATTAGCTGCAATGCTAGTATGCGCATTATTTTGTGCAGAAAAAACAAAAAAAGGAAGACGCAGGATTTGGGCCCGCAATCACGAGCTGGTTGGAGGAGCATGGAGGCAGGAGGGAATGCTGCAGTCAGCACAGATGTACAGGGATGAGGTAGAGCAACTGAGAAAGCTGTGCAAGGTTAACAACCTGCTGCTGAACAAGTCAAAGACCCAGGAAATCATCGTAGACTTCAGGAGGAAAAAGTCCGAGATCCAGCCCGTGCTCATCGACGGAGAGAGCGTGGAGAGAGTCTCAACCCTCCGATTCCTGGGGATGCACATGCGGGATGACCTGGAAGGACAACACAAAAGACACCATCAAGAGGGCACAACAGCGGCTATACACCCTGAGAGTCCTCAGGAAGGAACACAGCAAGCAGGAGATACTGGTGACCTTCTACCGCGGCGCAGTGGAGAGCATCCTCACCTACGGCATCTGCAACTGGTTCTCCAGCTGCACAACAGCGGAGAGAAATGCGCTACAGAGAGTCGTGAGACCAGCACAGAAGATCACCGGCGCCCCCCTCCCCTCTCTGGAAGAGCTGTACAACACACGCTGTCTCAGGAAGGCCTCAAAGATCTCCAGGGACCCGACCCACCCTGGGTACGTACACTTTACCAGGCTGCCCTCGAAAAGGCGGTTCAGGACCCTGGCCGCAAGGACAAACAGACTGAAGAATAGCTTCTACCACAGGGCCGTCCAGGCCCTGAACACAGCAAAGACCTAAGTTCTGGGCCCTGGACAGTCTGGACGGATTGATGGCAGCTGCTGGCCTGAAAAAATCAGGTGTAGTGCTGAGGCACAAACATGTACATTTCAAGCCTGCAAACTGTGACACTTTAAACAAATGTGAAATAATACTATTGTGCAATATGACAACCCTAGTCGTCTATCTGTACAGTATAGTACAGTGGATAGTGTACATAGCCTTTATTTATGTAAACCAGCTCCTTCCCTTCTTGTGATTTTTTAAAAAGTGTTTTTTTTCCCCTTTCCTAACACCAGGGGAGCCACCCCTCCTAAATTTCGTTGTTTGGTACCTGTACTGTAGCAATGACAATAAAGTCCATTCATTCATTCATTCATTCATTCAGATGGGACGAGCCAGAAACCCTGCAGTCACAGCCAAGCAGCAACGGGACCAGCTGAAGGACTACTTAATGTCACCTGCTGGTAGTGTCTCCTGGCAAGAAGATCGCATCTGACATTCATGAGCAGTATAGAGCATAGACTACTGTATATGGGTGCACCCTGAATCCTCTTCTAAAATAACTATATGTTGAGCTTTGTAAATTGTATATACAGTATGCTAGAGAAATGCCAAAACCTCTTTGTTTTTCATTTTATTCTCAAAAACGTCAAACATTGACTGGTGTAAACAAGTTTTGTCTTAAAATAAATTTCTCAAGATAAAAGTAAAGCAGGGCTTGTATTTGTCCCCTCTCCTGTATTGAAATATGAAACAGTATCAGTTTTTAAAGCTTTTCTGCACCTTCACAAAACACTATACATTAATGTACTGAAATGAACAAGGAAAACTGCTTTTCTACACCTTCACAAAACAAAAGTCTGTACATTAATGCAGTGGTTCCCAACCTTTTTTGTCTTTGTACCCCTTGAGCTGTTTTGCCATGCCAGAAGTACCCCCTCACTCATGCGTGTTGATTATTTCCAAACAATTTCAATTAAACACTAACTTGCAAATATAACATTTATTATACAACAGTTAGTTCCGACCAAGTCATTTGATTGGACAAGAGGCATTCCATGAGTGCCGATATACAGTATAACTGTCACGCCCTCTACCTCTAGGTAGTGGGCAGTGCCTCCCTCTCTCTCTCTCCCTCTAATTGGCAGGAGTGGCTTCGAGTGTGCGTTTGTCCGGCTGTTCACAATTACCTCATCGTTAGCCCTGCATAAAGACCCGTTCCAGCCTTCACTTCACTGCCGGATCATAGCTTCAGTTCCACTTCTGTTCAGCCTGACTCCTGTTACCTGCCCTCCTGCCCTCCTGCCTACCTGCCCTCCTGCCTGCCTGCCCTCCTGCCTGCCTGCCCTCCTGCCTACCTGCCCTCCTGCCTGCCCTCCTGCCTACCTGCCCTCCTGCCTGCCTGCCCTCCTGCCTACCTGCCCTCCTGCCTGCCTGCCCGCCTGCCTGCCCTCCTGCCTACCTGCCCTCCTGCCTACCTGCCCTCCTGCCTGCCTGCCCTCCTGCCTGCCTGCCTACCTGCCCTCCTGCCTGCGTGCCCTCCTGCCCTCCTGCCTACCTGCCCTCCTGCCTGCCTGCCCTCTGCTTTTCTACACCTTCACAAAACAAAAGTCTGTACATTAATGAACTGAAATGAACAGAACAATGTGTCAGTGGGGCACATCTCTAGGTTTTTAGCTGTTCTGTTCCTCTGAAAGCACTTTGGGTTTGTGTGTGGGTTGGTGTGCGGGCATAACCCTGCAGGGGCATATAAGATGAGTGAGGCACTGGCATTGGTGTGGAAAGTCCATACATGGGCTCATGCAGTCGGTGTTGGGGAGTGGCTGGGCCTCCTGATGCATAGGATGACATTGATGACATCAAACCCCTGGCATGTTCTGATTCTTGGGCATCATACAATAATTCCATTATATTCCTTTTAACCCTGACTTTTATGGCTGGATCTTTAACTTGGCGCAATTCACTTGCTACCTACTTAGCAAATGTGTCCTCATGATCTGGTGGTTTTGAAAGCACCTGCCATCTGCTTCAGTATTGCTAGTTTTTGGAACTCTACATTCCCCTCAGAAGCCTTTCTCTTTCCCTGACGCTGCGGTGCGTGGGACCTTGTCTGGGCGTCTTCCTCAGTGGGAGTCATATCGGCTACGTTTACTGGAGTAGAGCTTCTTATGGTAAGTGGGGTGCCTGGTCTTGAGCTCATGGGTGATATGTGGGGTGACTGCACGGCACTCATGGCAGGGTCACGTGAAGTCACATTTGACCCTTCACTCTCCACATCAAGCTCTCTTTCTGGACCTGCATCTGTCTGCCTCTGATCTTGTGTATCATCATCCAGTGGTGTTTCAGGAGGGTCTTCTGTTGAACTATTCAACTACAAAAAAAGGCACAGCTCAGTAGCAGTACAGTAAATGCAGGCAAAGATGCTTTCTCATTAATGTTGTATTATTATGTACTTATTGTGGCATGTAACACAACCTATCCAGGTCAACAGACCTGCAGAAGGAGCTGTTTATATAACCTGTATAACCCATGTTTGGTGCTGAATTCAGTCTATTGAGTTCTATACGTTTACCTCAGCCTGACACATCTCCTCTGTGCTCTGTCAATCTGATTCTACAATTAATGGGAATTGTGTGATATTCTGTGCATTTATTTCACCTGTATAGTTATTAGAAGTATAGCTATAACTCAGGCTGTCTACCTTGAAATCACATAGGCCTACTGTGGAACTATTTAGTGGGGAAATCTGCATGGTAACGGTGATGTAGGCCTACTTACTGTCAAACTAGTTTCTGCATGCCGATGAACAACATATGGTTTTAAAAAATCCAAATGTGTTAAGATCCAGGACTGCCTTGGAGTTGGATTTTTGTCTCCACTCCCACTTGGCTTTGGCTTCAATAGTTTGCCATACTGGGTGCGAAGAGAAGCTGCTCTCATTTGCACCTCATTGGCTGAAATAAAATAAACAGATGAAATCTCTTTCCAACTGTTCTCCCTCATCCCTCTGTCATGATAGGAAGCGGAGGAGACGTCAAACAGACAACCGTGTTCCCTCCAAAGCTCTACCAATCTTTCTTCCAGTGGCTGGGACCACTGAACACGAGCAGTAGGGTTTCTTTTTGCAGCCATTATTGGGCTTAAGTGATGCTTTTGAGCGGATGTATGTGCAGAATCGTGTCGTAGGAACAGCCACACTTCACGAGCCACAACGAAAATTTCTGGCCTGCCAGAAATTTGTCGGCAGGTCGTAGCCTCGTCTTTAGAACGTAGGAGCAATTAGTCGTTGATCGCTGACTCTCTCACACTGTGCGACTTACGACGTCCCGATTTGGCCTTACGATGCTAGGATGTCTCTACAACTACGCAACGTAGTCTGCGACAACAAATTTGTGGAGAAATCGTGGACAAATCGCACAGTCTATGCCCGGCTTAAGTTTGAAAGGAGGAAATAAATGCATTTCTCTACCTTAGTGGGAGACCTGGCACTGGGAGGAGCAGCTAGTTTCTCATAGTCAGGGAGCTGTAGGCAGGCTGCAAGGTGGTCATCAGCCACTGTGGATCTGTCATCGAAAAGGCAATCTGCAGCCTCGAGAAACGCTTTTCACAATTTCGCCGTCTTTGAATGACTTCTCGTGTTTAACAAGAACGTGACTGACGCGATAAGAAGCTATCGTTGCAACCGTACGTTTTCGCTCTTTTGCCACATTTCCCTTCTTCGAAATAGCCATCGTAGATTCGCAGATCAGACAGACGCACTTCCAATATCACATCGTGTAAAAGAGTCCAGACCGGCCCAAAACCAGACCGGCCCACCGGGAAAACTCCAGGGGCCGGATTCACAAAGCGTTCTTAAGAAAAATTTTTTGCTTAAGAACCACTTTTTTTCTTAGCTTTGCTCTTAAGACAAAATGTAAGAAGATTTGGTATTCATGAAGAAATTCTTATCTTTTCTTTAGTTTTTTCTTAACTTTCTTCTTACGCTTTTTCCTAAGATAGAACTTAAGAACAAATGAGATTCTCGAAAAACAAAGTTCTTAGATTTCTTCTCAAATTTCTTCACAACTTTGAGAAGCTCCAGCTCTTAAAACAGCTAAAGTGAAAGGTACGTCTTACTTGAACAACTTTCTATTGCATTTATTTGATTTAATTAATATTTTGTTTAGCCCTAGACCATGTCACATTTTGTTAATTTAAGTTGGTCAGAGTACTTTTGTGTGAATGTAGCCCATCACATAAAGCATGTTTTGACAGTTGAGATATAACTGAAATGGGCCTTTCAGCCAGGGTCACATGTAGGCCTATTCCTAGATTACACTACAATGTACTCAGAAAGTAAATCAAGGAGGCAGTTGTTGTATTTGATGTATACTACTTAATTAATCATCATGAACATGTCATTTAAGTAGGCCAAGTAACTGAAACCATGTCCTTAATATTATTTCTTTTAGATGGAAGTTCTTTGGGTAGCAGCTAGGGAGGAAAATCCACCAAGGCCTCTGAGACAGAATGGATCCTCTTACACTACCTGATCATGTCTTAATTAGACAATATAGGCTTCCTAGGCCCGCAATTGTTTTTCTGGCTGATCATTTGTCAGATGATCTGAAAAGGGAAACAAGGCGGTCGACACCTCTTCCAGTGGTGTTGCAGGTTATAGCTGCCCTGAGATTCTATACCTCTGGGTCTTTTCAAATGGTGGTGGGGAGCACACTGGGTATTGAATGGCAAGGCATGGCGGTTTATTGGGATTATCAAAGTAAGACAAAGTATGATTGGACTGTGACATTAATTATGCTGCAACTTAAGCAAATAAAGCAAAGGCTAAACAGAAGTTTTAGTAGCCTACCTGTGATGTTCATATCTGATATAGGGGTATACCCCTTTAAGAGAGCACGGAAGTTAGGTAGCATATCGGGGCAGAGTATTAGTCTGTGTTCGGAATAGCATACTACTCAAACTTGTCATACAGCTGTTGTTTTCATTGTCCGATAGCCTGGGGACCGAAAGCTCGCAATAAACATAGTTTTTTGCACAGATTTGAGTGTGCAGATGCTGCTTTTTTGCACTCTAATTTTAATAATTTTAATTTTACTCTATTTTACTCTATTTGATACTCTTCAGCTGCAGCACCCCAGCTAACTCTGATCACGGATGAGCGGTGGTATTTTCCCTATACTGGGAATTAACTTGGTGAAATGCATTCTTAGACAAGGCTACGTCGTGATTACAAATATGCCACTTGAAATGCATGAAATCCAAGTTTATTCATGTCTTACACACACGTATTTGACTGCTTGTAGCCCAATCACGAATGATTCCAGTATTGTAGCTTCAGATGGACAAGTTGGTTGGAGTGCTTTCTGCAGCAAGCCCACGATATGTTATTGCTCATATATATTTCTTTTAATCATGTTCTTTTACCAACTGCTAAGACAACAATATAGTAACCTAGTTACTTGAGCTAGCTAAAGATATTGGCCCCCCAAATCATTTTACAACTTGTTGTAATTACGTTATGATGTTTCTGTCGAACTCCGTAAGTGAAGGTATGTAAGCAACGCAGGGTGCGTTCGTAAATTCGCACTGGACAAGAGGCATTCCATGAGTGCTGATCAGATTTCCAGGGCGAATTTACGAACGCAACCGTATGTAGCTAGCGAACAGAAGACGGAAAGAAACGTCAAATCAGATATATAAACGGGTTATTTTGATAAACTGGATACATTTTGGGAATATATGTGGTTACTTTCTCGCCTGAAAACATATTTAAAAACATAAAATGACGAGAGTGAATACCAACAGAAGAATATTGCAGGGGATTTTGGCAAAAAATGTTGGGCTGCTACCCACACGTTTAGCTGTGTTACTCATTCCATGAATGTATGATCCTTACAAGTTGTACCTCATTATAAAGGTGACCAATCAGGCTTTCCAACGATATAAAATACAATACCAATTGTTATTATTAAAGGGGAGGAATAATCAACAAGAAAAGCGTTTCCAAACTTTTTTGAGTGGTTTATATTGTAAAAATGACTGAACAGCAGTGAACAGCTGAATAACAAAAACCTTGTATTGAAAATGGGCAACTGCTCTGGCGAACAGGAAGAAAACAGGAAGCGTTGTTAGAAATCAAAACAATTATTTTAAGGATATAAACGGTTATTTGGGTTTGAGATTTATGTTTGTTTTTTGATGCAAATACTATTGCTAAAATATATAATGATTTTACAGAAACCATCAAAACGGGGTTGACCTGCCTAGTTACTAGGGTTGGGTACCGAAAACCACTTTACATTCGGTACCTACCGAACCGAATTGCAACAGAGATTTCGGTGCCTCGTTTCGGTTCCTCTCTCGCCCCCTGGTGTCCGAAACTGACATTACAAGCAACCGCACGTGACATCGCCTGTTAAAGTTCCACTCAGTGCATGTAATCCGAGACTGAATCGCTCTCAACAAGTGCGAGGCGACGCGCTTGCAAAACAGTTTTGTGATTGGTCTGAATTTAGCGGGAAATATGGATTTCAGGAAATCCCTCTCCTTTGCGTCTCTCCATCACTTTAACAACGTTTCATTGGCAGGGGGAAATAATTGGAGTCGAATTTTTATTGACAACGGATTTACATGCTGGAAAAACATGCAGCTAAAATTCAGGGAACATTTGGACAATAAGAGACACACGGAAGCTGTGGTCGCGTGGTCTAATTACAGGGCAATATGCGCGGGGCAAAAATAATCTAAAATCATCACGAACAGAACGGCGGAGGTACGGGAAAACAGGGTTCATGTCGGTGTCATCAAAGGTAAAAGTTGGTTTTCTTTAACTCAGCTGATGCATTACCTTGCTGTTGATTGTTTACCGAATGCTTCATCTGACTGTCACACTGTGATTTTACTTGTGTAAACAGTTAATGAGTAACGTTAGCCCGTTTTGTGCGTGTACTCTCATGTAGGCCTACTTCATATTGATGAGCTGATAATCTTTCAGTGTGTGTGTATGTGTATGTGACTGTCAGTCACAAGTTTATATTCTACGGATGTTGTTCAGTGCTGTATGCGCGTTCCCGGTTCTGTGTGTACTCGTGTGTACTTCATATTCAATGAGCTGATTATCTTTCACTGTGTGTGTGTGTGTGTGTGTGTGTGTGTGTGCTGTAGTTCCCCATGTTAATTATTATTAATTGTAATAAGCTGTATTGCAGCTGTAGCATCAGGATATGTTGGTATTTGATCACCTTATATAAAACATCGCCGCTCGGCATTAATGGCGTGCACTCTGAAAATCGCGTCAGTGACCACCCCGCCACTGATGTGAAAAATCCTGGATTTATATATATATATATTCAGGGCTCGACATTAAGGCTTGTCCGCTTGTCCGGGACAAGTACATTTTATGTTTGGACAAGTGGACTTCCTCCTGCAGTTGTCCGATGGACAAGTCAAAACAAAAAAACAAATCAATATGTATTAATATCTGCAAACATTAATTCCTCCTTCCGATCTGAATAGTAAAAAAAAATAGCAAGCAAAGCGATGCCGCGCCTCATTCTCGCTATTTCAGTCTCTCGTAGTTCGTTATTGTCATAGTTCGTAAATTCGCTCAGAGCGCCAGAGCGCACACTGCGTTCAACGTCATAAAGAGACCAAGTAATTTGATTGGACAAAAGGCATTCCATGAGTGCTGATCAGATTCCAGAGCGAGTTTACGAACGCAGCCATAGTGTTGTGGGTCTCCTGTCACTAGTGCCATTCACGTGAACATGCGCATATTCGCTTCTTCTCAATGCCGCTTATTTTCATGTAGTTCGATGCGATCGTATATTTTAGGTTTGAAGTTTTAAGACCAGCACATCGCAATACGAACTTCAGAATGACACTAATGATAGATTTCTCAATTTGAATATAGGATACTATCCAAAGGCTAGCAAATAAGATTGCTTCCATTGGGGAGGGACTGTAGTTACAAACATTTTTTGTAAATATTCCTAGATATTCATCCCTTTTGTGGCCAATCTTAATCTAAAAGGGTTAGGGTTAGGGTAATCACTGATTACCCCTACGTTTTTAAATAATTACAAAATATTGTTTAATGAATACATTTGAAAATTAAGGATACATCATTATCAAATCAATAGTAGTCAAATGTGTTATTTGCATACACATACACTCACTGGCCACTTCATTAGGCACACCTTGGGGTTGGACCCCCTCTTTTGCCTTCAGAACTGCCTTAATTCTTCGTGGCATAGATTCAACAAGGTGCTGGAAACATTCCTCAGAGATTTTGGTCCATATTGACACTATAATATCACGCAACAGCCCGCCTGGCACCAACAACCATGCCAGGTTCAAAGTAGGGATGCACCGAACATTCGGCCACCGAATGTATTCGGCCGAATATCGCAAAATAAAGCACATTCGGTATTCGGCCGAATGTGTGAAAACACCGAATGTTTACCACCGAATAGTGGGCGTGTTTTGATGACGCAATCAAACAGTGTAAGCATCCCATGCTGCTCAGCGAATGAGACGAAGAGCCCAAATCGAACGTATAACGAGTTGTTTGTCCGTGAATAACACCGGCTATGCCCGGGGTAGAAACACAAGACTATGCTGGATAAGGTCCTTATGTCATCACGGTCATTTTAAGCCGTCAACCAGCCCTCTACGACCCGGGAAGTGATGTTAAAAGTGAAGTTACTTCTGTTCAACTGGCTAAGCTAAACATCGCTAATCGCCATTACTTCTTAAAGTCACAAGCGCCCTTTTTTCATCTAGTGTTCAATACTTTTTCCCTGTTTCATTCCACTTTATTACACATGACTTTATTTACATATGGACTTAAATATTTAGATTTTTTGTCTGGATTGTTTGAGTTAATACCAACGTTAGATTTGCAGCCCGTTCCTTGGCCAGAGCCTTCAGCAGTTTGGGCATCGATGAACCTGCCACTTTTCCTGAATAAGTAGGCTTATATTGTTTTAAAGGGCAGCCAGTTATTCATTTGTTTTATTTCCCTATGCACATTTTTGTTATATATTGTGTAACTGACATGCCATAGCTGACAAGCTACACATACATAAGTTATATACATACGTTATACAGACAGATTTAATTTGAGCAGTCAGTCAAGTATAGGCATAATGTTGTTTGTTTGTTTTCTAATGTTTAAAACATTTTGTTAAAATGTTAAATATGGTCTTTTACGAAAAGAAGTAGCCTAGTAAAAAGTAGGCTCAAAGCACTTTTATCCCAATGCACTTTTTTGTTGTAGGCCTACAAAGATTTTCTTTCAGCAGCTATTCAGGGAAAACAAAAACATTTAATTTGACTGATTTATTTTATTTATTGTGCTTTGTTGGTATAGACTGATGTCTGCTGGAATGTTCAATAAAAGTAATTTTTTTAAATCTCAATTTCTTTCTTTGAGAAGCATGAATAAAAAGCAAAATGTATTTAGTTTATGCAATGATAAAATTAAAAACTGCCGATACACATTCGGTATTCGGTATTCGGCCAAGTGTTTCCTTAAATTCGGCTTCGGCCTCGGCCAAGAATTTTCATTTCGGTGCATCCCTAGTTCAAAGTCACTTAAATCACCTTTATTTCCCATTCTGATGCTGGTTTGAACTTCAGCAGATCGTCTTGACCATGTCTACATGCCTAAATGCATTGAGTTGCTGCCACATGATTGGCTGATTAGGTATTTGCGTTAACAAGCAGTTGAAAAGGTGTACCTAATGAAGTGGCCGGTGAGAGTATAATATATTATTATTCATATTATAGCTTTTTCAAAATCTTTGGATTTGGACAAGTAACTTGAGCTCTAGGACAAGTAAAAGATAAGTTCACCTGAAAAAGCTTAATGTCAAGCCCTGATATTATTATTTTTTTCATCAAAAGTACCGATTTAAGTACCGTTTCGGTACCGGTACCGTTTTTAAAGTATCGATTTGGCACCGGTATCGAATAAAACCAAATGGTACCCAACCCTACTAGTTACAGTATTGACTAGGGGTTCAACCGTAAATACCATTTTAACATTGGCCAAATTCATCACATGAACTTACCATCCAACTCACTCTCTTTCTCCTCTACACCCCCTCCTCCTCCTTCTTCTTTCACCATGGCATGTTCCTCCTCCACTTCCTCTCCTTCTTCCTCCTCTTCTTTCACCATCACTTGTTCCTCCTCCTCCTCCTCCTCTTTCACTACCACATTGAGTTCCAGTGTTTGACTGCAGTCCTCCAGCTTCACTGTCACCGTCTCTGGACCCCGCTGTGTGCTTGTCTGGGCTGGAGAACCACAGCCAGAACCCAGGGACTCTGTGGACTTGTGTTCAGACATGGTAGCTGGGCTGTGAGGTGGATCTGTGCAGTGTAAACAAAAGAAGAGGCACAAACAGTGGAGGGTAAATTGAGATTACCAAAACCTCACAGATAGGATATGCGTTACTCTGAATTGCCACACAGGTGAAATACCTACTGTAACCAGCTACGCCATAGAAAAGAAGAAATTACACCTCGGCACAGATGAAGAACAGGTTGTCAGCACTTCAGTAACCTCGTCCACAGGATATTGTGTACTACAGTTCATATAAGCTTGGAATAACAACGGCTCAAACCTGGGAGTAAAGTATTTGTTATTATCTGATTTTATTATTTGATTTGCACGTGTGGTGTTCAAGAACTGGGGGGGCAGGGGGAGTGCTGTGGGAGGTGATTGATGTGAGGCGAAGCCAATGGTTATTACGATATGCATTTTTTCCAACCGATACCGATACCGATATTTACCCGCTTCTCGTGGCCGATAACCGATACCGATACCGATATTATTATTATTTTATTTTTTCTTTCCTAGCCCCAGGGGAGCTCCCCCTCCCAAATTTCGTTGTTTGGTACCTGTACTATATCAATGACAATAAAGACCATTCAGATATAATTTCACAGTTGATAACCTGTAGTTCATGCACACCTGAAGGTAAGAAAGGCTATGTAGTGAGCAAAGATTGATGATTTAATATTCCCTAGTGATCTCACCAAATCTAACTTACATCACTATTGTTAACACAACAAAGAGAACACTTCTGACTCTTCAAATGTTCATTTATTATTTCCTCTAACAAACTAAATCTGTTATAGACAGTGCACAATGCGTTTTTTAGCCAAGATCTGGCCTCCTTTTATGAAAACAAAAAAGGCTCACCTAAGAGTAATTAGATGCGTTGTGCGACCTCATCATTGTCCGAGTCTCTCCTAGGGTCATAGCTGTAACATACTGTGTGTTGTCTCACTACACCACACTAACACACTGATGTGATTCGCTTTCTGTATCCGTTGTGTCCCAACGGAGTTGCCGTAGGTCGCGGCCAGCAACCAGAAATAAACTACATGTCTACAGTAAAGTCGTGTCCGTGTCTGTCAAGAACATTACAATAGCAGCGGTAAAGCTGTCAATTCCCTTGTCATCCAGTACCGGGAAACCGATGTCAGGGCTATGTGGCACTAAGTCCGCCCAGCATGGTGTCGGTAAACCTGGAGACATGTCCGCGTTAGACTGTGATGGCAGCGGATCTTCTCCCGACAGGCTAGCCATGCGACTTAGCCGTCAGCGGAGAAGTTTCTTGGGGAACACTGCACAGTGGATACACTCATCGGTAGAGATAACAGCGGCCTGGGCGTGGATTAATCCCAGACACGCTGCGCACTTAGAGTGGGTGTCCCAGCTAGCCATTACTGTGCTAGGTCCGCTAGCCTCAACGTTAGCCATTGCTGGCTAGGGGTTGTAGGCTAGCTGCTAGCAGGCCTCGCTACTTCACCTGTTAGCTTGTCAGCTATCAAGGGAAAACAGAGGGGCCAGGGGAGGGATATTACTATCTACCCGCCGCTACAAGATGTGTCGTTGTGTTGTAACTCGTAGACCTTTGCCCTCCTCTCCGAACTTTTGTCGAACATGTGTTGCAAACGCAATATCTGCCTCAGAAACTGTGAAGAATGTCCACACCGGGGAAGGCATGTTTCGCTCGCGTCTCGTCAAAACAAACTGCGTGCCTGAGTGCGGAAACCGGAAGCAGAGCGCGGAAACCGGAAACCGGAAGCAGAACTATTTCCGGCTTCATAATATCGGTTAAATATCGGCTAAATTTTATAAAACCGATAAATACCGACATTAACATTAATGTCCCATTATCGGGCCGATAAATATCGGTGCCGATAATATCGTGCATCCCTAATGGTTATGTGTTGTCTGTCCACAATCTTACTATTGGCTTAATGAAGGCCAAGTTTGACACATTGAGGGTAATGGTGGCCTAGTGGATAGTGAGTTGATTATCAGAAGGTCATGAGTTCAAAACCCACCTGGGAACACCACCACTAGTGTGCCCTTGAGTAAGGCACTTAGCCCTAAGTTACACCAGGGAGACTGTCCCTGTAATCTTTAATTGTGAGTCTCTTTGGATAAAAGCGTCTACTAAATGATTAAAATCGCACTTAACCAACAGAAGAATATTGCATTTATTGGATTTTGTCACATTTTTTGTGGCCGCTACCCACACGTTTAGCTGTGTTGCTAATTCCACTAATGCATGATCAAAGTCAAAGTCAGCTTTATTGTCAATCCAATATAGCCTATGTTCAGAAATACAGAGAGCTGAAATCCCTCTTGATCCTTACAAGTTGTACCTCGTTGTAAAGGTGAATAATCAGGCTTTCCAACGATATAAAATACAATACCAATTGGTATTATTAAAGGGGAGGAATAATTGACCGAAATAATGTTTCCGAACCTTTTTTGAGGAGTGGGATAGTAGTGACCCCTACGAAGTACCGGGTGTATTGGCAATATAACTGCTCACAGCTGACCTGCATTCCCCCAATCAGCCAGTGCCCAGGGAAGCAAACTGCAGACTCGTTAACCGAATGTGCCACACATGTGCCTCCTCCAAGGGAGTCACAGATAAGGAGGAGAGGAGACAGCACACAGGGCGGAGAGCAATGAACAGAACCAGGCGCGTTGTGAGGGTCGATTTCCGGCATAGCAATTCTGTACCAAAGGATATTGATGTGTGTTTGTTGAGAAACAGACAGATAAACAATTGGTAGACTCAGTGGCTCTAGGCAGCCTTTATCTGTATGTTGAGGATTAGACAAGGGCAGCACCCATTGGAATATTATGGAAACAGGAGTCGTAAGAGGGGGGAGAAGGTTATCTTTTAGCCTTTGCCTCTAAGATTTACGATTTAATATTTGTTGTAAAAGAAGAGTATTTAACATGTCCTCTTGTCTGGGTTAAATTGTCGCACTTGGACATTATGGGAGCTGTACCTGTATATGCTGGAGAAAGAACTGTATTTTAACCTTGTAAGCTACACTTTAGTAATTCATCTATTATCTGAAAGAATAGTGCAACCCGCGTAAGACGTCTATCATTGCTGAAGACTGTGTATTGTGCGAGAGCTGCGACTTCACAGAGAATTGTTGGAACAAACACAACACAGAGGCTACGAGACGGAGAGATCATCATATGTTTCTCTGTGTACCACATGTACAAAAGAAGAGATTTGGTGAGGCTGCATTCTCATTTTATGCACCCAGATTGTGGAATGTACTGCCAGTTTACAATAGGGATGCAACCTCAGCAAATATGTTCAAGTCAAGACTAAAAACCCATCTTTTTAATATTGCCTTTAAATGACTAAATAATTAAATGATGATTATATAATGATTGGAGCACTTTCAGCTGCAATGTTTGCAGGAAAAGCGCTATACAAATATATACGTTATTATTATTATTATGATTATTATATCTCTTAAACACCAACAGTAGGGCTGCCACGATTAGTCGACTAGTCGCGACGACGTCGATTACCAAAATCGTCGCCGACATATTTGGTAATCGACGTCGTCGCATGTTTTTTGGGAGCTGAAATAAGCGGTCGTTTTTTTTTAAGCATTCGTTTTTCTTCCCTGAAGCTGCCACTGGCTAGCGTCTCCCAGTGTCTTTGATGTACATGCGCAGTGTCGGTCATCCGGGGCACACGTGACATCTCTGGAAAAACAAACGGAGAAATGTCTCCCCGTCCTCGTATCTCTAAAGTGTGGGAGCATTTCAACCACAACGTTGAAAAAAACAATGTAAAATGTAAAATTTGCAAAGCTAAACTCGCTTATCATGGCAGCACGTCTATGATGCGCGAGCATCTAAAAAGGAAGCATGTTGTGGCAGATGACGAGGAAAACGATGGCTCGTCTCGGTAAGCTAGTTAGGGTTGTTATTGGCTAACGATATCGTTACGTTAAAAGCCTTCTTACATTATTTTACGTTATGTGCTGTAACGTTGTCATCAAAGCGATACTTATCAAATAGCTAAAAATGTTGTCTTAACGTTACAGTGCTAAGGCGCGTTCTATGGATAGTTATCTTGTCAAGATGCCAACGTGCACACCCCAGCAAGCCACCGTCCTGACCGGATCAATCCTGAACATGCTGGTTAACAAGGGTCTCATATCCTTAACCAGCATGTTCAGGATTGATTAGGGGCGTTTCCCCACACTATCTAAGCTGGCAAAATCTTTTCTGTGCATCCCTGCAACCTCCACCCCATCCGAGAGGATCTTCTCTGCAGCAGGGAACATC
Source organism: Nansenia antarctica (assembly GCF_963989245.1). Taxonomy (NCBI): domain Eukaryota; kingdom Metazoa; phylum Chordata; class Actinopteri; order Argentiniformes; family Microstomatidae; genus Nansenia; species Nansenia antarctica. The sequence goes on along the minus strand of NC_137677.1, from coordinate 22,517,905 downwards.
TGCTCTCAAAAGAGAGCAAGCCTCTCTCCAGAACATGTGGAAATGCTGACTTTCCTCGCTATGAATGAATAGTCCACACAGGAGAGAAACAATTTCTTTGCTCAGTCTCCTGCACTTTTCTTTGTTATGTTATTTGATTGAGACCAAACCTTTTCTCTACAAACATTTCTTTTTGTGGATAATTGCTATTTTTTAGTTGCCTTAGTGCCTACCTCATTTTATTTTGCAGCACTATTCAATACATTTAAAATGTATGTTTGATGCCAGAGATGAGTGAAGCAAAGCAAAACTTTTGTACTCTGTACAAGTATTTATTTTTGTTTTTGTATTCTTTTGGTTGCCTAGTGCCTAGCCTACCTCATTTTACTCAGCAGTTTGCACTCTCTACTACTCTTTACATTACATTACATGCAAGTGATGCCAGAAATAAATCTGCAAAGTTCATTAAAATATCTATTTTTGAGTGAACACTCATTTTAATTGTCTTTATTTTTAGTTGGCACATGCCTACAACAACAACTAACAACTTCAAGCTAAATTTAGAAGCTGATTTAGAAGATGATAGCTAAATAAGAGCGATTGAGTAATTGTGCGATAAGCTGTAATTTATGATCCGATTAGTCGACTAATCGCTAAAATAATCGGTGACTAGTCGACTATGAAAATAATCGTTTGTGGCAGCCCTAACCAACAGCCATCACAGGCTCGGTGTCAGCAAGAACCAAAACAACCCATTACCATTAGGCTTTATTCCACCAAGTAATTTTCACTCCTTTAGTTGAGTTTGAAATTCACCTGTGTTTGTAATATATATATATATATATAATTACTAGATATAATATATATAATAATAACGATGTATATATATGTATTACAAACTTTAGTTGCACAATCATATCCATTGAATCATTGCTGGTGTCAGACACTGCTGCTGTGGAAACAGAGCTTCTTTGAGGAGGGTCAGTCTGATGTTACACAGGAGGGGCGTCCATGTGACGTCACCCTGGCCTAAGGAAACAGGCTGTGTTATTAGATGCATAATAATAACTAATAAGTCAGCACACAGGCTCGAAATCACACTGGCTAAATCCTAGCCTAGTCCTAACCAGTTTGTGCTTCGACAGCAAGCTAGTTAGTTGAGTAACAACCAAGCTTGTTAAAACAGTAGTTAGCAGACAGACAGACAGACAGACACCCTGGGCTTTGGTAAAGAACTGCTCGCTGTGTTGGTTAGTCCACCGCTACTAGCATCCGCCATTGTCATCAGCTAGCTGGAGTTAGCTAGCGTTACCTAGCAACCTAACTGCTACTGCCGTAAACCTACCTGCAGCTAACGTAAAGCTAAAGAGGGTGGATAGCTATTAGCTAGCTGCTTCAATGTGATTCGTCTAATAAAACGAGGTCCTGCGATGACTCACAACATTACATTACGTTAATTCTTCCTAAACAGATCTGAATAAATAACATGTGAAATACAGTAAAAGGTGTATGTTAGTGCATGTGGCCTTTAGGGCCTCTAGTTCCACACACACCGGGGCTAACATGCGCCATACTGGACGCTACTAGAATAGGCTACAAAAGAACCAACGCATTTGCCTTTGGCCAGTTAAAGTTATTATTCATCTGGCTAATATCGTAGTTGTCCTTACCTGCGATGCTTTATTTAATCACACTCCGGGAGCATCGAGATGCATACGCTGTCTTGCGTATTTAATCACATTTGATTGCGTAATCAAAACAATGAAAATGCTGCTGTGCTCTGACAAAAACACAAACACTGTCGGTTTTTGATGACGTCACCGGGCCCTGCGTCCATTGCAATGGACGTCACATGTTTAGTGGGTGTTATGTATGATCTAATGGTCCTCGCATTGGTTATTTAGTAGACCCTAATTAAACAATCAGATGCAAGTATGGCCCATTTGAAACAGTTACATCACACTGAAGGGAAGCATGGCAGCAGTAGTCTTCTAAGTAAGGAACTTTTATAAATTATATTATATATTTTTTTAAACATTCATTTCTACATTTGATGTGTCAAACATAATATTTAAGCATTGACAATGTTTATATTTTAAGCATTATATATATATATATATATATATATATATATATATATATATATATATATATATTAGCAAGTTTAGACCCAGGATCTTTTTCATAATGGACATCAGGGGGACATTCCATGAACGTCGCTAAGGGACAATCCAGTCTTATTTTGATAAATCGTGCTAATTTCAGTGAGTTTCGTTCCCTGAATGTGGCTTAAAGAACTCGTTACTGAGTTACCATGGCATCTTATGCCTCTGAACTAACCTATACCAGGTTAACAGTCAAGATTAAGTTAGAAGCGTCAAACAGGTTAAAAAAAAAACTGTCAAAAATGTCCAACAGGCGGAAACAAACCCCAGAAAGACAGTTCTGTGAAAAATGAGGTAATATAAGGTCCTATGGTAACATCAGACCTCAGACCTTTTTCTCTCAATGTGACAAAGTGTGACGGGGTGTATCTTTTCATTGAATCACTCTCAGCTGGATGGCTCACGTTCATTTATTCTGCAGAACAACAGTGCATCAATTTCTGCTTCATCAACGGAACGTGCAGGGTCATTGGTCTAATTTCGTCTCAGTGGTTAAGAATGCACTCAGACATATAGTAGTCACTCACACTACACAAATTATAACAATAATATAAAACAAAAATACAAAATGTGTAAACTACATACATCTTCACTTGTGTGATCGTATAGTGGTCTCCATTTGACAATGTCGTGTATTCTTATTGATTATGAATCAAAGAACAGTTAGTTTAAGACAATTTAATCAGTTACAGGCAGATTTATACATTACATGCGTTCCCCATGGACCTCGGGCTGGAAGAGAGCGCTCTCTCCCTCTGTCCCCGTTTCCTTTCAGAGGGGAGGGGCCAGCGTGTGTGTGTGTCTTTGCCCAACCCCCAGGTCTCTGATAGCTGGTCCAGGGGCCATCTGTTAATGATCAGTGTGTGTGTGTGTATGTGTGTGTGTTTAAAATATACTACATATTCATACATAGATCATACATACTACAGAAATATACGACACATCCCCCCTCGGACCACCCAGAGGGTGTTCCGAAACTAAACTACCATAAAACAAAAACAAAAACACAAAACCCCACAAACTAACTCAAAAAAAGTTTTTTTTTTTTTTTTTTTTTTTTTTTTTTTTTTTTAAATAAAATTAAAAATTAAAAAATAAACAACAACAGACAGAAAAACTACACCAACACACAACACAAGAAGCACAATAACACAGACCAACCCAGGACCAGTATTAGGAACCAAAGATATCATAAACAAAAAATAGAAAACAACCAATAATAAAAAGAATTTTGAAAATAACAATCACAATTAAACTAAACACAGTTCATCATGCACAAATCAATACAGCAACTTCCAACGACCGATGTTTTCTTTGTCCTTGAAGCGTCAGGGTCAGAGGTTACTAGCACTTGTACCCAGTTGGAGAACAGCCTTTACCGCTGTCTCAGATTGATAACACTTTCATAGTCAGCAGCTTCCATTTTCGTTGCGCTAGGAACAGAACCTCTCTCCTAGCTTTGTATAACCACCACATCACTTCTCAACTGACCTCAATCACACGATATAGAAACAAACAAACAATACACAAATAATGACATTCAGTTATCATAACACATAATTCTCCAACAGTAAGCATAGGACAAAGGGAATGCATTAATGCATAGATCTTCACCTCAGGTGAGGACTAGTCTTCTGAAAAGTTCATTAACATGGACTGAGTGACTGATTTTCCAAAAACAGTCAATGAGGCCCTGTCTCCTAAGAAAGTCAAAAATCATGTCTGCTATAATAGGTGCTCCTGTCTTAGCAAAATAAGTTTCCCATGCCCCTAAGACCGTTTCCAGCCATGCTATCATCTGCTGTCCATTCCCGTCGTTCCCTTTGATCTGCTGCTTCACTACCCTATTCATAGTCTTTAATCTTTTCCTAACTGGTCGTCGTCCGTCAGTGTCATTGAGGTTAAGGCAGCCGCCTGGTCCCCTCCCACGCTGATCAAGGTCTGGGGAGTCGCCCTCAGCATCATCTGAAGCATGGTGCAGGCACTCGCCAGCATCCCCAGTAGCACAGGTGTCCAGGCTTTGGACACTCCCAGGCTGGACCTCCAGACTGTCAGCACTCTCTGCTTCGTTGGTTTCTGGTTCATTGGCATCTGGACAGCTTTCCACTGTCCCCTCGGTTTCAGGCACTGCCGGTAATGTCACTGGCTGTAACACTGGCATTGCCACTGGCTCTGGCAACACCACAGCATCTCCTCGTAGCTCCTCCTTCTCAGGTTCTCTGGGGACCTCGGCACCTGTTGGCACAACATCCTGCCTACTCTGTACATCCACCCCCCTGTCCACCACCCGTGGCCCTATTGGGGTAGGGATATGCCCAAACACCACTGGTGTACCCACTCTGATGTTGTTTCTCCAACAGACCCCACATTGACCTAAAGCATGGTCAATCTGTTCCATCAAATATGGACTCCAAAACCCATATTTCTTGGTGATCTTGCGTCTTACCTCCCCCCTAGCCACATGTGCTAATCCATGGGCTTCCTGTATTAACATGCCTAATAAATCTGAGGGTGCTACAACCAACCCCTCATGATTCCTCCATAGACCTGTGTCATCCTGACTTGCCCCCCTTGCTAGCCAAACGCTCTTGTCTAACGTAGTTACTCTACTCTGTAACATCAATAAATCCTCAAGTGTGACCATGCCCTGTAATTGCTTTTCATGTGTGACCAGAAGACCTTTACCTGCCTTGTCTGCTCCTGTAATGGCTTTGGCTGCATCTTCTGCAGCCCTGTTACCTTGTGTGACATGTGATGAGTCAGACCTGTGTGTGGCACACTTCACTATGGCTAATTCCTTTGGCTTCATCATGGCTTGTAACAGCTTCATGATCTGTGCGTGATGCTGTATAGGCGTACCATCAGTTCTCTTAAAACCCCGCCCCCTCCATACAGCTCCATTAAAATGACAAACATTATGTGCATAGGCAGAGTCGGTGTACACTGTCACTCTCCGTCCGGTTCCCAAGTTGCATGCTTCTGTGAGGGCAATCAATTCAGCCAACTGAGCCGAGCAAGGCTGAGGAACTGCCTCAGCCTGTTCTACAATAAACTTTGAATTCTGTGCTTTAACTAAGGAATACCCAGCGCACAACGTTTCTCCTACCCCGTAACAAGACCCATCAACCCAATATTCTATATCAGCTCCCTTTAAAGGCAAAGCTTGTAGGTCTGTTCTATGCTTAATCACTCTGGCTGTCGATGGAATCTGAACACCGGATGGCACCGTCACCTGACAGCCGTCAGGTGTGCATTTTACTGTACAGTTCAATTGGCATAGAGCATCTCTCCCTAGCAGCCCTGTTGGCGTGTGTTCTGACACAAGTGTTGACAGAGTTGCTCTCTGTCCCTTGTACTCTAAGTCTACAAGCTCAGTTGTAGGAATCAGCTGTTTAATTCCCTCAAATCCGATTGTCTTCACATATTCTCTAGACATAGGGAGGTGCGTGGCGCCTTCAGGCTTCTGTGTCACCACCAGCTGGCACCTCCCACTCGGATCTTCCGGGCACCCCTATAGGCCAGCTGCTGGGCCTCCGTAAGGGTTCATCACTCCTGGAGCAGGTGTAGTAGGGGGCCAATATCCTCCTCCTTGGCTCCCCCCTGCGCCCCCCTGGGGCCTGTTGCAGCAGGCACAGGCTAGATGTCCATTCTGGTCGCATTGGCATGGTTCTAGCATCTCCTTCCCTGCTGCTGTCCATCCCCCTGGTGGTGGTCCTTGGCCAGGCTGTGTGTACATCTGGTATGGAACCGCTTGCACCCCTGGTGGCCCTTGTGGGTATGGATACCCCCCTTGTGGCCCCTGTGGGTAGGACTGGTAAGTAGCAGGATACCCCCCTTGTGGCCCCTGTGAGTAGGACTGGTAAGTAGCAGTCTGCACTCCAGGTGGCTGTTGCTGTGGGGCTAAAGCCTGCACTCCCTCTATGTTCCTCTCGCTTTCAGTCAATTGCAAATGAGTCAATATTCTGAGGGATTCTTCGTCTCGTGCCTTCTGTATCTGAATGTTCTTTCGATATAACTCAACTTGATGAGCTACGTGGTCTATATAAACAGCTTTGTTCATGTGTCGTAGCCCCACCACTTCTGCTAGCTTATCCTTAACTGGGGTAGGAAGCCCTTCTTGTATTTTTTCCCTGATTATGGATTTTTCTAAGGGGTTATCTTCAGCGTCTTTCCCTGTCACACTTCTCCATTGAGCGTGCACACGGGCAACATAACCCCTGGGATTCTCATCCCCCCCCAGTGGCTTCACAATGATATTGTCTGGGTGAATGTGAGTAGGGTAGATCTCCCTGATTGCTTTCCACAGTTTGCCTCTGTTTGCTGCGAAAAGCTCTGGATCATAAACTGATGTATTGATATATCTATGAAGTCCTGCCTTCATCAATATTTCCTGCATTGTATCCAATCCTGCAATAAAAGCTAAGAGTCTTTTCAGGTCTCCCATCGCGGCCTGCGTTCCTGTCAGTATCACGTCGACCTCTCGCGTCCACGAATGTCCTCCCTCTTGAAGAACTGGGAGTTTCTCGATCACTTCAGACAAATCTGTATGATGCCACGGATGATATTCCATCTTGTTACCCCGAATCAGCACTGGACAGTTCTTTAATGTATTTGATGACATTCGGTGACAATCTCCCTCTTTCTCCGGGCGTCTTCTCCCACCTTTCCTTTCGGCTGTGGCTATCATCTTCCTGACCTGCGCGTTGTAGCCTCCATCTGCATTGTCGTCATCACTTGAGTCTGCACTGCCATCTTCGCTGTCATCTTCCTCGTCACTCCTGTCGTCCCCTTTTCCCCTTGGCTCCTTCTTCTTCTTCTGGGAATGATCCTCCAGTGCCTTAGCATATGGAGGGGGACTGGGGGCAGGACACAGGTCTGGGGATGAAATGTTCAGTTTCTGTTCCAGTGTTCTGGCCAATTCTTTTTTCTTTTCCGGTTCCATCTGAGCTATTTTCTGTCCCTCTACCTTAAATAGATCTAAAATAGCTAACTCTAACTTGCGTTTCTCTGATCTAATCTTTCCTCTTTGATGTGCTTTGTGCCCATTGATAAGTATTTCCAATGTTGCAATTAATTGTAAATTAATGCTGCCCTCTTTCGGCCACGGCTGTTCAATGTATGCCCAACGGCTATTCCATTTCGTTGACATTTTGCTAATTTCCCTAACAAGAGGATTCATTTTTTCCACTATAGCCATAGGGGATAACGTAGCCAACATTCCACGATGTTCACTAATATCTTTTAACAGCTTCGTGGAATTCGACCCCATTCTACTTGCTCAATATGCTGACAATATTCTATATTAGATAAGGTGTACGCTTCTTACAACCCACCTTCCTATTGTCTTGTTTGCTAAACAAATGCTAGTCCAATATAACTGTATTAACCGTCCACACAAAACCACTACAACCCAGAACAACAGATTTGCCTCTTGTGTATGTCAGTGCAGTATTAACTTAAATCTAATCACTTTGTAAGTACTTTATACTTAAATGTGTTTCCTAATTGTTTATGAATATGTGTCACTTGATTACTCATTCAATACTAATTACAGTTCTGGTCAACACAATTATTAAATCACAAAAGCTGGTCACACCTAAGTATTCACCGATCCACAAAAACCCTTTTACTGCTCAACTATCAAATATGTACTATTCTGCTATTCCTTAATCAAACACTGTGGAAATGACCTAACTAAAATAAAATATGTAAATTACAAATATTAATTACAACCTGTAAATAAATCAACTGTTAAATGAAAGGAATGAATGATTAGTTATTAATTATTCATTGACACTTCATTGATGCAAACCTGTAAAGTCAATTAGCTATTATCAACATATCATTAGATTGTCACAAAACAATTGATCAAAGTTTTGTGAAAACAGAGAAATAAAATGATCTGAATAATTAATTCAATCAATTTGTAATTAATTAAATTAATTAAGGTAATGTAATACATTACAATCATTTATAACCATCTATTTATTAATGTATCGGACTGTTTCATCGACCTCAGCTGTATCTCCCTGAGGATTTAGTGTTTTAAAATGTCTTGTCGTATTTAGTCCAGCAGGCGGCGCCAAGTAACCGACTTGCGTATCGATTGCGCATGCGCCAGCGCCTCCGTGTAAAAATGGAGGCTATGAATGTTTTAACCGTAACTCTAAACTATTTAAAATACCCCGAGATCAATTCACTATATCTCTATCTTAAATACTATAGTCTATGTAATGCAACAATCACACGCAACCCCCCTACGTGTCCGAAGCCTAAAGGCCAGAGGCAGAAAGCAGGCGGCTCAATTTAACAACCCTTTTGTCCTTGAGAAACCACCGCGTGTTTGTAGCCTGCTTTAAAACAATCTCTTTAACACAACTTGTTTTCATAAACGATTACTTTTCACGACACAGCAATATCAAGATTATCTTTCAATCCAGTTTAACTATTATTTATCTCATATGTTTTTCACTGTTCCTCTAGAAGGTCTCTGTGTGTGTCCTGCGCGTCTGCGCGCGTGCCCGAGCGTGCGTGTTATCGCTCCGCTTACACAGGACAACACAAATGGCGTCTACGCTCTGCTGACAGTACACTGCAAATGGCCGCTTACACAATGGCGTCCTTCCAAACAGACAAAAGAGCCTCACATGTTCTCCACTGCTACAATATAAAACAGACTACCCAGTCCACCCACACTCCAACACATAAACACAACCTCACCGAATTTTACACAGACACACACGATATTCCAATACCGTACAAACAAACCTTACCATCAAACACTATATTTTACAAAAAACGGGCTTCAAAGTCCGGCTCTCACCACCCACCCATCAAAGATTATGCAAAGTTTGCTTCTATTCCAACAAGATTACCGTTACACAGATTCTTTTGACTATAACTTATCTGAGATTTACAGCCTATTTTAAACACACCAATCGACTAGAGAGAGATCTCTGCAGAAAATCTAAGTTTGCAAAATACTGTAAATTAAGCTATATTATCTCCGTTACTTGCTCGCCATTACTGTCGTGTATTCTTATTGATTATGAATCAAAGAACAGTTAGTTTAAGACAATTTAATCAGTTACAGGCAGATTTATACATTACATGCGTTCCCCATGGACCTCGGGCTGGAAGAGAGCGCTCTCTCCCTCTGTCCCCGTTTCCTTTCAGAGGGGAGGGGCCAGCGTGTGTGTGTGTCTTTGCCCAACCCCCAGGTCTCTGATAGCTGGTCCAGGGGCCATCTGTTAATGATATATACGACAACAATAACAACAAGAAATCATGAACATCCAAATGCATGGAAAAACACAGCGCACTTGGGATACGCATGCGCACCACGTGCAAACATGGCCGCCACCTGACTGCTAGGTAAGCCGCGAGCGTGGTGCAAACTAGCGAGGTGGAAAACCCAACCTCATACAATACAGTCTACTAACAGAACAACAGACATATAATAACACAACAATAATAATATTACCTGCAGAACAACAGTGCATCAATTTCTGCTTCATCAACGGAACGTGCAGGGTCATTGGTCTAATTTCTAAAATGATATTACACACGAACAGTCACATTAGCGTCATCAATGCTAACAACAGAAAACTCATTTTACCAATGCTATGATATGTTCCAAGTAAAATACAATACATGGGGAAACTCAAAACAGCTATCTTAATCATCAAACATTCAAATAAAACATAGGTACATTAATAATCTCTTAAATTATATGCGATCTCAGACCCTGCAGAAAACATGACCTTACCGTCTCAGTGGTTAAGAATGCACTGAGGGAGATCACGTTACGTCCCGTGCAAATGCACTGTCCAGCTATATTTACACAGCATCCGGGTCACGGACACAGCATCCGGGTCACGGACACACCCCGGATATACCACGTCATTAAACCCTTAGAAGGCGCAGTTTATACCTATTTTAGTTATAATTGAACTTGCCCTTTTCTACTCCGTTACAAAAGCATGAATTCGCGTCTTTACTTCTTTACTTTACTTTAGTTCCAAAGAACATATTAACTATTATCCTTTAGATGGACTCAATTCAACTTATTGAGTGATTTGTTGATGACATTTTTGCATTTTATTATTTGCAAAGGGTATGAATACTTATGCACATGAGATATTTCTGCTTAAATGATAACACATTTGCAGAAATTCACTTTGGCATTATGGGTTATTAGATTTTTTTTTTATTTAGTCAATTTTATTTTGACACAACAAAATGTGGAAAAAGTGTGATGACACACTGTGATGCGACACTGTATATCTCAGTATGTCCTGTATCAAACTTAACATAAAGTTCAAATACACTTCTTATTCAAATAAGCAGTCTGCATCTGCAATGTACACATCATTTCTATTTTTTGTTTTTGTTGAGTTTTTGTTTTGAAAGAACACACCATCAGATACTGAAAACAATTAAAAACATCCAACCTTTAATTTAAGTAAAATTGCGTGGCGTTTGGTGGCGTAGCACACAAACGTCGTCGACCATGTAACCGGGTTCCTGGTTCAATTCCGGCCACGGACATATCCTGCATGTTGTCCCTTCTCTCTCTCACACATCCTTCCTATCAATCTCTACTGTCTCTATCACAATAAAAATAAAAATACGAGTGGGACTGCCCCACTCAGAAAAAAAATACTTTAAAAAAACATGTGTGCCACAGTTATTGGGACCCCTGCATTTAGTACTTTGTACAACCTGCCTCACATCAAATCTATCACTAGAAATGCTTTTTATAATCTACGGAATATTGCACAAAAAAAAAAAAATCTCTGGCAAACTGATGCAGAAGTGTTAATGTATTCTTTTGTTATTACCCGTTTGGACTATTGTAACAGTCTCCTTTCTGGTCTTCCGAAGAAAGCTATTGGCCAGCTGCAATTAGTCCAAAATGCAGCAGCAAGAGTTTTAACCAAAACAAGCAGAAGAGCTCATATACAGTTAAGTCCCTAAATATTTGGACGGTGACACAATTTCTATAATTTTGGCTCTGTATGCCACCACAATGGATTTGGATTGAAACAATCGAGATGTAATTGAAGTGCAGACTTTTAGCTTTAATTCAAGGGGTTGAACAAAAATATTGTATGAAATGTTTAGGAATTGCAACCATTTTTATACACAGTCCCCTATTTTCAGGAGCTCAAAAGTAATTGGACAAATTAACATCATACAATTTTCATTTTTAATACTTTGTCAAGAATCTTTTGCAGGCAATGACTGCCTGAAGTCTGGAACCCATGGACATCATCATGCTGGGTTTCCTCCTTTGTGATGCTTTGCCAGGCCTTTACTGCAGCAGTCTTCAGTTGTTGTTTGTTCGTGGGTCTTTCTGCCTTTAGTTTTGTCTTCAGCAAGTGAAATGCATGCTTGATTGGGTTGAGATCAGGTGATTGACTCGGCCATTGCAGAATATTCCACTTCTTTGCCTTAAAAAATCCTGGGTTGCTTACGCAGTATGTTTTGGGTCATTGTCCATCTGTATTGTGAAGCGCCATCCAATCAACTTTGCAGAAGTTGTCTGAATCTGAGCAGACAGAATATCCCTAAACATTTCAGAATAAATCCGTCTGCTTCTGTCTTCTGTAACATCATCAATAAACACGAGTGACCCAGTGCCATTGGAAGCCATGTTCCCGCTAACTCACTGATGGATTTTTTGGGGGGGGTTTGCAGCCTAAGGATGGCGTGTTTCACTTGCATTGAGAGCTCCGTTGACTGCATGTTGTGCGTATACAGCAACAGCTTCCAAATGCAAATGCCACACTTGGAATCAACTCAGACATTTTACCTGCTTAATTGATAAAGAAATAATGAAGGAATAAATAGCCCACACTGGCCCATGAAACAGCTTTTGTCCAATTACTTTTGGTCCCTTGAAAAAGAGGGAGCTCCATATTAAAGAGCTGTAATTCCTAAACCCTTCCTTCAATTTGGATGTGAATACCCTTACCCAAAAGCTGAGAGTCTGCACTTTAAGCCCAGTTTCATTACATAACCGTAATTTGAAGATGTTTTGGTAAACAGCTAAAATAACCAACATTCTGTCTGTGTCCAAATATATTTGGACCTAACTGTAACTTTCAGAATATCTGAAAGACGTTTTTGTTAGCATATCAGCCCAATAGAGCTCTCAGGTCTTCTGACGCTGGTTTTCTCTGTGTACCACATGTACAAAAGAAGAGATTTGCAAATATGTTCAAGTCAAGACAAAAAAAAACATATTTTTAATATTGCCTTTAAATGACTAAATAATTAAATTATGATTCTATAATGATTGGAGCACTTTGAGCTGCAATGTTTGCAGGAAAAGCGCTACAGAAATAAAAGTTATTATAATATGATTATTATTATTGAATAGCAAGGAGTCCTCTCCTGTAATATCTAATAAGGTTGGAGAATAGGGTAAGTAATGCATTAATTGCTTCTGATAGTATTAGATCTTTGAAATCACGCAGACAGGATATTGTTTTCAAGATTCATCATTTAATTCATGAAATATATAGTATAGATATGACTTGGCTTTGTTTGGGTTCCTGCATATGTAGGGGTAGAAGGAAATGAAGATGCAGATATATTAGCTAAGCAGTCACTTAAATCACAACAATAGAAATGGATATTCCACTGTGCAAAGCTGAGGTAAAATCTAACATGAAAACACACATGCAGGAATTATGGCAAGAAGACTGGAACAGAAATGAAACAGGAAGACATTTGTATAGCATTCAGAAGAAAGTTGGAATAGGAAGTAGGATGGGCAGGAACCAGAAGGAAGAAACAGTCATTTCCCAGCTTAGGATAGGCCACACTAGCCTGAACAGCTTAGGATAGGCCACACTAGACTCAACAGCTTAGGATAGGCCACACTAGACTCAACAGCTTAGGATAGGCCACACTAGACTCAACAGCTTAGGATAGGCCACACTAGCCTGAACAGCTTAGGATAGGGCACACTAGACTCAACAGCTTAGGATAGGCCACACTAGACTCAACAGCTTAGGATAGGCCACACTAGACTCAACAGCTTAGGATAGGCCACACTAGCCTGAACAGCTTAGGATAGGCCACACTAGACTCAACAGCTTAGGATAGGCCACACTAGCCTGAACAGCTTAGGATAGGGCACACTAGACTCAACAGCTTAGGATAGGGCACACTAGACTCAACAGCTTAGGATAGGCCACACTAGACTGAACAGCTTAGGATATGGCACACTACTCAACAGCTTAGGATAGGCCACACTAGACTCAACAGCTTAGGATAGGCCACACTAGACTCAACAGCTTAGGATAGGCCACACTAGACTCAACATTTTAGGACAGGCCACACTAGCCTGAACAGCTTAGGATAGGGCACACTAGCCTGAACAGCTTAGGATAGGGCACACTAGACTGAACAGCTTAGGATAGGCCACACTAGACTCAACAGCTTAGGATAGGCCACACTAGACTCAACATTTTAGGATAGGCCACACTAGACTCAACAGCTTAGGATAGGCCACACTAGACTCAACAGCTTAGGATAGGCCACACTAGACTCAACAGCTTAGGATAGGCCACACTAGACTCAACAGCTTAGGATAGGCCACACTAGACTCAACAGCTTAGGATAGGCCACACTAGACTCAACAGCTTAGGATAGGCCACACTAGACTGAACAGCTTAGGATAGGGCACACTAGACTGAACAGCTTAGGATAGGCCACACTAGACTCAACAGCTTAGGATAGGCCACACTAGACTCAACAGCTTAGGATAGGCCACACTAGCCTGAACAGCTTAGGATAGGCCACACTAGACTCAACAGCTTAGGATAGGCCACACTAGACTGAACAGCTTAGGATAGGCCACACTAGACTCAACAGCTTAGGATAGGCCACACTAGCCTGAACAGCTTAGGATAGGCCACACTAGACTCAACAGCTTAGGATAGGCCACACTAGCCTGAACAGCTTAGGATAGGCCACACTAGACTCAACAGCTTAGGATAGGCCACACTAGACTGAACAGCTTAGGATAGGCCACACTAGACTCAACAGCTTAGGATAGGGCACACTAGACTCAACAGCTTAGGATAGGCCACACTAGACTGAACAGCTTAGGATAGGCCACACTAGACTCAACAGCTTAGGATAGGCCACACTAGACTCAACAGCTTAGGATAGGCCACACTAGACTCAACAGCTTAGGATAGGCCACACTAGACTCAACATTTTAGGATAGGCCACACTAGACTCAACAGCTTAGGATAGGCCACACTAGACTCAACAGCTTAGGATAGGCCACACTAGCCTGAACAGCTTAGGATAGGCCACACTAGACTCAACAGCTTAGGATAGGCCACACTAGACTCAACAGCTTAGGATAGGCCACACTAGACTCAACAGCTTAGGATAGGCCACACTAGACTCAACAGCTTAGGATAGGCCACACTAGACTCAACAGCTTAGGATAGGGCACACTACACTCAACAGCTTAGGATAGGGCACACTACTCAACAGCTTAGGATAGGCCACACTAGACTTAACAGCTTAGGATAGGCCACACTAGACTCAACAGCTTAGGATAGGCCACACTAGACTCAACAGCTTAGGATAGGCCACACTAGACTCAACAGCTTAGGATAGGCCACACTAGACTCAACAGCTTAGGATAGGGCACACTAGACTCAACATTTTAGGATAGGCCACACTAGACTCAACAGCTTAGGATAGGCCACACTAGCCTGAACAGCTTAGGATAGGCCACACTAGACTCAACAGCTTAGGATTGGCCACACTAGACTGAACAGCTTAGGATAGGGCACACTAGACTGAACAGCTTAGGATAGGCCACACTAGACTCAACAGCTTAGGATAGGGCACACTAGACTCAACAGCTTAGGATAGGCCACACTAGACTGAACAGCTTAGGATAGGCCACACTAGACTCAACAGCTTAGGATAGGCCACACTAGACTCAACAGCTTAGGATAGGCCACACTAGACTCAACAGCTTAGGATAGGCCACACTAGACTCAACATTTTAGGATAGGCCACACTAGACTCAACATTTTAGGATAGGCCACACTAGACTCAACAGCTTAGGATAGGCCACACTAGACTCAACAGCTTAGGATAGGCCACACTAGCCTGAACAGCTTAGGATAGGCCACACTAGACTGAACAGCTTAGGATAGGGCACACTAGACTCAACAGCTTAGGATAGGCCACACTAGACTCAACAGCTTAGGATAGGGCACACTAGACTCAACAGCTTAGGATAGGCCACACTAGCCTGAACAGCTTAGGATAGGCCACACTAGACTCAACAGCTTAGGATAGGCCACACTAGACTCAACAGCTTAGGATAGGCCACACTAGACTCAACAGCACACTACACAAGATAGGGAAACATTCAAAGAGAGAGGGCAGCTGAGGACAGCAACTCGTCGGGCTAAATTGGGGTTTACTGTAGAAAGTTTAATAGGAAATGCAATCAAAATGGACAAACAGGTCATTCAGTATTTAAAAGATACAGGGTTGATGAACAAGATTTATCAACCCCCCCCCCCATAATTTTGTTTATTTGTTTCATTTTTAAGTTTCCCCTGTCAAATATACCGTCCATTGTATATATGCGTGCTTTGGAAGAGGGATTGACATTCCCTCTCACTCTGAAGGAGGTGCTGTTTTCCAACACAGTGTAGGCGACGGTTTGGCCTAATCATTTCTCAATTAATCAGTGTCTGGCGAGCAATGACGAAAACATGCAAACTGCCCTCTGGATGGAACCCCTGCTCACCAATATTTAATAATGATGCACTCTTAATTGGGGGGCGTCCGATTAGATTCCAACAATGGGCTGACGGGGGTATTCATTCATTGGGCGATGTTATTGGGGATAAAGGTCTTCACTCTTTTGAAGAGTTACGAATTCAGTTTAATTTACCACGCTCCTCCTTTTTCTTTTATTTACAACTAAGGGCTGCCATGAAAACCTATGGGGTCCCATGGAAGGAGTCACTTCATAGGCACCCGGTGCTTGTTGTTCTGGACAGGGTGGGTAGTACGAGGGGCTTAGTTTCCACATTATATGGGTACTTCTTGCAGAAAACATACCTCCCATTGGCAGTTGGATCGGTATGGAAGGTGGACATTTGGGACTTAGACCTAGAATTTGACTGGGATAAAGTGTGGTCAGATGTCCTACAAACATCAAGGAATCCTGATCACCAACAAATTCATTATAATTGTATTCATAGGACTTATATGACTCCTCGGAAGATGTGTATTATGAAAATCATAAATGACCCCAATTGTACTCTGTGTCCTCTGGGGGTTGTGGGCACATTTATTCATATGATTTGGGAGTGTCCAGAGGTTACAGAGTTTTGGGTAATGGTCACTTCTAAACTTTCTGCTCTGCTCTCTGTGACTATACCCCCTTCTCCTTCTGTATTGATCCTCAATGATCTTTCCCTGTTACTCCTCCCTCAAACTAAAAAACGCATTCTGTTCGCTGGTCTGACGGCAGCAAAGAAAATGGTTGCCACACGTTGGAAGCCTCCACATTCACTTTCATTTAAACAATGGGTTTTAAGTTTTTTGGATGTTGTTTATTTGGAACTCTCTACAGCCCGTATGCATGGTGCTAAAGAGGCAAATATTAATTTGTGGATATCCACAGCTGTCGATCTTAAAAATATTTTGAGTTGAGTGTAGGTTATCACAATTGTAACTGACTTGTCCTCTGGTCCCTGGGGTGGGTGGGTGGGGGTTATTTGTTTTACTTTCTTTTACGTTTTGGGTCCCGACTTGTAATGTATACATGTCCCTAATACCCAGATAGCTATATTGTAATTTGTGTGTTGTGGCGTGGTTGTATGGGCTGTTGGGGGCGTTGATTGCAGGATGTGGCCTTGTTGTCTTGTTTTGTCATTATGTTTGTTTTAAAAGAAAATAAAGAAACATTTGATCACAAAAATATATATATATACCGTCCAAACACAGTCCGGTAGGGGGCGGTAATGCGCCTTAAGTTGGTCGCAAACCGCCATTCAAACTGAAAAGAAGGAGAAGAAGAAGGAAGTTGAGCAGCTCGATCATAACAAGTTCATAAACGTCGAGGTTGGTGAATATCGCATGAGCGCAGGTAAGGAAACATGAGCGTCTCTGTAATGCAGCTGTTTCATTCACCTGAAATGTCCGTGATGCTCTAAGTTACATAGCTGCTGTGCTGAAGTTGATATGGATGAAATGAACCGCTATGTGAAAGTGTCCGTGTAGGTTCTCTGGTGGAAGTTGCGCGTTCATTCCGTTTGTTTACAGTAAATACACCTCCTCAGTCTGGACTACTAGGAGAATGACTACAGTTACATGACTGGAGGCTTCAAATAGTTCAATATTGATTTATTTACACTGGACGGATTCCACTATACAACTATATACTGAACAACCACCTGAGTGATGCTAAGTAAAGGCCGGTTTAGGCTTCTGCGTAAAGTCGACGCCGTAGGCTACGCGTAAGCTTACGTAGTCCCGCGTGGACGTGCGTAGCCTGGACGTGCTCCTCTCAAAAAATCTATCCACGCGTCAGAGCGCACGTTAACCGTAAGCTCTGTGATTGGTCCGCTTGGTAGCACATGATTCAGACAAGATTCCGACTCTCTCGTCGCCCAAAATGCGGAAGTCATGACAGAAATGTCATTCACCTTTTCTGTAATTACTTATTAATAAAGATTTGAAAAATTATGATAACCATCGTATTATCTTAGTTTAATGTCATTTCAATGCATCATATAACTTTTATTTACAACAACATAACAACAAAAAGATCGCTATTATGCCGCTTAGAGCTTTGAGCTCCGTTGAGTTCCTAACCGGAAGAGGCACAGCACAGGGGCTGAAAACACACTGCCACCTAGCGATGTGACGGTGTAATTGCAGCGCGGCCTACGCAGAAGTGTAAATTGCGAGACCTACGTAAGAATTTACGTAAGCTACGCACGTAAATTCAACGCAGAAGCCTAAACCGGCCTTAACTGCTAAAGCAATAACAATGCCTCAGCAATATACAGAGCTATACTGCACAACAGAGAATTACAGTCAGGGGCGGCGCTAGGGGGTGGCTACTGGGGCTCAAGCCCCGGATGTTTTCTGAAAAGCCCCGAATGTTTTACTTAAAAAAAAAAAAAAAAAATCTCGTGAGTAACGTGCAGTACCGGAGTCCAACAGAGAGGCAGCAGCTGCGCGACATTAGCCTGCGTACTGGGTAGCCTACCCTGCCCTGAAGAAGAAGTGATCTCAATCAGTGCCTGACTTGCAAAATTGTAAGGATGGATATCCCAAAGTTGTTTCAACAAAACAAGCGCCTTGTTGCAGCAGCAGTATCAGCAGCTGACAACAATGACATCACCAGCAGTAATGACATAGATGATGTTTCAGGTTTGTGAATCTTATTAGAAAGGTGACTGACTCACTGACACTACTTTTCCGGTTTGCTAATGCTAGCTGGCTATCATAACATAACGTTATGTTATAATGAAAATGAAACATAGCAAGGTACTGTTACGGTACATGGTAAGAAATCAAACAAAGGATAATACTTATACAAATAAAGTGAATAACAGGCTGATAGTCTTTGATATTTGTACTCTGGTTGACTGAGTAACAAGTGAAAAAGAATGATGTAACGTTAATGTTACAGCTAGTAAACATGGAGTAACCACATTAAGTATGCCCTTATGGTAGTATGTATGTATACAGAACATGACTCAAATCTATCCTAAGATGTAACGCTAACTAACTAAGTTTGTTTAATGTCCCAGGGGGGATTTGATTTCACAGTACTATACACAGGCCAACAATACATGTAATATATCGTCATATAACACAGGACAAGACTCTAAATACAATATAAGTGGTGAGCACAGAGACTGCCCTGATAAACTATAGCCATCTCTTTTATCCACTTTTTTATCGTGATCTCGCTGTTTTTTTATATACCGTATATGGCTGGCTCAGTGTTGTTGTCTGTCCTTTATGTTGTGTTGTTATGTGTTGTTTTTAGTGGAGTGGCGTGGCAGAATGAATTTCCCCACGGGGATAAATAAAGTATCATTGAATTGAATTGAATTGATACATACTGTAACATAACTAGCCTCAGCCCATCAATTATGTAATTCTATACAAATATAAATGATGGTGACTGACAGGGGGAGCTACCAGTGGTGTAGTCTAGTTTTTTCTAGTGGGTATACTGTGATTTTGCCCTCCCAGTCAGAGCGACACCTGTCCCGTAGCGACACCCCATACGCACCACCACACTCACTTATGCATACAGTATGCATCTACACCAGTGTTTGCTGCCTTGGGGGGGGGGGGGGGGGGGGGGTGGCATGGACTGTACTTGTACATCAAGCTGCCTCACGCTACAGAAACAGGAGATAGGCTCCTGCCCCCTAAGGGCCGTTAGGCTCGAGAACCATCGGTTCTCAAGGCTACTTACGTGGTCTTGACTACATGTCCACTTTCTCACCTGGTTCTTGCTCTCTCTCTCTCTGGTGTGCCGACACCATCCTGCTCTCTCTCCTTCTCTCCCTCTCTATCCTCCTCTCTCCCTCTTTTGCTGTCACCCAAAAGGCAAATATAACAACCAGAGTATTTATAATTTAATAAGAGGTATACATTGAATTCATATAAAATCATAACATCATTCTAATTGAATATTGGGTTGCTGTGGGCAATAGAGTCAGATACTGTCTTTAATTACTCTCTCACCTGTAAGAAAATCGTATGTCCAACTACAAAAAACAGACATTTCCAATGAGTGAGGGTTTGTTCCAATGCTTCAATCCACTGTCCATGTACTGTAAATATGCCATTATGGTATTACCATAAAGCCCAATTCTAGCAGAATAAGAAAGATTGTATATCTACTTTAAGTAAAATAATAAAGTGCCTCCAGTTAGCTCTTTAGCTGGCATGTGTGCAGCAGACTAGCTCATCTAATCACCTCTGAGCTAGCTAGCTAGCTTGCTAGTTCTTTGACACTATTATTCACACCATGAAACTATAATCAGACACTTGAATGAATGAATGAATGAATGAATTAATGAATGAATGAATGAATTAATGAATGAATCGTCTTTATTGTCATTGCTACAGTACAGGTACCAAACAACGAAATTTAGGAGGGGTGGATCCCCTGGTGTTAGGAAAGGGGAAAAAACACTTTTAAAAAAATCACAAGAAGGGAAGGAGCTGGTTTACATAAATAAAGGCTATGTACACTATCCACTATACTATACTGTACAGATAGACGACTAGGGTTGTCATATTGCACAATAGTGTTATTGCACATTTATTTAAAGTGTCGCAGTTTGCAGGCTTGAAATGTACATATTTGTGCCTCAGCACTACACCTGATTTTTTCAGTCCAGCTGGCTGGCGAAATGAGGGAGTGCTTCGCCAACCAATCAGGTAGCGGTATTGCCCTGCCTCCCCCTACCATCCTAGGTTTCGCAAATTCGCGGCCCGCCCACCCCAAGGCTCTGTAGGGGAAATACTGAGACTAGCATTCTGAACGACTGGTTATGTGATAACAAACATGTCAGAAAGTTCGAAGTAAGTGCTTCGTAACACAGGTCTACGGGGTGAATTTTATGAATGAAAGTGAAAGTTCTGTCACAAAACGCCGTTACGTATCCTCGCGCATTTTCTAGTGGGTATACGCAAATCCTTGGCCTTTCCTAGTGGGTATACGGCGTAGTCCTGCGTATCACGTAGACTACACCACTGGGAGCTACGTGTGCTGACCTCCCTCTGTGCCCAGAACCACCACAATTAGTTTGCTTCATTAAAGGGTGTGAATGTATATGTGTTCTCCAGTGCCTTTTGTCTGCTTTAAGGTGGTGGTAAGTTGAAGGTTGAAGGCAAAATTTTCCGCCGCGCTCCGCGCGCACATTATATTCTCCCTCTGGGCTAAGCCCCGGATCTCCTACGATCCTAAATCCGCCCCTGATTACAGTCTCTGCTGCTTCGCTTTTTCTTCAACGATCAAGGTGCGACAACTTGCGCATTACTAAGTATTTACTAGCTAAGATTGACAAACGATTGGCGTGGTGCAACCGACATTAGGAAACAACTAGTTCGAAACTAGCTAGTAACTACTAGGGGTTTAGTAACTACTAAATGCCTACATTTAGTAATGACTTAGGCCAAATTGGTGCAACCCAGGCCAGGTGCGCAGGCGTGAAGGGCTGAAACTGTAATGTGAAACTCCTTGGTGAAGAAATTGGTGACAGAACGTCAGCCGAGGTTTTTGTATGCTGAGAGAAGACAAGGACTGAAGTCGCAAATACTGAGGTAAGAATGTAACATTAACAAAATACAAATTGCTTGCTAAGTAACGATAGATGGCTAACTTTGGTACTAACATTTGGTACTAACATTACTAAGTGGGTCATTGACGGATAAGACTTTTGAATGGGCCAATTTTAAAATACTAACAATAACAATATATTTGGCCATTATTCAAACATTTGGAATGTAGTGTACACATGCATTTATGCAAAAAACCCAAATTAAGAGATTTTAGTGTTTTTAAAGTTGAATTAATAGGACACGCCCTTAAAAAAAGTCATTTGGGGCGACCGTAATTTATCTAAAAATTCATATATTTCCTTAACATTACTAATATTTTAACAAGTATCAGTAATTAAATAAACTGTTTAAGAAAGACAGGCTTGTGTGCCCTTTCATTTTTTGTAAACCATGTCTTCACAAGTTTATTCTATAATGGCAGTGTCTCCCTCGTAATGCAGTTACAATACCCATTTTTGTTCTAAAACCCATAAAACTGATTTAAAATGTGTACAGATAATATCCACTTAAGCATAGTATACAATTGATTAATATTTGAGCCAAAACTGATGGATATTCGATTTTGAATTTAGTACAGTAATTGCCAATAGTTGGTTACCCCACATGACAGATGGTCGCCCCAAATGATGAAAAAACTGCAAGTAGTTAAAAGTCTATTTAAAATGTACACAATACAGTTCAGACTAAAGAAAACGGAACAAAGTTTTTATTACAATCTTTTCAAGTGGTCAAGTCAAAAATATTCTTAAATTCATTCAAATATCACAGAACAAAAAAAATGTCAAACGTAAAACGCGTAGGTTACAAGTTTCGTCAGGAACATTCAAATATCACAAATTTTAAAAACATTAAACATTTAAAAAGTTAAAGTGCAATGCACATTATATGCTTCAGGAACTTCTTCAAGAACAAATATTTCACAAATGTAAATTTTCACATCCTTGTCATCTCATCTTTGGTTTTGTCAATCTATGAGAGAGAGAAGGAGGGTTAAGTAGCATCACTTTTGTGTACCCTGGTAGTCACATTGCACAGGGATCAACAATTTCAGTCAATAAAAAGTAAACAGTTGTATATGGAATAAAAACTAAACACCAACACAGTTCTATAGAGTCAATAAACAATAAACACCAACATAGTTGCATGGATGAAATCAACACTAAACACCTACAACACAGTTGTATCAGTTCCCTGTATATGACCTACAACACAGGCTGGTTGGAGCAGTGGATCATTTGTTACATTAAAACGATGTTTAGGAACATCAGCATGTAACAAACTAGGCTATTTCCATTTCATTGTTACTGTAATTTCATTGTCTTTGCTATTGTCATTTCATTCTCATTTGTCACTTCCATTTTCTTTTCGTTCCTTTATTTCCCCATTTTATTGCCATTTCATTTTCCTTACTCATTGCATTGTGACCAATGACCATCTAATCATTGTGACCAGACTCATGGTAAACTGCAGGCATTTCTTTAACACCAGGGGCCTCATTTATAGAATCTGGATAAAATGTGATCTTACCCTTGGCGTACGTAGAAAACCATGTCAAAATAGTGAATCATAAAATGTCAACGTGAGTCAATTTGACAGTGGAAACGATCGTAGCTCTACGTCAGGTCTTGACTTGACGTACGCACATTACCTACTAGTTATGCAAAGTTATTACAGGCATGTGAGCCGCACTCGAACACGTTAATGCCTACTTAACTGTAATTCATGCGAAGTGAAAGTGGCTCGTAATAAAATTAACAATGTTGTTATCAGCCGAGAAAATTAGTTTAATTCAAGATTTAAAGGGAACTGATGTTTATGATTGTATTTCAGTCTTCCTTTATATGCCATTAGGCTATTGTATGGTGTAATCATTCTAAATTGAGGCGTGATAAAGGCAGTCGGGTATATCCCAGCCCTCCTTCAGCCGCATCCTGCCTGATGTGATCGGGGGAATTCGGGGGCGAGCGTTTGCGACCGCGCGTCTATTTCTGATAAGACAGTCGATCTCCTCCTCAGTAAAGTTTCTCTTCTTTTGTTTGTCTACCATCATGTGAACTCGTCAAAGGTGCTGCTCAACACCTCAATCAAGCCTATTTATAGCACTTGGCTTAATTCAGCTGCTATAATTGAGCCGCTATCACAGGGCGTAAATACAAAGCTCATTCACCTGCGTTCAATTTAAAGTATATTTGTTATTTATAGACGGAAGTACGTACGACAGACGTACGCAATTTTAAACAAGCACAGCCCGTTTTATAAATAATGCTTACGTCCATTTAGAAAAATGTGCTTACGTGCAAGTTAAAGATGACGTTCGAGTACATTTTTATAAATGAGCCCCCAGGCATTTCTGAACTTTACCCAGTCTTGGCAAGTCAGCTTCGAGACGCGAGAAGCATTCTGGTGGCCTAACTTACATACAAACTTAAGTTCAAGATATTACAGAAAAGGTCATTCCTAATCCTACTAACATGACAGTTCCAAATACACCAGAGAAAGATATAGCCTACTGCATGTTACCTATAGTTTTTTACCTTTCCTTTTTCCTGGCAAGATAGTCGGCTCTTGCTGCAGGGTCTGCGTTGACCCGCTGCCTGTATCGAGCAGTCTTCTGTTTGCTTGTTTGTGGTGCCATCTAGAACATAGGTTAAACTAGTTAAACATAACTAATACATCTACAATTACCTAAATGGAATGTCATGCTATACAATTTTTTACATTTCTTTCATAAGATTGCACAATAATCAAAAAGAAACGTTAATTCCTAAATAGGAATGGAAAATGACTGAAATGTAGACAAATATGTGTTAAAGTATACAAAGAGTTATGCTAAAACAAAGAACTGTATGTATTAGGGCTGTCCCAAACGACTATTTTTCTAACGATTAATCTATCGATTATTTGTTCGATTAGTCGGTTATTCTAACGACTAATTTAACGATTAGTCTAACGATTATTTTTTTGCTGTTCGGTTAATGTATCACTTAATTTCCCCCAAATAAATGTCAAAAACGTCTCTTATCAACATTTCAGTATTTTATTCAATTATTCTTGCACTGCAGGGCAATATTCCACACAACAAAAAAGATCCTCTCTTTCTTACAGTCCAACATAAAATATAATATTATAAAATATAAAAGTTAACTTCAAGTAAAAGGAAAAGTGCAAGTAATGCAGTAAATTCTGTAAAAAAGTGAAATTCTAACCGGAATACCGTATACCTCTCAGTAACAATCTTTAACAATAACAATCTCAATAACAAACATAACATTCTCCCCCTCTCTCTGCTCTCCCCCTCCCCCCTTAGCTCTCTCCCCCCCTCTCTCCCTTCTCCCCCCTCCACCTTAGGCATTACTGTGGAGGAATGTGAGCATGTCACACTCACACACAGACACACAGAGACAAAGATACACACACATGCGTGACACATACACACAGACACACACACACACACACACACACACACACACACACACACACAGACAAACTGTTCCGTTGTGAGACAAGCATCACTTACGGCCCGCGACCAGTCAGAACAGGACTGTGGTAAACACAACAGCTTAGCTAGTACTGTTTTAGGAGATAAATATGGAGATAATAGGGCTATGCCCCGGGGTAGAAACACAAGACTATAGCTGGATAAGGTCTACAGGTCATCACGGTCATTTTAAGCCGTCAGCCAGCCCGCTACGACCACGGGAAGTAATGTTAAAAGTGAAGTTACTTCTGTTAAACTGTAGACCTTACATCGCTAATCGCTAACTCTCTCCGTGTTTGCACTGGTCGCAGCCATTTTGTTTATTTACGACTAACCGACGCATATTACGCAAACCGACGTATTGACGTAGTCGATGACGTCGAATAATCGTAACAGCCCTAGTATGTATATAAATCATTAATAAAATATAAATATACAGAAACTACAAATACAGGACGTATATCTATCATGTAAGACACTCAGCAGTGGTCGCCCCACATGATACTAGGTCACCCCAGATGATGTTTTCAAGTTCAGTCAAATATTACAGGCTAACAGTTAGCTACAGAAACCAAACTAGCTACTTCTTACCACATGTCACTATCAAATTTATCATCAAAATATAGATTTGCAGATAAAACGTATTATTCACAGTTTTGTGGGGGTCGTCCCACATGATATCCAAAAGTGGCAAGTACATGACAGCAGTTAAAAAAGAGATTTATTTGCAAATATGAGAGAGACTTACTAACATGCCAGTTGTTTCTCTGGGTCCCTCACATGTGACTGGCGGATGCAACATCTGTCCTTGAGGTGGTTTCAAAATAAAAGTCCCACAATTGTGTTTTCTTGATGGTCGCCCGAGATGATATTTCATAAAATTAACATATTCGGACAACATTCGTTTGTATTTTCTGATGGGAATATAAGTGCAAATGCTTAATAATTTTGTCAATTAATGTAAAACATGTTTGAAATTATGCCAAATAGAGCAAGGGATATATTTAAATCGATTTAAAGTGATTTTAAACCGGTTGTCTAAATAGAAGTCAAGGCTGGACGGTCGCCCCACATGATGTTTTGACACTTCAGATAGCAGAAAAATTACCAATAACTAAAATGTTTGGAGAAGTTAGAGTGGTTATGTATATGGGGAAGGTATTAGACATACATGTTATCTTTTTATGTATTTTTATGTTTTTTTTAAGGTAAAAAAATCAGTTGGACAGAAAAAGTAGGCGTCACGTCATTGACCCAAGTACAGATACAGTACAGATAACTACTAACGTTAGCGTTGTCAGCCTATTTTGCAAGCTGTTAGCCCCTTTCATACATAGTTCCCTGTAAATTAAATGGAATCGCAACCCAGGTCCGCCAGTGATTTTCGCCGTTTAATGAGCTAAATGCCCGAAAAATATGATGATGAATACATATAAAACTGAGGTATGATATATGGCAGATATATATGGCAGTCTCAGGCGCCTGTCACGTCTCCAGTAGCTACATTAGAACTTTGCATCATTTGATACATATAAGGATCTTGTAACTTCGCAAACAATGGCAACATTTAAATAGTTTACTCTATGTTCAACTGGAAAAGGTAGTGAAAGAAGATTTTCGTGTTTTGATTTCGCTGGGAGTTCGTTAAAAATGCCTTTCCACCAAAGAACCGTGGAGCCGCGCTGTGTGAGCAGGCTGAGGGTCATACAATATTTGTATATTAAAGGCAACGCCGCGGCAGTTGAACATAGAGTAAACTAGGCCTATTTCAATTCTGCCATTAATTGCAAAGTTACAAGATCCTTACATCCCTTCAAGATCCTTGATGATATAAATATGATGATAAATACATATAACACGGCACATATATGCAGTGGCGGCTGGTGCTAAACATTTTGGGTGGGGCACAGGTTATGGGGGCATGCTCCACGGGGAAGAATATCAACTTTACAATCTGGATTTACAGTCGATTTTAGCATGAGAATAGCTCTACCCCCCTGTACAGACCTCGCCATCCCCTCTACCCCCCTGTACACGTACAGACCTCTTCATCCCCTCTACCCCCCTGTACATACCTCTTCATCCCCTCTACCCCCCTGTACAGACCTCTTCATCCCCTCTACCCACCTCTACAGACCTCTTCATCCCCTCTACCCCCTTGTACAGACCTCTTCATCCCCTCTACCCCCCTGTACATACCTCTTCATCCCCTCTACCCCCCTGTACAGACCTCTTCATCCCCTCTACCCACCTCTACAGACCTCTTCATCCCCTCTACCCACCTCTACAGACCTCTCCATCCCCTCTACCCCCTGTACAGACCTCTCCATCCCCTCTACCCCCTGTACAGACCTCTTCATCCCCTCTACCCCCCTGTACAGACCTCTCCATCCCCTCTACCCTCCTCTACAGACCTCTTCATCCCCTCTACCCCCCTGTACAGACCTCTTCATCCCCTCTACCCCCCTGTACAGACCTCTTCATCCCCTCTACCCCCCTGTACAGACCTCTTCATCCCCTCTACCCCCCTGTACAGACCTCTTAATTTCCTCTAGTGAGTGTGTGAGTGTGTGAGTGTGAGTGTGTGTGTGTGTGCGTGTGTGCGTGTGTGCATGTGTGTGTGTGTGTGTGCGTGTGCTGGGTGAACTGAATACATAAACAAACAAGCTAAAAGACGACATTAGAAAACGTACCATGCTGACGATATTACTAAATGTTTGAAGTAGCTTTTATCTTAGCCGACTCTCTTACCTTCAGGTCGAGTTTGTGTATTCTGGCTTCGCAAAACACCAACAGTAGCAGCCTAACACAGCCGGTGCGGAGATTGCGACCACAAACGAAGTTTGACTTCGGTAATAGGTCCAGTTGCAATATCCTCAAGTTGGAACAAAAGATGCCTCCTTCTAATCCATTTGTTCAATTTGTTTACAGAAATAAATCCTCCTTACATTGCAGTGTTTCCTCCAGGAATTTTTCCATTGGTGGCGGGTAGCCCTGACTGCGCGTGCGATTTTTTTTCCGCGTGCACGCGCATGAAACGCGCACGCGCGCTCAAAACAACGACGTAATTTCAGACAAAACTAGAGGATGGCCCAAAAAATAAAAATGAATATACAGAATATAAACTTGTGACTGACAGTCACATACACACACACAAAGATCATCAGCTATAATATAATACGAAGTAGGCCTACATGAGCACAAAAGCGGCTAACGTTACTGATTAACTGTTTACTGTAGTGCAGAGAGATGGTAGTCGTAGGCGGCGTATCAAATGACAAAGCTAAACGTTTAATGAAGGACATGAACGATTGTCAACAACACACTCAAGCAGTAAATAGAACAGTCTAAACAACTTGGGTACTACGGACGGAACAATAGTCTCAACCTATAGTTCCGTGCGTGAATTATGTCAACCCACCACATTACAGAAGTAAAATCACAGTCAGATGGAGCATTCGGTAAACAGCTGAGTATCAGCTGAGTTAAAGAAAACAAACTCTTACCTTTGATGACACCCACATTCAGATTCAGATTCAGATAACGTTTATTGCCATTATGCATACACATATAGGAATTTGCTTCGGCATTACAGTAAGTGCGTTTATACTTTTTTCACGTGTATACAAAAACAAATGCAAAAAACAGGACAACACAGGACAGACAACAGTGCATTGGATAGTGCAACATATATAAAGTATAAAGTGCAGTGCAGAGTTTTTACAGTGAGTCCAGTGCATATTCAGTCCTGGGCAGCATTGGGGGCGGGAGGGAGGGGGAAGCCAGAGTCATTTATCAGCCTGGCGGCTGAGGGGAAAAAACTGAGCCTGTGGCGGGCCTTCAGTGCCTCAGGTAGCCGCAACCTTCTTCCAGAGGGAAGCAGGGTGAGGAGGCCGTGGCCGGGGTGGAAGGGGTCGGCCATGATCTTTCTTGCCCTCCTCAGAGCCCTGGTGTCATGCAAGGAGTTGAGGGAGGGCAAGGGACAGCCGATCACCCTCTCTGCTGAACGTAACACCCGCTGCAACTTGGCCTTGTCCTTGGTCGTTGCAGCAGGGAACCAGGTGATGATGGAGTGGGTGAGGATGGACTCTATGATGGCCGTGTAAAACTGGACCATCATGGACCTCGGCAGCCTGAATTTCCTCAGCTGCCGGAGGAAGAACATCCTCTTCTGGGCCTTCTTCGTGAGGGCCTCTGTGTTCCGCTCCCACTTGAGGTCCCGGGAGATGGTCATGCCTAGAAAGCGGCATGACTCCACGGAGGCCACCGGGGTACCTCCCAGCGTGATGGGAGGGGGCAGGGCTGCTTTCCTACGGAAGTCCACCACCATCTCCACTGTTTTCAGAGCATTGAGCTCCAGATTGTTTAAACTGCACCAGCTCTGCAGCCCCTCGATCTCACCCCTGTAGGCAGATTCGTCCCCCCCGGAGATGAGGCCCACCAGGGTGGTGTCGTCTGCAAACTTCAGGAGCTTGACCGAGGGGTGGCGGGAGACACAGCTGTTGGTGTATAGGGAGAATAGTGCTGGAGACAGGATGCAGCCCTGCGGGGAGCCCGTGCTGGTGGACCTGGAGCTGGAAATGCTCTTCCCCAGCTTCACCCGCTGAGACCTGTCAGTCAGGAAGTCCGTGATCCACCTGCAGGTGGAGTCCGGCACCTGCAGCAGGGATAGCTGGTGCTCCAGGATGTGTGGGAGGATCGTGTTGAAGGCCGAGCTGAAGTCCACGAACAGGATCCTGGCGTAGTTGCCTGCAGTGTCTAGGTGTTCTAGTACGTAGTGCAGAGCCATGTTCACGGCGTCCTCCGTGGATCTATTGGCTCTGTACGCGAACTGCAGGGGGTCCAGCACAGGATCCGTGATGAGCTTCAAGGTAGGCCAGGACAAGGCGCTCCAGGACCTTCATGACGACAGAGGTCAGAGCGACGGGTCTGTAGTCGTTGAGGCCTGTGACCTTGGCCTTCTTGGGGACGGGGATGATGGTTGATGCCTTGAAGCACGCTGGGACGTGACACAGCTCCAGCGAGGCGTTGAAGATGTGGGTAAACACCGGGGCCAGCTGGTCGGCGCAGTGCTTCAGGACAGAGGGAGAGACGGAATCCGGACCAGCTGCCTTCCGGGGATTCTGCCTCTTAAACAGTCTGTTTACCTCTCGCACTGTGACAGAGAGAGGGGGTGGGGAAAGGGGGGTGGGGGTGGGCGGGGCGGGTGAGGAGGGGGGAGGGGGGGGAGGGAGGGGAGGGGGAGGGGGGAGGGTGGGGGTAGCAGGAGGGACATTGGCCCCCCTGGGGGACGGGGGTGGTGGTTGTAGCCGGGGGGGGGGTGGAGGGAGAGGGCGGGGGTGGGCGGGAACCTCTCTTTCTCAAACCTACAGTAGAACTCGTTCAGCTCGTTAGCGAGAGGGAGGCTGTCGGGCATCAGCGGGGACTTGGGTTTGTAGTTGGTGAGGGTCTTTAGGCCCATCAGCCCTGTTTTCCCGTACTTCTCCCGTGTGTCTCTTATTGTCTGTGTCTGCATGTTTTTCCAGCATGTAATTCCGTTGTCAATAAAAAAATCGTCTCCCCTTCTTTTCCCCTTGACAATACTGTGTCATTGCTAAAGTGACGGCACATAAGAATCGTTTTTTGACTTGCTAATGTCTGCTGATACACCAACACAGCTAGCCGATGCTGATGGCTCTCCCGCTGTAGCTGTAGTTATAGCTGGTGGTGGTGGTACCCCGCCATAAACGCTGTTAGCTGATCCACCACCTAGCTCCTTTGCTCCTGTCAGCCATGCAGTTTCGGGTCGCTCATAGCCACTGCTTCAGCAATGTTTGAAGTGTCTGGGACATCTTTTTTCTTGAAAAATCCATCCATCTGTCGCTGTTTTCGTTTAATTTTTCGAAGTTATTTAACGTGATATCTTATTTGTGCACCTAGCTAGCTAGATCAGCTTTTTGTATCTTTTAGATGCTAGGCTGATCCGGAGGCTGGATGCTGAACGTAGCACTTGAAACTGGCGCCGTTCTCTGGACTGCAGCTGCTCCCGCGTTAGCATTAGCATCCATCTTTTCTTCTCCCTTCTCACCGTCACGAGCTCAAATGACACTTGTCGGCCGATCTAACTCTTAACACTCACTTACAGGACTTCTGACACCATGTCGTGTTATTCTATTAAACATACACGTGAGTCCTTCTGTATTTCAATGTAAGTGTCTTTATTTTAACTCGCTCTGTAAGCTCTACAATACCGGTCTCTTGTTGTCTCGTCGTAACCTGCCCACCTGACCTGATGTCACTACGGTGGCCTGTACACAATAACAATAATACCACAGTTCACATTTAGACCAATCAGGAGCCCTTGTGTCACGTCGTCAACTGAATGTCATTAATCTGATTTTGGATCAGCGGTTAGAGAGAGATGGGCGTGGATTTAGGTGCACTTTTAGTCAACATCCATTATAGCGCTGATCTAGGATCAGATATATTTTAATCAGCTAAAATGTTCCGATTGTTTGGGGGTTTTTTAGATATTTTTTTTTTTTTGAGTGGACTGAATCAATTTGTGGCGGAGGAAATTCATTCGTGGCGGCCCGCCACCAATAAATGCATGTAGAGGAAACACTGCATTGTAAACAACTTAATTTGTTAGGAGGAAGTCCGGAAGACCGGAAGTCGGAAGTCCTCAGCATAATGCATTGTCTGCAATACAACCGGATATTCACGGCGCAATTTTTTGCGACCCGGCCAAGAAATAGAGACAGCCAATTGGAGCGCTGCTACAGCTCACGTGTAAGCCAAAAGTATTCGGCCTGCCATAGACTGGCATTGACCGGCGCCCCGACTCCTCCCCCTATGTATTTTAACAGTGAATTTTACACACACACAGATACAAATGTTTATTGTATTGGAGGGTTTTTAATGAATGCTGATAGGCGCCGACAGAATATCAGCCGCATTTTGTGAATAAACAATGTTTATTTAAAAAAAAAAAACGTTTACAAATCGCAACTAGAAAGTGAAGGTGGGGAACTAGGAAGTGAAGGTGGGGGCGGCGCCCCAGCGCCCTCTATCGGCCAGCCGCCACTGCATATATGTGACAGCGTCTGATTAATAGGTCCCCTTCTCGGCCATTTTGAAACCTCGCAATCGAGCCAAACAAGTCTTGTTGTGAAAAAATTTGTTTTCCGGTTTTTGGCATAGGACGACAAACGAAGCGATGAAGAACCCACTCGATATCATATCCCACTCGATATCATATCCAACAGTTTTACATTCACTAAATACCTACATTTAGTTAGCAAAGACGGGTGGGGGGTATTATTCGTTTTAGTGTGAGAGTGTGTGTAGCCACGCCCACCCCAGCAGTATGTAAGTAGCCATCTGCTTGTGGATCTGTTTACAAGATGGAGGCTGAACCTCTCGCTAATGCTATCAACAGAATTTCATAAGCAGGCAGAAATATCGACAGTGGGCAATTCATGAACTCCTTCATATTGGACTATACATAATGGGAACTCCGAACGGCAACTCCGAACTCCGAATCTGACGATGACAGATGACAACGGAATGTCAGACATTGATCTCCACATCAGTTCACTTTCATGGGACAGTCGTCTGCAGACAGACCTTCTGCTGTGTTCTTGGGTAAGTTTTAGTGAGTTACATGTGTTGTTTACTAGGATTTTGTGTTGTTTACTTAGGATAGCCAAACAGTTATTTGTTGTTTTGTGAGTAAGGTAGATAGAGCCGTTGTTAGCATCAGTTATCAGACCACTGAAACTGTGCTCACCACAACTATGCCACCCCTCTCCAAAACTAATGAGATGGTGGGAGGAAGAAATAGGTTGTCAAAGATAAAACATAATGAATAAATACATTTTTTGCAGACCTACTAAACATGCAACATACTGTACAGTATGTTTCATGCACCATTTTAGTGTGTTTGTGTGTACCAGCTAGCCAAACAAGTGTTAGCTTGTTAGCTAGCTAGCTAGCTTTGTTAGAGATGTAATAGATTATAGAAAACGTAAATGCTTTTGTAATGAACGGTAATTTTATGTGGAATCAAAAATAATGATTCATTCATTGATATGTAGATTTGCTGTAGAATAATACTGTGAATTGAAATGATTTCACTAGCCTACTTCTGTAATACAGTACACTGAGAGTCTATGGAAAACCTATACTAGAGAATTGTCCACACCTCTGACCTGAAGTTTGTGTTACAGAATGAGGAGGTGAGAGGTTCTGAGAGATGACACCTTGATGAGTCACCAGCACTTCAGGTATTTGTCATTGTCATTGTATAAGCAATTCTATTTTATGAAGATAGTAGTAGGCTATTTCGTAAAAGTGGTGTTGGTAACAGTGGGCAATCATTTGAAATGTACTGTCTTCTTTTTTTATTACAGCTTTGATGCCCAGATGGGATGGGAAGGAACTACGCTGAAGTCCCACTAGATGCTTTATGGACTATAATGATAAATGCATGCACACGGACAACATTATTCTTTTTTTACCATTCTATTATTGTATTGCTCAATTGTATCTTGCCTAATTTTTCCCATTGCCATGAAATTTACTCTCTTGTACTTGTAATGGGACGTAATAAACTTTTGGCACACATGGCAATAAAATGATGATGAATCATGAATCTTGAATTATTATTATTATTATTATTATTATTATTTAGCTATTTAAACATGTCAGCCCTGCAATTTTGCTTCCTGAGGGTTAGCTGACGACCCCACTGACAGATGACAGGTAGGTAATGACAGGTAGTGTAATGAGGGAGTGGTTGTCTTGAGGGAGTGATTAGGGTGGAGTTAACCAGCTATTGTTCCCACTCATTACCTCTGTGAAAAACGTCTCTGAAGAAGTTTGAGGCTAGATATCTCAGTACGGTGGTTCAGGGGGTATCACCATAAAACTATCCATGACTTCTTCAACTTGTTTCAGATTTCAATGTATGACACATCATTTTAAAGCTTACAATCTACCCTTTCATAATCTGGAAAAATGTTGCCCTAGTTGAGGACTTTTTAACCATGCCCTGTCACATATGGCAGTCTCACGCGCCTGTCACGTCTCCAGTACATTAGAACTTCGCATCCTTTGATACATATGGCGGGATGTAAGGATCTGTAACTTCGCCGCAGCAGTTGAACATAGAGTAAACTATTTCAATTCTGCCATTGTTTGCGAAGTTACAAGATCCTTACATCCCGCCATATGTATCAAAGGATGCGAAGTTCTAATGTACTGGAGACGTGACAGGCGCGTGAGACTGCCATATATATCATACCTCCGTTTTATATGTATTTATCATCATATTTTTCGATATATAACGGAAGTATGATATATGGCAGATATATGGTATATATGTGTTGAGCTTGGGTGCACATGGATCGCGTATATATATATATATATATATATACAGGTGCTGGTCATATAATTAGAATATCATCAAAAAGTTGATTTATTTCAGTAATTCCATTCAAAAAGTGAAACTTGTATAATGTATACATTCATTCCACACAGACTGATATATTTCAAGTGTTTATTGCTTTTAATTTTGATGATTATTACTGACAACTAATGAAAACCCCAAATTCAGTATCTCAGAAAATTAGAATATTACTTAAGACCAATACAAAACAAGTTTTTAAAAAAAATGTTGGCCAACTGAAAAGTATGAACATGGAAAGTATAAGCATGTACAGCACTCAATACTTAGTTGGGGCTCCTTATGCCTGAATTACTGCAGCAATGCGGCGTGGCATGGCATCAGTCTGTGGCACTGCTCAGGTGTTATGAGAGCCCAGGTTGCTCTGATAGTGGCCTTCAGCTCTTCTGCATTGTTGGGTCTGGCGCATCGCATCTTCCTCTTCACAATACCCCATAGATTTTCTATGGGGCTAAGGTCAGGCGAGTTTGCTGGCCAATTAAGAACAGGGATACCATGGTCCTTAAACCAGGTACTGGTATCTTTGGCACTGTGTGCAGGTGCCAAGTCCTGTTGGAAAATGAAATCTGCATCTCCATAAAGTTGGTCAGCAGCAGGAAGCATGAAGTGCTCTAAAACTTCCTGGTAGACGGCTGCGTTGACCCTGGACCTCAGAAAACACAGTGGACCAACACCAGCAGATGACATGGCACCCCAAACCATCACTGACGGTGGAAACTTTACACTGGACTTCAAGCAACGTGGATTCTGTGCCTCTCCTCTCTTCCTCCAGACTCTGGGACCTTTATTTCCAAAGGAAATGCAAAATGTACTTTCATCAGAGAACATAACTTTGGACCACTCAGCAGCAGTCCAGTCCTTTTTGTCTTTAGCCCAGGCGAGACACTTCTGACGCTGTCTCTTGTTCAAGAGTGGCTTGACACAAGGAATGCGACAGCTGAAACCCATGTCTTGCATACGTCTGTGTGTGGTGGTTCTTGAAGCACTGACTCCAGCTGCAGTCCACTCTTTGTGAATCTCCCCCACATTTTTGAATCGGCTTTGTTTCACAATCCTCTCCAGGGTGCGCAGGGCTCTACGCTAACCTTTTTCACTCCTAAATGAAAAAATTTAGGGGCACACAAAGAAATTTAGGAGCACAGTGAACATTTTTATAATAACACATTTTTATTAGTGATTTTGCAACTTTTTGCACCAAAATCACACATTGGCCCATGCCTACAGCCCTACTAGACGCAGAGGACCATATATTTTTTGACGACTACTACTACTACTACTACTACTACTACTACTACTACTACTACTACTACTACTACTACTACTACTACTACTACTACTACTACTACTGATGTCTATCTAACAAGCCCAGGAAGGAGGAAGTGATAGTTCCTTAGTTCATTTCTACATTACTACATGGGGTTGGTTCATTCAACTATCATACCAGTCTACTGTAAGTAAGCCTACTGTAACAAGAACAGTAACAGTGTTTGAGTCTATCTCAACCCAGGAAGGAGGAGGAACTCACACATTCTACTGTCTAATAGAATAGAATAGAGCACCTGTGTTCAGCAACATCTTCAACTCCTCCCTGGAGTGCTGTCAGGTACCAGCCTGCTTCAAGACCTCCACCATTATCCCTGTCCCCAAAAAGTCGAGGATCACAGGCCTGAATGACTACAGACCCGTTGCCCTGACCTCTGTAGTCATGAAGGTCTTTGAACGCCTCGTCCTTGCCCACCTGAAGTCCATCACAGACCCCCTCCTAGACCCCCTGCAGTTCGCGTATAGAGCCAACAGGTCCGTGGAGGACGCGGTCAACATGGCCCTACACCATGTCCTAGACCATGTCCTAGACCATTTCCTTCCCTTCGCCTCTCTATTAATTTGCTTGGACACAGAGCTCTGTGAACAGCCAGCCTCTTTAGCAATGACCTTTTGTGTCTTGCCCTCCTTGTGCAAGGTGTCAATGGTCGTCTTTTGGACAACTGTCAGGTCAGCAGTCTTCCCCATGATTGTGTAGCCTACAGAACTGGACTGAGGGACCATTTAAAGGCGTTTGCAGGTGTTTTTAGTGAATTAGCTGATTAGAGTGTGGCACCAGGGGTCTTCAATATTGAACCTTTTCACAATATTCTAATTTTCTGAGATACTACATTTGGGGTTTTCATTAGTTGTCAGTAATAATCATCAAAATTAAAAGCAATAAACACTTGAAATATATCAGTCTATGTGGAATGAATGTATACATTATACAAGTTTCACTTTTTGAATGGAATTACTGAAATAAATCAACTTTTTGATGATATTCTAATTATATGACCAGCAACTTACACCGCGTTCCAAATTATTATGCAAATTATATTTTTCTCAGATTTTCCTAAATAGTCGATGCAAATGACAATCAGTATAATTTTTCAAGTCATCAACCGTCAAATTTTATTGAACAAACCTCCCAATGATAACAGTATTTTTAAAAATAAAAAACTCAAAATGCACTGTTCCAAATTATTATGCACAAGATAGATAGATAGACTTTATTTGTCATTGTTACAGTACAGGTACAGGTACCAAACAACGAAATTTAGGAGGGGAGGCTCCCCTGGTGTTTAAGAAAGGAAAAAGAAACACATTTTGGAAAAAGCATAGATGCATAAAATCACAAGAAGATAAGGAGCTGGTTTACATCAATAGAGG
This sequence comes from Nansenia antarctica, assembly GCF_963989245.1. Lineage (NCBI taxonomy): Eukaryota > Metazoa > Chordata > Actinopteri > Argentiniformes > Microstomatidae > Nansenia > Nansenia antarctica. Next base: position 22,480,752 of record NC_137677.1, on the reverse strand, counting down.
CTATGTACACAATCCACTGTACTATACTGCACAGATAGTCAACTAGGGTTGTCATATTGCACAAGAAAGTATATTTTAAAGTCTAGTCTAGATTAAAGTCTAGTCTAGATTAAAGTCTTTTCTAGATTAAAATATTTTCTAGATTAAAGTCTTTTCTAGATTAAAGTCTTTTCTAGATTAAAGTCTAGTCTAGATTAAAGTCTTTTCTAGATTAAAGTCTAGTCTAGATTAAAGTCTAGCCTAGATTAAAGTATTTTCTAGATTAAAGTGTAGTCTAGATTAAAGTATTTTCTAGATTTTCTACCCACTAAGAAGAAGAAGAAGAAGCCGAGCCCATATCAGTCAGGTGGGGGTCACAGGTCAACCCAGCTTTCACACTTTGACCTGAATGGCGGCGGAGGTGGGCACGGTTGAAGAAGAAGAACTCAAGGGCACACTAGTAGTGGTGTGGTTTCAGGCGGGATTTGAACTCACAACCTTCCGATCACAAGTCCAACTCACTATCCACTAGACCACCACTACAGAAGAAGAAGAAGAAGAAGAAGAAGAAGAAGAAGATGAAGAAGTCTTTTCTAGATTAAAGTCTAGTCTAGATTAAAGTCTTTTCTAGATTAAAATCTTTTCTAGATTAAAGTCTTTTCTAGATTAAAGTCTAGTCTAGATTAAAGTCTAGTCTAGATTAAAGTCTAGTCTAGATTAAAGTCTTTTCTAGATTAAAGTCTTTTCTAGATTAAAGTCTTTTCTAGATTAAAGTCCAGTCTAGATTAAAGTCTTTTCTAGATTAAAGTCTTTTCTAGATTAAAGTATTTTCTAGATTAAAGTATTTTCTAGATTAAAGTCTAGTCTAGATTAAAGTCTAGTCTAGATTAAAGTCTAGTCTAGATTAAAGTCTTTTCTAGATTAAAGTCTAGTCTAGATTAAAGTCTTTTCTAGATTAAAATCTAGTCTAGATTAAAGTCTTTTCTAGATTAAAGTCTTTTCTAGATTAAAGTCTTTTCTATATTAGTCTAGTCTAGATTAAAGTCTAGTCTAGATTAAAGTCTTGTCTAGATTAAAG